>NC_044281.2:79757520-80357520 GCF_004027225.2 Strigops habroptila
ATTTTCCCTCTTATTTATCAGAAGCTTCCACAGTAGCATTCTTATAGTGATGAGGATGCCCTGGTTTTGCAGCAGGTCAATTGCCCTTTCTTCTGTATTTTGAATATTACAGCCTGACATTAGCTACTTTTGCTGGTCAGCTGGGGATGGTGAAGCACCTGAGATCACAAGGTGCTTTTTGGAAGGCCATACAGCTTTGCCCTGGGCTGCAGGCAGGGGTTGGAACTAGAGGATCTTAAGGTCCTTTCCAACCCAAACCATTCTATGATTCTGTGATTCCTTGATGTTGTCTTGT
Source organism: Strigops habroptila (assembly GCF_004027225.2). Classification (NCBI taxonomy): domain Eukaryota; kingdom Metazoa; phylum Chordata; class Aves; order Psittaciformes; family Psittacidae; genus Strigops; species Strigops habroptila. Next base: position 79,757,816 of record NC_044281.2, read on the forward strand.
TATAGAATAGATGATTGAAGAGAGCTGTAATGTAGGTGTTTCATCTATACATTTTGCAGAGAGGACAGCATTGTCCCACATGTGAAGAGATTATTCTTTAATACTCATTTAGTCCTGCACTGATACATTTCTGAATCCTTTTGGCAAAGGAGTGCTGCTGCTTAATTGAACCTTATTTGCCTGAAAGGATGATGACAATGGCATGGGTTCAGAAGAGGGAAGAACTGTGAAAATGGCTGAAAAATGGAGAAATGAATAAAACCTACTAATATGATGGCAATAAATAGAATAACCTCTAAGTCTTTAGGACAGTGATGCTTCCATTGTAGTAGTTTTGTAATTAGATCTCTCCTCTTTAGCTATATTTAATTAATGGGAAAATAAGAGTTCCTTATTAGGGAACAGGGAGGAAAGAAATTTTCGCATTAGTAGTTGATACAGCATATAATAGGGAACCTTACTTGCTTATAATTGTACCTTTTTAATAACATAGGTATATACTTTAATAAAAGTATGATATTTTGTTTTATTTGCAGGTTTCAGTGAAGCAGGAGATGGGGAGGATTGCCTGGTTTTGGTTTCACATCAAAGAGAGATACAAATGTGCATTAGCAAACAAAATTGGGCATATTTAGTAATGGCTCAGTAAATATTAGCAAATGGGTGGTATAATTTAATCAATATGGTTGCAGTTGATAAGGTGTTGAAAAGCTCTGATCAAGACGGCTGGGCGACTAAATGAAAAGCTGAAGATTCAGAGATAAGGATTGATGGATATAATGTTATTTTAATTGAGAATGGTGGATAACCTAAAGCACTGAGAAATTAAATTTATGACCTGTAAAATAAGTTTAGGTTCAGAAGAAAAATCAGGTTGATAGAAGTTCCTGCAGGAGTGCTGACAGAGCAAGAGGCGAGAGAAGGCCGGGTATGTGTTAGATAAGCTCAAGTTTTGCCTAATGGTTTTCTAACAGTATAGGTGTCACTCAAAACTTGTCTACTGTGGGATAGAATTTAGTCTTGTATTCCTTTCCTGGGTATTTTGAGGGTGAGGCTGGTTTTTTCTCTCCCCTTGCAAATCCCATTTCTTCCCAGCACTCTCATTTGGGAGCTGTGAGTTGTGATGAGATTCTCTGTCCCTCAGCTCACATCACTCTGCTCCCAACATTAACCTAAGCATATGGTGACTCAATTCTGGCATAGGATGGTTTGGGTTGGAAGGGACCTTAAAGCTCATCCAGTTCCAACCCCCTGCCACGGGCAGGGACACCTTCCACTAGAGCAGGTTGCTCCAAGCCCCTGTGTCCAACCTGGCCTTGAACACTGCCAGGGATGGGGCAGCCACAGCTTCTCTGGGCACCCTGTGCCAGCGCCTCAGCACCCTCACAGGGAAGAACTTCTGCCTCAGAGCTCATCTCAATCTATCTAATCTAAATCTAAAATCACTGTCTCAGCCATCACTAGGTTACCAGAGTTTCTGTCTTAATAGCTTTAATGCTACTGGATATTTGTTGTACTAGTAATTTTATGGCTAAGGTGCTTACAATGGTATAATTTTTATTACTCGATGTATTTGTAATGCTGTACAGTATAATGTGCTATTCATGCCTATGGTTTGATGCTTTTAGACAAGAAGGAAGGAGAAGTTATTTACTGGGAACTGCAGCTCTCCAAGAGGCATTGCCCTGGACTTGCTCTGATGTGGGTGAACATGTCCTGAGAGGTGAAATCTGGAAAACTTCCCTTATAGCACTAAATGCTGAGAGGTATTTGTCTTGACTTTTTTCATGTTGTTTCCAGAGCATAAAGGGCAGTAATGTTTTTTGTTCCTCAAAAGACAAGAGACTTTGAAGATGCAGGATAGTGCTGCTTCAAGAACTGCATTGCACTGGGAAATAGCTTTTCTTCCTTAAGCTTTTGCCTGTTTTCTTGTACTGTGGTTGACTTAGGGCTGCTACTGGAGATGAATATCAATTGGAAAATTACCAAATTCAACACATTCTCTATAACTTTCTTGCAACCATAATGTTTTTATTGTTGCGTTTCTGCATCCTCAGTGCTTGAAATAGGCACATTCTGTATGAAAGGCATTAAAGTTGCTTCCTGTCTGATGAGATGAGCTCTGGTCACCAGTGATAAAATTGCTGAACCAATGTAGTATCTGTATTTAAAGCATTCCAAGACTCCAGTGACTACACAGTCACTCAGGATAGAGATTGTTATGGCTCTGGTTATGTCATAGACTTCTACAGAAAAGTTGGTCCTTTTTGGTGTGGAGTGCTTGTGGCTGTACCCATTCTAACAGAGTCAGATGGTGAATATATTTTCTTGGATGAGGTTCTGATATGAAATGAATAACTGAGCCCTCAAGGAGACCTTATGCACACAGAAAACAATCTAAAGCGTCTATGATCAGAACTAGGTGCTGGGAAAAGCACTGGCTTTGCAATAGTAAAGATTTTTTTGGACAGAGGGTATTGTTAATAGTCATGATTGGCTTGAAGTGATGAAAGAAGTGAAGTTAAAAAGTTCCAGCAGTAACCAGGCCTCTCATTGGAAAATAAGTTTTGGTTACAGCCTTCAGAAACTTCAGTGTGTTCCAGATGGGAGGAATCTGAACAGTCAGTGCTGAGAGGGTGTTCAGGTGCAGCCTGAATGAAGAAACAAGGTCTCAGGGCATTTCAACAGTCTGGAATAGTCAAAGCTGTAGGAGAAAAGAAATCTGGAATGTGAGCACATTGCAAGTGTAATTTATCGATTCCAATGATCAATTTAACTGTCTTTCTTGTTATTTATGATAGTGCTTCTGGGGATTATTAATGGACATCTGAGGTTGCAAAGCTTCATGGAAGAAACTAGAGACACTGAGAATTACTCAGGTAGTAAATCTGAAATTTAGCTTTATGCTCTGGCATAAAAAATGAGCAGTACCCACAGCAGGCTTCTTTTAGGGACCTGGGGCTCTCCTCACTTGCAGAAATACCAAGTGTGCCCATCTGAGCCAGGCACAGTGCTGCTGTGGGAATGTTTTGAGTCTGCATGCCTTGGAAAAGCAAAAATAATGCTCAAAAGGCAGCTGAAATAAGAAGGGAAAAAGAAACTCATTCATCTAGAGGATTTAGATAAAATTGGCTGGGGAAGCCGTAAGTCTGTCAAAAAGACAACAGAGCACAAAGAGGATACAACAAAAGAAACATATGGCAGAAAAAGACCCCAAAATGCTAAAGAGGGAATACGTGAAGAAAGGGTATCCTGGATATGGAAGGGCCAAGATTGCGCAGGCCTTCTTGAAGAGAACTGAATAGAAAAATGCATGTGTGGATGTGCTTATTGCAGGGCTACTAAGGTGTAGATGTACACTATGCAGGTATTGCTAAGACAGAGGGACCTCTGAACTCACTATGTGCACTCCCTCAGGTGATGGGTAGGGCAGCCAGACTTGAAAGTGGAAACACAAGCTCTAGAAGGTTAAAACCACCCAAATCATATTAAAGGTAGCGTCTTGTAGCTTGCTATGTCTTCCTGAATGCTTGAGAATATCAGAATTCTATGTAATCTCTCTGCTGTAGAAAATCCAGAGCACTTTCTGTCTTCAGAACTGTTCTTTTTCTTTAATTTAGGTTAGTAATTTAACGTAATAGGTTGAAAATAATTAGAAAGGAAGGAATAGTTCAAAATTTATCCAAAATACATTTTAGGGAGAAGAATTGTAAGCACTGAATGTATTCATTGAATTACCTTTAATACATTCCTAATGCACTTTAAAAACATGGCAGTGATAAACAAGGAGTTTGATTTGTACAGCTGTTCCTGACCAATGTTTTTATATAAATACATAAGTCTCATGCAGACTACTTGGGCATTACCTAAAAACTCTTTCAGCCCATCTGTTTGATGCAGTTTCTGAGTTATTAGGCTTTACTTACTGCCAAAATGAATAGTTTCTATATCAATCTAATGACCCTGTGCTGCATCCTTGCGTGGGCTGTAAGCGGCACCAGGGGTATGAAAGTACTTTGCTGCCCATGCTTTCTTAAAACCTTGGTCCATACTTAAATGCCAGCCACCAGCACCCTGTATTAGATTGGTATAGGGTGTGGATTATACCTTTCAGACAGGATTTAGGGTTGTTGTTTAATTATGTACTGCTTGGGCTCCAGGAGAACATACCCAGACCTGCAGCTACAACAGCTAGCTGTCGAGATTGTTTTCTCAGGTAGTTTTTAGGATCTAATTTCTAATGTTGATGATTCTCTGAAATATTGACCATTATGGTTCTCCTTCAAGTGTAGTCATGATTGAGGTTGCACAGTATGAATGCAGGTTGGCACAGGGCAGGTAAAGTAATGCAGCTCTTCCAAAATGCTCTTCATCAAACTTATCTGTGTCAGTATTACACAAGAATAGAAAACCTGTTCTTTTGATGCTGGAAAGTAGAGGAGAAACTGCTGTTAAAAATGAGATAGGTAAAGTAAATGTAGCTTTCTCTCTCTTTTGTTATTGTTAAAAGGAATATGCTATGGGTTTTGCCTTCTAATATTATAAAGGACTCCTGTAAGACTGTAAGCTTTTACAGGCAGATATGAATAATTTCTGTATATTGATTTTCTGGTTCTGAGTTTATTTTTTTAAAATGTATTTCCTTCTCCATTTTTTATGACTTTTAGTTGTTTGGTGCTTGGTCACTTTGTTAGAAGACAGAAAAATGAAGAGAAAAACTGCTATTATTTCCTTATCTTCCAGCTCAGAGATGGGTCACTCAGACAACTGTTTTTTTTCCACCAAGAAAGTGTAAATATGAATACTGGACCTCAGTTGAACGCTGTAATATGCCTGTTTCACCTCTATTATTCATGTTTCTGGGTCCTTGGTGCTCATTAAATAATGGAGCTCAGCCTCCTCTTCAGCATTTTCTCCTGTATTTAAGTGTATCTATCTGTCTACAAGGTTTACAGTCACTGTTTTCTTATAACAAACCCAAAACCCTCTTGCATGCAGAATTAGATGTAAAGCAAGAAACTCAAACAAACAAACATATTTTTTGGCATTCCCCTGAGGATATTGCACACTGTCTTTAAGCTGCTGGAAATGAAATGCTGAATTAATTGGGTTTTTTTCATCTCTACTGCTTCCCTCTCTTCTTCAAGACCTTTTCTACTTTCATGACTGTCCCTTTAGTAAAAAATTGGCATTTTTCATCCAACCTTGTTAATATTCATCTTTACATTTTCTAAGGAGATGCTTCTTTTACTTCAGATCATGAGCACAGTGGTAGGGCAGCAAATTGATCTTCAGCTCTAGAAGTAAGTAAAGAATATGCTCAAGGTGTTGGGGCATTTAATATTCTTTCAGGAAAGGGTATTAGGCTATAAGTAGTCTGATGTATCTTCTTTGTAAAAAAAAATATACTTAGCTTTTGGCTTTCAAAATTAAAAAGTAATTTACAACTTTAATAGTGAAATAGTCTGATCTAAGTGGCTTGAGGTCTTTTCAGACCAGTGTGACAGTGGCAGTGATGAGAAGGTAAAAATAAATTGCCACTGTTCAACTCTACTCAGAAAAAAGTACTCTTCCCTTTAAACGTAAACCCTTTATTTTTGGACTTGACTTAGCCTGGTGTTAAATAATTTACTTTAATTGTTGCATTTTTGTACATAGGGTATTATTGTATGTAGCCTACTCTTGAAAGAGTCATTGAACAAAACCTTAGACAAAATGATATTTTATATCAACATATTTTTAGTAGGAGGCTATCTAGATTGCACAGAAAGGACGAAATGGTGGTTAATTGCTATAGACCGGTGAGGATATTTTTATTTTAATATAAATTGCATTAAATTTTCACGGTGGGAGGACTACGCAGAAGGTGATAGAACACTGTAAACTTTGTGCTCACACTCAGCTCAGGTGAAGCCGTTCAATGCCATATACTTGAAAAGTGCCCTATCTGGTGTAGCTTGCCCAAAGCTAATCCTGGCCCATGGAGAAGCAGGTAAGCTACTTCTGCTCTGTAATCACTTGAACAAAGGCTGTTGTGTGAGACTTTCTGCTTCATGCTGCTCACTTTGTATTCCACGTGTCTACTACACACTCTTCCTGTGCTCAGCTCTTTCTGTGATTTCAGTTGGCAGGACAGCCAATGCAGCTAATGGCTTTTTTTAATATATGTGTATGGAAGAACACAATAGAAAGGAAGAGCAGGTATCAGCATCGTCTGTTCAGATCTTTCCCACCAAAATAAACTGAACACTATAAAATAATGAGGATTGAAGGGATGATGTAGCTTAATTGTTAAAGGCGATTTAAAAGTTAAAGTTTGCTGAGCATAGAGATGAAAATATTACAACAGCACTTAAACCCTTCTTTGAAAGCAGATACTACAGGTCCATGCGCAGAGCAGCTACCACAGAGTAGCAAATGTTGAATTTCACGTGCTATTGTGTCCCACTGTAATTTGTTTGCTTATTCTGTCCTTAAGAATGTAAACCAATTCATCCGTTTCTCACAATGGAATTTATGTGACATCTGCATGTCTAATCATAAAGACACTAATTTGGTATGAAACCATCCCACAGCCAGCTACTACTCACCTCCTGGGGGAAAAGACTGCACAAAAGCAAAACAAGTATTTGAGAGCCTGTTTGGTCCAGCCCTTACTGCAAGCTACAGAGCCTTTTCTGCATCTGAATATATATCAATATATTTGCATATCTGCTAATTGGAAGGATTCCAGATTACATGACTGTCATACACATTGCACCTACTTGTCTGTTTGTTTAGCTATGAGGAAAATCAGCTTATAGTATGCCAGTAACTACCTTTTGTTGGTTTAAGTAATGGTAGTATATATTTTACAGGCTATTTGGGTTTGCTTGTCCTGGTTTCAGATAGGGAACTATGATTTTTTTTTTTTTTCCAAACAGCTAAAAACATCTAGCTTTAGGCATGCCTAACATAAGATAGTAAATCCATTAGCTAGTATGTGCATGTAATCATGCACTCTTAACTGTAAGACCACATTCCATGTTATCAGATACATATGCTTCAGCTGCTTGTTTCAGAAATGTTAATAAATTTGACATATATGTTTCTGCTTAGTAATCACAGCTTGTTTAAATGTATTTTTTCCCCCAGATTGTGGTATCGATGAATTGTTAAAGGCAGTAAAAGGTATCACATGAGTGATACCCCATTGCACCTGGGCTCCTGCTGCTCAGTTGCAGAAGTCTCTGATGGCCTCTCTCACCTCATCCACAATAAATGGCTGAACTTTCCTTCTAGCAACAGCAGATGTGATACTGGGTAGTGAGTGTTGATGCTTGTGGTGTTGGTCATCTCAGGAGTATGCTATCAGCCACGTAATGGGCTTTTTGAGGGATACACACCAGTAAGACCATGCAGGCATTTCAGCCTTAAAACTCCATTGTGCTGGGACCAGGTCACCTAGAAGTGTCATTGCTGTCATGCTTCTGCCATCTTCCTGCATATGTGAAGAAGTATATGTGTATTGTTTCTCTAGGAGGAAAGAGGCAATCTCCTGTATATCCAACAGGTTCTCAGCATCACCCGAGCATCTTTCCAGCTTTCGTGTACTCAGGTCCCAGGACAGATGGTCTGTGGATGGTTCTGGACTCAGTGTGGGTGAGATGGCTGCTTGCAATTCCAGAGGTAGGACTGGGTGCCTTGTATGGATATTTCTATACTTGTAAGACTGCATAGGTGGGTCATGTTTATGTTTAAACCTAAAGGTTACTTTAAAGCTTTAAGTTTATACATGTGCTAAGCCTTACCTAAGCTGCTGCCTTTAAATTCAGATGTTAGAACTTCCAATGTAGATAATGCAAACTTTTTAGTAGTTTAATTTCACCTTCTTCTTTCACCGCTTACAGTTTCATCTTATGATTTTCAGCAGTTATCAGAAACATTTTGAGAAAGCATGATGACTTGTCGTTGTAAAAATGGGAGTATTCAAACAAGTAAACAGATAATGTATCTATCTGTTTCAAATTGAGATCCCCCCTCTTCCCCTCTATTTTAGATACAAAGCTATAGTTGACAGGAAGAAATTAGTGTTTTAAATACAAAATAGGTAAAATATATGAAAAGCATAATTTTGGCTTTAACTGCATTGCTGAGCCTAGGATAAATTAGCATCCTGCTGTTGTAGTGATTCTCCAAACATGAAGCAGAGTTGTTGCTATTAGAGTTGCTTTAAGAATTGAAATGCTTTTTGTGAAGCATTTACTTTTGCTATTCAGCAACAAACTAAACTATGGTTTATTTTGGTTCATTCAGGTTATCAAGAAACCTGATTTTGGGGGAATATCTGGGAAACTGAAAAACAATTACATGTACTGAAATGAAATCCAAGTTTCTATCAATGCTTTTATTTTTGCTTAAAGAAACAAAAACTACAAGCAATGAGGAAACTAACCTATATAAGGTATTAGTTCCTTCTCCCTCTATTTCAACTGATATTTGAAACTTGTTTTTATTACAGCATAGGTGAAACAACTGTATTCAGCAATGCTATTGAGACAGTACAGATCAGATGTAATGCTACCACATAGTAAAGAGCTGATTCTTTTTCCCCCATGTTTTAGGATAACCAAAGTCTATGGATTAAAATATATATTTTTGATTTGAAAATTAAGGAACCCCCAACAATATTTTAGAAGTTAAATACAAAACAGTAGTAAATATGCAAAATACAGTTGATAAGCAGAGCGATGAGGCAAAAGAAATAAGGATAATAGTTGATTCTTAAAATGTAATTTGTAATGCTTGGCTTTCCCCCACCCCCTGTGTGTAATTTATTGTCAGTCTAAACAAGGACAGCTATGCAACATAGCAAGATGGTACCTTACACAGTGTAGTTGAATTTAATCACCAAAGCATCAAGAAGGTAATGACACTGGGAGGCCAGATATCTGCACTGGTATGTGCTAACCATATTGCGCTGAGGAAAATGAGGTTAACAAAAATACAGTTCTATGATATACAGTACTTCTTGAGTAAGAGAACTTGTCCAACATGAATACGTCCTCTTTCAGCACAGATTTCTTGACAATTTCAAACAGTAATGTGAAAACTGAACTTACAGTACGACTGCTAGCACTGAGCGGTACTTTGGTTACATACATATGTTACACATCTGTGTGCAGATATCAGGCGTTTCACCATGTTCCAGAAGATTTTCTTTTTCTTTACCCTGACATATTTAGTCAAAAGTTTGCTATAAACCATTGAGACTGAGTTGCTTATTCCTTTGATTTATCCACGAGTATCAGCACTCCTTAAAGAACAGATCAAAACTAAAAACTCTACATAGGACCAATAGAGCAGAATTATTCAAGTTCAATGAAATGTTACAAAAAAAAGGCTTCCTTCTTAGGAAAACTCAGCTATGGTAAAAATATCTACTACAGTGCACTGCACTGTAATAAATATTCAACATAAATTAATAATTTACAAGTACCTGAGCAAGTATACAGAGCACCATAGCACAGCACAGCACCAGAGGCAGTAGCTCAGAATTCTTAAAAATAATGCTGTTTTAAACATTAAAAGTCCTAAGTATTGTCATAAAAATGAACTCCAGCTGGAGTTTAAAGATAGTGCAAACTTCTGTCTTCACTTATTAAAATAAAGGTGTCAGATTTTCTAGTCATTTCACATTAGCAGTGTTGCTGGACCTGGGTACTTGTGATGGGTGCTTAGGAGCAGGTCTGTTGGAAAGAAAGAAAACAACATATTGTTATTTAAGCTTCTGTTGGTTCTCGGTGCATCATACTTGAGGCATCGTAAAACCTCTTAAAGTCATCCAACTTAACTTCAGACATGTAGCATGGGACTCTAGTACGGGGAGGAGATCAGACATTGCTCTATACACAAGCCTCATCAAGAAGCATAAATGTACCAGCAAACTCAGTTCCTGTTTTAATTGCTGCCTGGCCAGTTGGATAAGCTAGCTCAATGTTTCAGGTGTTGTTCTTTAAACTCTTTATTTCTCCCTCTTCCTCTTGAAAAATCATGGAATCCCAGAATGGTTTGGGTTGGAAAGGACCTTAAAGCTCATCCAGTTCCAACCCTCTGCCACAGGCAGGGACACTTTCCACTAGAGCAGGTTGCTCCAAGCCCCTGTGTCCAACCTGGCCTTGAACACTGCCAGGGATGGGGCAGCCACAGCTTCTCTGGACAGCCAGGAGCTTAATCAAAGTTCACCCGCGTAGTCTTTTTGTTAGGAGTATTAGGAAATTAACTTCATCCTATTCTTATTTTTTATGAGCAATTAAGTGTCTCAGTCATAGAATTCTTGATGCTTAAAATACTACTTTTATCTTCCTTGGAGTTCACTTTTTATTTTTAGGAAACTGAAGAATATTGAGTGAGAAAATATCATGGACTTTGCCCATTAACATTGGGCATAGTTATTTCATGTCCATTTTACTTTTTTTTAGCATCCTTTATTCTTTAAGAGTACAATTTGTGTGCTCTCTGAGTGTTTTGGGTATTATTTTCAGATGATATAAATTGAAGTTCCATTGTGAAGTGTGTGAACAGAAAATTGCTTTTATTGGTTGTTGAACTTAGCAGCATTCAGTTCTCAGCCTAATGCTGTAGGTGGTCTGAGTAGGAAATCTGTTTTCTGTGAGAGCTTTGTTTCTCTTTAAATTGGTGCTTATTAACTCCTTTCTTTTGTAAGGAATTGTATTTCTTGGGCAGGTTTTGGAAATGTAGTCAGATGTTTACAGTCAAACCTTCATGTGTAGTATAAATTCTCATACTTCTGTGGAAGTCAGTGCAATTGCACTGATATTCTCCCAGTGAGAATCAGCCTGATATTGTGTATTTTTATGACAAATAAGAAATGGTCGTTGCACAGCTCTCAGCAATAGTTACAATAGAGCATGGTTACTCAAGACATTTTAGACCTGCCATTGAACAAAGTGCAATAAATTAAGGCATTTTAAATAGAACTAACCTTACAGGAGTAACGTGAGGCAGAGGTTTTGTGTGTCCAGGCACTGCTGTGCATGCGCTGTTGCAGCGCGCTTTGGTCAGAGGGTCTGCTGGTAGAGGCTTCCGAGGAGGGTTTGGTTTATGGTTTTCCTATTATAAAACATAAGAGCATATTAATCTTTGGATTTGACATAGCGTAATTAACATAGCAACAATTGAGAGAAATTGAAGGTAAGTTCAGAGTATCATAGACTGGTTTGGGTTGGAAGGGACCTTAAAGCTCATCTAGTTCCAACCCCCTGCCACAGGCATGGACACCTTCCACTAGACCAAGTTGCTCAAGGCCCTGTGCAACCTGGTCTTTTACAACATTGTAAAAATAGTTATACAAAAGGATGGAAATACTAGAAATGACTTTAAAATGCAAATTCAGATGACCACAAAAACAAACTGCTCAAGTCCGGTTTGAATTGGTAGCATCTGTGGAATGTTTTTAGCAATGCTGCTGTGCTTTCATTCTGTGGAATTAAATGATTCATTAATAAAGAACAGAAGTCATCTGCTGTCAGGCATGAGCTAATGTCTCTTCTGTGTGGTCCCTGAAACACTGCAAACATGGTAACATGTCTATTTGTGGTCTTCATTATGAAGAACTGGGATAGATTAAGCGACTTGCTCAGGGCACACAAAAACTCTCTGATATATCAAAAACCTCACTTCAGATCCTTCTATTATTTGAACTGCATAGTCATGCCTTTTCTAAATTATTTTAATCTTTATTATTAGTTTGCCATAACTGTCAATAGTAAAGCTGACCAAAAAGAAACAAGAAGAGCTTAGAAGCATGATCTAGTTAAAGATCCTTTAAAAGATGTGATCAAAACAAGCAGATACATGAATTTCTCATGAATAAAATACAACTTTTCATTATTCGTTTTGAGCATCCCTTAGTTTTCTTACTTTTTATGGCAAAGGTTTGCTCTTTCAAGAAGGAAATGCAGGTTGACTATCAGTAGGCATTTTGACAAGGAAGAAAATGTGGGAGCTTAAGTAAACCTCATATATAAGAATTTCAAATTTATCACAAACTACATTTTAAAGCTGTATATAATGTCCCTTTTCTGTCCCTCTTCTTTTTCACTCTTGGCAGAACATGTACTAGTTCTTGAGTGAATGAGAAATTGCGACATGAAGTTTCTTATTTTAACTTCTTGTTATGACCAAATCTCATATTCAGTATAAAAATCAGTCTGAGTGTCATCCAGAAGAAGTCACACTATAAACCAAGGTAAAGATATCTTGCTATAAGAAGATTGTCCGTGAGCTCTGTCTTTGGGGGTCAAAATAATTCCAAATATTCCTGAAACAATCAAGCCTGGAAAATGATGAAATAAACAGTATGTTTATAAATACTCCATGTAGCTTTATCTAGTAGGGCTAGGCCGGTGAAAGAGTTTAATGAAACACTAGCAAAAGAAGTTCTTCAACACACAATCATTTCCCACGATACAGAACTAGAACCTTAAACCTCTTAAGAGGAGAATTCTTGCCATCAAGATTTCTTAACCAAAGTTTACTTTGTGCACTAAATTTCTTACACTATGAAATCACTTCAGAACAAGTTAGATCACAGCAGGAACTGACACTTTTTAAATAACTGAATTACCTCTGCAGTAAAATATAAATTTAAGTTGCTTCTGTAATAATTTTGTTAAAAGTCATAATGTTCATTACCTTATATGTACATGCATCATCACGTCGTGTGACAGCAGTTATAAAACAAAGTTGTAATGAACACACAAACATCAGCATTATAAAGACAGCAACCAAAACCTTCATTCCCTTGACTGCTTTCATAGAAGTGGCCTTTTCCCTCAAGCCCTTTTGCATGATTAATCTCATGAATCAGTCTCATCACATGAGTATTCAGCTGTTTGCTTGATCAGTCCCTATTCGTTATTGTATAATTTGTATTTACTCTTCAATTGGCTGAACGTTCAGGTACCATAATTGGGAAGAGGGACGGATCCAGGCTCAGCAATCTAGAGAAACAAAGATCTGAAGAGCTTAAGATCTGGTAAAGACGAATGAACAAAAAGAGGGAACTGTCCTTGTTTATTTGTGTTTATTAGCCATGTCCTACATCTAATCACCACTTGTAATACCTCATAGTAGGGAAAGATTGACCCTGTCCTATGGATGGAATCCTACTAGTTGCATTTTCCCCCTCTTTTTTGCAGGGGAAGCTGGCTGAAATGGCTAATCCAGATGTGCTGATCTAGAACAGTTCTTCAGCAGCAGAGGGAGCATCCTCTCACAGCTGAGCATTAAGATAATTTTTGATGCCAAAGCCAAACTAATTCTTTAGGCCCCTTTATTCCAGAAGACTCATCTACGAGAGGAAGTATGTTGAAACATCAATCGTATTATAAATGAAACTCTGATTTCTTTTTTTGTTGTTTCCCAGAGCTTGTAAAAATGAGTTTATACTCTTAAGGAGGAAGCAGCAAAGTGGCTTGAAAGAAAGTCTAATGTGGCAAGCTGGTAAGAAAGGGTAAAACAAAGAAAGAGTGGAGAGGGAATTCAGATAAAAATGGATATGGAGATTGTGTAATGGCTGAGGTGAAGCAAAATGGAGGAGCACTTCATAGAAAACAGATGCCAGCACTGGAAAATGGTACCAGGAAAACAAACATCCTTAGAAGCAGAGGAAAATAAAATTGAAGAAATAAATCCCCTCCCTCAAACTCATATTACAGGATGGTCTTTTATATTCTTTCTGTGACACAGAAGAATCCAAATTGATACAGGTTTGTATGTTAAAATGTGTGGAAACTTGCTGTAGCCTCTGATGTCCTGGCTAGACTATAACACAGTTCATAGCATCACCATGGCTGTGCTTCCCTGCTTCATCTCTCCTTCCTCCCAACCCGTTTTTTCCCCTACAGAGCTTCAGCTCTTCAGTACAAAGAGTTTATGAATAGATTTCTTTGTCCAGGTTTATATCAACAACTTAGCATTTAATGCATTCATTCTGCCTGCATTTGGGGAAGGATTGTTCTAAATATTGTCATGATCTCCTTTTACAGCTCTGCTAGGCAGAAAAACATATTTCTCCTATTGAGCAGCTATGAAGCCATCAGGTGCATAAAAGTTTACTTTTTTTCACTGATTTTTAAATAAGCAACTGGAAGAAGGCTCTTGCCTGAGATGCACTGGGCAAGAAGTAGTGTCTTCCTCAACCTATTTAGACAGGATCTTAATTCGTGTTAGCCCTCTGTGTCTACAGCCGGTTTGAGGTGAGATATTCACAGGAATAACTGTGGCAGAGTGAGCAGAAGGTGAGCCTAGCTCAGTTTTACTAAGGGGAAAAGTAAAAGCACAAAGCTGTATTTCCTGTAATAAGGATGACCTGTAAAATATGAGATATATTTTGGGAATAAGATGATGACAGCATCAGAGGCAGCAACTGAATACCAACAAAACCAAGTGGAAGTGATCAAATCAGAATGCATGGACTGAACCCTTGGTTAGTATGAAACTGCACTATTTCCTTGATTTCAGTGGTGCTGTGCTGATTTATGCTGATGTGAATCTGCCCCATAAATTAAGTTTGCCTTGTAAGAGCATCTGAAATGAGAAAAAGCTGTTTATTAGTCAAAAGATTGTTAAATATTAAACTTGGCAACAGATAATTTGTGTTTAATTTGGGTTATTTTTGTTGTGGTGTTTTTTTACTATTTACATCAGAAAGGAAATTTTATAGCAATATTTACAGCAAAATAATAATCCCTTCATTGTTGTCTCAACAGGCACTAGAGAGGAAAAGAGTTATCTTATAGTCTGCTTAGTATGTTGTGCCTTATCTATCCACTGCTGTAAGCCCAGAGGCAGCGGGAATGTAGCTTGTGCTTCAATATTCTTCTCGGAAGTGAGAAGCAGAAGGAAGCAGCTGTGAAGCCATAGAAACCAGTGAATGGCTTCAGATCCTCTTCTTCAGCACTGTACTGCAGTACCGAGCATCTGGATGATATTATGAATATAGCAATGATTTTTAAAGTGCTTCCTCTTGATGACCTGATGGATGCACTTCCAAGAGAGTGCTGAAGTACATTAAGTAGTATCTACGTAAACGAGCTTAAAAACTATTCTCAAGTTAATTTACTTGTTCCAGGCTTTAAGTGAGCAAAAGTCTTCAGAAGAAAAGATTTCCTTCCCATACAGTGTTTTCTGGGATATAAAAAGTAGCTGTTTCTCACAATCTTGAATTGAGGTTATGGACATGATTTTGGAAGAAGCCACTCTGGCTTATTCAGTAGGTTTCCTTGAGTTGATCCTGTTTGTCCTACTTCTATTTCATGCAGCAACTGAAAACAGCATATTTTGCTTGACGGAGTAACTGCCACAATTAATTTAAGCTGCCAAGCCGAAAAGCTTTTTGGCAGTTTCAGATCTGTCAGTCTTTGGTGATGACAGTACTAGAGATTGGTATTCTACCTTGCACTTTATGTGGGGTTTGAAGGGGAGGGCACTTAGGAACATGAATTGCAGTCATGCATTGGGCTGCTTTGATGTGCGATGACAGGCTGGGGCAGATACAGACACACCATCAGAATGAAAAATGGTTACTTTTCTTGGAAGGCCTCTTCTCCATCTGTCTTCTGCTAGTGGGAGAGAGTGTAAGCTTATAAGTTGCTAGATAAGAGGGAATAGAAGAAATTTCTTCTTCTAAAGACAAAAGCAATACAAACTAATACTCCTTCATTTTTCCTATAAAATTGATTTTAGAAAGAATCAGTATTTCCGACTCCCCTGAAAAAGAAAGTAAGTGACTGGCAAGATGAAAAAGGGAAGAAGAAAAAGCTTGAATATTTTGAAAGCAATTAAACTGTCTACACTTGTAGAAGTTGGATCTAACCTGAATGATTCATGTTCAGATTTAGACAAAATGATCCATAGCTCCACTTTTTCTGCTGTCATAATACGTAAGCACACTGCCTTGGCAGCTCAGCACTGTCTCATCCCTTTTTCTTCCTGTGTTATTTTTACAACTGCTTTTCAAAGCACTGCACTTCAGCAACTGATTCTCATAGCTATATCTACCTATAAATCACTGTGGAAGTGCCTCAGAGTAGCTCACAAGTTTGCTGCAGGAAGAAGGTTCTCTGTCCTTGGACATCCTCACTAGGTTTAGATAGGCAGAGTCACTCAAGGCACAGCTATTTGAGTACTGAATTGCAGTATGCGCATCCAAATCAATGTGATACTCATTTAAGATAGCTTGGTGATAAAGATATTCACTTCATTTTAATCTTGTGCTATATCCAGAATAGCACAACGTCTACGGAACAGAAATAGCTGGGTGCCTGATTCCTTTGCTTAGACACAGTCACACTACAAATGCAACCAAAAGAGAGAAGCCAGTGATGAGAAAAGGGACAATTTAACATAGAAAATTGCACAGACAACTTCATTTACCCTGAATATCACCTTCAAGTGCGTCTCATTACAAAAAAAAGGGGTTACCAGCTCTGTTTAAACATTGCAATGAAAGGTACATCTACATGAAGTAGTGTGGGTAATTACAAGCCTGCTTTTCACATCTGTGCTCTGGGGAAACAACCTCAATTTGGCAGAACAGAGGCATATCAAGCTAATATATCTTTTGCTCTTGCAGAAGACATCTGCAACTTGACTTCCTAAACTAAATCACTGTGTTTGGCACCTTGCTAATAAACTGTACAGTTTCGCCTCCGCTCGGGCAGCTGGCAAGATGAGCCTTTTTGCCTGTAATATGGAGCTTGTTTATAACTGTTGTGTCTTTTGAGTGGTGAAGGGAGAGTTCAGGATCCTACATTTTAGGATCATGGCCTCAGTTGGAATAAACCAATATATCCACACCACATTTCTAAACTTGTACAAAGTATAAAGGAAATACTGTGGGAAAACGCCAATGTTAAAGATGAGAAAACACCTCATTCCCCTTCACCACATGCAGATACTCACACACTAGATATTCAATAGAAGAGAAGCTTAAAGAAAATCAATGGTTACCTGGGTGAACCTCAGTGAAGGGTTAGCTGGCAAGGGTCTTTCAGGCACAGCTTGGTGACATGGTGGCTGGGGAAGTGGTGGTAGGACTCGCTGCGGTGTTTTTAATGGTGGCAAATCGTGTGTCTTCACAGGGTTACTAATGTCGATGATCTGATATGGCAGCGGTCTTCTTGGACCATCTCTCTATAAATAAACACCAAACCAAAGCCATAAACGTCAAGAGCTGACATAAGCATTGCTACTTTCAATTCTTTTATTTGCTTTTTTCTTCTGTTCTGCTTTTATCTACCTTCAAGACCTCTGCAACCAGAGAAGCAACTAACAGCTTCGAGTCCTACTCAAGCACGAATCCTTTGCCTTTCAGATGTAGTGTTATGGTGTAAGATTCCTGGCTCTATCCTGGAGACTAAACTATTCTATTTTGCACTTGACATTTCCACCTGTCTAAAGCTTGATATTTTAAAGAAATATAATAAATTTACTATATAATAAAAGTATTTTGAAACCTATATCTTCTTTCACTTTACATACTGTTAGTTCTACATGATATTAAGATCATGTAATAATTGTGTTATATAATAAGATACTTGAATGAGATCCTATATATATATTTTTTTAAAACATTATTTAGAGACTCACTTTTTGCGTGTTTGTATTTTGTGGCTTGATGATGAGATTTTTACTGAGAGATGTGGTATGAACATGATGATTGGGATCAGATGAACTGGATGGTCTTGCTGGACTCACAGACCTGCAATACAAACATATATTTATGGAACACAACATTCTGCTTTATCACATTTCTTTTAAACTGGAGCCTCTTTTCAGAATGAGATTTTTGCAAGGACTTCCTGCCTTTTTATAGTAAACAAGGAAAGTAAAAATTGTCAAGTGCTCCTGCAAGAATAAAAATAAATATTGATTTTTCAGAAACCAGTAGTCTGTTAAATTAGCTTCTGCAATCTGTGGAAATACAGCTTTGTAACACCCAAGAGACTATTCTAATGAATCTAGCATTTAAACAGTAATGACCTCAAATATGGAAGTTTCAGCTCACTCGACTGAGTTTAGATAAAAGGCCATGTGGTGTAATGAAACTATTTCAAGCAAATGAAAATGAAGGCAATGCTTCCTTCACTTCTTCATTTTTTATCACAAAAGAAAAGAGATATATGGTCAAACCAAAACCAACATTACTTACTGACATCAATAAAGTTAAACTAAACCAGGAAAAACACTGTTGTTAACACTTGGTGAATATTTTTGTGAAGATTGTCTCTAATATATTCACACTGTTCTGCTATGAATGTCAAGATGAGAGCACCCATAGTTACAGCTACTTTCTACTAATGTCTATTAGAGCATAACTAGGGAAAATGATCGTACCTTAGTTTCTCTATTGTTGTCTTTTTACTTGTAAACAACCATCTCATGAAAGTCTTCCTTTTGACATACATGATTGATCCAGCAAAGATAAGGCACAGAATGGTTATCAGCACTCCTATGATTAAACTCTTATTATCTGCAACAAAACACATGGTTTTAATTTCTATCAAGAGCCATCTTCACTGAAACGTATTGTATATAGGGAGCAGGACGTTGCTGCCTGGCCTGGGTTTCTAACTGCAAAGCAGGTGAAGTGAATAAACTATGAATTAAAGGCTAATAAACTGTTATTTCTTTTAGACTGATGCTTCAATTTTGGCCTGGTTTAAAGTTATTTCTTTAACATTGGGGAAAAAAATGGTTATCATATCACATTGTAGGTTCCTTCCAACTGAACTATCCTAGTTAGATATCTGGACCCAAATGTGAACATCTCCATGTCCTCTCTCTGCACCTGTGTTCAGGTCCTACTTAGGTTGTCACCTGCAAATGGGTCCATAAGGAGTGCAGGCTGTCAACCTCATCCAGACACCCACAGGATAATAGCTGTAGCAATGCTGACTGGTGCCTTCTTCATGGGTTGCCTGCTGCCAGGGTGGGAGGGAGACCAAGGCTAAGAAGGAGCAAAAAAAGGACAGAAATGCCTAGATCATGGTTTGGTCAAGAGCAAACTTTTATATATTCTGTCCTTAAACACAGGCAGTAACCCTAGCTCTGTTATAAACAGATTTTAAGGGTGCTATTCTGCTTTAACACTGGGCAAACAGTCTGAAATCTGGACTACTATGGTCCAGCTCAGATGGCTATTAAGTTGAATCTGGAGGCAAGCTGAAGGAAAGCCTTCAGCAGTGGTGTGTGCTCACAGAGGGATGCTCTGCTTAGCGAGAGGCTGCAGCCTTCTGTACTTGCACCAATTTTCAGAGTGCTTAAAGCTGCTTTAAGTACCTTGCTGGGACCTAAGTGAGTCACAATAGTGAGATGAACCCTGACTAGATGACTTGCAGCTGAAAGAAAGCCTTATTTTTAGGAAGAAGTAAGCAGCAGCTCTGATCATTATGGCTATGTGATATGATTGCTGCCTGCAGGAGAGGATGTGATTCTTCAGGACTGCTGACCTAAAAAATGCATGCTCCCACAGTAAGAGAAACATCTTTAATCTTTGCTCTGGTAACCTATCATCACTGTCTCAGTCTTATCCTGACTGATTTTCAGCCAGCTGGCTCCCATCTACTTGCCTAAGCTCACTCAGATGCTGGTGAACAGTCAGCAACATTGACTGAACAAACTACACATGGGGCGTGATGGGGCATGGAGTGCCGTGCTTTTACCTTGTAGCACTGCAGAATAATAAATCTCCCACCATCTCTAAAAGATTAATAAAATTTATAAGCTAAGATTATGCAATTTAAATTAATTAACATCTCTATTAAATATTTAAGGCTGCTTTGTAAGAAAAATACAGAGCGTCAAACACACAGGTTTATTCTAAGTCAGCTAGGTAAAGTCCAAGTGCCAGCTATAGAAAATTGGTTCCTTTAGGAATCATAGAATCCTGGAATAGTTTGTGTTGGAAGGGACCTTAAAGCTCCTCCAGTTCCAACCCCTGCCACGGGCAGGGACACCTTCCACTAGAGCAGGTTGCTCCAAGCCCCTGTGTCCAACCTGGCCTTGAACACTGCCAGGGATGGGGCAGCCACAGCTTCTCTGGGCACCCTGTGCCAGTGCCTCAGCACCCTCACAGGAAAGAACTTCTGCCTAAGAGTTCATCTTAGTTTCCCCTCTGGCAGGTTAAAGCCATTCCCCTTGACCTGTCCCTACAGGCCCTTGTCCAAAGCCCCTCTCCAGGTTTCCTGTAGCCCCTTTAAGCACTGGGAGCTGAACCCAGCTCTCTCAGCCTGTCTCCAGAGCAGAGCTGCTCCAGCCCTCGCAGCATCTCCATATTTGTTTATTCCCAGTATTATTGAATGTAGCACTGTCGTTAGAGAAACATGGTGAAACTACCCCACTATATTAAACTACTGTTAAAATAATTTTCTGTTAAATTGAAGTGTTCGCTTCCGAAATACAAAACACAGGAATTATCAAAGATGTCCTATATTTGTCTTCTCCAGTTAGTATTGTCTATGCAGCACATCATTATAATACATATTGTAGCTCCCTAGGTATTCAGCTTTCAGGTAAACTGAAAAAAGACTATAATGCTTTAGAGCAAATCTCAAAAGAAAACATTAACACACCCGTAATCTCACTTGCTCAGTGCCTGAGCACGGTTTCTTTTCTATCTTACTGACTGGTAGGTATTTAAAAAGATTTTTCAACAGTGAAATTATAATGTGAAGCTTTGTCATGGAAATGGCCCTGATGTCATAAATCCAGAATTACAATTCACTGCAGGATTTGGCATGTAGAGAATACAATCCATTTTGGTTTTGAATAGTATTATTCATACGAAAACGTGCAGATCATTTTCCAGCACGTTTTAGTTTATAGATGTGTATGTGAGTAGACGGCTTGTCCTGTCACATACTCAGACATAAATCAGGAACATCTCCATGGAAGTCACTAAAGTTACAGTACTCTGGAGGAAAATTGGCATGTGATAATTATCAAATCCTATAAAATTCACAACGTGTAGAAGCTAGTTCTTTCGGAGGTTGGCCAAAGGTGAAGTAAGATACTATAGCCAATGTTCCGCAGACTGAACAAGGGGAAATTGAAATGCAAATTATAGAAAATACACATCTCCTACTACTATCATATGTGAGGGCAACTTCTGGTAAATGTGTGGAAGCTATCTATAAAATGGAGTTTTAATCTGATACAGTCAGAAATCGGCTATTTCCCACAATACAAAAGATCCTCCTTGGAAGAACAAAATAAAATATATTTCTGGTTGTTGATATATGCATTTATAATCATTGTAATATCCACTCTTCATTAGGCATATAACTATAGGAATACGTTGTGTGTACAATAAGGTATTTCTATCCTGATGCACTCAGTGGAGAACACTGGAGCTTGGCATATCTCAAGGTGAATCCAAGAGTACTGCAATGTTTTCATCTACCATGGCAACAGGATTAGCTCAAGTGTGGGAGTTAGCTCCTCACCCTCAGCTTAAATCAATACTATTTCCTACTTAATGCAGTCAGATACTAAACTTGACCATGTATCTTTTAAAAAAGAAAAGGGCAAAGAAAGGCACAGCAAGGCACAGCAAGGCAAAGCAAGGCAAACAGGCAAAGCAAGGCAAAGCAAGGCAAAGCAAGGCAAAGCAAGGCAAAGCAAGGCAAAGAAAGGCAAAGAAAGGCAAAGAAAGGCAAAGAAAAAGCAAAGAAGGAAAAGCAAAGAAGGAAAAGCAAAGAAGGAAAGAAAGGCAAAGAAAGAAAGAAAGGCAAAGAAGGCAAAGAAAGACAAAGAACCTGCCAGGACCACTGTGCCTTTTGTAGTGCAAGAAAATGGATGCGCTCAGTCTGCCTTGGTTTTGCTACACTAAATTTTCAAGTTGGTGCCAATGTGTTTGGATTAAGCCATTTGATTTACTGCCTTATTTCCCAATCTTGCAAGCTCATCGCTTACAAGGCAACATTTTGTTATTTCCACTCTTTATCATGGAAACAACAGGTAAAGCATGAATTATTACTGACCTGCTTGCCTAATGGGTCCACTGTCCACACTGCCACCAAAACCCGGCTTGTCACAGAAAGGAGGGGCCCAGTCAGCCTCGCAGTGACAGTTCTTTTTGTTGTTGCAGACCTGCAAAACAAGACAGATGGCTTAACATGAAAAGGATTACCCTGCGCATCTGAGAGCAGCATTGGCTGACAAGGCCTCCTAATCAGATAATGACACATCTGAATGAAATAAAACTTACAGAAGAAAAGACTAGTGTCTGCTTATTAGCACAACTAAGATGGCAGAAAGCAACTCTGAGTACACACCATGGAGTAAGAGGGATCCTAAAAAAGCATTATTTATTTGGCAGGTAATCGTTTGCATTGCACCAGCTGACAACTTCAGTAATATAAGGATAATGATACACCTCTTAAGTCTTATTCTCTCTCTTTGCCTCCAGCAGCAGCGCTATCTGCTTTCTAACTTCTGTTCCTTCTGCCTTCACAGGAACAAGAGTCTCTCTATGCTGTTAAGGCTTTATCAGCCCACTTGAACACTCCCATTCATCAAGGGCTTGCTCTAGGCTGCATAGTGATTTTTCCACTGCTCAGATCCCCCAGTTCTAAGATGTTCTTCCATTTGCTGGAAGAACATGTGAAACTGGAATCAGGGCTGAGGAAACCCTCCCTTTGATACCACATCTGCACTGTCTGTAAAGAAACAGCCCTCAGTGTTCTGGTGGGTTTAATCTGAGTAAAGGAACAACTAGCAAGACCTGATTTAATAAATGCTCCCTGCGGAATACGAGAACTCCAAAGGACTGGAGTCCATCATTAACATCAGCCTGCTCCCACTGCATGGAGCAAAAGGAGCTGGAGGACTCATGACTTTTCCCTCAGGAGGTCCCACAGTTCAAAACACCCATCAAAAGGGCTGCTTTTTATTTCTACCACCCAAATAGTGGCTATGACTTACACAGAGGCTAAAGCTCTGTGCTGTATCGACAGAATACATGAACTGCATGGGTCCAAAAGTTTTGTTGCAGAGCACAGAGATGGCACAGTCACATGTAGATGCTCAAATTGATTTTTAAACAAGGATTTGGGGCTTAAGGCTAGTTGTCAATATGGTCCTTAATTCTGGGCTAACACTGACCATCACTGATCTACCAGCACCATGGAGAAACCACACAATAGGTTAATAAATGGGTTTCTCAGTAAGACACTGGTTAGTTCACAGGAGTTTGAAAATATGCATTTTTCTGGCAAGGTCAGCTGGCAGGCTTTCAGAGAGACTATACTGCCTGTGCCTGCAGAGTATTAAAAGATCATTCATATACCTTAGACCAGCTATGGTCATATAAAATGAAAAAAGAGATTTACTTCTCAAAGACAGCAAGATAATGAAAAATATAATTTGTTAAACATTATTTTTTAAATTAAAGCACTCCAGGAGTTCCCATCTGCAATTCCACAAAGTCATCTTTTGCTGTTCAGGAGTCACCAGAGGTTCTCCATTGTAATGACATAAAGATGCCAGTCTAAGCTGATGCTCATTCTAGCACAATGGTAACATGCAGCACCATCAACATTGCTCAGTTTTTCAGATGAGGGATGGATGATACAATAATAGTTATCAAAGATGTTCTGTATTAAAAATAATAGGCAAATTAAAATCCACAGCAGAGGATTTCCTATGGCTCTTGCAATGTGGGTGCCACAGCTTTTCACAGAAACAAAGAGATCATCAGCTAATCCCGGGTAACAAGCCATAGCTTGACATAATTAACATTTTCATAACATAAACTAGGTTTGAAAACGCTTTGATATTATTAACTGCTATCATCAAATTTTTTATCCTGCACCACTTTCATATCATGAAACTCATCAATATGGTTTTGCAACCTGCTCTAGTGGAAGGTGTCCCTTCCTGTGGCAGGTGGTTGGAACTGGGTGAGCTTTAAGGTCCCTTCCAACACAAACCAGTCTGGGATTCTACTTTATTATTTTAATACTTCTGGAAATGCTTTTTCATTTGACTCTCAGTTCAAATGCATATTTTAACTTCTCTATATCCAGACAGAAACTGTATTTTTTGCAATGTTAAAGGGAATTCTTCATGAAGGAAATGTTAGACTTCAAATTGCTTTAAGATAACAAAATTCCTATTTATGACAGATTACTAATTAAGAACAAGATAATGACAATCTGATAAATATTTCGTTAAATAAAAATCAGTTCATTGCTTGTATGTTCTATAAGGGACACTGAAAACAGAAATACATAAAAAAAAAGTACTGCAGTGACTTTGATACATTACGATCAATCATAGACCCCAAAGCTATTATGCAAAATGATTTCTTGTCCAGTGCTTATTGACTGATTGTAAAAAAAAGTGTTCCTATGAGGCTTACTCCACGTCCATGGCACTTTGTTGCACATTTATGTACACCAAAAACACTTGTATTCTGGCACCGGCGATTAAGGCAAATCTGCAAGATAAGAGAAAAGAAGTTTTAATAGGGACAGAACTGCTGGTGCTCACAAAGCGTCATGTCCCTCTCCATATATCTGCTCATCCATCAATGGTTCTTTCAGCAGCTAAAGATTTCCCAATACGCATGCTGCGTTGACAATGTTTTATTGACAAAAAGATAAGGACACCAGCATTAAGTGTTGTCTTCTGCTGCTTTTGTAAGTCTTTTAGGTCCAAATCTGTGGAAGCTGAATCCTGCTCTCGATGGGCATCCAGGCCAATACTGAATTTCAGACATAGTTCACATTTCGTGGACATGCTGAGCTTGTGTAAATAAACACTCACAGCGTCACTGAAGTGGAACTAGTGGTGAGCTGCTGGGGTTTGGGGATTTTTTAAAGCCAATTAAATAACCCAGTAATTTGCATTTTTCCAGGACTAGGAATGCACTGAGCAAGCTTCCTCCATGGACCTCATCTGGCTGCATTCACGTCTTGACAGCAGCAGATGATTTCTCCTGATTTTGGACTTGATGGTCTTACAGGTCTTTTCCAACCTACTTGATTCTATGATTCAAGGAAAGGTTTAGGTCCCCTCATGGTGTAAATTAGGAAAGTTCTGTTTATATGAATAGTACAATACTTTTTTATGCTAGTACAGACCCAGGACACCCTGAATATTCAACTGAGGTCATTGATATATATGGGCTCATCATTGTTATTCCACGAAACTGAGACTTTGTTAAGAGTTTTTTGGTGTTAAATAATAAACTGGCCATATTTAAAGTGTAATAATAACCTTATAGGAAACTAAAGTAAAGAAATAACAAATGCAAAGTAATAAAATTAGTTTTGTTTTCCAGTTATTAGGGGTAAACTTTACTCTGCCAATATAGCTGAAAATTGAGTTAAAGCAAGATTAGTACCATCTAATAATACCATTAAACAATCAAATGGCTGACGAAGGTGTCAGCAATGAGATGTTACCCTCCACAAAACTGAAAAAAGAAGAGATTAGGACTGGAATAACTCATACTAGGTTATGCTGACACACATCTCCCCCCAAAAAAAGGGGGAGAAAAAAAGCATTGCACAATTTTGCTCATGTTTAAATGCAGTTCAGTTCAGTAGTACTAGAAGTCAGTCACAATAATTAGCATTAAACAGGGAATAGTGCTGAAGGAGACGACAGGGATGCTTAATCAGGGCACTTATCCCCTGGGGAGAAGGAAAAATGGAAAGGAAATTAGAGTGAATTGGCATCAACATGCACGCATGTAGAGAATATGGTCTGATTACAGCAGCATTCTCAATTCAAATATTCATAGTGCAGTAGCACACAGAATTTTGATCACATTAAAATGGCTGCATTTCAAATTGGGTATCTTCAGCTTAGAAAACTCAAGAATATTTAAATTCATATTCTTAATCCATAATACAAATGCACTAATGTCCTCCAAGTAAAACATACAATTTCATAAGTATTAGCCTGTGTATTCTATAGTGTGTATGTGTATGATTAGATAGATTAGAAAGATTAAATACTCATTAGTAAAACATAATCGGGTGCTTTCCCAGCATTGAATTTTCTTTGAAAAGACATTTTTGAACAGATTGACTTAGCAATGTTGTGAGGGTTGTTTTCCTGTAACAGAACTGTAGTTTCACTAGGGATGTATTTTAAACCTGTTCCCAGTGCACTGTGATAATCCAACATAATTCAAAAGCATTCAGAAATTCAAAGGCTTGCTTGAATTTACCACAAATTATCAAAGCAATTTTTCTTTCTTTCTGCAAGTTATCCACTGAGGGTATGGAAACCTTCTTCATTTCAACAGTTCTTGGGCTCCTTTCCATTCCTCCCTCCCTATAAACTCATGGCTGTCTCCCATCTTTCTCCATTCCTTTTCTCACAAAAGAAAAACTAAGAATGAGACAGCCATATGAAATTTGGATTTCATTCACATTGGATAATTCACAAAGTTTGTAAAATACGATTGCAAAAATCACCAGTGGTGGCTGAAGATCAACAGGTTCATACTTTTTTCTAACAGTGCATACAGAGATACCTTTTGCTGCAAGAAAATAAAAGGCAGAAGAGCCATAATTAGCAGATATAACACATTTGGAGACCTAAAATGAAGTCAATTTCAATTTTGCAATGCCATAGACTGGAAAGTGAGTACATTGAACTCCTCAGAAATTCATTAGTAAACCTGCAGTGTGTTTTGCTGTACTTATTTTGCAGAAAACCTTTAGCCTACTTGGGCAGATACTTGGGACTGTCCTCAAAAAGACAGTCTTAAACTTAAGCAACTTGCATTGCAACTGCAAAACTGTAATCCAGAACAGTGGTCAGAAGGAGAGAGTAAAATGCTGAGTTAGTGTGAGCATGAGGAACTCTTTTGTTGAAAGAAAGAAAATCCCAAAGCAAACCCCGGTCAGTTTAGTACAAAGAACTTGGCAGCATGAAGGTGGTGATGTTCTCCTGGCTTGGAGTAGTTCAGAATCTTACTTTTCCATCTTCACACTTGGTTCCTGACAGCACAAGAGCAGGATCAGGCATATCATCACCCAAATACACGTGGGTACCACGACACAGAATCTTGCCACCTTCCTGAAGTGGGATATTAGTTTCTATGGAAACAGCATTGGTACCAATTACAGGCCGATTTGCTCCTCCTTGACACTGGATTTTTCCACATTTAGCATCTCTGAAGGAGATAAATGAAACCAAAGATTAGTTAAATAATTTTATATGTTTTATCCTTCTCCCACCACCCTTGAATCTGTTCTTGTGTTTGTGGGGAGAGACCCTACCTGGGTTCACATTTGGCAAAGGAGCTCTTGGAATCTTTGCCACAGTTGCCATAAGGATCACCGGCAGAATTGACTCTCTCAAAGCAGATCCCAGGAGCAGGTTTCGCACCTGAAACAAAATCCAATCAGAACTTTCATCTCATATGAGGTGTTGTTAATAATTTTCTTTGAGCTCCACTGATGCTTGAGGGGAAGGTGGGATGTGATCTGCATATTGATGAAGCACAACAAAACAGTTGTGCTGGATCAGCATGCTGATTGAAGAGCTTGAATGTGTGGGTTTTCCACTTTGTCTCTCTTGGCAATGCTGAGCAACAGAAAATGCAGAACTCTTTCAGAATCTCTCCAGATAATATCCCTCCTGCGAATCCTCCTAGGACACAAAAACTTTTAGCAAATGCCAAATCTGGTTTGGTGAAGAAAGACACAGGCCAGCTGGTAAGTTAACTCCCTTCTTTTTACAGGAGTCCACGTGGTTCTAAGTGAGACCCACAAGAGGAGCTGAAGCCAAAGAACTTCTCAAGAAAGACCTTTTACAGTGTAATTCAGAACAAGAAACCACAAAAAAATCCAGTTGCAATCCGAAGTGTTATGTGTCTGTATAAATGTGACCACATGACATGGCAAAAAGCATAAGATGCTGTTAGCTCAAGCTAATGTACTGGGGAGAGAAAGGGAAACTGTCCCCACCTTGATCCTCAGTAAATCCACTCCTGAAAGACTGACTTGAAAGAAAGGTAGTTTCTACCATGGTGATAGAAGTAGAAATCTGGGAAGACAGGCAGCATCTGGTTGTTATCTACTGTAGTCTTTTATGATGGAGACATATCCTAATGGCAAAGGAACTTCCCTTGTGGGAATTTACTGGAAATGTTTGTGCAGACAGATTACTCATCCCTGCGTTATAGAAGTCAAAAGGTACTGTTAGAACATCTATTCTAATGTCTTATACAGACAATCTCCTGTCTGTTTTTCCCCAGATTATGACCAACAATTTAATATCTTCTAGGGGAAGATACATGCATTCATCTGAAATGTCTAAGAGGTGGAGGATCTACTCCAGTTGCAACAATTAATTAGTCCATGTATTAGAATTTAATCCCTTCGTTCTATTGTGAAGTGTGGCTTTTATTTGCAGCCAGTAATTACTGCTTCTTGCAAGCTTAAGAGGCCCTTTGCTAGAGTCCTTTACTACCCCATATTTTCTTTCCATGAAGATTACAAATAGCACAATCAATCAAGCCATTATTTCAACTACTCCAATAGCCAGACTTGCTTTGAGGACCCAAGATGGTAAGGAGATACACTAGCTAAAACTCTGAACAGATACTCGCTAGATACAACTCTGTACTTTTGATACATCAGCCAAACTAGAACATAAAGAACTGGCAGCAAATGATGTGATAGCCTTAAGGCTGAGAATATACCATTTCTACAGTATTCCCTGTTCCCTGATCTTTATCGGGGACTGAATATCTGAGTTAATGTTACGTTTTTCCAAATGTATTAAGCCACTTCCAAGTGTGCATGTCTCTGACTGAGAGTAAACCACATCATTTATTTAAACCATCCCGAAGATTTCATTTGAAAATCTTCAAAGAGCAAGGTTTTTTTCTAAAAAGGGGTCAAATTCCTAGAGAAGAAAATACAAATATGATTGTAAAAGTCCCAGATTGTGTGGATTTTTTCACTAATAACTCAGAGATTAAAGCCTCAATTAATTATCTGCATTTCACAGTCAGAAGCTTGACTAATACTATATACTGCTGAACAGCAATCTAATGCTATTCAGGACAAAATATTACAACTTGAAGAGGCTTAAGATGGAAACCTCTTTCCCTTCTAACATTTTTACATACTGAAACTGGAAAACTCAGAAAGGCAGGCACGGAAGGAACAGAATACGAGCTGTTGGCTCCCTGGAGAGCAGGACAAGAGCTTGAAATTCTTTGGAAGATTATGATCAAGCTTGCTGAGCTCAGAATATTTCTCAAATCTGGAACTATTAAAAGGGACTCACACAGGATTCTTTCACTTCTTTTCATTAAACCACAAGCCATAATCAAAAAATCAACCAAAGCATCTAGACAGGGCACTGTGCAAAAAGCAAAAGTAAAATTTCCATTATCAGCATGTTGATTCCTCCTCATCTTTCCAGGGCAGGCACATTAACTATTCAGCTTGATACAAACATTAACATGTGCATATACTATGCCAGCTTTAGAAGGGAAGGAGAAAAACATGCTGTAAGCAAGAGGCCAAGTAAAACTGCTTTTTCTCCCACGTGTCTTGCTTAGACCTACCTAGTCAAAGCCCTCACCCATCTACCACGATCATACACAATTGCTATGGGTCTCATTTTTTCTTGGCTGGGAGCCTTGTACACCAACTACTTCAGCCCATGGCATACCATTGCAGTGACTGGAGGCTTCCTTGGAGATGTGGCAGCAGCAGCACAGAGCACAGACATGCTTTTCCCAGAGTGGTGTGTGACTCCGAAAGCTGCCAAGAGCAAAATGAATGCTCATGTCCTGTGCCAAAGACTCATTTAAAAAATGGTGTTAAAAAGAGAAAGGGCTCAGTGAAATATCTGAAGGTATTTATCTTCCTCTCTCACCCGGTGGAACTTTTTTGTTTGGTTGGGTTTTTTATGAAGTCAAGTGTGCTACGCATGATGGAAAGCAGCCTGCAGGAAGAAGAACACATCTGCAAAATCCTTGCAGCGCTCAGACAGTGAGTTTTAACTCCAACCAATAACACTTGACAAGAAAAAAGATCTCATGGAGTACAAAAATATGCTCCCTTGCCAGCTCGGAGCAGTTTGTATGAAAACACCTGGTACCCGATGATCATCTGCAGCTTGGAAACCATCATCTAGCTTCAATTCCTGTCTTTGGTATCAAACCAAAACACGTTGCTGCTTGGGAGTCAGATGGCTGTTCCCTCTCCTGACTGGTTTCTCTCAATATTTGGACTTTTTTACAGATGAAAACATATCAGAGTGTAAGAAGCTGAACAGATGGAGCTACCAAGTTAAAAAGGAGGTTTTCCAAGGATGTTTAAAGAAGAAAATTGTAATGTTGTGTTTCTGGAGGAAACTCATTTATCATGATCGCTCCATATAAACTGAAGCAGAAAGTCCTGTCTTTCTCTATTTTCCTACCTCCACAGACACAGGCAAAACAATTTGTGAAAGATTTCCAGTGGTTATTAAGTGCTTTAAGCGGGATGAACAGAGTTTATTTCACTTTGCTATTGATAATTATGGTATCGTGACCCTATAATTAAGGTCCTGTCAGCTTTTCCATGCCAAGCCTCATTCAAGGGATTAAATCAGCCGTTTGAAACTGCAGGAGGTCAAAGCTCACCACTGCAGTTTTCAACCTGGAGACCTTTTTTTCCCTTCAAACGTGTATATTGATGAGCCCGTTTCTTTCCCTCTACAGTTGCAAGGAAAAAGATGTTCTACACTTTTGGAAGGGATACAGAAATGCTGTGTCATTGCAGATCAGTGCAAGACCTGCTGCAATGAGAAAACACTGCCACAGGCTCCTGAAAGAGAAGAGAGGAATTTCTGACCATGGTGCTGATTCCAGGAACACAGAAACACCCATTATCAGGCTGACAGCGGAAAAGAAAGATACTGCAGCTCAGTTCCAAACACTGTCTCAAGACTTACTTAAAAGAATTATAAAGCTTTTATGCGGGCAAATCCCCCCAGTCTCCTGGAGTTTTATTGCTCAGGCCATGCCAACTAGCCCCATGAACAACTGTATAAATATTAGCATAAAAATACAGTTCTCTGCCATGTGATTTGCACCTGGATTTTACATCTCATTCAGTTCATTTTACTGAGCTTAATGATGCAAAGCAAACTTTCCACAAGCTCCCCCTCTCTCTTCATCTTAGTGATCCCTGTTGTTGTGTACGTGTAAGAATGAGATGGGATTGCGCTGTTAAGTTTTGCATTTAAGGAGTATGGTAGCTCTGACTACCTCTGAGAATATGAATGTCTTTCACATCTCCAAAAGAAAAGACTTGGCCATAAATCTGTGATTATCAGAACAGTTTGATTTTACTGAATTAAAATCTTTACAGGTAAATTAGTATTTTTGCAAAAACCAGTTAACGATGGTTTGGTCAGCTAACTTAGACGGGAAGCCCATCTATTTTGCCTATAGGGCTGTACCTGGGAAAAAACTGCAAAGCTCTTACCCCAGTGACAGGCCTTTGTAACAAATATTGACATTAAAATTAAGATCATTACTGCTTAAACAAATGGCCATATCTATGCAACAAATTTAAGTATGTTCTAATTATTATGTCAATGGCTGCCACTGGCTCCTCAACATCATTGCTTTTTATTGTCTTGGGGAAATAGAGGGGAACACACTGACAGACATCTCCTTTCCTTCCCTCAAGAATCATTTTCTTGTCAATGCAGAAAAAGATATGAGTCTAAAGATGAGAATCTTCTATTCCTTGGTAATCAATAATTTCTCTCTTAAGTGACTTTATCTGTGTATCTAGTTGCTCCCTGAAAATGCCAATGGAGTCCCAGACATTACACAAATGTGTTGCTATTGATGTAGTCCAACTACGACGAATAGGTCAGATCAGTGCCATTTGGTATTTCCGAATATGAAACAAAGAAGGTCACAAGCAATTCATGTATGTTGCTCTTTAAGGATATGAATTAAGGTGAGAGAGTAGAAAAATTTGTATGTTCTGGGAGCAGACTGGAATGAACTTGGTCTTTAAGAGGAATTTATTGTATTTTCAGAGATGGTCCCCAGGTGCTTCTCCCTTCTTTCACACCAAGCTTTCCATGCTGTTGCAGATAGGGAATTACAAAACATATTCCTCTATTTGATTTGAATTTATCTGTTGAAAGTAACAAAAAAACCCTCCAGGAAATGCAAGTCCTTCTTTCTGGAAACAGGCTCCTACTGCTTAGCCTAAAGTAAACAAGCTCTGACAGTGCTCATCATTTCTCTTTAACTAGATCTAAAAATATGAAGATTGATGTTTATTATTGGGCTACTGGACATCTGTAGCCTAATGAATAAAGAAAGATATACAAAAGAAGACACTGATAAGGAATTTAATATACTGAATATTATTTTAAGAAAAGTTATTGTATTTTGTTCTGCATGGCTTTCTCCGACTGGGAAGAAGTAAAAAAGGAATTAATGTAAATGATTGTGATCTGTTTTTTCTTTAAATCTAGAATTTTTTTCAAGAAACCCATACTCCTCCTTCACTCCACTCCACAGAGTTGTTAGCAACAATTCTAATAAACTATGACAATATGGTAAAAGGTTGAAATGTATTTTTTTGATAGGAAGTCCAGAGACATCTTCAAATGTCAAGTCCCTCTTTCTTGTGCCAGCAAGGCTGGAATGAAAGATTTTATATCTCTACCATGATATTTTTCCAACTGCATGGCCCAACTAGCCTTGTTCCCATTCCTCCCCACATCTGCTCATACTCCAACCAGATTCAGTGTGATCAAACAGTGGATATTAACATCCATAGTCTTTAAATTCAGAATAGAGGCCTTGGTTTTTGCTTGAACCCTATCTGCTACACTGTTTGAGGGTCTACTTTACTGGCATTATTTCTAATTTATGCTTCCAAAAATGTGATAAGAATTAAGCCTTTCAGTTCAGGTTTGGTAATGTCCCATCCTCCCTTTCAAAATCTTTATCCTTGGGTATTCCCAAGACAAATAAGGGTATTCCAGTTAAAGTGGTTTTGAACTCTGTTCTTAACAAAGTCATCTTTCTCACAAGCAGACCTCCATAGCCTCAACCACTAGAGACACCACGCACAGCAGTGCCCATGTTGAATAGTCCCAAGAAAGGAGACAAGAAAGAATTAGGAGAGCCCAGGGGTTTTGGAGGACTTGCTGCATTAGGAAACAGACCTGGCAAGGGAGCTGCAGCAATTCAGCTCCCTGACCTTTAGCTGAATTTTTCTCAGCGACTGAAATTATTAACAGCCTGACTGAGCAGCTTTCCATGGCATGGGAAACTGGTTCATAAGGACATTTTTGCTTTCTACAAGAGAAAATGTCTCTGTATCCGGGGGATTAGAAATCCCAGTATGACTAAGACTGGAGGCTATAATTGTACATGCCTATATGAGCTCATATTACCTCTACGATGCGGCAGAGATTCAGAGGAGTGTATCAGATGCATGTTTTGTTCCACATGGGGAGTTTGATTTGAACTGGAACTCCTCTAACAGGTTCTTAGGCTCATATGACCAAGCTAACCTGCTATCTGCATCAGTGGCATTAGTTCTTGACATGTTTTAATGCTTTTTTAAATAAAATGTAAATTCTTCTATAGACTTCTGATGAGGGTTTTGACCAAGGGAAGCATCTGTTTGTCATTATATTGATCCATTTATTTCAGCATAGAGTTAAAGGCAGAGAGATACTGACTTGAAAGAGGCTAAGGGAGCTGAAAAAGTTAGCTTAAAAGAAATAATTAAATCTATCTCTAAATAACGCTCCTCCTCAGGAGAGGTAAAAGTGGTTTTCCCGTTTGAGAGAGGGGGTAAGTGAGATGAAGGAGACATGACTTGTCCCCAGAGATGCAGGATGTGATAACAAAATGCTGAGTTAATACTTGCATTTCTAGATGATCTTAAGGTCCTTTTCAACCTTAACCTTTCTATGATTCTACGATTCTACTTCAGTAGGAGGGCTACAGAACATTACTGAAAGGTGAACGGATTTCCTGGGATATCATCTGTTTAGGATAACTCAGGAACTCATGCTATCAGGGTTTTGCAAAAAGGAAGCAAATTACTATGGATAATAAAATCTCTTTCTTCCTCAGAGCATACTCTGCATACTCTAGTCAGGAGGCAGGTTTACAGGTAACACCAATTAATAAAATACACACATTATACAAGAACTTTATGTCAATATCAAATACTGAACTCTGTTTTGGGATGTAGAGAGACATATGTTTTGCAGATGAGCAATTTAGAGTACAGAAGGAAGCTTACACACCAGTCAGAAAAGCTATGTGATTTCAACCTGTCAAGACCATTCAGCACTTTGTAAGATGACATAAGGCCATATCAAAGTCAGAGTTAAATGATTTGTCTAAGTTCACCTTGCCATTTGCTGCAGTGCTGCAGAATGAACTTAGTTACTGTTGCTCTCTACCTCCTGCTGCAAGAAATGAACATGACTGCAAATCAAGGTTAAAATGAATTGCAAAATGATTCCCTCATTATTCAGTTCTCCCTTTCAGAAAAGAATAGATGCAGATTGGTACTGTATAAAATTCCTCCAAATCACATGGGTTTTTAGTCCCCAACTCTAGCTCATAAACAGATCTCCTGGTTCTCAGACTCACCTTGGCCCCAGAGCGTGATGCACTGCTGCTCGTGGGTCTGGCATATGCCATTGTAGCAGTAGCCATCCACCCTTTGGCACGCATGCCCGTCGTGCAGGTACACGTTAGCTGGGCAGTGAGGGCTGGCTCCTGTGCAGAACTCTGGCAGGTCACAGGAATTACTTGACTCTCTGCAAGAAATCCCTGCTGGTTTTAACTGCAAAACAAAGAACAACTTTAACTGCGGTACTTCCAATCAATGAGACTTCTGCAGCGGTATAACCCATGCAGCACATGAACAGCTTTTTCCACTGGCTCTGCACCAACTGACCACAGAGGACAGTATAAGGATTATGCAGCAATCTAAATACATCTATTTGACACATGTTGTGAAGGGTTTGGCTGGAAGGAGGGCCAAACTGAAGTTGCAGCTGCAAACAGTGCTCACATGGCTCAGGTCAGAAGGTAAACCCAGGGTTTTGTTCATTTTCAAATAGGAACCAAAGTTTTCAGCACGTCTCCTTCAATCATATCTAAACATACGGGCACAGAGACATTTTGGGCTGTACTGCCAAGGATGTTCTATAGCAAAAAAAGACCAAAAAAGTCAGAGCAGAAACCTTTTTATCCCTATGGCTGTAACAACGCTGCAGTGACCAGGGCAGCCAGATGACCATATAACCTTATGTTATGTCTTATGTTATGGCTCATGAAGCCACCAGCCCACTTCACTCTGGATTCAGCTTCCTGGGGCGGAGGTGCATTTCCTCATGGACATGTCACTCTGTCATGGGCATCAAGATAGTCTTCAACTTAATAATACAATTAGTCCATGTAACTGTTCCTGTCTGTCCTATTTCCCTGGATAACTACATTATTTCAGAGCTGAAGGCAACCAGTAGGCAATGGTGGTTTGTGCCAATCTGAACATTCACTTATCAACAACAACCACAAAAGATGGGTGTGCTCTGGGAGCAGCATTGAATTTTAACTGCATCACCACAGCACCTTTGGTTAAAAGGCAGAAAGATATAAAGATTGATTTTGCTAAAAAGCATTTGCTGTCTGTTTTGGTAGCTTGCTGCTACTGAGCTTTTAGGCAGATGGTTGCCACTGACACAATGGAAACATGCTGAATGCTTTATTAGCCCATATGCAGGAGATGGGCTGAGAATTCAAGAAGGTAAACGCCTGCAGCAAGTTAGCTTTTATAGTATGTTAGGACTCCACAAGAGCTGATGATCTGCCATTAAAAATGCGTATGCTGTTGACAGAATTAATATTTTAAGAGTCTTCCCCAAAAGAGTGTCTGGCATTTACTGACTGCTCACTAGAGCACAACATGAAAAGCATGACAGAAAACCAAAGCATACAAAAGTTCATGGAAA
This sequence comes from Strigops habroptila, assembly GCF_004027225.2. Taxonomy (NCBI): domain Eukaryota; kingdom Metazoa; phylum Chordata; class Aves; order Psittaciformes; family Psittacidae; genus Strigops; species Strigops habroptila. The sequence continues at coordinate 79,793,873 of NC_044281.2, forward strand.
AGAAGAGGTTTTGCATGAGCAGGTGAAGTGGCTACAAACAGCAGACACCATTACAAGAGTCTGTTGATCTACTCCTTCAATAACTGTTACAACTTGAGAAGTGTTTTAATTGCTTACAAGAAATGCAAGTGTCTTAATGCTTAATGATGCCGATTTGCTTGTTCTCCATCCTTGCTTACTGCTCTGCAGTTGGGAAGATTATGGAATTCTGCCCGCCCCATACAGATAAGAAAGATTTCTGCTGGTTCACCTGGCAGTCTTCGCAGCAAAGTCCATGTGCACACACTGCTCCCGGTTTCAAAGTACAGGTAGTTGCATTACAGCACCGGTTTGTACATTCCTAGATGGAGGATAAATTTAGAGCAGACAACTTTGAGTCACAATGAGCTGTAAATCAAGAGGCTGCCTATAGCTCCGCCAAGAAAAGCAAAGCATGAAATAATGAATTATGCATGAAAGTCTATAACTTGATCCAAACAATCTTGTCTGTCCTTAGCTTCAACAAGCACAATAATTGTAGTAAACCCAGAGCAGCCGTTAAGGAAGGCTGGTTTATTCTAGCTACAGATCTAATCCCAAATACCACAAACAACTCAAGTATGCTGATACCAATCCTGATACAGTAGATTGGTGTTTTATTTCCACAAATATCAGTGGAATGATTCCATTGCCCCCAGTGAGGATCCAGGACCTATGTTGCAGTTACTGAGCATCACGACTACAGCTCTCTGTTCTGTGATAGCTGCTCACCAGACTTCTGTATTGCATGGGGACTGGTAGCTGCCACAAAAAGAGATGATGACACTACTCCATGTAATCTCTTATCAGAGTATGCCAGTAATAGAGCTTTAAGAAATAAAATGAGTACGAATTGCATTCTCACTCACTGATACATCCCAATTTCACACTTATGGATTAGATGGTAGCATGTGTGGGCTTTTGCAAACTTTTTTCTCAGTAGAACGAGCTAGTAAGAAAATAATGGATTTGTTTTTCCAAGATTATGCTCACAAGCTGCAAGTTACATCAGCTGCGCTGGAATCTCATCTCTTTCTAACAAAAATAGCAGCAGATAAAATTGCTCTTCAGCTGTGTTAAGTCAGTTTGACTTAACAAGGGATCACTAACAATATAGGGAACACAGGAGAAATAAGTGGGTTAGAATGATGTTCACAGCCTCTTGTTACTTTATTGGCTTTTGCAAAGCTTTCCAACTAGAAGAGAAGGCTACCACTGCACTCACAAATAAAGAGCAAAACGATTCTTAGCATTTCACTGTGTTCTTAGATAACATCTGCCTGAATACACAAAGCTAACTGCGCTGCTCTGAAGCAGTGGAACAACTTCCTGCACCTATTTTTGATCATGCCGGAAGGCAGCAGGCTACACAAGTATTTCTGTACAGCTGCTGTGTTTAAGAAGCAATGTTCCTCTGCACAGAAGCACAGTTTATGAATTCACCTCAGTGGCAATGTGAGAGTGGAGAAAAGCAATGTCAGTCCAACTAATGTACTTCTGACACAGTCAGCCCCTGTACCCTATCATCTAGCCCTACACCAGCCAGCCATGGAGAGTGATCGGCATTCCACAGGCAGATTGGGATAAAGACACAGCTCTTTGAATGATGTTACTGCAGCCTCTGAAATTTCCAATCGCTCACTCACTTATTACCCATTGTAGGGAATGAGCTCGGTAAAAGGTTTTTGTGCCCGGCCTATTAAATTGTCAGGAATGGTTTTAATATAAACAGGGAAGCAAACAGAAAAAGCTCATAAGGCTTTTGCAGGCTGGAGGCTGACACCTGAAAGTACTGCTGTGTTGCAGTTTATTATTATTAGTTATTATTGGTAACCACAGCGATGATGGGAGTGGGTTTCTTGGTGTAGGTCTCCTGGGCTCATCAGAGCATCTCAAACAGACTAACACAACGTTAATTCAAGCATCACCTAAAAAATGCCAGGTACACCTCGTTTTCACCCCATCTTATCTAAGAACACAAGACAGACCACATTGGGTCAGCCTATAACCCTTCTAGCCTTGTGTCCCCCTGAAAGCAGCCAGCAGAAGATGCTGAAGAACAAGAATGTGAACACACATACATGATACCTTCCTAGTCTGGCTTTCCTTGGCTCCACAGGCATTTTTAGCACCTGTAACATTCAGTGGAAAGGAACTGGCACACAGTCTGGCGAGCAGCTCCTTCTGCTTGTTTGAAACCTGCCATTTTCTACCTTCGTTTGCACAGTTCCTGTTGGGGGCAATCTCTCCTTACTCGCTCTTTCCATTTTACTCATGATTTTATCAGCTTCTATTGCTTTTCCCTTCATTTTCTTCCTTTTCAAGCCAGAGCCACTCCAAAACTTTCAACCACCTTATTGCTTTTCTTTCAGCCTTTTTCATTCTGCTTTATCCTTCCTGAGATCAGGGAGGGGTAGGAAAAAACTGCACATGCAGTTTCAGATGCAGCCCAGTGCAGATTTATAGAGGTCTACTGGTTCTTTGTTTTGTTTTCCTATTTCTTTCCTAGTAATTTCTAACAGCCTATTTACCTTTTAGACCACTCTTAAGCAGTGAGCTGACATTTTCATGAGACTATTTATTGCAATACAAAGTCTTGTTCCTCTATGGTCAGAGCCAGCTCAGAGTCCATCATCTTATATGTGATGTTTGGAATGCGCATCACTCCGCACTGAATCCCATTTGTCATCTTAATGCCCAGTCCAGCTGCCTCAGAAAGTTCTGCTGCAGTTCTTCACAGCCAGCTCTCGCCTCTACCAACCTAACTAATATCATCAACAAATTCGAGTCTATTCCTCTTCCCAGGCTGTTTATGAATAGGCTGAATTGCGAAGTCCCCAGGACACATCTCACGGATACATCACAGCAAATCTTCCACTGCATGAAATGGGTGTCTTACACCTGATTGTATTTCCTTTCTTTTAACCCAATTTTTGCCCATGCAATATTCTTTCATCCTACAGCTGCCTAGTGTCCTAAAGAGGCTTTGGTGAAAGGTTTTGGTCTAAAGCCTCTCTGAACTCCTAACAGGCTGCACTAACAGTGTCAGCCCTATCCATCCGCTTGTTAAGTCCTTCAGAGCACTGTGATAGGTTTGTAAGACAAGATTTCCTGGCACAAAAGCTGTATTGACTCACCCCTGGCATGTCACAGCTGTTCAGGCACTAGCTCTTAATTACATTTGGAAGTAATTTGTCTGACTTCTGATTTACCAATTTGTACTTTTCTGGTCCCCCTTGCAGCCCACTATAAGATTAGCCACATCTGTCACCTTTCACTTCTCAGGGACCAAGGAATTGTTTTCTTCTCTTTCTCCTATCTTTCTATTAACCCTCCTTCCACAGACACTGTAGCGCATCAGACGTTTCTGGTAATATGATCTAAAATGAAGCTGGATCTTAATTGGTAATATCATCCTGAGCAGGTCTTACACTCTTGGCCTCGTGGTGAGCATGCTGGCATCATTATACTCAAGGAGATGACCAGAGGTTGATGAATATGAGACCATATAGTGTGGATGGAGGTGATCAAACAGTCCCTACTTCATTAGCATCCCTAGTTGACTTAAGGGTGGGAGGTGTGCTACACTTATGACCCTCCACGCTCATAAATCCATTGCTGTCCTACCACTAAGGAGCACAGACCTCAACAAAAGGCTAATATTTTACTTAGAGTAAAGGAGAAAGATCCCTACCAACACCCTACATCTACATATTCAGACTGATATTTCATAGAATCCTAGAATGGTTTGGGTTGGAAGGGACTTTAAAGCTCCTCCAGTTCCAACTCCCTGCCATGGGCAGAGATACCTTCCACTAGACCAGGTTGCTCAAAGCCCCATCCAGCCTGGCCTTTGTCTCCTCCTACTTTCAGAAGATGTTCTCTTCGACTTGCCATGGTCTTGCTCCACAGGACACAGACATCTGTCCTCTTGCTGTTTCTGGCTCTGGACATAACTCTGCATTACTGTCACATTCTTTGTGGCTCTGCTCAGCGTCCCAGCCTGGCTTTATTTCTGGTCATTCTAGCATGACAGCCCTCACTGGTGTTACTAATGACTTGCAAATAGCTATATCCAAACATCTCACTTCTGTCCTTTTTTCTATTCTCTTCAACTCTGCCTGTCCAGTGTTTTATCCCCACTTGAATGATGAATCCAAGTTAAATATCAAGAGAGGAAGGTTTACCATCAGAGATCTCCATTTAAATAAGCAGCAAAGCTCCCTTGACTGTATCATGGAACCAGAGATTCATTTACAGACCATTCCATGTCTTTCTTCCTTCCCTGTATGTGGTATTCTCATCATCCCAGTCACACCATGAGGTCTGACGCCATTTTTAGGAGAAAATATTGCTAATTCTTCTGTTCTGATACAAGGTATTTAATTCGGATCACTGATAAAATACAACTAGCATGCCTTATTGTACAGCTTTCCATGCCATCAAATACTGCAACACTATTGACAAAACTCAGCTGGTATAAATGACTGGGCACTGAATTATTAACTAATCTTATTGGGTTTCTGGTACCACTCAGAATATAGCAGTAAATTCCACATTAATTCTAATTGGGCCCAACCTGCAGTTTTCCAGTATAAGTAAAAAGGAAAAACAAAGAAAGAAGAGGCAAATCAAGTCAGTGCTTGCTGATGTTAAGTGGCTTTGACTTGAAAAGGTATCGCTAGCATTCAAAAATGAAAAAGAGAAAGATAACTGGGTTAGAAAGACATTTGCAAGCTGCTTGCACTCTATTGACTTTAAACAAGATAAGCCTGCTTCCTCCAACCTTGTTACCCTGAAGAATGAGTGAACTGTCAGGAAATCCTTATGGCTTGTGTAAATCCAATACACTGCATAGTAAGGCTACAGCAATATCTCACTGTTTTAACTGCCTTGATCTATTTTGTCTGCAGAACCATATTTATCACAGGAAACAAATCCTCATCTACTGGTGTATTTAATTCAGATCATCTGAGAGAAGTTCAATATAGCCAATAAGCATGGGATGCCAAAGGGATAAGGATGTCAGCTCAGACATTATTTGAACCCCCAGGTTTTGCCTATCACCTCCTGATCTGAGTGGTCTTCTGACACATTCACTAAACTAAATGAGACAATCTCTGAAATAGTAGCAACCTTTTGGGGAGGTGGCAAATACTATTTCTCTTAGTAAGTTAACCAGCTGACAGCAAAGAAAAATCTCATAACGAAAAAGTGAAAGGTCTTGGACCTAAAAACTGAAGCTGACTGCAGTGAAAAAATACTTAGCTAATAGTAAGACTTATACAAATATTTATATTAATTATATGAGTGGCTTCACACAGATGGAAACAAACCTTCAATTATATCTTGGATGGGGCTTGGAGCAACCTGCTCTAGTGGAAGGTGTCCCTGCCTGAGGCAGGGGGTTAGAACTAGATGAGCTTTAAGGCCCCTTCCAACCCAAACCATTCTAGGATTCTACGAAATATCAATCTGAATATGTAGGTGGTTGGTAGGGATATTTCTCCATTCTATGATTCTATGAAATTTATCTTGAGTTTTGCTTCGTAGCTACTACTTAAAAGAATTTCTGTTGTTAGTAACATGACACTTAGTAATGGATAGTCTGTTGGAGAAGCCATGAGACTTTGTTCTCCAGTGGAGAATCAAGCACATTATTAACTAAAGCCCTGCCTGAACTTTAGCAACTCAAATGCAAGCCAAGCAGAAAATCCCTGCATTTCTGAGGACTCTAAGGTTTAAGCTGATAAGACAGAAGCAGAGAAGGGAGAATTTTGGTTTACACCAAATAGTGTTAAACATGCCAAACCAATTCTTTACTGCTAAAAACCTGCAGACAGGAGGTGAGCAGGAATTCTCAGATGGTGTCTTACATCAGGCTCCCCGCAGTCGCACTCCTCTCCATCTTCCACGTAGCCATTCCCACACTTCTGTCCACCAAAGGACTCCTTGACTTCAGGCAAGTTAAACAGACACATTCCCACTCCTTTTTCCAGGCTGTTTTCCAGGTCCTTTCTACTGCAGCTACTGAATACCATGGGAAATGGATAGCTAGAAGAAAAATACACAGAGATAAAAAGAAAGGTAGTATTATCAGATGAAAACATCTCTCTCCTGTCACACTGGTGACCTTTGAGCACATCTGTGCACTAACAAGAAGATTGTGTTGATTTTTTTAATCCTTCAACATAGGATTGAGATATAACAATTTGCCGTAAAATTGAGCCAAAGACCTTTATAATAATTTCTGACTATGAGTAAGGGAATTTCCATCTTTTTTTGCACTTAAATTTGTAGCTGCTGTTGAGGACTGGAAGTATTCACATTTGGAATTCCTTCTCCCTCTTTTGCATAAATAGCTGTAACGCAAGTTTTGATCATGAGCCTAAAGAAATGCTGGGCTTGCAAGGAGGATGCCTGCATTTACAGGACTGCAGAACATCCTAATCCTGCTTGAAAAATTCAGCTTCAAATGGCAAATTCATTCATCTCGCGCTGCAGTACGGCAAAATCCCTGCTCTTTTCAGGGAAAAAAAAAAAGAAGAGAAAACCCACCATGTTACTTGATAAGACCCTGCTTCTGCAATTTATCAAAGTCAAGCTTGGGAACTGCATGACTAAAGCAAATACAGTTCTTATTTTAAATCAGGATGACTGTAAAGACACAAATGAAAATACCATATTTTAAATTCATATTCTGAGAGCAGGATTTGGCCCTGCTGTGCAGGCACCGAGTGGCTTTGGTTTCTTTTGCAAAACAAATGGACAATGTTAGCAAAATGATCTGATATAGTACAAATATCACCAGATAATCTGTGTTTTTCTGTTCATAGAATCCCAGACTGGTTTGTGTTGGAAGGGCCCTTAAAGCTCACCCAGTTCCAAGCCCCTGCCATGGGCAGGGACACCTTCCACTTGCTCCAAGCTCCCTCCAACCTGGTCTTGTTGGCAGACTTAATTCCATTCTTACCAATAGATGTGTTCAGACTGACTCTTAGATACGACACAAAGTGACCTGGATCTGGCCATCAGCCTCATGTCCTAAACCCTCTTTGCACTGAGATGTGCACATGGTTACGATGAACCTGTATCACAATCAAGTGATACAGATCATAAAACAGCATCTCCCCTAAGACTCAGTACCTTGGTCACTGCCGCTCCGTGGTCCAGCAGTAATTCAACATTATGGCAGCACAGGAAGCCAACCTGATAATGACTGGACTTTATTCACTGAATGCTTTATATCATTCATGTGCTATTAGAGCATAATCTTTATGGACAAGTAAGAGAATAGAAGGAAGTTCTGCACTGCTGAACTTCAGACTTCGATTAATCTACTGTTGTTCTTAATATCCCGAAATGAAATCTTGCTTTGTGAATGATGATGCCTGTAGGTATCAGAAAGGAATCACTTCCATTAAAAAAAAAAGAGAAATGTTTGACAATCACAAATGCAATAGAACTTCCTGTGCTGACATAAGGAGGTTAATTAGGATCTCCTAGAAAGGTTATGGATACCTTACAGAAGAGAATTTATTTGGTGCCTATTTAAAATTACCTCTTACAGATTCTTTTGCGATAAAACAGCCAGCTCATTGGAAAAGAACACAAACATGACTCTGAAGAGAATAATTTCTGTGTATCACTGTAGGGCTTGTCTAGTTAAACTAAACAGTTTTGTGATTCACTGACATATGACTTCAGAAAGTTAATAGGCATCTCCACTTAAAAAGCTGATTTCTGGAAGATATCAATGTTTAGGCAAAATGACAGAGTCTAAGATAAATAAATAAATTTCAGAATGGCATGAGGTAGGAGTCAGGCTGCTAACTGCAGCTCTGGGCCCCAGGGGAAAACAGGGAGGGTACTTGAGGTAATGGAACAGAAAATAGAGGCATTTAGGAAACCTCCTACTGACCATTTTATATTGAGTAATTGGAGATGTTCTGAACTGGACACCACAAACTCATGTCCTGCTCTTAGTCAGACTGGAAAAAAACCAACCCACAAAATCTTGTCTACATGACTATGAACAAGCAGATGGATGCACACTACTATCAAACACCAGGAAAAAGCAAGAAATCCAGAGACATCTGACTGATAAACCCTGCACAAAATATGTGAGTGCTTGATCAGACATGATACCCATATCAAAGTATGAATAAATGAATACTGCATCATCCAGGCAAGACCCTTCACTTCAGTGACACAGATTTACTTTGATATCCACCGAGATGAGACAGGGAGACATACATACCTCACACAGACTGAAATCAATTCAGGAGCACACTTAATGCATTTTTTCCTGTGCCACATGTCTCAGCCACACATGGATCATAAGAATAGCTCACCAGTCAAAACTGTCAATATTTTAGGGTGTTTCTTTGTATCCATGAATGCTCAGGGTCATTTGCATGAATGTAGATGTGTCCGTCCCTTACTGGGAGAACTGAGAATCCTTACTCTGTACCAGAGGTGAAATAATGTCATTGTTAATGAATGAGGTTTCTGTTTCCCCCCAGAGGAACTTCAAGCTGTTTCCTATTTTGAACTAAGAAATCCATTCATCTTCTGGCTCTTCCTGCTCTTGACGCCGATTTCCTCAGCTGACATCAGTGCAGCATCTGTTATTCGATGACATTTTATGAAAATACTCTTTCTTTACTAAATAAGCCCCAAATAAAGCAATATAAAACCAGAGATGAACCCAACTAGTGGAAATAGAGCAACTAAAGGGTAACCACACCATGCAAGAGAAGATCCCACATCAGCTGATGCCAGTTGGTATTTCACTGGAAACATAATTGAGGTTTAATATTGTGATATTCTGACACACAACCATTCTTCATCTTTTTTGACAAAGAATAATCCCATGTAACAGCCACTGCATTTGATCATTTTGATTTTAGGTTACATTTTGGCTGTCTTTGCAATTTTAAAGCTGCTTCATCAGAAGCATGAAATCCCTGGCAGATGGGAAGGGAAGCTCTAGATATCGGATGTCAGCAGCATTAGCACAATGTTTAAGTGAATCTGGAGCTTGTGCAAAATGATGAAGTAACGGTCATGTGAAGGAAATTCATTCCTTGCACTACTCTGTTAAAAGGCTTCAGACCTCACCTGGAAGGACTACCTTTGGATGGGAAGACGTAATGAGGTCTCAACAGTAAAGTCAGTCCTTGACACATCTCCACGATTTCAGTTACGTGCTAAACAGGGATATTTGTGCTTTCTGTGGTAACTCACGCACTTATCCTATTGGAAAAACCCTCAGCTAACAGCTTATATAGGCCACTGGAGAAGCTTCCAGAGATAAAAAATTTCATTATCAATCAGTATACTCCATTATCCTTCACTCAAGATATTTTCTTTCACAGACCCTTATTTTTAGGCAGCTGGGAATAGAAACTTTAGTCCAACCTAATTCGTCTTCTAGGATGCTGAGTAGCCCACGTTTTCTACACTGTTCGAATCTGTAGATTTAATACACAATGGATCATTTTGTCAAACCATTCTGGCTGTGGGTACAACTCTACAGAACTCATATTGTGCCCAGCACTACATCAGTCTCTTCAGTGGGTTTACCGCCAGGAAAACAATTTCAGATTCTTTCTACCCCTCTTGAATCCACAGCATTCCTCAGTGTCTCCTTGGTGATTAAAAGATGTGCTTCATCTCAAGCACCGCATATTCCAGTTCCCAGCAAAAATAGCTTTCACTGCTCCTGCAAATCAGAGCTTCACAGTAGTAAGAGGACGCCTGGTAATTGATTCCTTTAGAAGGAGAGTCTAGTCTTGTCCCATTCATTTATATTTCAAGCACTCAAGCTATTCAAATGCCAGTTTCCTTTATGCAGTTTTGCATTTAGCCTGTATTAGATGGCTCCTTTCATTAACTAAGTGAAGTGGCATCATTACTGTGTCAAGTCTCTTTTCAGAATAGAGAATTCTTTGTGCTAGCACCGTGTTACCCAGCATAGGCTTTTTTTTTGCACAAACTATAAAAGTTTATCTCCATCATCTCCATTTCAGAGGCACTCCCCTTCCTAATAGGCTGAATAACAAGAAAGTACAAGCACAGAAACAGAGTCACTGCCCCGGAAAATTATAGTGTTAAGAGAACAGACAGCCAAGGCATCCAGGAGAAAGAGTGGCTACTGATTCATGCAAGGTAATACAGGAGATCAGCTACAGACCTAGCACCAATACCATCACCGAGGCTGGTGTGCCATGATCGCCATCACTGTCTTTCCCACTGTTCTATCTGGAGAATGCCTGGAGGCACACTGCCTTGGGCTGAAGGAGATCTTTGCTCCATTCCAAACCCTACCACTGCATTGCAGCAATACCTTGGGGAAGCCATCTGAAGTGAAACTCCCTTGGTTCTTCCAAACCATGTCTATCTACATCCTTAGGCACCTAAACATTTAGTAACCTGGATCTGCCTCCTCCCTGTTCCTCCACCATAAACCAACATATTTTGCTGTTTCTCAAGAAGCTTTAATGAAGCTGTAACTCCATTAATGCTTCTGGCATTTCTCTATGCATTGTACAGGAGGATAAACTGCAGGTTCACCATATCTTGAAAACTAACATTTTTGTTATTTTGATTATCACTATCCAATCTCGGTGTTTTTTTCTTATTCAAGAACTGTAGGACTTTTATAAAGTAACTGCCTGTTCTCTCTAAAACGTTGGCATATACACACACATACATTATATGTATATATAAATTATATATCTATTTATAGGATCCATTTATTCCAGTTCATGTTGCAACCTGATTATTCAGCATTATGGTAATGTTTATACAGAGCTTTTTACCAAAAGGCCCTGAAGTGTTCTACAATTATTCACTCAATTAAAATGCACAACAGCCCCAAAGAGCTCTATTAAGTATCACCAGGCCTTCCTCCCTGAGGTAATATGATAATTGGAGATTATATTAATTTTAAAAGGGCATTTTGATTTTCTGGAGCATACTTACTGAAACAATTGTTGACTAGCTCATTTCCAAAGGTGCAGAAAACGGGGAATGGTCTTTGTCCAGAATGCTTGAAAAAACAAGCCTGAAAGGCTATATCTGGAAATAGCTAAGGCACAAGCTGTGCTTTTTAGGAGCATGCAGGTGCTTAAAGAGGGGTGCCCTCTGAATCAGAAATCTCCCAGCCCTCTGAATCAGAAATTTAACTAGTCAAGCACCTGAATTTGCAACACTTTCCATGGCACCTTGTCTGAATCGAACACCACAGCGTCTATTTGTGTCTGTCTTGACCCTAGGACCCGGGGAGATTCACAAATAGGAATACTTTCTCTCCTTAGTCCCCATAATTCTTGATTTTTGGCTACACAGAGGCTCACAACTGGAGACGAGGAGAGCAACTCAACTCCTTTAACTGGAGGCAGAAGATGTGAGTTTGAGCTCCCTCTTGTTCAGACTCTGCAGAATGACTTGCGCACAAATGTGTAGGTTTTCTATTGCAGGTCCTACATAGGAGCCTAAAAATAGGGGATTTGTAACTTAAAAAATAGAGATAGGGTTGCTTTTGTTAATTTGGGTATAAGTGATTTTTCCATGGGAAAAAGTGTCAGCAATAGAGAGTACCACAGGAATAAACCTTCCTAATAGAAGGGGGAAGTTCAAGCGACATGAATGTTTCTAGGCCCAGTGAGGTGTTGATTTCAAGGAACTATGACAATTCTCCAGCCTCCTCTAACTCCTGATCTAATTGACATAATTCTTTCCCACTAAAAAGCATCCCCCTTGGATTTAACCTCCTAGACATTATTACTGCTCTCCATCTCCTGAAAATAACTTCTTATGGTTATCTAAGACATATGAGCCTGCTAGAATAAAACTGAATTTGCTATGAGATGACATTTTTTGACACTTCAGCTGTTCTGTACAGCATGTATGTTAATGAATTAGTAAGCATAAAGAACCTCACAGAATTAGGTATTAAGCAGGAGATAAAATCCAGTTTCCTTTGATATTGAAATAGGTATTCAAATACTACAGCCTCCTTCGTGTATCAAGTTCTGTCATTACACATTACTTCATACACCTCATGTTTCAATAGCAATTGTTTAAAATCAGACAAATGCCATAATATGGAAAGGCTTTTTAATCTATTATTGAAACAATGTCTTCCTTTATAAGTACTTTTGAGCGGGAAAGACACAAATGAAGTTTTAAAGTAGATCCCACAACCACAGCAAAGGGAAACCCTAAAGGTAACATGCAGGTTGTCTCCCACCCCAAGGTTTTGCAAATGGCAAACGCCCAGGACAGCTGGGAGGAGGGGGTAAACTGGAGATTCCTTTGGGCTCCTGGAGGCCCTTGTAAGCAGCACATGATATGGCTTTGCACAAGACACCAATCTCAGAACTGATGTGGCACACCTTTTTCTGCAGTATTAGAAGGATTTAGCTAAAAATGTGGAGTGGTTATACATATACACACATATATATGTCTATATATATATGTAAGTATTGAAATGGGAAGTTTGCTTCCAAAGGCAGTAGCTGTCTGACAACTCACAGTTATTTTTCTAGCCTATTTTTCACTCTCTTGCTCCTCTTTTATAGTTTTAATCCCTAGAGCATCAATAAAGTAGAGCACGGAATTGGGCCATGTAGTTCTACATGACATCAAAGCTCTTGCTGTCTGAGTTCGTGGTCAGTGATTTAAAAACCAGCCTAGATTTTTCCTACAGCTTTTGTCATGTTCACTACATGGTAGTTTTTACACATCCAATAAATAACTGTGGATATATCACACTAGTGGTTAATTTAATTGATGTGTAGTGGCAATGGCTTGTTGTGCTACAATGAAATTTCCAGGGTTATTGAAAAGAAAATATTTCCAAGTAAATGATTAAACTTCACACACAAATGCTTTAGGTTCATTTTAATATGGCCCTGGGGTGTTCAGACTCCCAGAATGCATTCAAGTAATCTGACTTCAGGTGTCTAGATTAGATTGTCATAGCCCCACCTGAGACTTGACCTCTCCCATTACACTGAAGGTAAGGATTTAACTACCTGAAATATTCAAAAAGGCAGATTTATAATAGTGAATGTGGGACCTGAGGGCAGAAAGCAGCCCTGGCTGGTTCAGAAAAATACTTCCTGCAAAGGAACAACACTTAATGGCTTTATACAGTATCCATGGTCATGGCTTGATATTTCTGCAGTCACAAAATTGCCAAATAAAACATTATTAGCAGTTACTTCTACTTTGACAAATATACAGTCAGAGAAGTTTTTTCTTCTGAGGGGCCTTTTGTGACTTTCCTGTCTGTGTTCTGGGGGTGAAGCAATACTGAACCAATTTATCAATCCTGACAGTATTCTGACTCTATGCTGGAGTTATCTGCATTGCAAAAGCTCTATGGGAATTGAACTCAGACAACTGTTCTTCCTGTTGGAAACCAGACAGCGAAGGGAAGTAGCTATAATCGGTTTGAATTTGCCTCTGGCTCATCTTTTGCTCTGTTTCCTTTTAGACCACTACCTCATTAATAAAAATTTGCTGGACTGCTGAGAGTTCAAGTTTCACAATCTACTACTTAGAATTTGAGGTTAATCCAATGCTGACTACAGTAAAAGTGAAAAAGCAACACAGAGCAGAGGGAGGGATGAAGAGACCAGGTCAGGGCTGGTCCCAGGCTAAAGAAAAGCAGGGCAGCAGGCACATAGTGTCCATCAGCAATGAAGGAAACTGTGGATAAGCAGCACAACCAGAATGGCCTGTGCTTAAATTTGTCACACAAAACACAACATCCTCAGCACTCACAAACAAATAAGGACATACGGTCCATCCCCTTGTTCAAAATACCTTGCTGATGATCAGCTTCCTACTGATTTCTTCTTAGATAAAAGGCACTTTTTGACCTGCCTTGAAATGCTAGGGCAGTGCTACATCATGATGACACTTCATTTAGTTCCCAACATGATTTTAAAATCAGCTCTTTTTTTTTTTTAGGCAGTTAGTTACATTCTGATTTTCTCCCTTGAAAAACCTTGGAATTCTTCTTTTAAATAGGTCAGGAGTAGATTAGGAGAAAGAAAAATAATCTGGGAAGTCAGTTTTGAGAGGATCACTTTATAGAGAGCGTATTTGAGTGAGGAAGAAGAATAAGTTTTCAGAAACAGAAGCAGACCAAACAAAAGGGAATATCAAACCCAAATGGTAATACAGAAAAATCAACCCATGGTATTTATTTATGGACATTTCCCCCTTTCAAACTCCTGTTTTGCCTGTGTGTAATCCTAAACACAACTCACTTTCTACTGCACTTTCTTCTTTCTTTCTTTCTAAAGAAAGAAAGAAGCATACAGAGTTATTCTCCCAGGCGATGTGATCAGTGTGACCAGCTTGATTTAAAAGACCTGCCATGCTGTGGGTACTTGGCCTCAGCAGATGGATGAGCCTGAATATTAGGTGAGCAGATCAAACAACAGCATGCTAAGAGAAGAGGACTCCAAGGAGGCCTAAGCCCCACCAGGAAGAACCAAAGCCAGAGAGAAGAGAATTGGGAAGCAGCCCTCTGGCCAAAGCATGTGAAGAAGCTGCCCACTGGGAAAAGTGGTAGCACAAGCAGTAAGAGAATGAAGGGTATGGAAATGCCAGTCAGCGAGATGTAGGTGCTAGAGAAAAACATCTGAACCCTGCAAAAGCTGGAAAGAACATATTCCTGGGGTACAGGCTTGTGCTGATTTCATTCAATATCTGTACTACCTGGTCTCCTCATAAATCAGGACTTTAAGACAGGAGTATCTAACTTGCAAGCAGCACGGCTCAGTTTTTATTTTCTTTTTTTAGAAGATCCAAAGGAAAGATAAATGAGGCAGAACAGTGCCAGAAATCAGACTGCATTCCCCTCCCAGCATTTCCACCTTCCCTTCTTCTGCTACAAGATAAGCATTGAGAAAAAAAGAGTTTACCCCATATCACCTACATCATCTCAGACAAATGGAAGTGGAATTCTTTCAAACAAAATTCATAAACATAAGATGACAATGAATCACTTTTTCTAGCTTCCCTTTTCTTTCTCACTCACAGGAATGAAAGGCTTCTGAGAAATATAAAGGAATCCATAGGTATCCTGATGAAATCATGGCCTTATTGAAGTCCACAGGAGCTCTCCTACCAACTTGGAGGTAGCCTGGATTTCACATGTACTGCTGGTTGCCTGCCAGGAGAACATCACCGACAAAAAGATGAATGCAACTTCCATGCTATGTTAGTAGCAGCCAGAAAGGCTCCCTAGGACACCAAAGTTATTTCATCTCTTTATTTTCAGTGCCTTTACACTAAAATAGGCGGTTGCTTATCTTCACCTCACCAGTGGAGCAGTGCCATTCAGTTTTAAACACTGTAATAGAGCCTACCTGCATTTCTGCCACAAGAATCCCACAGTAAATGTGTCTGGGACTTTGTAATAGGCTTTGACGTTAGAAAAGAACAAGAATGACTTTGCAGGAAGCAATTGTTGGGGTAAAATGGACATCTTCCCTCTCTGAATTTTAAACATTTTGCACATCTATCCCAGGCACAAAAGACTCTGTGATTCCCATGACAACTGTGGCAAATGCAGCTGTAGGCATCATTTAATTACAGTGATTCAGCCTTCCAAGTCAACATCAATTCCTTTAAGTGCTTCAGGGCATACAACACATGTTCGAAACGGAGCATTCATGCGACCTTAAGAATATGCCCTTTAAGGTATGTTTCCATTTATACTCTGGGAATTTGGAATTCATTAACACCAATTAAAACTGGACATTGTGTGCTTAATTCTCCATTCACTGAACTACAGATTTATCCCTGCAGGTTGAAAAGGTTTTTTGATGAAACAGAAAGCCAAGATAGAGGGGAATGTCCTTATATGATTTGTCCTCATGGGTCATGGCAATAGCAGTACTGCTGGAGAAAAATGTCCCTTACAGAGCTATATTTTCTATGGATATTATACCAACAAGACAAAATGCAGCTAAGCTCTCACATACCAGCATCCCAGCCAGTAAAACTGTACCCTTCTGGATACATCACATAGTAGAAACCATGACTTGTCCCTAAGTATCTGCTATAAATAATCACACCAGAAATAAAATGTGTTTTCATTTGAGAAGTAACCTCTCTCCTTGTCAGCTTCACTTACAGAAAATGCATACTGTAAATCTGTATGGTTTCTCCTCTGAAATACACAGAAAAGCCAAATATTTGCACTTCTAACAGCACATCCACTGAAATGTGGAAGACTAAACTAAACTAAGAAGCAATATCTATTCTTTTAAAGACCTGCCTTGTAGCTCTGTGTGCTAATTGCTAACAGTGACCCACTCCTGCAAAAGGCTGGGAAACATGCAACGTATTTCAACCAACACTACTAATTCTTCAACGCAGATCTCATTTACCACAACAATTAAATCTATCTGCAATGTATGGAAATTATTAACAAAAAGGAATGCCAAATGCACTGCAGACATGGGGCTACTTGGAGTTAAGAGAAAGACTGACATAAATCTATTCTGTAATCTCAAGGCCGTTTCCTACTAAAGGAAGGACCAGAATGCAATGTGCTAAATTACTAGAGCAAAGGGATATGTTGCTTAAGGTTTTTAAGCAGCAGTTGTACTGCTGGCACAACAGCCCTTGCTCTGTCACAAGTAATTTATTACATCAGTATATCAACTTTATTAAAAAAAGGAAAAGACAACAAAGGAGCCTGTCTTTGTGCAGAGCTCAGCTCAGCCTGGTTGGGAAACATAAACAGCTTCAGAGTTTAATTAGAAACTGTTTACATCTTAAAGATAATTTCATTTTCTTCAACTTGTAACAGAGGTAATTCCAGAGAGTTCTGCTGACTCCACACTTTAATGGCTCTAAGCTGCCAGACCAAAAAATGCAAAGTGAGGTCTGCACAGCTGAAAACAAACTGAGAGGGGTCAGGATATACTGTGCTAACTAATAATGGTTTGATTAGGTAACGTTTAACAGCTCTGCAGCTACAGGATGCTGCGAGATGTCTAGAAAGAAGGAAAGAAAACCAGTCAGGAAATTCAAGTGTCTTCTCCCACACTGTATTTCTGATTGGGGTCGCATTTCTAGCATGAACTTGTGCCTTTTTTTAGCTATTAAAACTATTATAAAGGGTTTTTTTACCTTGTGAAGTGCTGGAATAATTGTTTTTCACTTCAAGTTGTTTTGGTACCAAAGCCAAGATGCTGTTTTCATGGCATACGTGGCTGTATCCTGAAGCTAGTGTACTGGAAACCTCTGTAGGGTGTATGTTTATATAGCCTGGTTCTGTAGATTCCAGAATCTGAATAACCAAAATCAAGGTGACCTTATATCCTGCTTCCTTGAGATCATTTTTCAAGAAGGAGAAATGGGATTGAAACTAATACTTAACACAGTAAATGACACATATGATTAGTGATTCCCTAGCTTGTCCTTAATAGATTTTAACTATGTTTTATTTATTTAACTACATGTTTATAATGAACTTGATTATATTTTGTTGTTGTTTAAACCCAAAAATCAAACAAAAGCACATGACAAAATAACATGCCTCCCCACAAAAGCCTTTGAGAGCCAACCCTACTGAGCAAACAGTTCTCCAGGAGACATCAGCCACCCATCTATCATGTAAATGTATACTTAGGCATTATAAAATCAGCATTACTATTACTAGCCTTCTTTTGATGTGCAGTCCTAAATCTCATTAATGGTAATGGGTGACATACGAGGGAAGAACAGACCTTCAGCACCATCAAAGGACATCAGTTGTGTAACACACTTTAATGACAGGGTGCTGTTCCCCCAGTCACTGCTTTTGGTGGTGGAGGCAGATGAAGACGCTGCTGAGAATCTCCTCACCCTGACACAATCCTGCTGTTTATAGTTATCCCAGCTACATCTGGATAAATGTACACCTGAACTCCCAGGCAGATCACTAAATAATCCTCATCAATATACATTCTGCACCCACAAGCCTGGCTTTAACTTGGATGTTTTCCATCACCTGGACTATCACATAGCCTCACAAAACACTACTCCAGTTCACCAGAGGTGGAAGTGAACAGCAGCACAGGAACAAGCCAGGTTGGGGTTTAGATCCACAGGCCAATTTCTCTGCCCAAACCCATATTTCATGGTGTGGGTGTAACGTGATAATCAGAAATATCAGGTGGCTTTTGGACAGAGATCCTGTACTCAGATTCTATAATTCGCATACCTGTGACCTACCATTTAATTTTAACAGAGACAGCAAATACCTAATCCAAGTTGTGACACCTCGGTGGTTCTGGGGAGCATTTCCAGAAGCACTCTTAGACCCCAGCAGCTTGGGGAAGAGAGAGCATACTGATTGCTGGACTCCTGAAAGAGCAGCTACATGCGAGTGCTAAACCTTCTCCTAACCCCTGCCCTTACATTGAGCACGAACACTGGAGTACCGCAGAATTTAAATCAGAGAGTTTACTCTAGGAAAATTGGGAAACAAACCAAAAAAAGACCTTCAACAATGAGAAATAAGCATGAACTGGGGATGAGGGAAGAGGAGAAAGCAAATGAATAGCTATTTTAGATGCTTTTGATAATATTCTTGCAAGCACAGGAGGCTGTCAAACAGTTTTCCTTTGCCAGCAGAAACTGGTGCTATGAGTGACACAAGCTAAAGTGTAACAAACCTCCCCTTGGCCACTGAAGTTAATGCATGAAAAGGAAAGCATCAAATGTAACTGCTTCTCCCTTGTGGGAAAGCTGCCTTTCAAGGATAGCTTCTTCTCCCACATCATACAGCACTACGCTTTCAAAACAGTTGGGAATTGGCCTGTAACATGCAACAAAGAACAAATGTTTGCTAACCTAATCCTTGGATGCCTGGGCCATTCATGTGGTGAACCCATGGACCAGCACATCACCAGTGGGGCAAAGGGGAATGTTCACATTTATGATGTCTTCTATGCAATTGAAATGCCAGGCAGGCTCCTAGGATAGACCTGTTTGTCTATGCAATTCATGCTATGCCGATTGTCACTTTTTAGCTACTCATAGCCATCTGGTACTATTGCTCAGGAAAAAAGGCTATGCTTCCACTTAAATATTTTATTTAGCCTTAATTGTAACTAATGTACTTAGTGTTCAGTGCACAATACCTAATTGTTCCTAGAGGGAATTCAAATATAGTATGTACCAACGCTCTTTTCCAGTGGTACTTACTAGAAGCCCACCTGATGGTCCTTCCTATCTTTAGTGTTTCCCCATTTCTCCTCAGCAGTACACAGATAAAATCAATTAGTTTCATTTGGGCCTGTCACTCAGCTGACTCTTAACAGATCATGCTTTGCTCTCATTCTCATTCACAAATATGCAGCTTCCTATTGGCTGCTTTAATTCTATCATAAGGGTATAATTTCACTTAAAAACATACTGACAACAGTGGGTGTTTTTTGGATTGTTTAAAAAAGTCTTCTCCAAATCCTAACAGTAAATGAACCATTAGTTTTCTAGGTAAGATTTCTACTACATGCTCTTTCTGTGCTCCTAATTGTTTGCCTCCCCCATACCCTGCCTTTCAATAATTAAAGTGAAATTGTGTACTGAAAGGCAATTACTCAAAATTAGCTCTCATTTTCTACAGAGAGGCAAAAATCCTCTAAAGCGATGATCAATAGTGGAGAGGTTAAAGAATTGATTTCAATTCCATGCCTCCTTTTTCTTCCTTTCTGATCACTATACAAAACCTGGTCCCCTGGTTGGAGCAGAGCCCCAGAGTGTTCTGCAGCATGGGCAATTCCACTATCATGAAGTCACAAAGTCACAGTCCAAGTTCCACGTCCCTGTAACATATGAAGTCATAAAGCTCATCCAGTTCCAACCCCCTGCCACGGGCAGGGACACCTTCCACTAGAGCAGGTTGCTCCAAGCCCCTGTGTCCAACCTGGCCTTGAACACTGCCAGGGATGGGGCAGCCACAGCTTCTCTGGGAAAAGTCTGTGCCGGCGCCTCAGCACCCTCACAGGGAAGAGCTTCTGCCTCAGAG
Organism: Strigops habroptila; assembly: GCF_004027225.2. NCBI lineage: Eukaryota > Metazoa > Chordata > Aves > Psittaciformes > Psittacidae > Strigops > Strigops habroptila. The sequence goes on from NC_044281.2 coordinate 79,813,947, forward strand.
CTCATCTCAATCTCCCCTCTGGCAGGTTAAAGCCATTCCCCTTGACCTGTCCCTACAGGCCCTTGTCCAAAGCCCCTCTCCAGGTTTCCTGGAGCCCCTTTAGGCACTGGAGCTACTCTAAGGTCTCCCCTTCAGGAGCCTTCTCTTCTCCAGGCTGCCCCAGCCCAGCTCTCTCAGCCTGGCTCCAGAGCAGAGCTGCTCCAGCCCTCGCAGCAGCTCCGGGGCCTCCTCTGGCCTCGCTCCAGCAGCTCCACGTCCCTCTGGTGCTGTTGCCCCAGAGCTGGATCAGGACTGCAGGGGGGGCTCCCCAGAGTGCAGCAGAGGGGGAGAATCCCCTCCCTCAACCTGCTGCTCATGATCCTTTTGATGCAGCCCAGCACACAGTTGGCTTTCTGGGTAAATTGAATTTAAAACCTGACTGAATCGAGAAATATATACCGACTTTAAATTGTAGCTGCGAAAATCGAAATGGTAGCATAAGATTCAGGATGAGAACAGGAAAATAAAGGCAGGCATAGAGGGGTTCCATTCCTTCTTTATCTTTTCAAGAACATCACTCTAAAAAACATGATAAAGAGGAGTCATTGTGGGGAGAAATTATAGAGAAGCTGCTTCCTTGTTTATGTTACTGTGTGGCACCAACTAGCTTTCTGTCCCTAAGCTTTGTGCCACCACTGGGATGCAAACTAGCATATGCATTGGAACTACTGAACAGAAAAAATCCAGGTCAAACTCCAAGCTGGTTGCCTTTTCCATGTGTAGTTTCCATGCTATGGGGCAAGTGGGGTCTGCTGAAGCAGTGTGTAAAAGCTGCCTATGATTCACAGCTGTAAAGACAGCTTTTAGGCTGTGGTTAAAGCACGCACTGTTCCAGGTCAATAAAAGGTATTATGTCTCACAATACATAGATGGTGAAAGAAATGGGGCATGGGCAACAGGACAGACCTGGAGAAACATCTCTGTCATTCCCATAGCTCAGTGCAAACGACACTGGAGGAGACACTAAAAAGCAGCCCTCTTCCCGTCATCCTCTTTTCCATCAGCATGGTGAAAAACCTGCTTCTGTCTATGAAAGTGCAAAGAGAGATAAAACAAACAGGTCTACCCTAGGAGCCTGCCTGGCATTTCAATTAGCCAGGATGATTCAGCAACAAGAAAGGAACCTGGTTAGAGCAACACACTTCTGTGAAAGAAGCTTTCAATATAGCAAGTCATGGGACTCAGCAAAGGGATGGAGATGACAGTAGGGTCAGCTTCTGAATGGTAAAACTTGCTGTCCTTAGAGGATTCCTAGTCTCTCATTAACACCTAAACTAGTGTGTTTGTGTGTGTTGTGTGTGGGATAGAAAGGCATCAAGGAGTACTTTCTGTAATAGGGAAGGAAGAACATGTTCTCAGGATGCTCAGCTTCCCTGATAACAAGCTAGTTGTGTAAATCACCTATATATAAACTAGAAGAGCATGCTACTGGCAAGGACATGCACATGTGGGTGAGGGGAAGTACAAACCCTTGGGTTTACAGGAGGGGAAACGACTGACTATAAAGATTTTGCTTCCCTTAAGGCTGGCAAGAAATTTCAAGCCTATATTGAATTCTTAAGCTTTCAGCTACTTTGGGGAAACTTACCCAATTTCAACCCCCCATAGAGATGCTTGTGCTCAATTCTGAGGAAGGAGCACACAGAAAGTGTGCATTTCCAAAGTAGCTAAACAAACAAGCAGTGCTAATGGGCATAATTTTGCTCTGCAGTTGGTGCTAAATTCTGCTTTTACTTGCAGTGGTATAAATCTAGACTAATGCCTTGGGTTTCACCAGAACTCTTTGGTATTTATCTAGCTGTCAGGAAGAGTATTTTCACTCCTAAGAGTGGAAACTTTTAGGGTGATACTTGGAAAACAAGTGGAATACGGAAATGGCCTCACTGGCTCAGCCTCCTCCCTTAGTTGTCAGATACTGTGATCTCAGTGAAAAGATTTGCAAGTCTCTTTAAGACTCCTTATATCCTTCTTTTTCACTTGGAACAGTCTATGGTCAAAACAATTGGAAAGAACTGGAGGAATATCATTAAGACATACGGATAAAAAGGGAACAATGTGTTAAGATTAAATATTTCCTTATTGATCCTATTTTTATTGCAAACTCCCAAACTTCTACAATAGGATTTATGTGATTTCCATAGCAGACATTTGAATCTCTAAAAAGCCTGGAGTGCCACATTTTTTGGGGTTTTATATGCTTAATTCTATGTTATAGAAAATATATTTTCCTAAAGTAGAGGATCTTTAAGGCATTTGTAGCTCACACACAAGTGGTACACACCTTCCTGGCATCTTTTAAGAATAAAACCTATAGGAAGCTCATTAAAGGATAGAACCAACAGTGTTTAAATTCCACACTGATCCCTGGAGATTTTTTCTACCAAGAAGTAATTTCCAAGCCCTCTTCAAAGAATGAAACATAAGAACTGAAAGAAACGGCAATAATTAATGAAATCACTTTTAAGTAAAAAGCCTTAAAACATTCCCTTTTGCTGCACAACCACACAAATGACTCCGAAGTTATGTTTGTAGAGGCCTTTCTGCCACAACCTAGGTATTTCCTATTATTTTAAATATCAGATAAGGACTTTTCAGGGGCTTCAGCTTCAGCCCAAAGATTTTTCTTCCTTGCACTTATTAAATCTACCTTAATCCAACAGAAATTAGAAGAGCACAGAGTGAGTGCCAATGAATACACTGAAAGAGCAGGCTATCTCTCTAAATGTCTGTACCTACCCTGGGATGCCCTTTGTTTTGCTATTCCAAGAGTACATTTCAGATAGGGAATATTCACTTGGCCCTCCCTTAACAGACGTGTACTTCCAGAGCCAAAATCTCTTCAGTTCCTTGACTAGTGGTGCTCCGAGGAATATTGTTATTGGTCAGGTGTTGGGTAAATATTCAAAGTATTAATTTTTAATTGGTAAAATGCAGTTTGGCTTAAGGCATAAAGAATTCTCCCAGAATACTTGTTATAGATCGACAGCACAGTATGAAGGTAAAGCCTGAGGCTAGAAACCTGATGTTAAAATTTCCATTTATAAATCAATAATCACTGCAAACAAAACAGCCAACTCAGTCCTGTGAATGCCACAGCTCCTCCTCAGGCACAAGTTTGATATAAAGTTTGGTAAAAATCCAATGGCAGCATTACAAAGCTGAAGTGTACCTGATGATCCCCTCCCCAAACTGTCCCACCGATGGGGTGCTGGGGTTGCTGAAGGAAGCAAAGCCTTTAACTTGTAAGGTACTACAGAAACCCCAACATAAAGTGAACTGAGCTGCTTGGAGTCATATCTGAGGAACATGCTGAGCTGGTACAACTTTGATCTTTAAGGTCCCTTCCAACCCAGACCATTCTATGCTTCAATGATGATTCTATGACTGGCAGACCCAGCATAGAGGAAGCTTCAGATACACCCAAAGGACTCTGGTGCAGAAGGCAGAAGCAGGAAGAACTATCCAATCTCACATTAGAGACATCTTCACAAGTTGAGGTCAGGAAGTGCCTAGACATTTCTGTCCTGAGTGCATCTATTTATTTCCAGAAGTGGTGTAACTGGATGCCCAACCAGTAACTCAGCTTAGACAACCAAAGCTGTCACACATCTGTCAGGAGCTCAGAGCCTAAACCTGTCTCCCCACCCCTTACCAGCTCTCACATCACCTCACCTCAAAGCCCAGTTTCCAACTTCAGCTGGTTTTCACAGTGTGCACCCAAGCCCTGACATGCTGCAGAATGCAATTCCATATGGATATTTACTACCTATTGTTTCAGAAGAGCCGTTATTTTTCTTTTCCACAGTGTAGAAGTCTCTCTCATTCTCCTCCACACACACACAACTCTCTTTTGTTTGTCTCTTAACTTGCTGTGCTTGGCCTCTGGCCAGAATCCCTTTTTCTGCCTTTAAGGAGGGTGACAGCATGCCTTTGAAGAAACGCCAAGGCTGCTGTTAGGCTGACCAGCAGGGAGAAATCCTGCCCAGTACTCCCTGGCCTCTCCCACATTGCTCTCCTCCTTTCCCAGAAACATGCAGTCTCGGAGAAGGCAGAGGTTGAGCTGATCACAATTCCCAGAAGAGATTTTTAAGCAACAGATGAAATTTAAGCACACACAGAGAATGCTGGAGCTGGAAGAGACATCAGAAGATCATCTAGACCATCCTCTTGCCCTAAGACAAATCCAGCTGTACCTACAAGACACTGCTGACAGATATTTGTCCCACTGCTGCTTACCAGCTTCCAGTCACAGTCAGTAACATTTCTGTGGGCAGTCCGGCCCAGCACATCACTTCCCATCACACAGCTTTGGTGAGTCTCTTACTTCAGTTTAATCCTATCTGTTCTTGTCTGAATATGGACATGGAGAACACATTCATTCATATATCATTCAGTTTCTACCAGCACTTTACAACACAGAGAAGCAAGCTGTAATTAGTTACCCTCGTCACAGTGCCTGTACTTTCTGTGTCTACAAAACCACTGTGCTTCTCCATTGGCATAGTGCCTTTATCATCAGCAGAGTAACAGTTCAGCACGGACTTAGGGAGATGATCATGAGTTCACTGGCTTTATTTTCCATGGTGCCTTATATCTTTTCTTGGAAGATCTCCCTCTGGCCACTGAACAGTCCTAACCCCAGTGACCTTGCAGATTTAATTTGCTCACGTTCTAAAGCTGCTACATGATTAAAAGAAGGAGTGAAATGCAAAAGTTTGTGCAAAACTGAAAACCTCCTCCACACAAGAAAAAGGCTTTACAGAGAGTCTAATAATATATTTACTGCATTACTTTATTTCCTATTCATCTTAGTCTTGGCCTTGGGATGCTGCTTCCTATCATGACCAATACTCAGTTGGCAAGATGAGAGAAGGTGAAATTCTCATTCAACATTTGCAATGCAGTTTTGTGGAACTCTTTTTTTTTTTTTAATTAACCAGTTGCTTACAGCATTTTTATCTCTCATGCTGGTAACATAGAAATAGAAAGGTACAACGGTACATGCTGTGCTCTGATAACAAGTTTAATTGTTTCACCTCAAGGAGGATAACTGTGAGAAGATTTGACAGGCACTGAAAAGGCTTTTTAGTTTTTACCTTTTAAATGCTCCTGAAACCCAAAATGAAAGTAAAAATTTTCCACTCCAACTGTGACTTCCCAGTGTTTACCCTCGCACTTACCCAGTAGAGGGGTTCATGATGCAACCCCCTTTATCCGTAGACGCTTTGCAGTTACAGCCCCTCTCCAATGTATCGTGGTTCATCCCGAAGTTGTGTCCCAGTTCATGGGCCAGTGTGACAGCTGCACCTAGAGGGTTTTCTGAGTGATCCTTAAAAATACCAAAAGAACTAGTCAAATCCACACGTAAAAACAATTCAGAACACACATTCTCCCTCTAAAGTAAGTCCTATTTCTTATCCTTTGAATGTTTTATCAACTTAGCAGCTGTAGTTGCACTGTTGTTAAATGGACACAATTTTAAATTCATCCACATATACCAAATGCAGAGTGGGAATTTCAGGACAGCTTATCTGTCCTGACCACCCAGTTTCCCCAGCACATAAAATCACCTAGGTTGGAAAAGACCTTTAAGATCATCAAGTCCAACCGTTACCCCAGGACTGTCAAGTCCACCACTAAATCACATCACGAAAGGCCTTGTCTACATTAGACACTGGAGACCATTGGGCAGCTTTGAACATCTGGGCCACCTCTTTATTTAGGGCTTAAAATTTCCCTGCTCAACAAATCCCCCAAACCCCCAGGACATGGCAGTGGCAGAAACCAGTCACCTGGCTGTGGAGTGTTGGAAAGGATGATCATTTATGGGCAAGGCTGAGTGTGATGAGGGAAAAGTGAGAAGATCCTTCATGTCAAAAGGTAAATTAAAAATGCAGCAAGAGATTTCACTTGGTCTCTTTATTATTCTTCAGACTGTTTCTTTAATATCAGAAAGTCCAAGATTTCACAAGCCTTGTACAAAAAACCAAGTACCTTTGAAAACCTTTTTACAAGAAGAGGACAAAGCAAGTCGAAATCTTCAATGGTCTTTTATCAACACCTATGAATATTCTAAATCTTCCAAGTGTCAAATTGAAATATTAACATTAATCTGCATTGAAGTGCTGATTTTTGGAACAATTATTTCTGAGAAATTGACTGCATGATCTCATTACAGGCTGATGTTTTGGCTTAACCACAAGTAAGAGACCTTTCCACATTGATCATTTTCCTTGAGGGGAAAAAAAAATCCACTGTACTCATATGAAAGCTTCCCCTAAAGGTATGAACATGTAATATAAATGCATGATCCACTATTTATCAGACAGTAAATGGAATGACTATGTACCACTGCCTGCTCTAAAAGCACATATGAATATATTCAGTTTAAATAACTCTTTTAGTATCATCTAAGCCAACCTTCAGACTAAAAGCAAGTGAAAGGTAAAACTGTCTAAAACACTAGCTATATGTTAATGAAGCCCTTAATACCTGACTTGGGGTAGATTTAAGAGCTTCTTCTTTCATCTGTCTGTGCTAATGTCTTTAATAAATCACTTCCTAAACAGAAAACAAAATCAAAAAGAGAATGCAGTCATACTGAAAACAAGAAACTACTCCTTCTGCACTGGGAATAAACTCAAAAGAATTTTATCTTTTAACAAAGGATCTCTTTTTAGCTTTTCCTGAATTTTAAAATCTTAATATACAATTCTTGTGACATCCAGTTTGTTTGCAGTTATATTCTAAAATGCCTGTTTGCTGAAAGAAGCTGTACAATCTGCCCTAGTAAAAGAAACAAGAGTAAATCTCTGCAGCAAAATAAGCTGTAATAATCAAAGAAATACATAGTTCTGCACAATGATTACCTATGGAGATGTCTTATCTAGATACTAGTCACATACAGATTGGTTTATCTTGGTACTCATAGTAATTTATGAAATATTTAGAGAATTCAATGAAATTGAGAGCACAACCTCTCACTCAACTGGAAATAAATCCAGGACCAAAGATTAAGAAAACAATGAAATAATTCCATATAATTCACCAGTGACACATTGGAGTGATGCCTTGAAATTAGGGCTATGTGGTCAAGACAGAACCTCCTCTAAACACTGAGCTACCTAGTCAGAGAACAAACTGAACTCAGGTCTTTACTTTGCCAGTATCTCTTCTACTAACCGAACAGAGAATGTCTTTATCTGAACACCCCTAAAGATGGCAATTAAAAATAAAACCAAGAATTCACACAGTCCACTCCAGAACTAGAGCAATAAATGATTTGAAATGTAATTTGGGTCTTTACTAGGCAAACAATTATTGCAGCCCATGCGGTTCTCATTACTTGCTCAGATCCCCTTGGAATGCAATTTTATCAGTTTCTAGAGAGGGTTTTTAAAACAAGGAATGTGGTGTCTCAGCAAAAGAGGTTATTTGAAGACAGCATAAACGAAGATTATCAAAACAAACCGTGACATGTCCCATTTGATACTGAGACCATTTAAGTATCACAAAGACTGAAGAAACGAATAGCAATGTGACTTTGATTTATCCCACCAGGGTCTTTTAAAGTTAACTTGAGCAGTAAAAGTCATTACCAAACAGTTTCACAACCACTGAATAAGCAACCATCTACTGTTAAGCCATTATAAGCTGTTGCACAAAACATGCAGCTGCTTTCAACTGAACTCTGCTTCATTCCACTGAGATTCAGATTAAATCGTAAATAATAAAATACTATCACCTACAGCTAGAACAGGCAAATGCCCCAATCCTGGTGCTTTCTATGCAGGTAGGAACAAGTTTCCTAAACTATACTTTTATTTCATTTAAGCAATTCACCAAAATATAAGTGCCTCAGTTCCACACTTCTCATTTAGTCTAACTTCCCATGAGTGAGAATACTACATTACAGCAACTGTGCAATATTTTACTTTTAAATCCATGAATTCAGTGAGCAATCTTTCAAAACAGAAGAATGAAAATTGAATCATGTGTCAAAGACTTGTAATGTCAACTTCTGTTTGGTCTTTCTACAACACAACAGAACCATCACAGTAAAGTAAAACTAGAATGTTCTTGATGCACCAAAAGCTTCTCATAATCAGATGACTACTCTCCCTGTTTTGAGTTTTTCTTAAAATTAGTGGGAGATAGGATGTCACCTATCACCGAGAGAATTCAGCCCTACAGAAGAGAGGGGCAGGCTCTCAGGGAGGCATGACAAGAATTTAGATCATATTATAGGGTTGACTAACTGCAAAACCAGTCAGGAAAATCAGATTACAAGGATGACTCCAGTTTTTGTATTCAAATGCTATTTCTCATGCAATCTATTAATTATCTCTTTCAGAGTGTGGAAGCTTTTTGGTACTGAGTGTTCAGGGTGGGATGGGCAAGAGGCTGACTGAATTATAAGGATGGCCAAACGTTCAGTTGCCCAGTGTTGAAACATTTGAGCACTATAGCCTCCAGGTTATTCTTTCACGTGTGTATCTTCCAAATTTAGAACTTTCTTCTGTGCATACTGGTATATAGAAAACCCTTTTTTATGTACACCTGAATTACCCTTTACTAACTTGGGGGGAAGGTTGGTCAGCTGCCTGTTTGGGTTTTGGGAGTGAGTGTTTGCTTGTTTTGGATTTGGCCCCTTTTTGAGGCTTAAAGAACTGGAAGAGTTATGCTGTGGAAGCCTTGAACTAATTTGCACCTCAAAAGTTTCAGTTCATTGAGGTGGGAGTCTCTGGGAACCATCATGTTCCCCTGCACAACTGAAGCTGCAGCCTGGCCCCTGATTCATACACTGACACTGAGCTTCTTCTGGACATCCAAATCAATGTCTCCTCTGGCAGAGCCTTGAGAGCACTTTAAAGAAATGCTGATTCTTGGGGTTTTTTTGTTACTGGAATGAACTATTTTGCGCTGTTTCTGTTTAAAATGACAGTTTCCAGAGTGAAGAGCACTGACTTTGCAGTAAAACACACTGCAGAGTGTTTTAAAGCTTATGCTAAAAATTAGAAGGACAAAAAGGTTGTCGTTAAGGGCATCTCTGACTGCAGATAAAGCCGAAGCAGGGACTGCTAGCCTGAAGGTGACATGGATAACATGAGGCCATCTGCCTCATTCATATATGTCTTTGCTAAGATTTGGAAGTGTGCTGGGAGACTCCTACAGCTTTTTCTTCCTCTTTTCCTCCTTTTCCTTTTGCACCTATTGCCCATGTACCCAACGAAAAGCTGTTATAAACACCAATGAGAGACTCAGCTTCTAGAGCTGCCAAGAGACTGAAGCCTTTATCTTGTCTACAATTTTAGTATGACAGAATTCTCCAAATTCTGTCATTTGATTCTTCTTTCCAACTCTCCTACACCTCAGCTTCCTTGCTCACCTTGTAAATTTTCCCCATCTGGAGTGTATACAACATATTCCATGAATGAATACATGACCCCAGCTTGGCTTCTTGCCTGCTTGTCCAAGAGACCACAAAGGGGCCATACACTGTGGAACAAGCTCAGCTTGGATTCTAGTTAAGAAGGAAGGAAATGCAGGAGCTTCAAGGGACTGTCTCTGGGATTATCTTACTATTTGGATTGTCTTGAGGCAAAAGCCTTAGTGTCATAGAATCCTGGAATGGTTTGGGTTGGAAGGGCCCTTAAAGCTCATCCTGTTCCAACCCCCTGCCACGGGCAGGGACACCTTCCACTAGAGCAGGTTGCTCCAAGCCCCTGTGTCCAACCTGGCCTTGAACACGGCCAGGGATGGGGCAGCCACAGCTCTGGGCACCCTGTGCCAGCACCTCACCACCCTTACATATCCTGGGCTGCAGGTTAACTCCATGAAGCTTTAAAGAACTGGAAGGTTTCAGACCATACAAACTCTGAGTGTTCTGTTCCTGAGCTCCCACCTCATTCATGTAAGGATCTGCAACTGAGGTTTCCAGCAGAGCTGGAGAGAACCACCATATCACCTGCTGTAGGAAACACAAAGGATTTCAGCACGTGCAGGCTGAACTCCGAGACTACCTAAGAGTTTTTTAGGGCTCCCTGCCTTTCTGTTCTGGAGTTAAGCTCTGAGGTCACCAGCTGAGCCTGTCAGTGGCCTGCAAGCTCTGGGAGTCCACATCTAATTTTATTTAAAGTATTTCGCAGATCTTAGTTAATGCAACACTTCTTTCCTCTCCTTAGCACAAAGCACTGTTCAAAATTAAGAAAAAGAAAAAAATTACGAAATAAAAAACTCCAGAACTACTTCCAGAAGTTGGCCAAAATGTTTGCTTGTATGTTCATCATACTCAGCATCTAACAACAGCATTAGTAGTAATAATCTTTGAGAGAGACTCAGGTAGAATAAATGCTGCCATTGCTTGTTCTCATTGTCTGGCAATGTAACACCACCATGCTGCAAATATGAAAAAAAAAAAAGCCTTACACAGGAGATATTGTAAATACAGGATAAAATCAATATAATAAAAGATTCAGGATAGACATTGCCTGTAACACTAGTATACCCAAGTGCATAACAAACACATTTTCTGGTTTCCATCCTTTACAGCACCTCAGCACCTGATTTAATCATAATGAGAAGTAGAGGATTCTTGCAAAGAGATCAGGCTATATTTTAATGTAATATTTTGATTTTTTTTTTCACTATGGAAACTATAGTTTACAAGCAATCTGAATGTAGATATAGATAATGAGATTGAAAATGGGACAAGTGGGGCTGATGTTCTGGTACAGAATACGGTACTATAAAACTTGAGAACGTGACGCACCAGTTGGGCCAGTTTCAAGCCCTGTGCTTTTACTACTTACCATGACGACCCCTCCAGACTGCTCCGCAGTACACATGCTCATTATGGGTGCCATGCCAATGGTAGTCCCTTGGAAGTACACGCCACTGCAGGAGGGAGGAAAGGAGAAGAATAATCATGGCGTCACCATTCAATGCCAAGATACCTCCCTATTATTTTCAGCCTTGTATTTCTGCCAGTCTCAAAGATCCCATTTCAAATGTCACAGCTCCAGACATTTACAGGTTTAAAACAATGAAAAGCACAGATTAGTCATGCCAAGTTGCTGAACTGACAATGACAGCATCCCTGCTATGAGAAAGATCCATTTGATCATCATCCTTTGGGCTTACTGCTATAACAGGACCCTTCTTTCCTTTTTCTTTTCCCTGACTGAAGTTGGGAACAGAAATAGAAACATGAAAATTATGTCTCTAGCTCAAAGAAGGGTTATTTTAGTGCAGTGCAAAGTTTATATGCTGCTTGCTATAATATACAGCCTAGAATGTAATAATTTCAAAGTAGTATTATACATAGAGAATAACCAAACATCTCATGAGGGACTGTTTGGAAGGACTCTATTCTTAAATAGCTAATGTAAAAATATCTATGTAATGAGTAAAGAGCTTCTTTTAATTACTAAGTCATTAATTATCTGTATAGTATAAAGAATAGTTCATTGATCAAACTGATACCTGATTCAAGAAAGAGATGTTTCTCTTAACTATATTAAGAGTGCTTTTACTTTGAGCATGTTTATTCAATTACTTGAAACAACAATTGAAACAATTAAGGAAACAGCAGGGTAAATGATGTGTATGATTTCATTTTTAAGTCACAAATGCAAATGAATTGTCCAATTTAGACTGTGTTTTAAAGTTTACTGAGGTCTTCCTACTAAGAAACAGGCTTCACATAGTGCCCCCTTAGCTCTGCATTTGGGGTGAGGACAGGGCTGCCTTTTCCAGCAACAATTTGGACTGAGATGAGCTTCGACTGCTTGTATATTCATACCCTAAAGTACTTACCAGCTTTTTACACACCTACACTTCTACATGAGTTGTATTGAGGAAGGGTCTACAGGCAAAAGGGCTATTGCAGAGATGTGGAAGGAAATTCATCTGAAACATCTGCTGAAGGGCTCTGCAAAGTGCTTTAATGTTTGATATTGGCAGAGAGGAATGACAAACCCTTAGGAGCACAGATGTTCCTCCCAACAGCTTAGCAACTGGGGAAAGAGTTCAGTACAGTTATTCCTAAATCACTGAAATCCCGGCTGGTTTTAAATGCAGTGTCAAGTCTACCTTATCAGCTGTGCATTGTCATGGGGTTTACGAGGTAGTAGTTTTAGCTTTCTCCAGTCCAGGAACTCATGGAGGCTGGTGAAAGGGTCTTGAGAAATAGAGCACTTATCCATGTCATTCCATACTTCCACTCCGACCAGGGCTACTCGAATATTTAGTGGCCTATAGAACTAATGAGAAAAGGAAAATATAAACATGTCTCTAAAACATATTTTAGACCACATTGGATTAGAGTATTTCAAAAGAAGCATAATGTGCATATGAACCTTTCTTGTACAGGCTGAAATGGTCTCTTCTTCAGGGCGAAAGTCAACATCTGATAGGACTGACTCAGACAAAATATTTCCATGGCTTACAGAAAACAGTTCTGACCTAACTAAATACCCATAAGGCATTCAAAGAGATCCAGAGATACACTACTTCTCTATGTCCCACCCAAGTTTGGTATCCTCCTTCAAGATGTATCTACCTTCAGATGACCTTTACTTCTGAACAAACTTGCTATGGCAGATGACTCTCTCCATGGCTGCGCTCCATCACTGGCACCGATGCAATTGAAGAAGTAGAGGCAGCTCTGCTATAGTACTACAGTTGCGGTTCAAACCCATAGCTGAAAATTAGCTAGTCATCCAGTCTTGCACATAAAAAAGTGATTTTAGCACTATTATCCCACTGGTAAATGCCACAGTTGCTACAAGAGGGGAGCCACTGCAGCATTAGCAATGGAGCAGAGCTAACAATTCTAATGTGAGACTAATGTGAAGAAGGATTCAAGAATTGATCAAGTCTAGATTTGGCTGACAGCCGGAGAAAAGCATGTACTAGATCTCTGTCTTGTTTATATGCATTATAGTCATTTGGATAATGCTGGCATTTGCTGAGCATAAATTAAGCATGAAACACAAATGTATTATAATATGCAAAATTAATTTTGAGCAGGTAACATATAAACACCTGTCCTCCAGTAATAAGTCAGCACGACAATTACAGAAGAGGTGGAGGTGTCTTCGGCAGCTTGTTTTTAATCAAGAATGCTTCTTCTTGAGTTATTGCCCTTGAAGCATCACTTGATAACTTCTCAGCTAAATTAAGGCTCCCTCAGTTATAATTTCACTGCTGGACACCTAATCTTTTCTGGCCATACAGCACAACAAAAATAAACTTTAATTTGTTCAAAAAACACCATAGAGGACTCTTAGGATTTCTTGCTTATTGTCAAGAAATTACCTCAAATCCAAAACCATCCAGTGTATGTCTCTTTCTTATTGCTCTTACTCAGCCATCAACTTTTGCTTACTCAAGCACTATATACTTTTAATTCTGCCATCATGTTTGGGCTATATATCTTATAGACTGTGACATCGCAGTCCCTTTGTTGGCCTTACAATTGGACCATCCCTTGCTGCTGCAATGGACTTTGTTCCCCAAATTCCTCCTCATAATAATGTTTTTTCTATGGGCTGTTCCATATGTGATTATCCTCACTGTCTTCCCAGCTTAATAAAATCCTAGAGCTAAATTCTACATCTCCTTAGGAATAGTGCTTCCACAGATATAGGCACCCCACATATACATACAGAGCAAAGCTCACAGCTTAGTATGTTGAAGGATTTTAACGTAGAAAAGATTTCAGTTTACTTCTTTGGTTTTACTGGTTGGAGAGAAGCATTGCTCTGAAATACCGGAGTATTAGGAAAGCAGCAGAGTTAGCTCCTTGAAAAGGTGGGTAGACAAGGCGACGTGGCAAAGGCTGTGAAAGCTGATGATGTGAGCATGACAGCTTTCCTAATTTACTAGTAGAAACACAGATTTCACAGCAACATCCTTCAGAAAGTGTAGTAAGTTTGGGAAAAGTGAAATCATGCTCATGTTCTTACCTTATCAACATAGTTTGCAATTTCTATCAGCCTCTGCTTAATTTTTTCCACATCTTTGCCTTGTCTCTGAAACTTGGAAGGTAAAGGATCAATGTACTAGCAGCACAAATGTCATATTTTCCCCCCAACAGCCACCTTACTTTGCCAGAATTGTTGGTGAAGTTTGGGAATTAAACAGTGCCACCAAAGGCCATTGGCAGGCTCCTGTTGGCTTCATGGGACCACAGGCTGCCTCAGAATAAACACAGGCTATGGGATAGGATTCTGGTTCTCATTAAAAGATTTTAAAATCTCTAAGTGTCACATAGGGTTCTTTCAGGGACTGATGTTTTGTGAAGAAGAAAAGGCTCTTCTTTGGCTGTTTTGGCTCTTGCAGTAGAATGATTATAATTCCCTAACTAGCAGTGTTCAAGAAGACAAAAAAAATGTAAGTAGGGAAATAACTCAAATGGAGATTTAGATCTTTGGCTGCCATTCAACTCACTGGAACATTCCTACAGCCAGTTCTGGTTACTTGCTTTGAAGCTCTCTTTGCAAACCGTCAGAAAAGTAAAAGATGTGATGGTAAAGTACTGCTATAAAAGCAAGTGCAGGATCCTACTGTGCCTTCCAAACAGCGTCAGTCCCACTGAGCGCAGAGGCAATGGCAATGAAGACTTAACTAACTCAAGGAGATCTTGAGCGGTGAATTCATATTTGCCTTTTCTTCAACTACTGCCAGATATCCCAGTTATTTAAGAGTCAAATTCCTTATGAAGTACTGCAAGAAATTCTATAATTGACTACCAGTGTTATCCTATCTTGATAGTGCCTTTCATTGCTTAGCCTTAATTAGGGAAGCTTTCCTTTTGAAAACCATCATATTACTGTCTGAAGCACACTACTGGCAATACCATGGCAGCTGAACTGAGCTACTCGTTTCCTACTTATGCTTCCCATAACTCTTTAGTTTCAAGTTTCTTACCTCACGATTATCTGCCACAATAACAAGCTCCACATACTTCGTTGTCTTCAGGGTCTCCCTCTTGTACTGCCAAAAAAACATGAAAAGAGTATTTTGTTTCTGCAATAAGTGACCTTTGGAATCAGCTCTGTCTCAGTCCAACAAAGAGCTTGCAAGAGGAGATAGACAACATCTCAGACTTCCGAAGATTTCACTGCATACAAATTTTTATTGTATTCCTTGTCCTCGTGGAAGTTTTCCTTTTATCCACTACAAAACAAATAGTCTATGTGGCACTTACAAAATGCCGCCCAGGATTACAGCAAGCAGGAAAGTGGTACAAAGTCTCTCAACCTTTCAGCTCTCTGCAGTTGAAATGTTTGAGTTATCTTTCCTCGCAGGAGCATATCATCTCTAGCAGAAAGACCTTTGCTATTTTCAAGGCACATTTAAAGAAATGATGAGATCACTTTTAGCAAACAGTTCACACAGTAGACAAAGTGGCTAATAAGAAAAATGAGATAAAGGGATATCGAGTAAAGCAGAGAAGAGATCAAGTGGTCAATTGGTAAAGTATGGAGGAAGAAAAAGCCAAGAACAAAAACTGCAGGAAAAAAAAAGGAATGAACTGTCAGTGTCTGGGGAAGCAAAAACAGAAGGCATACACTTCATTTTGTATCTGTGTATTCATATAAAATAGCTTGCAGTTCTAAATGCAGGTCTAAAATAATCATAATGCTTAGCTGCAAAAACATCACTGAAGAAAATGAAATGGTTTTGTAATAGTACTAACCATAGCACAACTCCTCTGCTACCCTAAATTTAAGTGACCTATTAATGCCTGTAAAAGTTCTGTGATTTACAGCAGCTGAGCATCTATTCTATCATTCCTCCCTTGTTTCTGGAAAAGAGGTCTCAGCAGTATATCTGATCTTCATGCCAGAATTTAAGGAGCTTAAGCAGATGTATGACCTATTAATGACCATGATGTCTTGAAGTAAACCAATGCTCTATAACCTAAAACATGACTAAAGCTTTCCAAAGCAAACTGTTCCAAGGCAAACTGTGTGATCCCCTAAGCTAAGTCGGTGCTGGATGTCACCTTTGAGCCAACTTTCACAAAGTTCTCTTCACATTACCAATGTGTTCCTCTTTATTATCTGCTGATTAATGATTTTGAATGTTTTACAAGCAGCATTGTGTTTAGAGGAAAGTGACAGATGTAACCTTTAGTAACTGACTTTCAAACTTGTATTTAATAGTGTCACACAGCCCTCATACTACAATAACTGGGAAACAATTAAGTTCTATTTGTATGATATTTATGAACTGAGAAAGCAATAAAAGCCATAATTAATGAACTAAACATCAGTGATACAAATAATTCATGGGATTACATTTATTAGAGTGCCTGGCAAATGAGCTCAGGTGGATATTCTTACAGCTTCTGCTGGTATTAGGGTTCTCTGTCACCTTCTTGTGCTCTACTGAGGACAACTGTCACCACCACGGGGTCATGGTGTGTGCATAGACTTGGTGCATATGCGCATGCCCTATCTGCCACACAGGTCATCAGCAGTGCCTGGTGATATGTTGGTTGGGAACCAGGACATGAAGGAGTCAGCATATCCCCTCCTGCAGCTCCTGGAACAGCAGCAGATGCAATACAAAGGGCCTGCCATGTCTCAGAAGACTTCAGCGGAACCTACAATGCCCTGGCAGAGATAATTTACCTCCCTGCAAAATACATCAGTCGTGAGGGAGATGCCACATATGGCAAATGGCCGTGCGGGTATTGTTTTGTGATCTCTCAGACACCACAAGTCTAAAGTAATCTGAACTTTATGTGGTCCTGATCAGAGGTGTACCCACAAGGTGCCTCCAGTCTTCTTCCAGATGATACATGAAAATCCAGGTTCAAAGACATAAGAAAAGCTCTGTTACATCAGTGAGTTTAAACCCTTTACTTTTAACCAAGAATAAAACTGTTTGGACTGCAGAGAGTTAGCCTGACAGAAACTGGCTAGCAGGATATGATAGCGTAAGCCTCTCATGACTGACTTGCATAACGAATCTATTCCTGTGATTTGCCCAAAGGCTATGTGCCTTCATTGGATACAATATTTATTTAAAATATATACCTAATTATGACTTCTTTCAGCTTGCTTTCTGCAGCCAACTGCATCAATGCACAGTTCATTGCCTAAGTTAATCCTTCAGAATTAAAATGAAGAGTCAATAATACAGCCAAGGAAAGCAAAAGCCCTGATAGAATTAAATCTAGCCAGGGACAACAAGAAAAGCTTCTATAGGTACGTCGGGAATTGGCATGGCTTGAATTCACACTGCGGTGTTGCAGCCTCTCTCTTTCTCCATGATCCACTTGCCTCAAACGGCTCACCAGCCTGATCTGTGGTCCACCAGCAACAGCAAAATGGCTTTTTCTTGTGGCTACAGAGAAAATGCTACACTGTAGGGGCAGTCTTACACATCAGGCTTGCTTTCTGTAGGATTCCATCTCAATGGAGCTCAACTGGAAAACCCTGCTGCAATTTGAGGGTTCGCTGAGTTATAAAATGAGCCAGTATCTATAGAGACCCAGCTTCAATGGGGCAAAACGTGTCTGCACACATCTGCTACATTACCTGACTTGCTCTATTAAATCTCATGTTTGGATCTGGGAAGCTGAGTCCAGTGTTTGCCCCACCATTTACCTATATTTAAATCTAACCCAAAGGCTAGTCTAACTTTGTGATATATTGATCCACATTTCAGCTCTGCTCAATAAGAATTTAGTGTAGGCAGTTGAGTGAAGGGCCAGGGGAAAAAAAAAAAGTCAAACAAAAAGCTCCCCCCAGACCTGTCAAGAAACCAAGTTTTCATCATGCCCTGAACCTGAGACTATATTTCTGCTTACTTCTGTCACCCAATACAATTTGAAGCAGTCTTATGTCTCCATACTTTGCAGGTCATCTTTATTCAGTATGTCCTGACAATCTACTTAGCTGATGACAACACTGAAATGTGAAAACTCACTCCACACATTACATTTGACAACTTTTAAGATTTATACATTAGAAGAGTATCCAACATACTCATTATATATATTGTACCTCTCCATATGATGTGTCTGTTGACAGGTTTTATAATTATGTCCACTGAAGCACAGCAAAAATATTATTCAGATATTTGAGGTGAATTCTGGCACACAGTTGAAGCCATCAACAAGATGTGAGAACCATGAGGGTAACAGTAAAATTGTTTTGATTGTATCAGCTAGTTGTGTGCACACATTTTAGTTCAGTTTCTTAGTGTTCTATTGATTGCTTCAGTGAAATTCAGTCAAGTCACAAGGATTTGAAGGAAAGTTTAATAAAATTGTGAAAAGTACTTTTCCAATGCTTTCAACCTACAAACAGTTTTAGAAATACATTGAGGCCATAAAATGGTATAGTCAGAGGCTAATGTATTAGATGTAATATTTAATATTCTTAAAACGTAAAATAACTTAATTCCACCACATAAATAATATCCAGGGATTTAGCCATTTAGGTTGCTTTCCTTAACAATTAACCTGATGCAAAAGTACATGTAAGCATAAATCCCATAATGTGACGTCTAATAAATGCTGAGCACAGATTTGTACCATTGTATAATTTCTGAACATCTAAACCAGTCTTTCCTAAAATCCAATATGCAGATGAACTTATTATAGTATTTCCTCTTCCTCGTTTAATTTTCTACAGTTTCCATTAGCTCGACACATTTCACATTAAGTGCATTTCTTCCTACATAAAACCTCCTCCATTAATATATCTGTAAAGTAATACAGAGAGAATTTGTTTTGTCTGCATAAGATACTTTCCTACTAGAATGCAAAGGTTCAAAACCTAATATTAGCAAAGCATCAGAGCTATCATGTTCTCTTCCACCTTGGGTGGGTAAGAACATTTCCAGACATTGCTCAGTGTCCTTATGGGGTCTTAAATTCCAACTTTAAACATACATGAACCAAAATATATTACCATAATATAAAACCATAGACTTTTCTGTGCCATCTAATTACCAAAATGAAAGTACAAAGCAAGCTATACACACAGGATCAAGAAAAAGTAATAAAGCTTTACCAAATCATGTAAGTACATGCTTAATTTTAAGCATGCACTTTAGCACATGATGTCAACAGAAGTTGACTATATGGTTTAATGTTTTGCTCAGTAGGGACTCTTTGTAACAGAGAGTTATGATAGGCAGTAAAATGGAAATGCTACCAGTGATGTGCTCAGCAAACTAGAAACATAAAAGTGCATCATCCACCTACCCTGCCAGCTTGAGAATGGTGCGATGTGTCATTGTCATCAGCTCCCATAGCAGAGATGTCCAGCTGGTGGCCACAAGATCCTGGGGCTATTTTCAAATTCTCTGCTCGGTAGATCTTGTGTTCACTTGTAGCACCTTCCAATGGCTCCAGAATGTAGCTTTTGTTTTCAAATACAATAATTCCCCTATTACAGAAAAGAACAGAGTAAGATGCATGGTTTTCAAGAGCTAACATATGTTTATCTACAACAAAGTTACAAGTTTTAATAACAATGGAGTCTGAAAAAGCAAAACGCTGATTTACAATGTCATGGTCGAGGGGAGCAGGAAACATCAAAGCTGTATATTTGTTATTGCAGCACACTATACTTTAAAAGAAGCAATGGCTCAAAGAAAATTTGCCGTTTCTGAAGTGCTGCTCTGTAGAGCAAAATTATATTGGTGTTTTATGTGTTTTCCATACTTACAGTGATGCATTACCACTGCTGAGTGGAGTCACGATGTGTGTGCTTCTGAGGACCCATGGCAAACAGTAATGAACAAAAGCATGGTGAAATGCTTTTGTAAGAAAAGGTACAGAGGGAAAGTATTCATTATGATCTGCAGTGTGCATTATACCTTTTAAACCAAATGCTGATGCAAGCATCAATTCTGCCAGATGAAGGAGGCATTGCAGTAGCGAAAGGGATTATTAAATCTTGCATAGTGGTGCAGCAGAACGAAGCTCAGATATATTAACCAGTGGGTTCCTGTTTAATTCATTTTGCTACCAAAAATAATAATTTTTACAGCAATACCACCTGCTCTCTGAGGATCTCAAAGATTTTCCATCAATGACAGCACTCTTGTTGCACTACTTTGAGCTACAGTACGCAAAGAGGAAAGAGGGGATTAGGAAGAGATACAACACCTTGCTCCAAGAGACATGTAGAAGACCTAGGACACATAGCCAACTCTGGGTTTTACGTGCTGCCTCCTAACTAAAAGCACTCTCCATGTAGATGCCAGACAATTCACTTAATAAAAGCCCTGCTTGAGTTCTTGTGCTGAGTCCTGCCCAGTTATTTTGACCTGCTACAGCAAAACAAAGTTGGCAAAAAGTTGAATATCTTCCCAATCCCTCTTGCTGAGGAAGCTGCTGGCATAAGTCTGCTCTTTCAGCTCAGCAGAGGAAATACAGGCAGCGTGGTTTGGGTGTCCATGGTCTAGGCATGGAATAGGATTTCTGGTACTAAATGGCATAAAGTAGGATGATCTCCAACAATACCGCTGCAATTAGTAATTATAAGTTCAACTACAGGATCACAGAGTGAGGACACTCTACACCAGGACTGGCACAGGATAAGAAGGAATGAAGTAGGTTCACAGACAGGGCTCAGATAGAAATTCCTGTAAGAGAAAGCAATTTCATATTCTGTGTCTCACTTGCATCCTGAGCACACATTGCCAACCACATAGGAGGGTCCTGGATAATTCCTACATTGAGCTGGATATCAAGTTTTGTTGGGTAACTGTGCAACCAGGGAAAGGCACCCTTTAAAACCCATTTCTCTTTTCTAAACTAGGGGTAAGTATTTGCTTATGAGGTGTTGTAAGCATTCAACAATTAGATACTACACTGAATGGTGCACTGCATTATGAATTTCTTCCCTGTCTTTAAATTATGAAGGCATTAATCCTTTAGCACTGGCAAAGGTTCATCAGCAATAATTACAACCTACCTACCTGGAATTCCACGAAACTTTTAATTGACCAAGGCATTCTTCCTCAATTCCTCCTCTGAATTGCTCTATACTGCCTATATATGCTATTAAACAGCAATCATTTTCAGCCTGAGGCTGGCTGTATTTTATTAGTGTGTCTTTTTGGTGTACAGGAAGTGTCTGCTCTTTTTATTTTTGTCTGTACTACAACAAAGGGGAGACACTACAACTATCGTGAGACTGATACGTGTTTCTATATGTTTCTGCAGAAAGCTAAAGAAAGGTAAAAAAGGAAGAAGAGGAAGGACCCAGAAGCAAGTTAATGACACTATAAAGACTGATTTAAAAATAAAAAGAAAAATTATTAGGAAAAGTCTGCCCTAGCTATTCTATTCTTAGCAAGATATTATGAAGAAACTCCAGTCTTCGGCCTCCTAAGCAGTTAACTGACATTTTCATTTGAAGCTGTCTGCACAGTTTTGCTGCAAAACATCATTAGCACCAATTCAGCCAAGCCAAGAGATGACCATTTTACTGTTAAAAAGAATAGCTAGAAGTCCAAGAGTAAAAGACTGGAAACCCTTGATATTAATGGCTGTGCAACAGCATTCGCAAAAGCCTGCTTTACTGATGAGAACCAAGAATCAGGGTCTGATAATTCATTTGTAGCTTCCTCAGTACCCCTGGCAAATCAAGCAAGATATATTATTTACCCATTGCACAGGCATGCTGTGTATGATGGATGACAGTTGGAAAAGCAGAACTGATTTATCACAGCAACCCTTGTAGCTACAGCCAGGGTACGCTATAGCATACATGACATACAAGAGACCTCCAAGCAGGTCGCCCCATGATTTGAGTAACCTTACACCCTACAGCTCTAAATTATTTCCAATCTGACTTATTCCTTGAAGAATTTAGGAAAACAGGACAATATATTCCCTTTACTCAGATAATCAGCAACTCTGTAATCAGCACAATCAAATAAGGGTTGTTGTCTTTCCCTTGTGCAATTAATCATTTAACTTGGGAGGCAGCTGGAACCAGCAATGGAGGCAGAATTCCATTAGTCACTGCTTGAAATGGGCCACCCTGACCATCTTGCTTTACAGACAACATAAATCCATGAGGGGTTTTATTTTTAATGTTAAACTTTATCCTACTTAGAACATTAACTTAAAAAAAATAGAGTTAAATAATTCACACTAGAAAGGGAGAGACTTGGTAGTATCCTTTTACTGGGTACATTTCTCTCTTATCTTTATTGTTAAAGCCAGCATCTTGTTGTCAAGAGTTCATAGCCAAAACATGTCACATCAATGCCAGGTTTCCAAAGTACCCCTTGTACACCCAAATACTGCTTACAATAACTAAATAACCATTTCTTTACCCCTAATTTTCTTTAGCTGCAAATGATCAGATACCAGAGCAATTGATTTTGTTTTCTACTGAGCACACCAGAGCCAGGGCAGCCTATTCAACTTGCACTGAGACTCCCATCCAGCATAAGCCTTTAAGAACAGTTCCACCTTTGCATATGAAGCAATCCTAAGGTAAAAAAAAATTCTGCAGATTTGGCATAAAGGAAAATATACTTTTCCTTTAATGCACACTTAGCCTTCGAGTGCTGCCTCCAGGATATCAGCACCTGGCTTGTTACCATCTCTAATATGATAATGAATATCAAATATGAATTTTCTTGGCCAGCTCTCTGCTTTTGACTCATTTTCTTTTCCTACAATTGCATTTTCCCCACTATCGATCGGTGCGAAGCACAGCACCTTAAAAACGTAACTCATCAGAAACTATGGTTTCTTTCTGTTGATGGTGTGGCAGGATTAGATGAACGATACCTACCAGTCATTCAGTACTAAGAACTTGATGCAAATCAAACAAATCCATAACTTTTTTTTTTTTCCCCTTTTTTCAGGTGTTTCAAAGAAGCTTCTGTTACTCCTGCACCATCTCTCTGTCTTCCTCCTGAGCATGGTTCTCCACACTCCTGAACCAGCGTATTTCCCCAAAGAACAAGATGGTGCAACTCTTCCATTTTTCAGGAGGCATTAACGTTAAGTAATATAATGCTTTCCGATATGGTAAATAGTATACTAAACTACAGATCCCCAACCAAAAATTATACAAGGAACCCCAAAGTGATTTCAGCAACTCTGCAACTACTTGAGAAGTGGCTATTCTTCAAGACCAGTTTCTACTGAAATCCGCAGGATTTCTACCATTACCTCTACTAGGCAAAAGACTACCAGAATTCCCAAGCTTACAAATATTTTGGGAAAACGCAATACAAAGCATACATTTTTTGGTCTCCAGCTATCTAATTCATGGCATCTGTATTTTTCCCCAGTCGCAAATCGTACTGATGCTGGGAAGTCAGAAAGATCTTGCAAATGAGCTGGGCAGGAAAGACAAGAGACAAATCAAACCCTACCTAGAACTATCAGGCTCTCCTTTTCAACACTAAGAGGGAGGAATAAAAAAATCTATACCATACAGCATGTCCAGGCATCACTTCAGAAGCTCTTCGCCAACTGGAAGCAGCTTCAGTGTGGTCTTGAGTCTGAGCTAATATTTTACTCTACCTCCCAACAGGGTTTGATTCCTGCTCATGTCTGGTGGTCAGCACCAAATAAACCCCATCCACATTGCTGCTATCAGCTCCAAACATGAACGACTGCTTGGTATTTGCCCACTGTATGCCATTATATGCCATATGGACACATAGGGAATGTTTATATGAGATGGTCTAGGATGGGAGAACTCCATATCTCAAAGAAATTAAAACATAACTTAAATAATTAATTTGCTATTAATTGCTATTTAACTTGCCAAGAAGCTCTCAATTAGGAAAATACAATTTGATGGAATAATCCCACTATTTAAATTGTCGATAAATTCAATTGTGATACCTTTTTCTATTAAAAAGAAAACCCAAAACAAAGCCTAATGCAAGGCCAGTTGTATTTCATAAATCAACAGGCTTTAGGAAATCTCAAAATATAAATGGGATTTTTCTTTTCCAGCTTGTCAGCAGAAGCAAAGGCCCAGCCAACATAAACCATCACCGCATACTTGTCTGAGAAATTGTGATGCTGAAGTAAAACTTGGCTAGGACAGCATCATATGAAACTGTTATATATTATTCTGCAGTACTATAGAAGGAAAGTTAAGTAAATCAATAAATCTGATATACATGAATGCAATTAAACATTTGGTTTTAATGAAGCTCAAAGTTATACTCATTACTAAACAATAATAATAAAAAGCTCTATTACCACTGGAAGAGGAGTCTAGATGTTTTCAGTTTGTAAGAAACCAATTGACTATAAAGGGCTGTCATCCTTACACACCACATATTCACATTAAGTCTGCCTCTGCCCTCAGACACCGTGAATAACTGTGCAGTGCTCATGTGCCACCTAAAATCCTACAGGACCTTCATTTCATAATTAATGCTACAGCTGCAAAAGTAAAGGGTCTGGTCCCACAGCTGTACCACTGATTGCAATGAGATGTAGGCAAATAAATAACAGAATTGGAGTCTTGTGGACCTTAAGAGCTGTTCACGTGATGCTCATGATGGAGGTACTGCAGTTACTCACTGCAGTGTTTCTCAACATGCATGATACCAGAAGGTGATCTGTAAAGTGACAGGGAATCTTAATTTATTTTTCTTATACATTCTACATTCCTAGGACTTTGTATTAGAAATTCCCAGGAAAGTAAGCAGGGAAACAAACAAAAGGAGAAGAAAAATGTAGTAGTGATTGAAAACTTCACTTTTAGTCTGTGTTAATAGTTGCAGATGAATACTACTGGGATAAATGAAAAAGATGATGTATTGACTGTTTTTCTAATGGTCTGGGTGATCTTTGGATATTTTCCAAATAGTTTGGTCATTCTTTAACTTTATAAAAATGGGAAATACAGAGAATGGCACTTGGACTTCAGAGACAGAAGCGCTCCTGCCCCCACCACAGCCTTGGACAAGCAATTCACCTCTTTCTGCATCAGTTCCCCACCTTTAAAATGGGGTAAATTTTAGTAACCACAGACAATAATTATCAATTGATGAAGACCATCACACAAGACCCACATCATACCATTATCCTACTATACTGCACATCAGGATTCCATTAAAATAACAAGTCTGACCCAAATCAGCACAGGGCAACATCTCAAAGGGAGGTTAAAGCAGTAGCTGGTAGAGGTGTTCTCATGCAGACACATCATTAGTCACATAGGTTTTATTCCAGCCAGTGCCTTTCATTAAGCCGAAAATATATTCTATAGCACAGTGTCTAAAACACAGTCATACCCAGAGACTACTGTAGCACGCACTTAATCCTTTCTCAGTGCAAGACAGATTTGTCCAAAGAGAATGCATACTGGTCTGCAACTTTGATGCCTGGAATTTAAGCAGGGAGTTACTTGAATTGAAAATGATAATGCAATTTCATGTCCGGCATTTGTATTGCAAGAAGCAGTAATTGTTTTATCAGAAAAAGTGTCACATGCAAACTCAACTGGGACGATGACAAGGCAGACCAAGGAAAGCAGAGAAAAATGAAGAAGGAAAGAGACATTGGCACCAGTGCCAATTTTGTGAGCACATTTTCTACCACTGGGCAGCAAAGGGCATAACAATAAAAGGCGACTTGATTCAAAACTGCACATCACATTAAGGCTCGTAGGATGCTTTTTCAAGTCACACAATATAAAAATATATTTAGTTTTATTTTCTAGGTTTTTGGGGTTTGTTTTTAAATTAAGTGCTGTCAGGCACAGACTTGATAGAGAAAGGGCAGGCTCAAACAGCCGGGAACGCATCATCTGTCATGCTTGTCCTGGCAGCAGCAGTGATTCTTGGGGGATTACTATGCACCTAGGGACAGCGTACACAGAGTTGTCAAAGAATGGACATGCTGTTCATCTCAGATCACAGAACGGATTGTGATCCAGGAGCTGTTTAGCACTCAAACAGCGGGAATACAGAAGCTGTGAAACCCCAGAAGCTGAATGCTTTCTAATGTAGAGCTCAAAACCCTCCAGGAGTTTCACGGTCAGATAACTTACAAACCATGCGAGAAGTTTATATGAACCAAAAGATCTTCAGAAAGTATAGGGGAAAAGCACATATCCAAGCTGGTGCTTTCCTCAGCTGCGATTTTCTCCTAACCTCGTTTTTGGATGAAATCTCTCTTTCTGTGGGGAAATCATGCTTGAGGAGCATGAGGAATTTAAGTTTTTTTCTCACTGGTTTCCTACTTCCATTCCTTTTTTAAATAGTTGATGTCTGGAGTGTCATATTTAACCCCCCTCTTCAGCTAACTGTGTCTGGGACACAGTGAGTTCAGCCAGACCATTTGGAAAATGGATGGCTCTAGTACTGGCAGCCTTGTGTAGCATAACCATGTAATCCCATTAAAAACAACTGTCTATTCAGTTCTGGAGCCTTATCTCCATCTCTGTCTCTGTGGACACAACATCCTTCAGTCACTGATGGGGTTGGACAATGATGGAATACTTTTTGTATGTGTGAAGGGGCTTATTATCTAGCTATTGGGTAACTCTAAGGGATTTTTAGGATTTACAAGAGCATTTTGGTGTTTCCAAAAGGCTTCCTATGAGATTTGTATCCTTAGACTACTAAGGCATTTCTGAGAGAAGCTTCACCCACCAGAGGAGTCACTACACATGCCTTTGTAGCTACACGTCCCTCTGCCAGCCCCTGGACAATAGAGATTGTGCCCTTCTTCAGGTTGCTTTTCTTTGTGTGTATTTGCTAGATTCTGCACTTGCAGAGAAAGTAACAGGGGAAGAAATCATTACAGTCTACACAGTTTCATCACAGAAGATGTGTCTGGTGGCTACAGGCCAAAATTATTTGCTAAAGACTTGAAGAGCCTCTGAGCTAGACAAACAGAAGGGTGTTTCCTGAGGACAGGAAGGAAACGACTTGACTTTGTCGTACCTTCACCTTCCCACAGGCTTTGACAGTCTAATTGGCTTTCTTATCCAGATGGAAGTGCCAGAAATCCTGATTACCCATTGTTCCCATTTCATGCATTCAGCATTTACTGTCTCCTCTCCACCATTTGGCTCTTCCTCCTCCAGAGGAGCCAGCAGGATACAGATTACGGCATGATTATATTCTCCTCTAACCTGCATTTTAGGCAGCTATCAGCGTCAATCCAACCATTTCTGCCATTTCTAACCTATGTGAAGTGAGGCACTCGAATGTTATGTCCGAGAGGATGTAACATAGCTGGAATATGCGAGTGTGTATAAGAGAGATGAGTCTACTTCTCACTTATTTTCATATCTCACCCCCTCTATCTGCCTGAAAAACGTCAACTAGTCAAACCTAGACAGTCTTAGTTTGCAGATTTAACACTTGATTCTTCTTGTAGCTCATCATACAGTAATCATGTTGTATTTACTAGCTAATGACACATCTCAAATGCTCAACCATGCGGCTGCACTGTAAGAACAGTATGATTACAGTAGGTCAGAGCAAGGTTGCTCCAGCTCAGCATCTTGTCTCTGGCCCTGGCCAGCAGCATATACTTAGATGCAGGACACAAGAACATAAGCAGCACACCAAAGTTGGTACCCCCAGCTCTGACAGCATGAGTGTCAGGGATATCTTTGGGTTTGACAGACCTACAGAGGGTCTCCCCCATCCCAAATTATCTCATCTTCTTGAATCTAGAGATATATTTTACATTGATACCCACCGGTGACAGTGAGCTCCACAGCTTCATTATGTGGTGAATAAAAAAGTACTTTCCCTTTGCTCTAAAGTTTCATTTGATGTCTCCTAATTTTGGGGTATGAAAAATATTCAGCAATTGTCCCCTCTTCAGCAAGACATTCAACCCTTTCATCATACCCCTTTTCTCAGTCATCTCCTTTCAAAAGTGACAAATCCTAGGCTATTTTCTTTCCTTGGTTAAAAGCTGTTCCATACCTTTGATCATAAGTTTTGCCCTTTTCTGTACCTTTTTCTGGATTTAATGCTTCAATTTTGGAGATGGGGATGGGAAAACTAGACCCGAATTCAAGATGTGAGTGCACTATGGATTTATAAAGTGGTAATGAGGTTTTTTTGTTCTAGCCTCTATTTCTGTCTCAGTAATTCCTATGATCCTTTTTGCTTCTTTGACTACTGCTGAGCACTCAGGCTTCAGAGCATACCAAATGTGGAACCTATTCTTTATGACTAGTTTCACGTCTTTTAATGAACTCTCCTAATCTGGGGGAAAAGACACAGTCCCTGCCTATCCACACCTGGAACAATGCCCAAGGTTCCTGTCTGTAGGAGTGGGAGGATATTAGTGTTCTGAGATTTCAGTAAGCTAGCAGCTTGCACTTCCTTTTAGATGTTTTTCAGGCACTTAGACTTCAGCTCCACGCAAGAGCTGTGTGAGGTAGGTAAGAGTCATTAAATGAATTTCACAGACGGAGAAACTGAGACAGAGAGATTTGTCCAATTCACTTAGAAACTGTCACAAAGCCAGGAACAGACCCTGAGAGAATGAGACCAGTCTTTCCTTCCACCAGCTGCTGCAAGTGAAATGGCTGCTCCAGGGACTGCACCATACGGCTCCATGGCCACATGATGGCTTATGTCTCTATGTCCCTGCAGTCTTCATCATGTCATGGGAAAACAAGAGTCCCTACTCCAGCAAGTTGGTGGACAAGTACATCATCCTATCCTATCCTATCCTATCTTATCAAGCTGTAATACTAGTAAAGTTGCCAGCAAAGTAAACCATGAAGTAGTTTTGAACTATTCTATTTCTCCTCATATTATCCTCAGCCTGGATCATGTCCAGTAAAACACAGAATCATAGAATGGTTTGGGTTGGAAGGGACCTTTAAGGTCATCTAGGTCATCTAGTTCCAACCCCTTGCAATGAACAGGGACATCTTCAACTAGATCTTTCCACCCAAATTCTGAAGGGATGCATTGCCACAATAATGTTTTGGTGGCAGAGGTATACAGTGACATGTATATGTGATTCTGGAAGGTGTTTGGTGCTCTCAGGACTTCAGTGCAGCTACTTGGGATTTCACACCACCTGGCCTTTGATTCCTAACCAGTTTTAATGAGAAGGCCTGGACGGTTCAAGCTGCTGATAGTGCATTATGATGGCTTTCAAATAGACATCACTAGCTCAGACCAAGCATAGGTAGTAATTGGAAGCTATTACTATTGGCCATCAGGCTGTGAAATGAGTTTTGTAGTGTAAGTCAACAGGCACCCTTATCATTGATTGTTCTTGCTCATGAACACTCTCTCCACCAACCTCAGCAGAGAACGCAGCAGCTAAAGGCATGGATACTGAGGTACGTCCTCCTGCTAGAGAAAAACAAGCATTGGCAGGGAAACTTATGAAACTTTGTTCTGAAAAGGATGCTGCTACACTTTTCCTATGGTGAAGGAGCTTAACACTCTCAGCTTGCACTTTGGGGATTTATCTGTAATAGTGCCAGATGAGAGAAAAATGTCACTGCCAGCATATGTTGTCTTGACATACCTGACTACCTAAAACTAGGAAATGACTCTGTGAGCTCAACAACGATAATAACAGCGCATTAGAGAAGGAAGAAAATGCTTTTAACGTGGAGAAGAGTGATTTCTCTTGAGAGTTGTAATTTCTTAGGTAGCTCTGGAACAAGACTTCAGTGCAGACCCTGTCCTACATGGTGCAAATTTCCCCTATGAAGCTTGCAGCAATGCAATCCCTGTAATTAAAATACTGGGAGCATCACATTATATTTTTACAGTCTGAGAGCATGAGTAGTGAATGCAGACTGCCATGGTCCACGCAAGGGGTTAATTAGAGTAAACCTGTGGAAGATGCCATAAAGCCCCTCTCTATGTAGGAATGAGCCACAAGAATCCCATCTGCTACAGCAAATGGGTCCCTCAAACAGGGATAAAGGTCCTGGTAACAAACTCTTTGCTCTCTCTGCTGCTGTCAATCCCAGAGCTCTGTTATTAAAGCCTTGATAATAACACTATTGCACAAAATGCAAAATCAAGGGAAAAAGATTCCAGCTACTCATGCTGCTTGTAGATAAATTAAACCCAGAAAAGGTTGAGACAGCTGGAAATCTGACAGGAAAACTGGGTTTTCCAGGGAGAACACTAGAGCCAATTTACAGTTAATTACTGTGATTTGGAACAGCTCTGTGAGTAAATACCAGTCTCTGATTGTCCAAGTAAGGAAGATAATTGTTTCCTGAACTATGTCCATTGTGTATTTAAAATGTTGTCAGCCTGTTCCTTTCTCAAGCTCAGAAGAGGTTTGGGTTTCGGCAGTATGAATCTGTTACTCTTGTGTTAACAAGTAGCTAAAATCCTAATGCTGAGCATCATACCCACCATGAACGCAATTTATGGAGCTCCACAGCCATATTTATAAAGCAATCTCTCCTACTGCTGAGGCTGCTGGACGATGCATGAGTTCACAGCTGCAAAGGAGTCTTGCCATCAGTGGTGACACAGCTTTGAGGACAAGGGGGACTGGAGGGGCACCGGGCACTGCCAGCCCTAATATGTGCCAAGCACCACACTGTTACAAAGGGGTATAGAGAAGGATGGGCAGCAAGAGAGATGGGACATCATGGAAAACACCCTAACTGCATTATCTATGTCTTCTTTTTATCCTCAGAGCAACTAAAGAGAAAATGTTTTCACAGAGATTGTACCAACATTTGAAAAACAGATATTTGAAAAATGGATATTGAGACATTTATTAAAAGACAAAAGAAAAACTCAATGGGTACTAGGTTGGCTTCTTAAGGAGCTCAAGCATTAGTGAAGTATTGGCTCACCTGAGTCCCGAGCAGGTACTGAGACTGACTGAGGAGCCTGGGTACCCTCGTACATGGCCGTGGTAGTAGCAGTGACCCTGATTGTGAAAAAGAGAAAACATTTTGGTAGTAAGAAACATCCTTTGCTCTCTAGTTTTCTTGTAGGTTTCACCCTCCTTATTTCAAAGGGATTAACGTTTTCGGGCTACAGCATTCAGAAACATTGATAGCACCTTTTCTGTCCCACCGAATAATAATATTCACTAGTATCTGCTGTACTTAACAGTTCAGACAGTTCCTAAATGGAAATCTTGGGTGGTTTTTAAAGCCCAAAGGGTTGGGGGAGGCTTTTGTTTTGTTTTGTGTTGTTTGTGGGTGTTTTAAAGAGGGTCAATAGTGTTTAAATTGCCTGTCTGACCACCTTTGTCTGTGTTGTTTTGTTTAAAGCTATCATATGGAACATTTTATCAAATTAATCAGATTACCAACTCAGCTGACACGTTACTACTTTCTATAGAGACACATATTTTTATTTAAAGTCACTTACATCTATGTATGTCTATAGGAGGCAGCTCTGCATAAAAAGAAGTATAAAAACCACAATCCTGACCCTATAGGTTGAAAAAAACTCACAGAGCAAATGAAGAAGGAGGGAAACAAGTTGGAAAGGAAACCTTTTATTGAATTACCCAACTGAGTGGCTGCATGTTATTAAGGACAACCAAGTATAAGAGGGTCTTCTATTTTGAGAGGCAACAATCCAATTTCATTTTGTGGCTAGGTTATTGTATTTCCTTAATAATCCACTGCTTGCAAAAGGCACCCACAACAGAGATACCTTCTCAGCACACACACGTATCTGTCTGGAATCAAGGTTAATTTTATTGTTGACTAAAGGTTATATTACATTCCCAATTATGTGACTGGCTGGAAGCAATGACTGTGTCAACGTCCAGCATTTCTTTTCTCATGACTCCTTTGAATGCCACCTGGAAACTGAAAACGCTGCTGTAAAAGGTTCCTTTCTTATTAGTGCAAAGGAAAGTTATCACTCATGCTTCAACCTGACAGTCATCTCACTGCGCCTTTTTATTACTCGGTTCATTCACATCCATCTAGCTGCATTAATTAACCTTTTCAGTTTTGGGGCATAGCTTTCATTTACAAACCTCACTCATAGCAGACTTCTAAAGACCACCTTGATATTGTTAAAGAAAGCAATAGCCATGAAAATGCTGGCGAGATGCAATAATTCAGATATGAATTTTCTGCAAATAAGATTATAACCATGAAAAATAATTGCTTAGACTTAGAGCATTTGTATTTCCAACGTGAGCAACTGAACACAGGGCAGCAATGTCTGACTTGCTAAATCTTGATAGCTTTTCACTGTGAAAGAAACAGAAACAGGGTAATAGGCTTTTAGTCTTGGGTATTTTTACCATCAGTGCTCATAGTCAGTAACACATTAGGAAGGATAAAGTGACAATAGAAGGGTGGAAGTAATACACTGAATTTTTGGGAGAAGATTGCTTCAGCCACAATTGCCAGGGATGTGAAAGTTTTCAATGTATATTTCAATGTATACTATTTTTCTTTAATTTAATATTATCAGTTACACGCATCCAGTTGATAAGACAGGAGAAAAAACAATGCCCCCCACCTCAGCACTGACTCTTATATAGTGATCTTGAAACAAGCTAAACCCAAATATAAAGTAGGATTATTCTCATCACTTCAAGTAAGTATAAGGCAGAGCTCTTAAGAAGGCAGTCTTTGGGGTTTAGCATCACCAGTGTTAGCACAGTCGTGAGTGGAACGGGGCGGGCAAGCTGACATCTCGTCCCACACAGGCTGCTGCTGCAGTCTAGCTGTCTTTATCAAAGAGTGAATTACGGCAAAGGGCCTGATTTCTTTCCCTCTCCACATACAACTTGTCATTTTATTAACTTTGAGCTCCCTGTTGTGGCCCATTTCACAATTTCTCTCAGATCCACCTGCTACATAATGCCAAAGTTCAATACCGAAAACGTAAACTTATCAGACCATGGCCTGCAATTGGACTGGTAGAAAATTGATTTCTAGCTCAGTAACTCCACTGAACTGCGGGATTTCTTTTTTTTCTCTCCTATCAAAGCTTTTTATTCCTGTAAACCGGTATATAAAATGGATGACCCCTTAAAAACAAATAATTACCACGGCTGATTTGTCAGATTTAAAGCAGGACTCTACCCTTGCTTGAGATCATTTAATAAACACCAGCTTTTGACAACTGCAGATTTTTCAAGTGCTATAAACCACAAAAATAATGTAGACACTGATTCGTGTGCTAGAAACCCCCCAAATCACAGCTCCACAACCCTGACTTGGTTTGACCTCCAAGCAGAATTTGACTAAGCAACTTTTCAATAGGAAATTGGATTTGGTTACAACTACAGACTATATTGATGTCCTCAGTGAAGGAGAGATATAAAAATAAAATCACAGGGACTTATCTTTTTGAAACCATATTGCAGCATTTAATGAAAAATGAATTCAGTGCTCTCTCTCAAAAAAAATATCTTTTAGGCAGCAAAATGCACTGTCAATATTAATCATGACTTACTGCCTTATGAAAACAGATAATTTTTAGTAAGGGAAAGCCTAGCTACCATTAGCCGTACACATATTCATGTTAACATAGGTTTATCTGTCAAAGACTTGTGTGCTTCATTTCTTTCATTCATTTCCTTTAGGAGTCTATACAGCCTTCCAGTTTCTAAAACAAATGACTATTTACTACTAAACTGATTTGGAAGAAGATAAGAGCATCCAGCAAGAAAGAAAATACTGAAAGCTTTCAAAATGATTGCTTTACTTGGAGCTATAATGAAGCCGCTTTTTCAGAAGTAAGATGTTATGCATAGAAATAATGCCTTTCACTGACACCTGCAAAGCCTGTTATGGATGGGAACACACAGCACGATGCCTCTTCTGACAGTGTCAGTAAATAAATAACGTAACGTAACAAATACTTTATAGGACTTAGGCAGAGAAAAGATAAACTTTGTAATTAAAATCACTCACTGCATTGTTTCTAATTAAGGCATTCGTACTGTCAGAGGAAAAAACATTACTGCTTTAAAGTGTTTTTATTTATAAAAAGCCATTTTAACTACCGATTTTAACGAGGATCATGTTACCCCTATTTTTATATATATACACACATACACACAAATATACACATACACACCTACCTACTTACATATATACATATATATTAAAGTATCATGTATATCCATAACAGGCTTACGGTCTGGTTTAAAAAGTAAACCCAAACAACTAGCCCCCTCTCCCAAACTCCCCAATGCAGAAAGACACCCAAGTCTCCAAAACCTCTGATCTGAGCTTCTGCACTACGTAAAAGAGATATGTAGGGTTTTCTTCCTAACTGAACCATGACTTTCCTCCATAGCTGATCAGCAATGGCTACATTTATTGTAATGTTTTAATGGGTATATTTCCAAGAAGCTGAATTAAACTTACAGCTTTTAAAAGCCACCTGGTTAAAACCCCACAGCTTGCCTTTAAAGTCTTCCTCTAAAAATTCACATGTAGGATCACAGCAGTCAAAAAGGTACTGAAGGCAGCAGTAAGAAAAGATGACACATGGAGCTGTTTCAGCCCACAGCTCAGATCCTGGCAGAGAGAACCTTGGGTTTCAACGACAAAGCATCATCTACCCGTGAAACATCAACCTTACCGTGTAATTGCGTACGAGGACCACGTCAGTGCCGTCTTTCAAATAGTGGGTTTCTGTGAAGCTGCTGGCTAACAGGCCTCTGGAAAATATAGAGCACATGTAATATTAAGGCCACATCACCTTGACTTTGTCCTTTAGTGGTTCCGTTTAAGATAGCGATCAAAGCCAAGCATTAAGGATACAATGACTTACCAGGGCTGTGTTCAAAATAAGGAAAGATATAACTCCAAATACTGACATTGCAGTACATGAACACTTCCTTCATTAACTGTGACTACAATTTTCCAGACTGCTTTCTCTTCTAAATGAGGACTGCACATTTCAGTATTGAATCTTCCACACAATTTTCAACACATTTTGCATTAAATCTGACATTTGGAGTATTGTTAAATAATGATGGTTTGTGGAAAAGTAAAATATTCTCCCTGTGTTACTTATTTATATAATGTGTTGTGTTCATCAGCATGTGACCACCCAAAGGCTAGTTTAGCTCTCGGTAAAGGAAACAGACTTCTTCCATCGACACTCAAGTTAAAACACTATAAGAACATTATAGAAGTTAGAGTACTGGATTTATTCCGATTATCTGAAAAGGATATTCATGAATGGAAACCTAACAACTTGAAATGATGGCATCAGGAGGTGGTAAAAGACAATGTCTGTGATGAGACATTCTGTTCTCCTGCTTTTCGTTCTTTCCCTCCTGCTTTTGGCAATGATACAATGCAATTGCCATTTTCTAGAACTCTCCCAGAGAGGGGCATGTGTGTGACAACTATGAAAAAACCATTTTTGTAGAAAAAACATCGGGAAAGCATCATCTGCCTTTTTTATATATAAAAAAGAAGTCTTGCTATTGATCTGTTTTTCAACTAAAGAGCATTTTTAAAAAGGCCAGAAGGAAGAACACATATTCACATTTACTCCCAACATAGGTCTTAAGCCATGCTCAACACAAACATGCTTGAGTTTTGACAAACACTCTAGTGAAATGCAGAAGCACAATGCAGAGGAAACCAGAGATAAATGCCACCATCATATTCAGAAAACTGGAGAGTTTGGGCTATTGAAAATCTTTGGCACAGCATTTCACCATGTTCTTTCTGTTCCACTTCAAAGAGGCGTTTTGCCCTTGGGATGTTCATTTGAACAAATCAGGCTCTTTATTTAAAGCTGCTTAATGCTGCACCCTTGCATATATACTAGTGTGAAATAGTACAGAGTCTTGGTACATTTCTTGCAATTTATATAAACATTAAAACTGGAACCTGAACAAACATTTAATTTTCATTACTGATTTATTTGCACCACATTAGTATCCAATGGCTCAGTCACGACCAGGATCTGGTTGTGCTAGGAACTGAACAAAGAGTTATTAGAGAGAAAACCCATCTTTAAAAGCCTCTATCTTAAGGTAGAAGAAAAAAAAAAATAATGAATGAAACAAGACCACAGCAAGAAGGAAACTACAACATCAAAAGATGAAGTTAGCAAAGCCCCAACATAATATTCTCACTTTACACTTTTCAGCTTGTGGGAAATCAAAGCGTATTAATAGTTACTGAAAGTTCAAACACTACGTTTGGTGGGTTGTACAGGAACTGCTCTGGATCTCACCCACCACACCTAGAGTGGGATATGGTTGCACAACCAAGCACCTAGTGTTGATTTAGATACTCCATATATTTCATCAACCAGCACCGCAGGGACACTTCAAACCACCCCATGGTGACACAGGACACACTTGACACCAACATTTATCTCACCTCTTATGCCTGCAACCTCTAGAAAGGCCTGCCTGAAACGTGTGCTGTATCCATGATTCCTACGGTCTCATTATCATGAAGAGCAGCTGCTTTCTTAATTATCATTATTATTTATATAGCAACACCGCTAAGTTCTGTGCTAAGCAGGCATTAATTGCCTTTGTAAAAGGCAAGATCCCACCGTTGTCAAAGCCAACAGAGTTCTGCTGTGCACTTTTTGGAAAGGGGATTTCACATAGGAGTGATTTTTATGTGATGGGACAAAATACAGGCAAGGGATAAGGGAACAGATGCAGCATAAGGGCAAAGTGATTGAGCAATATACTTGCTTTGTGCTCTGCTATTTCCAAAGGGTTTGACAGCAGTGATGATAAAGGTGACCTTTCTGCTTCTGTTCATTCTACCCTCAGGCACAGATTTAGAAAACATTTCATAGATTCATGGATTTTAATACCAGAAGAGAGCGCTGTGATCAGCAATCTGACCTGCCGCATTACATAGGTTGTTTGACTTGAATTAATCCTCTAGGACAAGTAAACAAATTGCAGGTAAACATATTCCTGGTGTAGCTGTCATCAGTGTCCCTACCAGGATGAATTTTGGCTATCTACCCTGATGAAAATACCAGCTGAATGTGAGAATTCTCAGGGTGAGTAGTAAAAGACTGGTAAGAGAACCAAGAAGATGGAGTCCTACTGCTGGACTAACCTAATAAAATAAAAAGTATGCCCCAATGTAGAAGCCAGAGTAAGATTTCAAATCATGGAAATTTCATGTACCACCTTTGTAAGAAAAAAGCTTTTCAGGAGTCTGCATTAACACTCCTTCAGTTTAGTAACTAAGACATCTGTTTTCCTGCCACGTACAGTGCTAGGGCTAGTTTGGGAGCAAGCCAGAGGAAAGGTTTTCTCCACACTGTAGAGGCTGGGGACCTCTATGAGACGTGTTGCCAGGCAGTCCAACAATTTCTGGCAGAGAAAGTAGTCGTTAGCCCCACTTTCAGCATGTCTAATATCTTAAAAGCTGGACAGCCGTACAAGCACGCAGCATTAGTGTCCAGGGAGAGCAAGTCATGTAAAGGCATTACTTGAAAGGTTATGAAAACTAAGTGTAACAAGCACCCAAAGTCCACTCCACTTTCCAATTATGGCAATAATGTTTAACATACCAAACAATGAATTCAACATATGTATCTATTAGGTAATTTAATTACAGCCCTCCCCACCCCACAAAGATATGCAATGTAATAGATTGATTTACATTTCTGGTTTTGACCCACAGTAAAGGAGATTAATAGAGGAAAGTAAATTAATTTAGATGGCAAGCTACTTAACCTAATTGGATCAATGTAATTCTGGAAGAGCAGGGATCAAAATAACCTTAATATATCATAGTGCAATTCATCACCATGTCTGGAGTTTCAAATGTTGTCAGCTACAATGCCCAGCAGTACCAGATGATTATCAGGTTTTTGCACTGCATGAACAGACAGAAACCAATGTTATTGAGAACTGCATCAACTGCTGGATATGATTAAAGAAAATCAGTTGAGGCAACACCACAACTTTCTCATTTATTCTCCAAAGATGCAAAAGTGCAATTCTTGAGTTAAATTACTTATGTACTTAGTCACTGTGTGTGTCAGCACTGAGGATTCTTTTACATTTCCTAGAGTCAAATTAACAAGTAGAAGCTTTGGTGGCCCAGAAGGACAAGCTTTATCCCCCCTGATCTATGGCAGACAGCACAGGCTTCCTCATCCTCTGTAAATCAGTAGGAAGCTTACCTGTCAGATTTGCTGAACCATTTTCAGGTGTCAAACAGCTTCCACTAACCTAAGCCTCAGGGAATATGATGAACGTTATTTGAACCTGTAACCCTCACCTTCCCAGCCGCCTGCAATGTGAAGTCTCAGCCAGTTTGTTTGGGAGGGGGAAGATGTCCTGTTTTAAACACATCAAACTTTTTACTCAATCCGTTCAGTGACAGGAATGGTAATTTAATGCACTGCCTCTCACTTGCAAATGAGAAAATCAGTCTCTGCTCTCCAGGCAGCACTATATTATTTCAAAAGGTTATGATGATATTTCATCACCTAGGGAGAGTCCGAAAGACAGAGTCACACAAGTTAGAGATGGAAAAAAATCTAGTGGATCATACAGATGACCTCCCTGGAAGCCAAGTATGCTATAGATCAAATTAGGTCTGTCTCATCGAGCTTCAAATGTCAGAAGCAATGCTGATCCCACCACTTTCAGGGGGAGATTACTTTGCATCCAACAGATGTTACTGTCATGATGCATTTCCTGATACTCAGCCTTTTCTAGTTTCTCCTAGCTGAAAAAAAAAAGTGTGCTTTTGCTTCTTGGTACGTATATCATTCAGCTACGTGCAGATTATTATCAAATTCTGCTTTAACATGCCGTGTATAGAATATCAGGCTATAAAAAAACCCAACAAGAACTGCGTACTTTTCATGT
Source organism: Strigops habroptila (assembly GCF_004027225.2). Taxonomy (NCBI): domain Eukaryota; kingdom Metazoa; phylum Chordata; class Aves; order Psittaciformes; family Psittacidae; genus Strigops; species Strigops habroptila. Next base: position 79,852,753 of record NC_044281.2, read on the forward strand.
TAGTGCTGCTCAGGAATAACCTAAGCATCACCATAGCAGGAGCAGACACCAGGGTTTTCCTTGGTGACAAAGGAGACACTGGTAGACAAAAGCCTAAGGAGCAAATTTCTAACAGCACACAAGCTTGTTTTTCTATCTGTCTTTGAGCATGAAACTCCCCTGTTTGCCTTCCCTGTTCCAGGTCATCCCGCTGCAACACAGATATAAGGGGGAAGACACCAACATTGTTATTTATCAAAATGAACCTACAAGTTTCTCTAAGCTGCTCTGTGAATCTGAAGTGACACCCGGAAACTGAGACTCAACAGCACTGCTTTAAAGCCAAACAATATAATGTCTGGATAGTCTGGTACATGTTTCTTCAACATCCTGGGTGGTGTGCGGCTCACTGTTACGCATCTCAGAAGGACTATGCCTTGCTCTGGCATGACATGGAGCATAAAACTTGACCTTTGCTTCAGCAGGGAATCAGGGCCAGCAAAACAGACCCAAGTTTTTACAACAATAAATCCCCGCTTCTGCTAGTCCTGTCTGATTGTTAGTGTTATGAGTGAGCAGGGACTGGGCTTCTTCACTTGGGCAGGCACTCAAACCCACCCAACGATCCCAGGGATGTGGCGTGATTTGCCTACTGCCATCAAGCATTAACTAGGACTTTGAGATGGAGTAAAGTGAAGCAGGAACTGGACACTAAGCTAAAATCCCATGCCTGAAATAGAAACACCATAAGCAATTTTCTAACAGCAGCATCCTGTTTTCTTTTGAATCTCCTGGAGGTGTAAAGCAGTCTCAAATCTGAGCTTGCTCTTTGTCAGCTATTTGATTCTGAGGTCTGACAGGAATGAATCTTGGGTACCCTGCACATATACTGCAAGACTCACAGCACTGAGATGTATGATCTGATCTTTGTTTCTGCAATTTCTTATCCTGTGGCATGGTTAGGAAATGCAGCCCCTAACCTTTGCTTTGAATCGTGTTTCAAATATGGTCACACATGGACATCTCAGTTCTGGAGTCCAGCATCCCAGCAATGCACTCTTTGGTTAGAAGGTTTCACAGGGATGCTTTTAATGATAGAAGGTGCTGGGAACCTGTTGAGCTTTGGAGAGGAACATAAACTTTTCATGCTTTTAAGTTTGTTTTTCTGCTTACCTTTGCTGTAGATTAACATCTCAGTCTAGTTACACTCCTTTAAGAACTGGTGGTTTTAGGAAGAACATTAAGTATTCTTATGACTTCTTAAATGATGACAGTCAGCTGCTCTACCTACTCACTCTGTGGGAGCGCTGGTCGTAATAAGCCATTGGTAGTGCAAAGCTGACTGAAATCTGATCTTGGTGCTTCTCTTTCCCAGCAGCTCAGACAGATATCTGACCTTTACTGTTGCTTGTTACTCTTTCTTGTCTTTCCATATTATAAAGTGCCTGTTTTCTCCCCCATCCAAGTACTGCCTCACTCTATTATACAAATTCTTATTAAAAGCCCTCTGGCTATGCATTTCAAACCTTGCCTACAAATGGAGGAGGTGAGGAGAGTGAAACAGGATGACATATCAGCAGAGATAAAAAATGTTATCTAAACCTCTGCCTTCTCACACCACCGTACTCCATTAATTCTTAAACATCCCAACTCAGGTCATTCTGACCTTTACATTGGAACTAGTTGTTATTTCTTCAAGTGCTGTATTTCTCCACAGGTATATCTAGAGGAATAAACAAGTCTGCTAAGCCTGCTGCTTCTGCAGTGGTGGTCCGGGTGCAAGTACCTCCTGATACCCACGAAGGTGATATTCACAGAGGCGTTTTTCAATTCTCCTTTCTCATTACAATAGGAATGAGTGAACATGGGTAATGAGTTTCCCATGCACAGGCAGCTAACATCATCCTGCTCAGAAAACCACCACATATTCTTTAACCAGGGCCCATTCTTTCCCCTTGTTTAATTATCTTAAGTGATTTGAAATGCTTTTGGACATTTTCCTGTTGAATGTCTCCACTTCATAATATCCTATCTGCCACACTCCAGTGTGCTGCCATAGAGGGATTGAAATGTCATAATTAAAGAACCAGAAAGATGGAAAATCGCAGAGCTTAATTAGCACAACAATTCTGAGGGAAAGAGGGGAGCAAAATAGAACTATTATAGCTAGGAAATCAACCAAGCATCCAAAATTTCAATATTAACTCTATGATATTAGCCTCTGGCCTGTTTCACATCATCTGTAGATAGACAATTTGATACATCATACAGTACCTTTGAAGTATGTCTCTCTACTTCTACCCAGTTTGTTTGTTGCTGGAATTTATATAATCCTGTCTACTGGAGTCCACATTGAAATCCCACTCCCATCCCCTTGCATGGGTGGAACAATATCTGGCACAAAGAGGGTAAATGTCATGAACACATGCTACGATGTCAAAGCGAAAGCCATGCTTTGAGCTACTCCTGGACAGTTGTGCTGAAACACAGGTTCTCTATCAATAGCTCCTCTCTGGTGTGCTGGGAGTAGGAAGACAAGAGGGACAAGCATAGCTTTTGAAGCCTACAAGCATCCTGTCTTCACAACTAGTCACTACCTCTGGTTGCAGCGTACAGAAAACCAACGAACTGCCTAAGCAAACAAATCTGAACAACTAAGGGAGAAAATCACCTCCCTAACTGGCAATCACTGAGTGATTGAGAGCTTTCTTGTTTCCTGGCTGCTTGGAAAACAAACCATAAACCTCACCTCCCCAAACTTCAACAGAAAAGGACTGAAACGAAATTAAGCTCGTCAGTGGCCTCCCATGCTGTTCCAGGCTCTCAGTGCACATCCTGCTTCCATCACTCATTATAATGCTTATAACAAACATTTACTTGCCAAAGCTGTAGCATTTATTTTATCATTCTAATTCCAAAACATTAATGAAGAGGCTACTGCTAACCAGTGTTGCAGTGAAAGCATGTTCTCCCCTGGACAATGATGAACAACATGTCTCCCAACAAAGCAGATGGGTAAAAACAAATTCTCTCCCTAAAATGGCTTAAGCTTTGCCAACCCCCTCAGGGTAGTCACTGATGATGGGACATCATTAGGTACCCTGCACCTCAGATGGTCATTAAGGGAAGAAGCAACCCACACGGCATGTGTGTGGGAATGAAAGGAATACCAACGAGGTTTGCTCTGTTCTTCACAAGGGAGCTTGTAGACATAGCAAAACTCCTCCAGCAGAAGTAGGAATGGCACCACTTCTGTGAGCTTTGACTAAAACTGCTCATCTTGACACACTGAAAACCTAAGTCAGAACTTTTGACAACGCCCTATAGGGACAGGACAAGGGGAATGGCTTTAACCTGCCAGAGGGGAGATTGAGATGAGCTCTTAGGCAGAAGTTCCTCCCCGTGAGGGTGCTGAGGCGCTGGCACAGGGTGCCCAGAGAAGCTGTGGCTGCCCCATCCCTGGCAGTGTTCAAGGCCAGGTTGGACACAGGGGCTTGGAGCAACCTGCTCCAGTGGAAGGTGTCCCTGCCCGTGGCAGGGGGTTGGAACTGGATGAGCTTTAACGTCCCTTCCAACCCAATCCAATCTGGGATTCTCTGATTCTATGAACTGCATCCCACCCATCTTAACCTCAAAGATGTTCTGACTTTGATTTTCACCAGCCAACTCCAACACAGCAGAGCAGCATCTGACAGTTTTCAGCATCTCTCTCACAGAACTGTTCTAGGAGAGCTCCTTGTGAGGAATCATAGAATCATAGAATAGTAAGGGTTGGAAAGGACCTTAAGATCATCTAGTTCCAACCCCCCTGCCATGGGCAGGGACACCTTGCCCTAAACCACGTGGTCCAAGGCTCTGTCCAACCTGGCCTTGAACACCACCAGGGATGGAGCATCCACACCCTCCCTGGGCAACCCATTCCAGTGCCTCACCACCCTCACTGTAAAGAACTTCTTCCTTATATCTAATCTAAACTTCCCCTGTTTAAGTTTGAACCCATTACCCCTTGTCCTACCACTACAGTCCCTAAGGAAGAGTCCTTCCCCAGCATCCTTATAGGCCCCCTTCAGACACTGGAAGCTGCTCTGAGGTCTCCACGCAGCCTTCTCTTCTCCAGGCTGAACAGCCCCAACTCTCTCAACCTGTCTTCATATGGGAGGTGCTCCAGCCCTCTTATCATCCTCGTGGCCCTCCTCTGGACTCGCTCCAACAGCTCCATGTCCTTTTTATGTTGAGGACACCAGAACTGTACACAGTATTACCTCCTTGAGCTTCCCTGTGTAGCGGAATAATAGAAATCATGTTACCGGTTCAGCTGGGCAGTATGTCATGAAAAACAAACACCTTCAGTACAGGGCTCCAGAATGACACCAGCCGCAAACCATTGACAGCTACAGAGAGATGACAGTGCTTATTGGCTAACTGATTTTTGATGGAAAAAAATATGATTCCATACGTTTAGGCAAACTATGCAGGCTGACTGCTTTAGAGATACTTTACCGCGTGAGCTACATCAAGCAGCTTTAACTTAGAATAATGGAGGTGTCTGTGAAACAGACTGAAGCAACATGCCAAAAGTTATAGCATTATGTTGGAAGTAACTACTGAGCTACTACTACACCTCTGAAGTATCTATGGCAAAGATCAAAAGCCATGTGCACTGCTATGCTGCAGGCTGAACCCGGACAAATTTACACAACTCAGTGTTCTGAATTGGCTTTGCCAAGGCTGAAAACTAACACAGCTCAAACAACTTGGCTTCCCTTCCATGGATCTTTTCCTCAGATGACAATACTGTGGTTTCAGATGAAATACATACTTCCTGTTACTATGCTTCCACTAAAACTTGTACAAGATAATCTAGGGGCTTTCATAAACATTTTGATCTTGCACGAAGAATACAGCATTAGAGTTACAGATGCAGGCAACACAGTACTGTAAAATCATGGCTCAAAAGATTCACTAGAAAACATTGAGATGTTGCAGAAGCTAAGAAGTACATATATCATAACTGCCAGACAATACCTTAATGCATTATTTTCTAACATCATAGTATTGCCTTTCATAAAATAAATTATATATAGTCCTGTACCACTTCTAGGATGGCATATTTTTGTTAAGTAGCTAGTTCAGAGATACTGGGCTGGAAAGCTGTCCAATTCTATTTGAAATGTTTCATGCAATTAAACGTGTCATTTGTAGGTAAGTAAATGAACAGATGAGATTAGGCAAACTCTCTAAGTGTACTTTCATCTGAATATTTTCAGGCTAGCACAGAATTCTATTTAAAACATCCAAGAAAACTAGTCAGAACATGAAAAATTTATAAACAGAGAAATGTAAGTAATTCCAATGAAAAATCAGCTAACTAACAACATGTAAATAGTGCTGTGGGATTACTGAAGGTTATATACAAGCATCTGCAATGCTTTTAGAAAGCCAGGCTCTTACGTTAATGAAGTCACTGAGCTTAGGTTTATTCTTAGACTCTAACAAACACATCCTCTCCATATCTTATTCTTGCTTTTGAGTGCGCGCCTTTAGGTTTGCATTTGCATTTTAATTTAAATGAAGTTGTCTTGCGATTTCTGACAGTTTGTTGAAAGATAAAATAGTGTTTTTTTTTTATTAAAGCCTCGTTTTTCTCCTTGCCACAATAAGGAGCCATTTGTTCCTTATTTTACTTGCAGAATGCCAGCGACTTTTACAGATACGCCTTCATTCTGCTCTATGCTTCCCTGTCCTTCTTACTAACCTTTTAAAACTCTGGATGTAGACAGCAGAGATGTGGAAGAATATTTCTGTGCAAAATCTGTGTTTAATTATCAAGCCTACCAATCTGGTATGCGTCCTCATTTAAAACTAACTAGATGCAAAAGCTGTAAGATTTGCTCCAGGTTGTCAGACCAAAGGTGCATCTAGTCCTATATTCTGTCTCCAAGTGGCCAGCACTAGGGAAATAACTCATGGAGATGACAAGCATGCTACCTTTCCCCAAAATACTGCTCCTGCTCTGCCTCCAAATCCTTTATGAGCCAGGGACAAATGTGGAGTGGAGACTGAGATTAAACAAGAGCTCACAAGGGTGTTCTCATTCTCTTCCTTTCCAATTAAAGCAGTGACTTCCATGAAGATCAATTAATTTGGTAACACAACAAGACTGCAGCTGCAGATTTCAGGCAACGTGCTAAAGCTAATGGCAGCAATTACAGCATGGTGTGCTCTGAAGCCTGTTCCTGTGGATAAGGCTGTGATTTCCATGCTTAGGACAATTTTACTGGGACAGAAAAACAGCCAGGAAGATACTCGCTGTCTCGATACCCTGTATGCTTTTGCTTGGAGGCTGACTATGAATGCTTGTGTGGTTTTCAAGTGTGTAAGGGTTATTCTCACCTGAGCAAGCAAAGCTGCATGACATCACAGACTCCTGTTAACACTACTCTGATCCAATAAAAATACAGTCACTCTCTGGCTTTACTAGAAACATCATTTCTTGCATGAAGATTTACCTGCGTGTTTTCTAACCCACTTCTGAAATGAGCACATCCTCCACTGTTCAGACTTAAAGATGATGGGCTGCTCCTGCCCTGTACCAACTGCCTCACACACTGCAAAAGGAGAGCACATCCCAAACTCTGCATCTGCTGCTGACATATGGCACTTCAAGTGACTTGGGAAAGCCGGGAGTGATTTTTCAAGCAACGTTAGTCTATACTCACAGAGGGTGATGGCTCATTTCCAACTAATTCTGCTTCAACATAAGACTTGGAATTGGGATGAGGTGATTCAGGTGTTCGCAGAAAAAAAACATGGGCCTGAGGCACCAAGCAAGTTTATAGGGAGGAGGCATCTTGAGCACAAAGATGGGTGTTGAAATATTTCTCTTTTTCTTCTTTCTTACCCATTAATTACTTTTCTACATTCCTTGTTTTTTACCTTAGCCGTTCTTCATCACCTTTTGATTCCCTCTCCCTTTCTTCACATTATCCCTCCACACCCTCCTTTCACCACCTCCTCTTACATGCTTATGTTTATTATTACACTGTTAAACCGGAGATACTTAGTAAGCAAGTACACCAAAAAGCAACACAACCATATTAGTGCTTGTCTTAAATCTCTAACCTGTGGCTACCACAACATGGTGTATGAGGCTGATTGTGACCAACTCCACGAGACACGACTTCAGTGAGACCTCCAATGGAGATAACACAGATCACCATCCCTGTTTGTCAGATTAGGCTCTACGTTCATGTTTTTCAGGCAGGAACGGAGGAATGGCCAGCAAAATCAGGACACTGTGATAAGACTAAACTAGGGTTTTAGCTTTTTTCTTTGGGGTTTTCTTCACCTCTCTCTGCTGCGCGCTTCCACTGCATGTAATTCCTTGTCTCTGCCATGTGTCAGAAACCTTTCTGAACCAATTAAACACATTAACTCAATAGCAGAAGCCTGCAGGAAACCATCAGATCAATGCCTGTGGCTTTAGCTAGGTGAGCTGGCTCACTGCAGATACAAGTGCGGCAGAGCTGCAGGAAGTTTCCTTCCTGCAGAAGGAAACGAGGCAGCAGGGCTGAGGCATGAGGATCCTTCCCGCTCCAATGGCAAGCCTGCGGTCAGAAACACAAATTAAAACCCCACAGCATCACTTGCTTCTGCTTTTACCTATTTAGGGATTGATTCATTTCAGAAACAGATTCTGACTTCCTGCTACAGAAAGTTTTTTGGCTGGCCCGGGAGTCCAGACTTGCTTTTCACCCACTTCGAGGGCATCTCATTGCACTGAAGATATACTGGTAAAGAGCTTGGGCGAGAGCAGGATCAGACACTGTCTTTTAGCAGTTAAGACAGAAAATCACAGTTTTCAATTCAAGGAAGTAATTAGTTTATAATAGCATTTAACATTTAGTTGCTGACAGAGATATGACACTTATCTTACATAAGTCATTTTAATTATTCCTACTAACTAAGACCTCAAAACTGTTGTGTAGTCTAAGCTAACAATGCATTCCTGGATATTTTTGGTTCTACTGTCATTGGAAAAATTGATGCCTGGAGCATCAGCATTTCTCCAGCTCATTATACATTTCATCTGAATGACTACAGATAATTAAAAGTATGCTTCATTTTTATTGTAATGCTTCCTGCTTTAACATTGCAGAGTAATTCTGTAGTTGCTCAGGGTTTTAGGAACTAATGTAGACTCCTCTGTTAGTAAATAAAGCTCCACAGGATTATATACAAACTATTCATATACACAAACATGAGTCAAACATGCAGAAATGGTATGTGCATACACACACATACACTTTGGAGCACTATATACATTTGCACTTAGATAAAATATTCTTATAAGTGAATGGTTACTTCAGATACACAGTTTCAGACACTTGGGTAGCCATCCTCTGAAAATCAGTCTTCTCTAAGGCACTTGGTTAAGTTGGACACACAAAATCCCTTTAGAAAACGTTTGTCACACTTATATTTATATGTTGCCTATATGAAATATATGCACCTGATGCCCCATCGTCTTACACTGCACACTTAAATAAAGCATAAGTATGCTACTACTGCAGTCATCAGAGGAGACATTTTGGCAGCACACTGCTTCATTTTGCATAGGTGGTACTAACTTAGAAGATGCCCAGAGCGAAGAAACAAATCTTTTGAGAAACTGTTTGATGGGGTTCTGGAGAGCCATCCTTTCTGAGCTGAGATTTAAGTGACATACTGAAACTTGTTGAATGATGTAAAACCCATTAGGAGACTTTTGAGCTAACTCAGCTTCCTCTGCATTAGGAACTACGTCATTCACATCTAAAAAGCTGGATTGCTGTATGAATGCAGGACATGCATTTCCACACAGCACTGAATTACCGTCAGTTTAGATATTTTTTTCTACTATTAATGGATCAGGCTATGTCTGTCATACCTGGAGCTGCTACAGTAATTGTTGATAATGCTCATATAAAACATCCATATGATTTTTTTACCTATGAGCTTGCAGTAATTAGTACAACACTGAGTTTGACTTGCATAAGTATAACACATTGCACCTAGAAACCTGCTGCATTCCAGGATCCTTAACAGTATTTCAATTAAGTACCATCATGTATGATGAATTTTTCTTGGCACAGCTTTATCATCAAATATTTTATGTTTTTACATGACTTTCCAGGTTACTTTGAAACTAAAATTACCCATAAATAGCAATGGCATTAAAAAGCAATTACAGATACATGCCTTTTTAATGCCCCTATTATAATCCACATTCTGGTACATCAGAAAGAGCCTATTTAATCATACAGGCACAGAAGAAACTCTAATGATTTAGTATTAAGATCCATGTGAAACACTGCTAGCAAGGGGTTGGTGAGGTACTTTCAGACTGAGGTAAGAAAGAGGAAAAAAAAATTTAATGAGTAGAACCTGACATAAATATTAGGAAATTGATCCATATTTTATAAAGGCCATTTTATCCAAGACAGTTCAGGTTTCCTCCCACTCACAGAATGAATTCACAGTGAATAAACCCTTGACTCATGAGAATATTTCACATGCAGATTTGGCTTTTATGTAAATTATTTAAGGATGTTTTAGAAAGTTTGGGCAGTGATGTAGAAATGTTCCCCTGCCTGTGCATATCAGTCAAACAAACAGCTCTCATCACCGAGGAATTCATAAGGGTAAAAGTTTTGCCAACAGGCTTGAAACTAGACTGTGGCATGGAAAAGATGAGACTATATTATCCTATAATATTATCCTATCCCTTAAATTCGCCTCCTCCTAACAGCAGGAGGGGAAGGCAGTGCCTTGGACTGGGCTGTGCTAGCAGTGCAATAAACCTCTGCCCAGAACAGCACATTGCAAACTGAAGAAGCCTAAACACAGGGAATGTGGAGACGTACATTAAATGCCAGTCAATACCCAAAAGGAAAATTTTGCAACCTTCACATCTGGAATACCAAAAGAAAGGTTAATTACAGGAAAGGATATGATTTTTTTGTTGCTTTTTCTCCTGGTTATTTCCAAACCACTCTATCTTTATTTCATATGAGTTACACTTAAACCAGAACATGCTCCTCCATGTTTTAGTGTTGAATAGTATCAGATAAGGCAAGAAACTGTTTTTAATAACACAGGACTAAAACAATGAAGCCTTTAGAGAAGTCTCTCCAAAAGAGTTCTTCAGAGAATTGTTGAGACACTACAAGAGACTCAATGTATAACTGCCCACTGCATTGCAAACACAAAATCCCTCTGTTTGGTTTCTTGAGCATCACTGATTTTTACTCCTTAAATTATGTCCAAAAAATACATATTATATTTTATTGTTGATTTTCCTACCTAAAATAAAGGGTATTGTTTTTATTCAAGCTGGGCTGTGCTATTAGGTCAATACTGACAGGGAAATGTTGAGGCTGTTTTACTTGATGAGAGATGTTGCACTGTGCTTTACTGTAGGAATTTGTTACAGTGCTTCCATAGCAAAAAGGAGGAGATGCAATTTTATCAGTACCATGCCAAACAATGCAGCACACACTGAAGGTGCACAGACTTTCAACCATTCCTGTGTCTGTCTGCTACCCAAAGCCGGACAAACCTACAACAGCGCTTTCGACAAAGGTTAAAGAGAAAGCACCCATTACAGAAGAGATGCCAGGTTGTCAGGGAGATCCAGATAATACCGCACAAAAAAGCTCTAACCTGGCTCAGTTAGGTGAGGGAACAGAAGACACAATCAGAGCTACTAACAAAATAGCAGGGAATTCAACAATTTGGGAAACGTGTAATAGGATACTGAGCCTTTCCCCTCCAGACCTCTGGTTTTAATTAGATCCTTGTCCACAATAATGGAAAGGTTTTTAACAACTGATGGCTGATGTGTAGATTGCAAAAAATGAGCTGGTCTGAGATTAGACAGTGATATCATAGCACAACAGACTCCATCTAGCCCTGTTCCCCTTTCCCCCCTCAATCCTGCCAACTATCTCTTTTGTTATCAGTCTGAGTAGGAAGGAGATACCGTAAAAATTCCCAATTATTCTCTTGCTATTAGGAGACATGAGGCAGAGCACAACTGAGGTAAATGAAGTGGGCAGGGTATAGAAGGGTGCAGTAAAACTGGCTTACATATTCTGCATGCAAACCTCATCAGTTCCAGGGATGTTAGTCCAGCATCTCAGGCAGCTAACTAATGCAATAAAAGGAACAAAAAACCAGCAGAAATAAAGATAAACACCTAGGAAAATCAAAGCAACAACCACCAAAGAACTATATAGCATTTTTCCTTAACATTTGTAGGCATTTTTCAGGTGTCATTAATGCTTTGGGGTATCCTTCTATTCCTCTGAATGCTTTTCTTCCCCACTTCCTGACTATTTTTTTACGGGAAGTGGTGTTTTTTCTTAAAACACCCACTTTCATTGCATTCACATTTTGTCCTAATTTTTCACTTAAGAGTCAGGTCCTTCCTTTCAGCAACAAACCATGTGTACCCACCATGGCTTTTAGGTAGAAGTTTTTATGATAACCACTGTTATCATAACAGTGCCCTAACATTTTTAGATGCCGTTATGAAATACCTCTACTTGATTCTGCCTTTTATGGCCAAACTGCTTGGTCCTGGATTTCCCCTTGATCTGCTCCAATTTGTCATGCTCCACAGAGGATGAATATTCCAGCTGTACTTCAGAAAGTGCAATGGCTTGCAATTTGCATGACCTTCTGAGACATGTTTTTTTCCTGTATCCTAACACACCAAGAGAGGTGAGCTTTGGTCTACAACCCAAGATACTGGCTTTTTTCAGCATGAGGAAGTTTGCCTTGGAAGACTCAGTGCAGCAGTTCATTTCTTCACCTTGATGTGATAGAAATCTTTACTGCTAAAATGTGCATTAACTGATGAATGTCCATGCTTGGTTTCATAGGCATATCTTGGACACACCTAGAAAGTACACGGGGAGCAATATTTCATCAATATTAGTGAAAATCAGCAGAATCTCATTACTTCCTACTGAGCTATGGTGATTCAGATCATTTGAAAGAGATATGACAGTGAAAACCATAATGCAAATAATAGAATGCAAAAGTCCTTTGAAATCAGGCAGCAAACAAATGAAGCTGAGTTTGGAACTCAATGCAAGATGGTAATTGTAGCTTATGAAAGAAGAAAAAACCAACCCCATCACAACACTGGAAGTCCAGAAATCTGCTCTCCTAAGAGGAAGCTTTCTTATACTTTCTGATAACGAGAGTCTCAACGTACAGTGTCACTGAAACAAGAAAGTAACTGCAGCTACAGAGACCCAAATCTGCCAAGATACAGTGAGTGCTGCCAAAAAGGCATTTTAAACTTTAACAAGACCTATCCAGAGACTATTTGGCTTGTCTCAGCTTCCTGATGGTTAAAAGCTGGAAAGGTAGCAGAACCTCAGCAAAAATACCTGGAAAGCCTCGGTGGCAGAAAAATAGCCAGGATTGTGTCTGGAGGGGACACCAGCTTTCAGTGAGGTTTCACCTCACTGTCACTGGACAGTTTGCTGTTATCAATAGAGTTTTATAGATATTGCTTACTTGAAAGCTTTTCTAAACGTATCAGCTTGGCTTGTGACTCTACACCTCAACAAACAGAAGGCAAAGCGTCCCCTGCTTCCCAAAATGCTTCTCCGTATCCCACCAAGCTTAATTTCATTTGCATTTCTTCATATATAGATATACTTATTTGATGGTTTAGTGTTATAACTTTCTGAGATTTAAATGGTTCCAGTAGGAAAGCAATGGCCAATGCAAGGATCAGCAAGAATCTGTTGATGTTTGTTTGTATTTGAAGAATCCCCATTGCCAATTACAGTTGGCTGCTGTCAGGGAGCATTACTCCTAACAAGATCTCAAGAAACATGAACATGAACATGATCTTGAAGTTTCTAATACTCCAGATCAGTAGAAAGCTCGAGGACTCTGGTATCATGCTGCCAACAGCTGTCATAAGTAGTATGGTTTCATCTTGTCGTTGGCCTAACAACTGCCTTTCCCTTTTCTATTTCATGCTTCAGCATATCTTCAGCTGTCAGAACAGATATGTCAAGCAATATTAACCCTCCCAACAATATCAGTTCAAATTACTTCCCAGAATATTCCTCGTATGGTCTCTCAAAGGCAGGAATCGATTTTCTCAACTGCAGTCAGTGCAATAGTAGAACTAATTCACTCTATATCAGTGTATCAGAACTACTAAATTCAAGATGTCAAAGATTAATCCGAAAGGCAAATTCATGTAAAATTGCTAAATCACAGCACTTGCGTGCTGAGTTGCTATGGAAAACTTCCCAGCTAAAGGAAGAAAACCTTTTGCTTATGGCACCAGTGCCAAGGTAACAGAGAGACACGTCCTGCAGTCCAGACCAACCAACTACCTGCAGGCTCCTGCCCACCAGCAAATTGGGAATGTGCAATGCTAATTTTAAGCTTTGCTACTTCCTAGCAATTATCTATTCCTTGAATGACAGATGTGAAGAACATAACAGTTTACAGAGAAATCTTCAAGGAAACAATACATTTCCAGTGGTACAGTTTTAAACACATCTGCAGAAAGTCACTCAAGATGGGAGAGGAAGGGAAACCCTTATTCTAAGGGCTACAAATTCAGAAAAGGCTGCCAGAAATAACGAACACATCACACGTCAGGCTGCATTCACTGATGCAGATCTCTTTGGACCATTCAGCCCTCATTTCCCCTATGCAAACATCAGTTTAGGAATCCTGTTCTTTCATAAAGACACAGCTCTTGCTATAGCACAGCGTTGAACCTACCACGTGTTTATTGTAAGGTGTCAGCTGTGGGTAGCAGTAAAGGAGAGAAGTCTGACAAATCCTCTTTCTCACTATGTTAAAAAGCACAGGTGTGCCATAGCATGAATATTTTGCTTCCACAGAGAAATTATTTCCTCGTTATAATGTACTAGCTGATTTCACACTTGGTTGGTGTCGATGTTGCTACAGGTTATATGGTCGTTTTCCGACACACGAGATAAAAACCTGTCTGCTAGAGTCAAAACCCAGGCTGGCTTCATCAGAGTCAGTATTTCACTCCAATCATTACAGCAAATATGGTTTATCTGTAGGTAGAATAAGGAAGGAGTAAGCCAGTAAGAGAGCATACAATGTAAGACAGACATCCAGAAACATACAGGATAAGGCATGAGAGATGAATTTTGTCTGTGCAGAGGTAGACATGCGTCAAGTATCCTAACAGTGAACTGCTGCCAAGAAAATGAAGTCTAGTCAATTCAACTTGCAGTGAAGAGTATTTTCAAGTTTTCTTTTTTCCCTATTTATTTGCCTGTCAATCGTGTGGGGGGTACAATTTCATTTTCCTGTTTTGAAAACATCTCCTCCTCTTCCCAATGGGTAAAACCTACCAAAACTAAATAGGAAACTGCAGAATTATGGCTAGGATGCAGCAGAGATTTCAGCACGCATTTAAGTAAAAACACATGCTTACTTCCAGCTCTCTTCAGAGAAGTCTTTAAGCACATGGCTGAAGCATTTTGAAGTGGGGTTTTCTGAAACTGTTTGATAAATGTAAATGCGAAGTAACCAGGCCCTTCAGAAGAGAAGCCATGCTCAAGTGTGCAGGTCTTAACTGGGACTTGACAGCATAGAAGTCTAGGTTTCTTCAGGGTAATTTCTGCCAAGATGTTTCTCTATCTAGAAAGCCAACATGCAACAAACAGAAAGAAAGAAAATGAATTGTCCTTCACCTCCTTTGTGCACAGTAACTGTTGAAACACTCAGACAGAAGTACGACTCTTAAATGTGGCCAATTTAACAAACAAAGAAATCACAGTAAGACACAAAGAGTAACAACAGGACACTAACACTCAGTGTACCTGTTGGGCGTGAGAGCACAATTTGGACTGCAATGGCTTTTATATCCAGGAGTAGGTAGAAGAATGCTGGCTCCTCTGACCATGAAAGCAAATCAAACATCAAGAGAAGAGAGTAAGTCAAGTGCCTCTCTATCCTTTTTTTACAATGGCATGTAATGACAGGACAAGGGGGGAATGGCTTGAACCTGCCAGAGGCAAGATTGAGATGAGCTCTGAGGCAGAAGTTATTCCCTGGGAGGGTGCTGAGGCACTGGCACAGGGTGCCCAGAGAAGCTGTGGCTGCCCCATCCCTGGCAGTGCTCAAGGCCAGATTGGACACAGGGGCTTGGAGCAACCTGCTCTAGTGGAAGGTGTTCCTGCCATCAATGGTCTTTATGCTGCACACGAGGCAAGGCCAGCTTCTGCTTCCCCCAGGTATTCATGGTCATCCGTAAGTATAAAAAGTTTTCTGCCTCACATCTCACTAAGTACCATATAAGTTTGGAATACACCACAAAAATCTTCATTAGAATAAAAGAAGGGATAAATATAGAAAAGAGTCCCTTTGAATCATGATATCATCATGGTATTTACAGTTCTGATATCAGCAACTTCCATACTCCAAGCAGAATGAAATCCAGTAAAATTCACTGGAGAAATTTCAGTACATGTAGAGCAAATGGAAGAGACTGCAGAAGCCTCAGAGATAAAGCACAATTTACAACCTTCCCAGTTTATTTATAGCAATTTAAGAGTGTCTGGAGATTGCACAAGGAAACTGATGGTTGCTTCTACAGCTTCTCACCTGCCTTCTCCAAGCCAACACCAGGTGCTGCCTAACCCAGCAGCCTGCAGCACCAGTGATCCCCATAACATTCAGGCCCTCCAGCATCTTTAGCCAAGCAGTGCAGAATAGTAATAGAAATTGTGGTACAGTACAAGGGAGGATCACTATCCTAGATAAGTGGTCCAAATGGTACTCCGACGTGTCAGTGGTTATACAATTTCCAAAATACAAGTATCTTTTCTATGGGGTCTCCAAAATGTTCATGAACAGTTTAAGCCAACTGCTATGACTTATCAAACATGCAGCTAATTCACCATTTCTTACCACTTTGCACTCTGATGCTAGTATCTCCAGCTTCAATCATACTGTGGCACAGATTTCTGTGTGGGTTTGTAAAGTGCTGAGTCACTATAAACGGATTTAAAACATGAGCTGCTAACAGGACATGATTTTCAATGCAAACATGAGAAAAGAAGGAAAATGAAAGTGGCAAGAAAGGCCATTAGACTAACTGCTATAGACTGGGAGGGCATTCATCCTAGGAAAAGGCTTTTGTGAAGGTACTGATCCATCATTATAAAATGGAGTAAGTAAAAGGGTTAAAGTATAAAGCGGTTCTGGCAGACTTTCATTTATGGAATTGCACTATGATTGTATCTCACAATGTGAAGGTGAATGAGTTTTGCTGTTTTACTGGAAGACTGCTAAGGAAATTGAAGGGTATGTCTTCAAGCATAACCGTCAGTCCCCAGCTGAGGTTTGGTTACACTGGGAAGAGCTAGAATAGACTTAACCCTTCTATCCCTTACAAGAATAACTATCCATCATCCCTCAAACACACACTGAAGTTTCCTTAGTATGATGAAGAAAGGAAAAAAGAACATCTGATACTTTCATTCAACTTAAAGAGAAACATCTAAAATAATACTAGAGAGTAGTCAGTAATGAGCAACACAAAAGAGAAAAATGAGCAGCAAGAACCCCTTGGGTGTACTCCTAACTGCTCTATACTGAAGCACCTTCAAGAATGCTCTTCATTTGTCCAACTCTTTAGTTTCCTCATCTGTGAAATGCAGTTACGCTCTCATGCTTCAGTACTTCAGACTACACAGTGGTACCTGTAAATCTTCACCATTTATATGCCATAGCCCTACGGAGTCTGGTGCTAGATGGCATATACAGTTCCACGGTATACAACTGCACTAGGCAATGGGATGATGCAAACAGCAGCATCATGGGTATGACAGTAGAGTGGACCGGTCATAGGAGGGACGGACACTTGTATTTATACACATATCCTGGCTACAGCCATAGGCAAATTAGAGCTGACTACACAACATCCAATACTATTCTCATGACAGAAAATTCAAGCCAAGTGGTTAGCCTGGTTAGTATTAATTATCCACACAAAACACATTATCACATCATCAGCAGAGAAAGACTTTATGACCATTACATGTTCAGCTGTTAAGAATTCAGGAAGAGAACAGAATCGTACTATCATGTGAGAGAAGATCCAGAAGAAACGGGCAAGCAAAAACTACTTCTGTATAATAATCCACCATTATGTATGTAATTATGGATTAAATAATGGTTGTATCTCACAGAATCTATTTACTGCTGTCTGTATATAAAATATATAACTTCTTACTGTTAATTCATTTTAGAATTGCATCAATACCTCCATCTTTACCTTTCCACTAAAATTTTACTGTAATCCTATCACATGTATCTTCAAACCACGTATGTTGTGGGGTTCTGCTGTCAGGTATTCATGTTTTAGCAGTTTTAGACTACCTCCAACAGCTATGATATTCTATTAAAATACTTAGTATCCATTACCTTTTAAAAAAGGTATTTAGTTAGTAGGAAACAATGAGAAACAGTGCGAGCACAGATGAAAAGCTGGCAGCAAATGACCTAATGGCCTCTATTTTCCTCTCAGTTACAGAAGTTTCCAAGCACTCATCTAAAAGGGTTATTATTACGTTCATGCTATTATCCATCACGTTTGACTCCTTTCACCAAAAGACAAAGCTCAGATTCACATGATGAGTTACAGGCAGATAACAATTACGACTTCTTTCAAGTATAAAACTATTCTTACATAAAGCATTCAAAAAAGAATCTTGCAAAGTCATTTATTTTTCAAAGAAATAATCTCCAAGTTGTTAATTTTAACATCAGTTACTTGGTTGAAGGAGAACCTAGAGAGGAACTCAGCATTGCCAGCTAAATATGTTAAAATTATAGCTCACCATTCCTATCCTATGTATTTTAATACATGTTTAAAATCATACCTGTTTTTCAGGAGGACAAAGCTTTCAAGGGGTTTGTAATGTGTAATACAAAGGCAATACAAAGCAGCCAAACCTGGATTCTGACATTTTTAATGGTTATTTCTCCAACTCTAAATTTGCAATGATTCTATAGAAAGTAACTTTGGCAGTTCTTGTAGTTGGAGACTCTGTGATCTTACTGTCTTGGCTGCATCTTACTGAAGAGACCTCTTCAGCTTCCCATTGTACTCTGTCTCGTAACTTCAGCATTTTACTCTCCCTGGCTGTATTCCAGCCTCTCTTTCACTCATATATTCACTATTGTGTCTACCTGAATGGCACCCGTTTGCTCTGCATATTAGGAAACTGAGATTTTAAAAGGGAATACCCGATGGAAGTTCTGTCATTGATACCAAAAGGCTCAGAGTTTGACCAACTGCCGAGTACAACCTAAAACCCTAAACTTAGCTAGTGAGGCAATGTTAAGCAGGCTAAAACCTACAAGTAAATAATGATGATGATGATGATACAATGGTATTGCAAATCAATCAAAACAAGAAAACATGTTCATGAGCCTAATCCAACAAACAAGAGAAATTGGTATGGGGCTATATTAAATCCAGTATGTTTAATACCCCAGACTTCATTAATTTAAGAATATTTCTTAAAGCAGCATCACAGAGGCTTTTATGTGCTTTGTTTTTATATCAAGGCATATTTCATACCTCTCATTGCCCTTCCTTTCTTCCCCCTTTATCAGACAGCTGCAGAAGACACCAAACCCAGAGTGAATTTCAGCTCACCTGCCCCATTTTATGGAGTGATAGTATCACATTTCGCCTGCAGGGTTTACACTTTGAACTGCTCTCCCTATCAAGAATGTAAAAGCTTAACCTGGATTGGGGACAAAAGCCACCAAACTAGCTTTTTAAAAAGGCTCAGACTTATAAAACAATTATAAGCAAAGGGAAGTTTTGTAACCGAATCTTTGCCAGTATTGCTGGAGGAAAATAGGTCATGTCAAGTAAACGTGATTTGATTTATTAATATGATTACATGTTTTGTTTTATAAAGATGATTACATGTCTTAAACTCTTGTAAAGCATTTGACCTAGTACTGTGCAGTGTACTGGCTAAAGATCCATGTATAAGACATGCTAAATGAAACAGGGATTAGTGAAGCAGGAAAAGTCAAAAAATGAGTGTCAGCGAAGAATGCTCTTATTCAGTTCCTGGAGGAATTCCACAGGCTTTTGTAGCAGGCACTGTGTTATTCTGCACTGCAATCAACAGCTTTGAAGTAAACATAAAATATGCAGCTCACTCAAACTTGGAAGGAATTCATCTGATGAGAAAGAAAGGACTACGCCATTAATTGGGCTGCTTCAAGGAAGATCTCTATTAGTACAGCAAAATACAAAGACATTGATCCACTAGAAACATCTCCATATCAGTGGTGGGTTTCATTTTCTTAAGCAAATATGAATGCAGGATATATACCCACAGAGTACTGAGAAAGAACAGGGGAGCTTTTTCTTGGAAAGCAGTGCCTGTATACGAATACATAACAGCATCAGTCATCCAAGTCTCTGAACGTGACGAAAACTGGCCAAGTGAAAGAATGACCCAAAATTGAGAGGATCAGGAAAAGTGCCCCAATGTAACAGCAAATTGAGACAATTTGGTGAGTTGTTCCAATTGTAATTACAGGACCTTTAAGAATTAGAGAATCCCAGACTGGTTTGGGTTGGAACGGACCTTAAAGCTCATCCAGTTCCAACCTATGCCAAGGGCAGGGACACCTTCCACGAGAGCAGGTTGCTCCAAGCCCCTGTGTCCAATCTGGCCTTGAACACTGCCAGGGATGGGGCAGCCACAGCTTCTCTGGGCACCCTGTGCCAGCGCCTCAGCACCCTCACAGGGAAGAACTTCTGCTTAAGAGCTCATCTCAATCTCCCCTCTGGCAGGCTAAAGCCATTCGCCTTGTCCTGTCCCTACAGGCCCTTGTCCAAAGCCCCTCTCCAGGTTTCTTGTAGCCCCTTTAGGCACTGGGAGCTGCTCTAAGGTCTCACTGGAGCCTTCTCTTCTCCAGGCTGAACATGTCCAGGTCTCTCAGCCTGCCTCCAGAGCAGAGCTGCTCCAGTCCTTGGAGCATCTCTGTGGTCCTTCTTCTGACCATACAGCAAAAAAGAGAGACAGACAGCTTAATAACAGCTCTGGGGGCTTCATAAATAAGGGGGGCCTCCTTCCTCTTGGAATTTAATGGAATCCTTCTCAACCGCTTGTATATGTTGCTTGTAATCACTACACATCCATCCAGTTATTGTGATGCATGCTAAAATATACATTAGGAAAAGGTGGGGGTTTTTTGTTATGTTTTGGTTTGGTTTTTTGTTTGTTTGACTTGTTTTGGTTTTTTAAATACAAATATATTTTTTTAAATTATGCTGTGGTCTGAAAACACAGTTGGCCAGTTAGTCCATGTATTAATTTCCAGTAAGGACTTTGCTCAGAATGAATGTGAATTCTCTAAACACCATTTTTTTGCCTGGATAAACAAATGGGACACTGCTTCTCAAATGGACACGTAGCAGATAATAGTGTTCAGAGGGCCTGCTGGCTGCCTGGGAACGCAAGGTATTCTGGTATAATGAGATATTGATATGACATGAGACTTGATACTTCTTTAACAAAATGGTATTGCTTTGACAGAAGTCTTTCAAGGTTAAGTATGTAAAGCAGGTACAGTTTATGTGAACAAAACCCACCCTGATTCTTTGAACTGATCACATCTATTTTCCATCTCAAGTTTAATCTAAAAACAGCAAAACCATCTTATTTCCCTCTTCTCCCTCTCACCCACCCTTTACTGAAAGTAGTGGTGGTGCTTTCAGGAAAAGTTCCTTGAAAGCACTACTGTTGCTCAGAGTTCACTTGTGATTTTCAAGTATGCTTATTTTGACAATATATTTGTTATCTGGTTTGGGGAATATTTTAAAACCACTGATCCATGGTTGCAGTATATACCTCTAGCTGCAAAATTCACCAAGGAGCAAGTTAAGTAAAAAAGAGTTGAAGGAAATATCTGTATGTGCCATACAAAACAAGTAGCATGCAAGCACTCGCTCGTACTAAACACAATCTGACTCCATAGTTTAATTTACTTTCTTGATACGTTACTTTCCCTCTTTCAATATCCTTCCTTTCTAAAGATCTCCCCTTTACCAGATGTGAACCAGAAACTTGTACCATTGTAAGTTTTGTCATAATTTAAAGTTTCCTTTAAAACACACCTACTCTTCATACATGAACTCATTGAAAATATGATTTATTACCTCCTTTTTCATTTCATCAGCCAGTAATCAAATTCTTAATGTGATAATATTAATGCCAAATAGATTTCACAAGAAGAAATATGAAAACAATTTCCATATGCTCCATTTTTCCTGATTCTTACAAGCAGCAAAAACCCCTCCAGAAATCTGAAGGCAATGCATGAGGCTAATTTCAAAAGTTCTCAGTGGTGACACAAGCAACAAAACCCCTAAGAAATAATCTCAGCTGTTTCTGGCTACCCTAAATCTGAAAGCTTAAATGTTGCAAATTGGTAAATCAAGCTAGCATCTGTGCTATGCAAGGCTTCTCTAAGTATACATATTAAGCATCCCTTTACAAGATAACTGCATTCAAATCACAGATGAGCCCCTTGGAAATGAACAGATCTCTAATTTAAAAGAAAATATCAAATACTGGTCAAAGGCGCATTTGCTCATTGTTGGAAGATGTCACATGAAATGTGTTGTTAATAAATACACTTCATTCCCTGCTCTACATCAGAATAAGTAAAATCTGTAGTACTTGGCCCAGTGAAGTGTCAGAATGCAAAATGGGAAAAACTAGAAATGTAGCTGCAAGTGTTTAATGGAAGACCCCAAATTTAATAGTTTCCCCTACACTGGCAAGAAAACCATGAGGGTGGGCACATGCAGACACTGTTTTCACTGGCTCTTTCAGCGAGACAGTTGCCATCTGGTTTGTTGAGGTAAAGTGAGTTGAGAGAAAAAGCTAAGATCTCTCTCTGAATGTTAAATGAGTTGTTTCTGTTGGAGAGAAGATACTAAAACCTAAACTGCCTGAGTAGGACGTTCTTTCTCTTCCTTTAAACAACCATTCAGTTGTTAATACGCTATTCAATTATAAATAACGCAGTATATATGAGAAAATCTAATGACACTATAACATTTATAAGTTAAAAGCAAAGGCTTCATGTGCTGACAATGAATTGCAATTTTTATCTCCAGGTATGTATGCTCCCCCTTTCCAATGTTCACTTTCAATTCTGTAAACTATTTTTTCACATATCATGTATATTTATGAATATACTATTACTGCCAAATTCCTAGCTTAGCTATCCTTGCAGAGCTTAATACATATTCAAAAGTCACAGCTGTGACTAGTAGGAGATGAGTATTTTTGTGGAAACCAATTTTTCTCACATATCAAAATGTATTTCCTTAATTTATTGTCACATGCTTGTTAAACCATATTTGAGACTCTTTTCCTAATGCATACTTACACAGAATATGCAGTGCAGTTGAGAAGACTCCTACCACTGCAGTCCATACTTATTTAAAGACAGATTTCCTTCAATTATGAAGTACTGTGGGCAAAACACTGGCAAGAGCATTTGGTGCTTAAGAGGAACACTTGGAAAACTAACAAAACTCTGTAATTTTATTAACATGCAGAGTGTTGATGACTCTCCTATAATATCTGTAACAGTTATTATGGCTGCGTTCAGAAATTACTAAGTAAGTAACTCAGTAACAAGGATAAAGGATAACAACTGAAATCGATCTAATTCAAGATAAAAATCCCTCTGTATACTACAGAACATACTTGTGCTTTGTAGATTTTGGGAAAAGCTATCTTACGATAAGAAAACTGGGAAATTTACTGTTTGTGATTCACTCTTAACTGAACAAATGACTTTAAAGATCTTGATTTCACCAGAAAATGTGACTTGGGATAGCTATAAATGTCTTATACATGTGATGCTACTTATAGGTAGAGTGAAATGGTATTGCTCCCCTTGGCAAGGATCCCATATAAAAGGAAGGTTTTGTGGAAGTCTATAAAGGGTAGTTTTGTGGAATACATGGATACCAACCTTCTCTAAAAGTGCAGCTAAATGACTAATTTAAAATGTTATGAATTTCAGTTCAGTAAAATCCTAGTTTGGACCTATAAAATTACGGAAAATTTCAAGTGGTATTTTGTATCACTGATGAACTTTCATTCAGGCAAAGGCTACAAAACAAATCAATGAGGCTAGTGAGGCCAGCAGAAGAGGCTCACCGAGCTAAACAGTGCCTAAGCCATTCCAGATAACAGAAACTCCCATTTATTCCAGTGGACTTGGTTGTCCTGATTGGTACAAGAGTTATATTCTTGCAGTGTTACTAATACCATGCTTTAAACCCAAGCATGGATGAAGCAAAATTAGTTATGTGTTATTTGGGCAACATGAATAACCAGGAGAGAGCTGGTAGATAGATTAACTAGGTAGAACGTCCTCTGTCTCTACCAGACAAGCATTTAGGTAGCTCATCCAAAATACATGCTTCCTTTCCTAGTCTGGACGAACTCAGAGAACAGTAATTGTTAAGTTATAACAAGATACGCAAAGAATAAAACATCTGGCGTTAAGATACAGTCTGTTCTGGAAAACAATATAGATGCAATGTTTTTGCATACTTTGCACATTTCTAATGGAATGGCACTATCTCTAGAGCATGGATTTTCCCAATATCATTTTCATCTGGTGAGTGAGCCAGAGTTTGTTAACCGTCTGCATATGTGCAGTATAGATTTTAAAAGTAATTATTTTTATAGCATTCCAAATTGCTATTGCATAAAATAGCATATATTCAGTTAAACAGCCGGAGGTTACAGAAGTCATAAAATACCATTTTGCATTCGTTTTAGTTTAGCTGTTGTGCAACTAGAAGATGGTGTCTATATATTTTGTCTCAAAGAAATAAAAACATTTGGATTGAAGTTTTCAGGCTCCTTGCTGGTGACAATATTTGAAGGGAGAGGTTTTGGTGTTTTATTTGCATGCCTTTAGGGATATATTTGGGATAACGTCTATTATGACCAAAGTCTACAAAGATTTAATTCAGATGGAAATTGTTCAGGTGGGGTTTTGCAGGGCAAGGGGCTTCATTTGGACACATGACAATCTTCTCTCTCTCTACTTTTTCCTACAGAATGAACACTACTGAAATTCTGACCTACAAAGGAAAAACAATGTCTACAACACCCACGTGAGGCTAGAAATGGGCTGTGGTTGTGTTGTCTTTATTGTTCGGGAATGCTTGGGGTTTTGAGGGGAGAAGAGGATTCGGTCTAAAGCCTTCTGCTGTATAATTTGTGACTTAAGTAATTGGAAACACCCTAGGTTTCTGAAATATTTACAAATATAAATAAAGCAGGGCCCAATTGTAACTGAGTAAAAATGACTTGGCTTCAAACGACAACTTTCAGTAGACAGATTCATGGAGACAATAAAATTAAAGCTGTAGTTAAACCTTCAAAACAAAAAACTTCACTGAAAACTAAGTGAAGTCTAACTAATGTATTTCAATTTTTCCCACGCACAGAGTCATTTCTCGTCAAGATAGACAAAATACCCAGAATAGCTGCTCGGCACAGTCCCAGACTGGCTGAGCTGCACCTTCACTAGGACAAAGTACTCTGAAAAGATCTCTAACTATTTGAAAGGTCAGAATCATAGCATCATAGCATGGTTTGGGCTGGAAAGGACCTTGAGATCATCCAGTTCTAACCCCCTGCCATGGGCAGGGACGCCTCACACTAGACAATGTCACCCAAGACTCTGTCCAGCCTGGCCTTGAACACTGCCAGGAATGCAGCATTTACCACTTCTCTGGGCAACCTGTGCCAGCGCCTCAGCACCCTCACAGGGAAGACCTTCTTCCTTATATCCAACTTGAACTTCCCCTGTTTCAGTTTGAAGTCAGAATGAGACCAAATACCTCAAAACCACTGGAAAAAAATCACCAAAGGCTCTTATTTTAGTTTCTTTTCTTTCAGAAAAGAGCATGGCTGGCAGTTAAATCCACATAAGAATTCATACAGTTAGGAGGCTTCTAATAAGCAAGTCTTGCAAAATACTACACTTTTTGGGCCTCAAATAGATTTTTTCTGGTGGATAAACAACAATATCATCCTTGTGACATGTGTAAATTCTATTCCTTCATGCACAAATTCCATAATTCTTTTTCAGGCTTTGATAAACAGCATGAATCCTATATTATGCGTGGTCCTCTCCTGTAATGAATAAATCTGCTTTTAAAAGCCTGCAGCCCTAATAACTAAATAGGAAGTAAACAAGAAATACAGAAATAGGAACTGTTTCAACATGGTGATTGTAAACAAGGTAAAAAAAAAAAAAAAAAAAACACACCAAAAAAACCAAACAAAAAAAACCCCCCAAAAAACCCAAAGGAAAAAACCCTAAAGTGCATTCAAAGTTTGATAATGATTCCCAAATGAGACTGTTCTAAATGTAACACCTTCAGACAGCTGTAAATTTGATCTACAACAGGAACTGTGGTGGTGATTTCTAATCATGAATTACTAGCTCTATCATGCCTGGTACATTTTTATTCAGAGTTTTACATTTACCTTTTAGCATCCTTTTTTAAAAAGTCGCATATTTTTTGGCAATAAAATGAGAAAAACTGTACCGGGGCTGAATCAAATTAAAGCAAATAGAGAAATGAAGGTGTTTGCTTTTGAACTGCCACTGCAGTGGAATTCCTTTTCCTTAACCAAATGTGTTCACCAGTCATAGAATCACAGAATGGTTTGGGTTGGAAAGGACCTTAAGATCATCCAGTTCCAATCCCCCTGCCATAGGCAGGGATGCCTCACCCTAGACCATGTTGCCCAAGACTCTGTCCAACCTGGCCTTGAACACTGCCAGGAATGGAGCATTTACCACTTCTTTTGGCTAGCAGTTCCAGTGCCTCACCACCCTCACAGTAAAGAACTTCTTCCTTATATCCAACCTGAACTTCCCTCGTTTCAGTTTGAACCCATCACCCCTTGTCCTATCACTACAGTCCCTGATGAAGAGTCCCTCTCCAGCATCCCTGTAGGCCCCATTCAGATGACAAGAAAGTTGTAAGATTTTAGACCCATTTCTATTACAGGTCTATGCAGATGCCTCCACTTTCACACCCTCACACACACCTTGAGAGCAACCCAAAAATTGATCAACGCAATTGTGGAAGACTGCACATATGTTTTTTTGTCATACTAGGCCTGCTTTCTCTAATCAGATACTTGTATACATAACTATGAGTGTGTGGACTGAAATCAACATTATTCACATATTCAGGGTTTGCACAAGCCGCAGGCTTGGACCAGGATAAAGGTAGTGTTGACTGTAAAAGAGCAAAATACTGACTTGTTTTCTGTTCTAAAGGAATTTGCTTGTGTTAGTCTAGTACTACTAATTATTCCTTTGAAAAATAAAATCAAAAGAACCTGGCCTACACGTGAAATAATTTTCTCCATGGCACTAAACCAAAACAAAGAGTCCTAAAGAGCTTTCACTCAATATCTCTGAGCTTAATTTCTGTGTCATAGAAGACTCCAATTATAAAGTAGACCAATTATAGATACCAAAGAGAACTTGCACACTCTTTACTTTAAAACTAAAATTATTTAATTTTATAAGAAGTGTTTAAGTGAATGGAACTCTATTATTCCAACCATGTGGGAACCCAAGGTGGTTTTGTGCACCTGCATCTTCTCTTCAACGACATAGTTACTGCAAACCAACAATTTCTTCCGCTCTGTAAACCAACTATTTATCTTCAAAATTACACAAAGGTATGGAAACAATGTGCAAACAGCTGCAGTCTAAAGCTCTAAAAATATTAGTTAAGAAGTTGACATATTACAGTGATCTGATCAAAGTCTATATATTATCAAAATATCTCCTTTTGTGCAAAAGGTAACTGCTTTCACCTATGTAGACTGAGATGTCTTTGTAAGAAAAAGTAGCACAGAAAAAATGGCAGGAAATAGTAGTTAAAAAGCTGGTGATTCCCACCTGGCAACTACTTTGTGTGCTGCTCCAAAGGGCTGCCATGACAGTATAAGGTACTGTCACTACTAATAATATTTTATTAGATCAGGATCTAATTCAATTACAGCTGTTCTCCATATGATCGGTTCACTTCACTGGAGAGAAAGGATTTCCCTCTTCATATGTTGCAGGCAGACCTGGTGTGCAATATGATTATTCAGCGTGCAAGATGACAAGATAATTCAACTTCTGCTCAAGCAACCCCATAAATCTCTGCTCACATCACCCAGATCAAGAAAACACAGGTCTCTTAAAAAACACTGCCTTTTGTTATGCTTTCTTGATTTCATGCTCCTTTCTTGGTTTCCCATTTGTTCTGGGATTTCGCTCTCTCTCTGCATACAGTTGTATGTCATGAGAAAAAGAGAAAGGGAGAGCAGGAGAGCCTTGCACCAGTACCCACAGTTCTAAAAATAAAAGAGGGTGCAGAAGGAATTGCCAACTCTGACCTGTCACCTCTGTGGTTATATCTCCTCCATGCAGAAGAACAAGATTCAGTTTTGAAGTCATTACATTTATACAGAAACACACCTCTCTTTACCTTTTGACTGCCTGCCTTTTGGCAATGCCCTTAGGGCACACAACTGCTAAAAACCTAAATGAAAACACAATTATAATGATGCTCATCGTAAAATCAGTCAAGTTGACAACATTGATGAAAAGAACAACCAAACTAGCTGTACACTGTGCAAGAAACACTCATACCCCAACAACAAATATCATGTTGGAAGGGCTAAAGCGACCACCAAACATTGTGTATCTTAGCACAGACCCCTCCATCCTCAATGGTCTTTTTGGTTTCCACCCAGCACAAGTGTTTTGCCTGAGGGCAGTGGAAATGCCAGGTTCTTTCTCCTCTCTTGCAACCTAACCTATTTTCTTTCAGGGTCTTCTTGAAGTAATTCCAGGGCAACGAACACACTCAGTTACAGCTCCCTGCCCCAAACCAATGGGTTTCCTTCTAGAATCCAGTTGCAAAATCAAGGTCCTGTGTAGCACATAGCACAAAGCTCCTTGTTCCTGCAAGACCATCCATCAAAGTATATGAAATTGTTACAGTTGACAGCTACTTCTGTATGTGGAAACTGCATTCTTTTCCTGGTATATTTTAGCCTACAAGACAAAAACAATTCTGTGAATGTCCAAGGGTACGAAGATTACAGCACATTAAGGGCACTTCACATCAGAATGAAAGCATCTGCTGAAGGGAGGGTGGCTAGAGTGGAATGCAGATATCTATACACTTAGTTTGTATTAACTTCATATGTTTGATTAATTCATCTTAACATTCCCAGCTTCCCTGTGTAGAGAAGTCCCCAGAGAGCTTGCGGGAGCTTGTCACTCTTGTTGCTGTAGCAGCTCCTGTCACTGGAGGGCATGCTGCTGCTGTTTTCGCAGGCTTCCACAGGCTCATCTCAAACATTTTTGGATAGATAATCTTTTTGTTTCTCCTTTAAAATAAAATCATTACCTCCCCAAATTATCTGAATGCACCCAGCTTCTTTTTATAGATCTGACTGCTAAATAGTGGGAAAAAAAAAAAAATCCAAACTAAAAAACAAACCCAAATCCCCCCAAAATATAAAGCAAAAAAACCCCAGAGTTTTTATTTCCCATGTAGCATTCCAGACAGTGTAACTATTCATTAACTTTAAAGCATACAGTTTAAAATTCTGTTTTTCTTTTGGTCTCAGCTCTAAATCCTGGAGTTCATTTAGACCAAAACCAAATCCCTGGCTCTGATTTTACCCTTAATATTAGGAAAATCAGGCTTCCATCCATTTAGGCTGTTATGCTTATTCAGCATTTCCTCTAGATTCTTGAGGAAAAACCTGACCCAGGTAAAGCTCCTTCTTAAGGATATACATTGAACCCAAAGAAAATCCTTTTTCATTATGTCTGTGCTCATCTGGCAGAGCTCTCTCTGCTGTTGAGTATCCAAATAGTGAAACACTGAACTATGGAGCATATCATAAAAGAATTAATAGGACAAACAAGAAAGGCATCCTAAACCTTTAAATCTCACATAATAAAAATGGTAAAGCAATGAATTCTATGAAACTACCTGTCTTGTGCAACCCCTGTGTAGCACTTAGGGCTAACAGAGTAGAGCAGCCCTCTCCTTAGTCCTGCCAGGTTCCTCCACATGATGCTTTTGCTCCACCAGACCTGAAGAGGGAGATCACAGAGGCAAAGGCACAAGCAGATTCTTCAGCAATGGGCCCTCTGTGTGGTTTCTCCTTCCTGCCACAACCTACAAGTTGCAAATTTAAGCCACCCAGGGCCAGGAAATATGTTTCACAATGCTGCCGGGCTCCTCAGTACTTTTGAAATCATATTGTGACCCATGGCTTGGAACGGTTGGACACAACTACTGGAGAAGCTTTTTGGAAAGCAATTTCATTAGCACACAATATTGGCCTGACTCTGCCTGAAAAGTCAATGGTAAAACTCAAACTGATTTTAATGAGAGAAGAAGTAGGTCAGTACTGGAAAATCTCATGCACAGCCTTTATATTCTGTCGCTGATTCCTTGTGATCCCCAGAGAAAGAGGAATAATTCTGAATCTCCACGAGCAAAACTGGGAAGTCAGTTTTACTGCTTTAGATGGGGTTTTGCATGAAAAGCCCATTACAGTATAAGAGTATAATTGTGACACTTGCAAATGAATATTAAAAGCATCTTTGCTGTTATCCCAGTCTTTCAGACCATCTCACTGTAACAAGTTTCCTTAAAAAAAAAAACCAAACAGCCCAACATTAATAGGGCTTTAGATTAAGAGATTTTAAAGCACAGTGTAACAAGCGTCACATAGATGTAAAACCCTCTGGAGGACACATACGAGTGTCAACAATTCAGTGTCAGTCCCTAAAAGGATCAATTCTCAATTCCCTGACCAAATCAGGTTATAACACAGCCTGCACTGTTCAGACTCAGAGGGTTTCTTAGCTCCATTTACAGTCGGAGTTTGCCTTTGCCTAGAATGTGTGTTATTCGAGCCTGCATACCTCCCTGCCCAGACCCTGAATGCTTCATTTATTAATCTGATATTATTTCCTCTGTAGGCAAATGAAAGGATTCACAGCTGATGATTCGGACTGGTTGCTAAACAGCTGGGGCTTCCTCCAAGCCTTTTTCACTCTATGCTTTTTTGCATGCTCGAGAGTTCAGCTACAGCTATGTTATACAAACTTGTCAGCTAAAGGAACAAATTAAAACACTGGAATCCAAACCACTTTAGGTTAGCAACCACATGCAATTGCTGAATCTCCCTAAGCCATAACAAAACTGTCATGGAGATCAGACCCTTATTTTCAAAGCTTTCATGGAAGTTTTCCATTCTGGCCCGGCTCATCGCATCACTGATAGGCTGTGACACACTGATCCCCACGACCTTTTGGTAATGCCATAAATCTCAGTGCCTGCTCTAATTACACACTTCACCAGCATAGACAAGGACCAGCACACCCTGCAAGGCTCTGATTTACTGCACACCATGGAATGCATATGTTGCATTCCCCACTCTATCCCCTGGAAGGAGATGGTCCTGCACTAAGGACAATTCATCTACTTGGTCAACCCCAGAAGAGGCCTCTGAAGAAAGAGCAAGTAGGCATAAACTGCACATCTGTCCTTCAAGGTCACATAATCCCCTGCCACAATTACATTTCCAAAGCATCAACTTCCTACCAGTGAGAAATAGCACAACAGAACATCTGAAACTGGATAAACATAGCTAATTCTCAAGGGAATTATAATTGTGACATTGAAATATGATGATCTACTAGGTCAAATATTTTCCTCAAAGGAAAATGCTTGAAAATTATATTGAAAGCTTGACTTAGACAGATTGCAGGGAACTGATCCAGCACTATGGTCAAAGATATATTTTCCCTGAAGAAATCAGTCACTCCACTACACAAGACTTGCACGGACAGAAGCACAAACACAAAAGTCATTTAATGTTCATTCTGACTTATCTTCCCATGTTAACATCATTAGCACTGATCCACAATGGAATATCAATCAAATCTTGTGTGCATGTTTTCTTGCAATAGAAATTGAAGTCTAAAATGATATTTTGAAAAGTTAAGTTCAAGACACACTGAAAAAATGTTAATATTGACAGTATTTTTATAGCACCATCTATCGATAATTTGTATCTGCTAAAGTATTGTTTTCTTTTCAGCAGGTAAGAGCTCCTTGTTACACATTAAAAATGGATTGTTTTCAGGAAGCCTAACATTTATATGCTTAGATATCATTCAAATTCGATAGGCCACAAAAGTTCACCCAATATCCTAAGTCCCCAATCCTTGTATTTCCATCCTCAAATGACTAAATTATCCTGTTGCTTGATAAAATGACATAATAGCTTGCAACAGAATCACAGGAACATAGGACTAGAAAGAATCACCTAGTAATAAGTGTTTGCTTTGGAAGGGTGCACATAACATCAGCTCCATCCACCTGAGGTTGAGAAATTCCCAGAATCTCATAATAAAACAAAAGCCTTCAGAAAAGAAGCCCAGAAGCCATGAAACTCTGCTGTGACACAAGAGACAGCAGAAGAGATCAAAGGTATTGACACTATCTTAGATCCCTCCACCAGCAACAGATTTGAAAACATCCAGACAGCCACATTATCTGGAGACATTTGTACTTGCTCATCTACCTCCATATTATAGAGGAAATCCTACGTTACTATCAAAATAAATAGATATTTTAAAAATATTATAAATATAGCATTATGTTCAAACAATACTTCTGCAGATGAACATCTAGATATAATATTAATCATAAATTAAGTACAGTGGCTTCCAGATAAGTTACATTTGCATCCAGATAAATTGCAGTTGCATATCGTTATCCACATCCATCCAGATGTTCTGGAAATCAGTCATTATAGTTACATTCTGTAACTATGGAGATGGTTCCATTGTGTAAACAGCCTGTGACTTATTGTTGTTCTAATTGCTATAGGAGTGAGTCTAGATGTCTAGAGCACATTGTATTGACTACATCAGGATACAAGCCATCCTACCGCGAGGTCTTAGCCAGGAGGACACTGCCTATCATGGCTACAGACCATGAATGATATTATGGACATCTTTGGAAATCATGATTATAAATATATTAACCTAAGATGAGCATTACATCAATTAATCATTAAGCTGACAATGAACACTAGCTCATTACATCTACTCTAATATGCTTTTTCTACTACCTGTTGTATGAGATCACCAGCTACTGTAAGTCAACACAAATCAGATATATTAGTGTAGGATCATTGATTTTATATCAATGACAGATCTCATACAGCAGCTACTTTACTCTTATTTTTCAGCTATGCCTAACTTACACTGTTTTCTCTGTCTGCCCCTGCCATGCTGCCTAATGCTCTAATATAGTGTCATTCTGGCAAACTGATGCATACATTAAAACACAGAAGAAGTAAGAAGATGGAATTTGTTAAAAAAGAAAAAAAAAAGCTGCTGGCAGCTGCAAGATGTCAGCTGCATTTGTAATAATAAAGCACTCTTCTGGGGAGCACAAATCCTCTATTTTCAATAATTAATACAAAACCCAAGCTAAGACAGTAATGCGAGCCAAGGGTGATAACATGAGCATATTTTATTAGTAGAACATCATCTATTTCTTCTTTTCTGGCATACAACATTACTGCTTACATTTTTTCATGGCATGTGAGTTCATATTATGGTCCTACATGCTACTCCACCCTCAAAGCACGAGAGCTTCTCTGTACATCATTAAATGTCTATCTGTTCTTTTGCTACATCGAGCTTTCATATTGGATAAAGGAGTTTTTTTTTTCTTTTTCCCCTGCACTGAATTCTCACCTCAAAAGTGCTCATTTGGAGAAACCTTTTAAACACATCAAGCAGCAGAGTGCTAAAAGAGTGTTCTACCCTTCCCTGCATAGGGCATGCTAAAATCCTGCTGAACCACTGATTACTGCTCCAGGGATGATAAAAAAGTCCCTTGTAAAAGATAAAGAAAACTGAGATTTCATATTAATATCAACAGACTTTGATCTAGCAATATATCTACCAAATGTTATTCCAGTATCACATTCTAAATCTTTGTCTCTAAAATGATGTGGATTGTCAGAATTTCATACATAAATTTATAAGGCACCATCTTTAATTTCATGCAAATGACAGTCCTAAATGGCCCCAGTAAAATAGTCATTGTCTTCTACTATCATAAATTTCAAACTTCTTTCAGTTTTTCATGAACTCTGAAGATGAATGACATTGTAACTGTTCTCATCATACATTACTATGGTCTTGATCTTGCACTGTATTGCTATGCTGAAACACTAAGTTCCAACAAAAAAGCTAATATCAAGGAACAGTTTTAGCAGTTCTGAAATACAATTCTCTATAAAGTCAGGAAATTAAATGTTTTAACATGATCTAAATAGTTCTTGTATTTCCTAGCGAAAAATGTGTGCCATACTCAGTTCAAATTCATTATTATTTTGGAGCCCCATACACTGCACTTTGATTCATTTGTTAACTTGGGGGTTTAGTCCAGCTAGCTCATTTTTATTATACTAATGACACTATCTACTTTTCCTTCCTGACTGAATGGCTAAAAGGTTTCCTTCAACGTATTTTCTCAGGAGAAAAATTAGGTTCTAAAGACTTTTTCCAGAAATGTCTGTCTTCAGGACAGAAAGGTAGGAAGCCAAAGGATTTCCCAGCTCCACTCCTATATCCATGCTGCCATCCCTACTTATTTACTAACAGTGTAGTGATAGTAAGTGTGTCTGAGCTAGTTCACGTAGCCAGGCTGCAATGTGAATTTACTGGGACCTAAACATGGCCATGATTTGGGCTCCTAACAGATGAGTCTTAATGAGTCCATTTCCATGCTACTTGTTTCACAGGATTAAAAAAGAACCCGTCTGGTCACCAAGGGCAAGGTATTGCTTCCCCAAATGCATCCAGAGCTGTGACATGCTGTAACAGTTGGGTCTCAGATATAAATAGTTCAAACCAATTAACAGTTATGGGGAGCAATTCTACATCCAAGCTCCCTGCAGAGCTTCTGTGGGCATTAGGGACATGAATCAAATACAACGAGGACCTCAGAGGTCTTATTCTACATCATTACAGAAATTCTCTTGTGGTCTTTCGGGGTAAGAGAGTCAGAAATGGACGCACTATTGCTGATACAGGCATTCAGCTCATTCGGGCCTACTGAAAAGTCACAGTCTCAAACATCCATAAAGATGTTGCAAAAGTTGCCCTTGGAAGTGATCAGTATATAATTAGTACCTGTAATACAGAGTAGAAATGCTACATGTATGGTTCAGGGTCGGTATAAAGACATGCAGTGAATTCCCCTTTGCCATGACAATAAAAGAAAAAAATTCAGAGATACCCTGCAAGGGAATGTGGAACTATCAGAGTTTCTGTGACTTAAATGAATGATTCATTTTCAAAACAAGGAAAGAAACCAAGTGGCAGAAATGAATGGTACTACGATACCTTTTCCATGCAACAGAATAAGAACAGAATAAATCAAATGCACTACTGAGAACATGAAAACGATAAACAAACCATGACTAAGGAATCACAGGAAATAAGAACAAGGGTAGAGCACGCTCCTCATTCCTTTTTATCCATGGTGAGATTAAGAAATGAAACATTTCTTAACCTTTATTTGATGCCTTTATTTCAGAATAAGGGTGTTTGTTACTGTCCTTCTGCATTTAGGACACCGCTGCTCAAAATATACTTGTGAGTGTAAATATAAGACTCACTTTTTAAAAATCTCTTTCATTGATGATAGACGTATCATATGAAGTAGCTGTGTCCTAGCAACAGTATAAGTCTTGCTAAACTCAGGCAATTGGAAAATCAGTCAAATTCAGACACAATTAAGATTAAATGTCATAACTGACAAGGTATGAAAAATACTAGGCCTTTCCAATTTTACTTTCTTTTTCTTATTCCCATCTCCATATTTTTTGCAATGATTCATGCAATGACATTAGTAATACACAAAAATAAATTAGAATTGACTGTTGCTAAAATATCTGAATAGTACATTAGCTCTTCTCCAAGCATGTCTGAGTGGAGTTCCCATTCTCCTCTGAACCAAATGCACGCAGCTGATACAAAGCACAAACATATCCAAGCTCCAAACTGGGCTATTTTAATACTTAAATCACATCCTAAATCTCTTTCTAAGCCTGAAGGCTCCTAATTTGACCTCAACTCAACACCATTGCCAAGTCCTTGCTCATTTGCTAATGGACACAAAGATTTGTGTCTGTGCTCCATTTGAGAAACTCCTGTGCTTCTGAATCCTATGTTTCCATCCCTTCTAAATATAAGGTTTTCTATTTCACTATAGAAAACAGAGTTGCTTCCTCTTCTATATAAGCTTCCACAATAAAAATCAGTCAGCGAATTCTGGTATCTATAAAATTGTTTCTTTAAGATCCCAGAGAAAATTAAAAATTACACATTATTATAGAATCAGCATATTTTCAAGTCTCTTTAAGCTATTAGGCTTCATTTTACTTCTCTGCTATGGCATATTTTCCAGTAGTTTTCTTTTTAACATAAGTTTTGTAAAACAAAGAATTTATCCTGTGACCAGCTTTTCTCTCCCATGGCTACCTCTTGTCTTCCTCTCTACCTCTTGCCTTCTTTGAAAACATCTCTTATATAGGCAACTGAAAATACTGATACGAAGAGTACACAGGAATTACTCATGGTTGACACTATAACAGCTTTACAAATTAAGATGACCTTAAATGAGTAATGTGCCCCCTTACCCTAGCCTATTCTTCCTGTACAAGTTATAGACAGGGATTATCACATCATGTTGGTTTCCTTGTACTTCATTCCTGACATAATTTCCTAAAGGGAAAGACAGTTTCCCAACATCCTCTTCCAATCCCAGCTGGGCACTTGAACCTGGTGTGCAACTTCCACAATTAAAGTAATTTGTGTATTTTAGTCCTATCAATAGTTGCACTGTCAATCACATCCTTGACACCCTTTGCTTGGACTGAGGTATTATTTTAATTTTTCCTTATCTCTGGATTGCAATAATCCCTTCTAATAAATTCTGTTCTCAGAATCCCTCCAGGAGTGAAAACCAAAACAAGATTCAGCAGTCCAGCGGGGTGCATATGTGATCTCCTGACTTCCAGGGCTCACTGCAGCAACTCCATTTCCATTAATGGCAGTTCCTGTGCAAACTTGCTGCACAAGAAAGGCTTTCCATAGAAGATTCTTACGCATACAGCTTACCTGAGCCTCTTTTCCCTGCCATCACCTACACAAAACACACGTCTGCCTTTCCAGTGCTCCTTAGCCTGCTGTGAACAGCTAGAAGTGGTATGCAGAGCAGAGCACTATGTGGCATATATGCTGTGTTACGTAAAACAGGTTGCAATCGCAGTCTCCTCTCATGCCTTCTTGGGAACCACTTCACTGCATGATTTCCTGCCTGTGTGAAAGCTAGGTGAGTTAACTCTCTGACACCAGCAAACCCATCAGAGTGACTGAATTCCCCCAGGTTCCTTACCCTCATAGTGTCAGCACTGCCTCAGGTCTTTCAGACTATTAATCACAACTACTCTACTACCTTCAGCTCTCTTTCATATGCTCTTTTTTCCCCCATCCCCTTTTATCATCTCAATAGTATCAAGGTTTTTTTTCTCCTACTGCCCTCTTTACATTTCAGTTCTAAACCTTTACCAAAGGGGTCTCCATTTCTCCCCTTTTCTCCTAAATCATCAATGATTGTAAAAGTCCTATTCCTTCTTCCACAAAAGACCTGCCCACATCTATTTTGCGCTCTCTGTCTGCATCCAGTTCCACACTCAGGCTTTTTTGTCACTAGTCCACCACACTGTTTCTCTACGTTTGCTCACTAAACTGTTAAACAAAGAACACTGACAGTCTCATTTACTGAGTTTCTGCTCTGTGTCTGATATTCCAATCAGTTAACTTACATCAAATATATTTCTGCTAACAGTGCAGAGCTCTAGAAGAGTTAACTGGATTCGGATCCAGCCCATGTCTAAAGTGAATTATGGGTTTATATCCAAATGCAGATGCATTTCTGCTCAGTTTCTCCCTAGCTGCTTTACACTCCCCAAAGTGAAAATACCTAAACACTTTAGTACTCAAAAGCTGACTTTTAGACTATTTCTTTCACCATCAGGACACTTTTCCCCTGTGCCACAACAGTGTGAATCCAACATTTCACACATGAGGCAAGGATGGCATTTCTAAGAAGTGACTGTCAGTCAAGAGCCTCATTCCCAGTGGCAGTGGTTTCATTTTGGTGTTGATACGAAGTTATAATCACAGCTACAGAGACTGCCTATATTCCACATTTCCCATCTTACACATTTGCTTAAAAACTGGTACTCTGGCTCGTGTGTCACCTATGCTCAAGTCCTTTCTTGCATCCGTCCTCCAATGCTTCTATTAATGCACAAGCACTACACTGTGTTTCACAATCCCACAGCATGTCAGACTACTGCTCAAGGCAACTGTCACAAGCAGTAGTGATCTTTTAGGTGATCCCTTTAGATAAAGTACAGAAAAGAAAATTGCATCTGGCTGATGTTTAAAATTAATTCCAATTTAAGGTAAGAAAGGGCTTAGGTTGTAGACTGCAAGCGCGAAAACACATTGATGTCTCCAAAAATATAAAGTGATACAAAATTCTGGAATCTTGTGGGATCTGCAGTTCTGGGACATTTCAGTTATCAGCTGCCAAATTTTCACAGACATACCTGCCCTTGCATGGCCTTCAGGAAACATGAAGAAATCACAGAATCATAGAATGGTTTGGGTTGGAAAGGACTTTAAGATCATCCAGTTCCAATCCCCTGCCATAGGCAGGGACAACTTCCACCAGACCAGGTTGCTCAAGGCCCTGTCTCACATCTCAGGATCTGAGTCTCTTGCAAAACGTTTTGTGGTGCAGGTTGAATACTCTTCCCATAGTATACCTGTGTGGAAAATCCATAGCTTTCCTTTAATAAGAGGACTATAGGAAAGCCAGCAAAAGAACGATTTTCTCCTTTCAGTTCTACTGCCAAAAACGAGAATGTTTTCCCACTGAACTGAAAATAGGCAAGGTCACATCCTGCTCTGTTTTAACTCTCAGACCTTGACAGATCATTCGAAACCAACCTGGTAAGACTACTCAAGCACAAGGGGTATTATGGGTTCAGCTGATTGTGTGAATGAAAATAAGCAGAAAAACTAACTTAATAAAACTACTACACCTCCAATTGTCTTAATAGATGAGTAAATGTTAGGAAAAACTACAATATCCACCCCGGTGCAGAAAGCCTTCCCCAAAATCCAGCAATGGCCAAAGTCCTAGAGATGTGGTGTCAGTACACTACATGATTTTCCGCAGTCCCTCTGCTCTTGAAGTGATTTTCACCCTGCTTGAACTTTGTAAAAAATGTGTATAAAGAAGCAAAAGAAGAACATTTGAAATAAGAAAAGCAACCGTGTTATGATTAGATACATACGGTAATGCCAGTGCTTCTTGTGGAAGTATACAAGAAAAGCTACTGGCTGTTAAGCCAAGTAACACAAGACAAGGCATCCACCTCTCTGCAGACTTCTAATATTCTAAGGACAGTTTCCAAGGAGAAAGCTAATAACACTGTAATACTTACTTTCTCCAGTAATATATATATGCTTTTGCAGAACATGATTCACTTTTGAAGCTGTACCAACAGTAAATTATTCATAACAGAAGAGATAAAAGACAGAACATTTCACAGAGTAAAATATTTAGACACCCCCCCCAGCTCTGAGAGTGCAATCATACTAACTGGGCATACTGGGAATCAAAATGAACCTAAATTAAGTGGAACAAACTATGCATATAAAATACATAAGGTTGATAAAAGAGAGAGCTCTCCTGTACCTACATTTCATCTTTCATGTTGAACTAGTTCAAATAGAATTAAACAAAGATGCAATTAATCAGTGCTCTTACACTGTGCTACTTATCAATATGTGAGTGTAGAACTTCAATAAAATAGGATGCTTAAAGGGCTGCTAAATGTATCAATATTCAATTAAATAATGCTAATAAAGCCATTAAAAGAGAATTAACAAGGGTTTACATAGGAAGTATCCCTGGCTGACATTAGGTGGCTCTTTAAACATTTTCTAAAGAAATACTGTAAAAAGCTATTAAAATATTTATGCAGTGCTTGCATTAGTTCTATTTAACGGGCATAGCAGCAATAATATCAGCAGTTTAAAATGCCTTGCTTCTCAGCACCACACGATTATCTACCGGTTATGAGAGAGAAACAAGTTCCCAGGTTTAGAGTCTTAATTCTTTTCATTACAAAGAAAAGATCTTTAAGCCCTTCATTAAAGCTCATAGCTTCACTAAAATTTAATGCTTCCAACTATTTGTTGAGAAACTATTACTAGAGTAGGCTGCAGCAGGCACTTGGGCTGGAGCTTTCCACTGGGGCTCTTACCTGCAGCTCAGCAGTTCAGGTAGCCCCAGAGGAAACTTGGGTTTCACCCCAAACCTTTGTTCATGGTGAACTCAGGCCTCGCAGGCAAAGCCTTCATGGAGAGCTTAGAAAGCAAGGAAGATTATTTCATTCAAAGAGATTGTGCTGGTGCAGCAGTTCTGGGGTTTGTGGCTCCTCCTCTATCGCCGAGTAACAAAAAGCCTCCTAGGACTTGTTAAATTAGCCAATGTAATGAAGTCCAATTCTGTGTTATTTGCACAGGGACTGGAAAAGATTTCATGTTTCCATGTACATAAACAAAACCTGGCTCAGCACACCAGGGACTTAAGAGGTTTATAAAATATAAAAGACATTCACATTAATCTGTTAAACAATTCATTCTCTACCCTGCCCTTTCCTACTATGTGAATTCATTACTTATTAAAAGTATATATTTGCTGCTGGCTCTTCTGCTCCCAGTGAGTCACTTCTGAACCCCAACACCTTGGGGCTCACTTATGAGGCAGTGATGCTGTCCTTGAGGCACATCCTGAGATGGGAAGGAGAAGGCAATGCAGTGGGCAGCACAAGCCCTGCCTGGCAGAAAATTTAAGATTCAAGTATATCTCTTGCTATTATTACAAGGATTTGAGTCCATAACATAAGTCTTGCTGCAGCAAGAAGGACTGAAAGTCTTTGAGACAGCACCATTTATCTGAATTAAATTATTAGGAGGTGTGGAAATGAAATAAATGAATTCACTCCCTGGAAAACAAAAAAAAAAAAAGCAGTCTTTTTGATGCTGTCTAGACACTGGTGAGTATTTTTCTGCCAGGAATTGCTAAGCTAAGGGAAAATGCTTGTTTCTTGCAGAACAGCTTGGGCAAACTTTGTCAAGATAAACTCATCTTTACATTCAAGCATCTGTGACATGTCTCAAGGAACCATCACTTGTTATTTTGATGGATACTCCTCTAAATTTGTATCAAAAATCTATGATTTTTTGTCCTTGAAATTAACATCACTTATATTTAAAAAGATCAAAAGGGTGCTAATAAAAAAAAATATCTTGACAGAACTGGTTTTGTGTCTCTTTTTTTTTTTTTAAGATCATTAAACCAAATCACTCTGAGTTCAAAGAAAGTCAAATGCATGATGCCCTTTGTGAGCATTATTCCCACAATAGTCTGGAAAGACATTAATTTGCCATCCACTTTAAGACATTAATTCACATCCACAAAATAAAGTGCTGAAATCTGTTAAAGATTATGCAACTCCTCTATGAACAAAGATCATACTACTCTTCAACCCAAATGCAACCAAAAGTGCAAACAGAGTAGCTGCTTGCTTTTGATTGCTTTATCTTCAGAAGACACTGATAGCTACCCACTTCTTTAACAAAACCAAAACATCTTCCTACCACATTTCCTTCTCCCCTCCCTAAATTCTTTTGTTTCAGAAGCATTTCTGTTGCAGCCATTGCTGGGTTTTATGCTATCTCAACACTATCACCCAGCTAATAATGTAACATTTTCTACTTTATATTTGAGGGGTTCTTTTTGTTTATGTAGGGATAAGACACATATTCTATTTTCATTTCTTGTGTAGCATTCAAAATCCCTGCTGTTTCATAAATTAGATTTTTATTTGTCCAACTAAAAGTCCATAAGCTATCCAGTGGGTCTGTGGAACAAGTTAAACTATTGTAGCTTCCACCAACCCAATCCAATCTCCA
The DNA here is from genome assembly GCF_004027225.2 of Strigops habroptila. Taxonomy (NCBI): domain Eukaryota; kingdom Metazoa; phylum Chordata; class Aves; order Psittaciformes; family Psittacidae; genus Strigops; species Strigops habroptila. The sequence goes on from NC_044281.2 coordinate 79,894,093, forward strand.
ACTAGATCAGTTTCAAATCTAATCAAATTGTGATACACCTAACAGTCACTAGCTAGTCCGTAATGGGAAAGATTTGCTCATTTTCTAGCCAAATGCAGTGGGTCTGAACACTCTTATTTTCATTTTGAATCCTCTGCCAAGTTATCATACAGTCATCCTTCATGCAGTGATTGCACGAGTGTCTTTTTTAAAGCCCATATCCAGCCAGGGGACACATCTAATGCAGGAAATGGTGTTGCACCGGACTTGACACGTACTGCAAAGAAACAAATGTCTACATTGAATTTATGAGTCACCCCAATATATTTATTAAGCATTAAGCTGTGCTTTTACAACTGGTCTTCATCAAAGATATTTCATCTGTTAGCCAAAGCATCATCTTTTCTAATGACTCATAATGAAGACTCGTTCCATTTAGCTTGATTTTTACTGGCTCATCAGCCTCTTGTTCTCAAGGGGCTAAGCTGTTCTTTTCAGCATGTTCAACCCACATATAAGTGGCCATTAACTACACTTTCTCATTATGTAAGAATCAGCTAATCAAGACTGACCAAGAAATAACCGATGTTGTGATTAAAGAAAAGGAGACATCTGCTTGGAATTATCCAGACCGCTGTTTCTAAACTGATAAGGCATTCACTGCCTTAGTATTAAATTATAGCAAGAACAAATGATTCTGGGGGGCAGTGGGGAGAACGTGGAGTTTGCTTTACCTATCACTTGGAAGGGGAAGGGATGGAGAGCACAAAGTGCAAGCAAGGACCTATGTTGAGGAGAAAAGGTAGAACCTGTAAAGTGCATCAATACAAGTCACAGAGGGAAGCAGACAAAAATTCTAGGCTATATTTGAGGCTGTATGTAAAGAAAGCTATTATTTCCATGGTCTTCAGAGATGTAACAAGGCTAAGCTGTAAAAATAGCTCTACTTCCATTTCCTAATACCGATTCATTTTTTTCCCCCTTTTTCTAATCTCCAGAATAAAACTAACATTCATATCTATCAAATTCTTTTCTCATGTAAATGGGGAACCATTCCCCTGAAGTCACGGCAGGCTGAATATATATATTTCTGATGAAGGAATGACTAGGAATCTTGCTTTACTTGATTTCTAAATGTCATATGCAACTTTTCTGAAGCCAAAAGTTTACTTATTTTGATCAGAGCATAGGAGAGACATACTTCCTCTCATTCTGTTTTATAGAAAACCTATAATAAGATAGGATTTTTCTACCCATAAGCACCAGCAAAACACGGATATCAGAACGCTAGTCAGATAAAATATGGAATGTGATAGAGACTGCATTGAAACTGCACCATAACTTGAGCTGTAACTGAACTCTTTTTTTTTTTTTTTTTAGGGGGAAAAAAGAGCATCAGATAGGAAGAGGACAGTGTGCTTTTACTGGACTGAACAACACTGAGAAAGTGCAAATATGTGGGTCAGATGAAGGAACAGGCAAGCTCTGCTCTCATCCTGGGAGGACTCGGGAAGCATAAATTGCCAAGAACAGTCGCATTTAGGGGGAGTATTACAGTGTACTCAAATTACCTTATTCATACGAAAAGCATACTTCTACACACAGCCAGGTACTCCATCTTTTTTCATAGCTACTTCAAATGAACAAGTAGCAGGTAGTAAGATAAAAGCACGGAAATAAATTGGACCAATTTCTTGAAGGAATCTGTCTGGATTACTGAGGCCAGACATCAAAGAGGGGGGAAAAAAGAAAAAAAAAAAAGAGCCCTATTGCCAAGCTTATGTTTCCATATATGTATTTCCTCCACACTCAGCCTCTTCATATAGACTCTGCTTTTTGAATCATCCCTCTTGGCCGATATTGCAATACTTAGTGCTCATACGCTGCTTTTCATCTTCAAAATGTGAACAAATTAATCCTCGAGGCTCCGCTTGAAGGAAATGAAATAAATAAATCGGATGAGCCCTATTTCTCAGCCGGGCAGCCAGTGGAGGGGAGGTGAATGGAGCTGGCCTGGGGCTTGCAGAGCTGGACACGGCGCGAGCACCTCCTGTGCTTTGCAAGCAGGTATTTATTCCTTCAGCAGTGCTTTCTGCCATCCTCTGAAGCCCTGAGAAACTGCTCTGTCACTTGGAAAGGAACTGACATTTGCTGGAAAGAGTCTCACATTTAGCGTCCAGGAAAGTATCTGCTTCTCCTCTAAATGCAGCCCTATATAGGAGATTCTTGTCCTTAAATACCTTGCGTCTGGCTTTTTCTCTCTTTCTTTCTTAATTTCTTTTTTCTTCCTCTTTTTCTACCTTTTTCTTTTCCTTTTATTTAAAAGAGGAAAACCTCCCTTAAGTAGATGCAGAGAAACAGCTGTTGCAGCAAAGCAGCTCTGCAGACATGCCTGCTGCCTGAGTCACATACGCCTCTCTCAAAAAATGTAGGAGAAACTGTTACATCAGTAATGTTGAATCAGTTCGTGCCCAAAGAAATATCCAGGAATCACAGTCTACTCCTGTCGACTCAGGGCATTCATTTCTTCCTCCTCTTTCCCTGTATTTTGTGAGACAGGAGGACTACAGTATTTTTAGAGAGGGGGTCTGTGCACATTGGCCTCTTTACCTGCACCTCTGAACAGAAAGGAAAAGCAGAATAGAAAAGCTTGAACTGCTCAAGGCTGCCCTACTTTGTCTATGGAAATTTATATACACCTGGAAATCGCTCTCAAAGTAGTTTTGGAAAAGGGCAAAAAAGAGCAAAAAAGAGCAAAGAAAAAGAACAAAAGAAAGAAGGAAGAAAGAATAAAGGAAAAAAGAGCCAGATTAGAGCAGAATTTATGTGAAAGTTTCTGCACTCAATTCCCGGCTGAGATTTTTAAAGGAAACTGAGGTATGAGCTCTCCGCAAGAACAGGATGACTAATTTCTCTTCAGCCCCTTAAAAAAAATTCCTACACTCAGTTCTACATAAACGTTTGTTCTTTTAAGGCTGCAGGGATATAAAACCATGTCCCAGGACCTTGAAACACAAATCACTTTGGGCAGAGCATGGGGGGAAGGCAAAAAAAAACCTTCTTGGACCTTCATGTATCTAAACTCCATGACCACAGCATGGTAAAGCTGCCAAACCTTAGGATTTAACCATGACTGTGACAATATTATCAGGGGGCTGAGTTTGGGGTTTTTTTGCTTTTAAATTATAACAGAGCAGAAAAGCTTAAGGATATGAATCTTAAGTATCACAACAAAATGGAAGGTTAAAAAGAACCTCAAATACTTGCATCTTGCTTTTTCTTTTTTACTGTTGTGATTCTTTCCAGTATGTACTGACATGGACATGTATTAACAGGACATGGTCATTCTTCTCTTGCTGTTATCTCCCTTCTGTTACATCCACCACGCAGCTACAATCCTAGGAATGCAAGCCCAGAGAAGGGATGATGACCTGAATGGGCCATGGTACAAATAGCTGCCAATAGCAGCAGCAATCTCACATATAGATAGTCCACTGTATTAAAATACAGGTGTTTTATGGAAACAATAAGGTGGACCCCTTCCTCACAGATGTGTAGTTTGTGCTTTGGGGATGCACGTGCTGTGCCCAGCCCCCAGGCCTGGCGGGGATGCTGCTGATCAGGTTCCCAGACAAGGATTATGAGCAGAACTGAACTGTTCCTTTGGAATACTTCATTTCCACGTGCAACATAAAATAATGGAGAATTCATCTGAGGAACTGTACTTCAGTGTACTTGGTATTTACTAACCCTCTAAAAATAAACACATGAACCAGTGAACACTGTAAGCAAATTAAATGGCTGGCATCTTTCCCTATAGAATTTTATGAAGGCAACACTGTCCTTCTCCCTGCAAAGCCTTCAGGAGGAGCTGAGATCCTAGGAACCGAGTGTGTGCCAGCAAAATGGCACTAGATGCAAAAAGAGTAATTCTAGAGATGCTGGATGCACTGTCACATATCTGTTCTTATTCTAAGACACTGGACCCCTACGACTAAGTCCTCCCCGTGTTTCTAAAGCCAGATTGCTTTCTTCTTTATTGAAGAAAGCAATATCCACAAATGTTTCTGGAAAGCAGGAGAATCCTCTTGGGTTTGGCCTTGGGTGCTTTTACATGTGTTGTGAAAAGGAGACCAAACATCCCGGGTAATGATGGGGCACGGGATGATGCAAAGCAAAGTTCAGTGCTTCTCCTTCCATGTAACTCTCCTGCACCACGTAGGCTGGCACATGACTATCAGTGGGAGATTCTGAGGTTTCCAGGAAGTTTTCTCTCCTGTCTCTCCCCTAATTCTTCATTTGACAGTCCTAAATGATTACATGTTGCCTGTGTGTTCAGCATCACCATGATCATGCTGACCCCAGCCTGGAAGAGAGGGGAACATGCATTCCTACTGTCTCCTGACAGCCAGCTCTCCTCCCCGACCTCTCTGCTGAGCAGTGAAATGCTTGAAACCTCCCATTCTGCAGTACAAAGGGAGATTAAACACATTGCTGAAAATAGAATATCCTACTGCTGTATGATATTATGTAGAGAGAGAAATCTAAAGCAGGCACTTCTTTATTTATTGCACCAGCAAGTATATTTCTCTCTCCATTATTGTTATATGTTTAATTGGAAGGTACAGCTTGAGGGTTGCTCTGACTGACAGACACTGAACAAGCAAAACCTTGTGTTAACTTGGTTCAAACCTGTCAACTAATGCAGCTCTGGAAAGTACTATTCTCAGCAAAACATTTGTGCAGAGAAAACAGTACCTGTCCTACCCATCAGACTAATTTTTTTTCATATAAGAACAAGGTTTTAGTTCTGAAGTACATACAGAAATGTTAAACTTCCCCATATCTCAGCTTTTCCATCCAAGAAAGGGGATTGTTCCCAGAGTCCTTCACTTCACACATGCCAATTCTGCAGGCAAGAACTGAGCAGCACTGGCCCTCCTGACCCCATAGACTCCACGGACCTGGGGTTTGTCCCACCTGGTTTGTCCCACCTGGGATTGGTGAATCCCAGACTGGTTTGGGTTGGAAGGGAGCTTAAAGCTCATCCAGTTTCAACCCCACAACCTCAACTACCATTGCTAATACCATCCTACGCTAATACCCAACTACAGAACAAATCTTGGTACCTCAATGCCCACATTAAATTTGCCATCATTATACCACAAAGCTATAGCAAATACCAGTACCCTTAGAGCCATGGTTTAATACCACATTACTGCAGCTGTGGTAGCTGAATCTTCACATTTCAATGTGGTGTAGACCATTTGACTGTTGCTATTACAGAAGGGAAAAAGTGCTACTTCTATTAAAGTGGAACTTTTACTTCAATTAAAGTGAAATCCCAACTGTCAGCTCATGCTGAAATGCTGCAGTACAGCTGCCAGCTCCAGCATTCACAGATAAAACAGTCCGGGGTCACAGCTTTTTGGCTAAGTTACAGCACACAATTATAATAGCAAATATATTCTGACAGGTCCTGTTCCTCTATTTGGTATTTGTTTGTTTAGATTTGTTTCCTCTAGCTGTATTTCCAGCCATTGATTGTATATAAGCATGTCAATTCATTAACAAATTTTGTCAGCTATTTTCTTTGGCACCGGCAATCGGTTGTTTCCCTGCTAAATTAATCTAGCTAGAATGTCACTTGCACACCAATCAGTGCTCATATTCAGGAAGGTCAGGCAGCAGAGAAGAGGCAACTACTTTTCTTTTAACCAAGAAAGAATACAAAAGATTTTTGAACACCAAAGCCTCACTGCAACAGGTCACAATTAGCACTGTGCGTGAAGATGCTTACTGCTTGCTTTTCAGGCCAAGGGAATGCTGCTGGAAACTCCTCTGTCCCGGAGCTAAGCTCGCAAAGTGACCTCCAATACCAGACCATTACATCCCAATACATCCCTGGTACTATGTCTCCATGTAGAAGTAGTAATCATGCAAGGGGGACAGTCAGAGATGCTCTAAAGTTGTAGAGATCTCTAGGATCCTAGGCGATTTAAAGGATAAGATGGAGACTTTTTACACCATGCATGGCCTGGCGTGGATTTTGCCTCCTGCTAAAATGGAAGAATTTTTACTGAGGGAATAAAAGGCAGCGACCTAATCTCATATATTCACTTTTTTATATTGCTTTTTTAAAGGCTGTGTTATAAACCTGACAAAAAAGAGCACAAAGTAATGGGGAAATGAACAGTGAACTCCAGTTCTTTGATATATTTGAGCTTTTCCATTCCGTTTCCATGCTCCCCAGGACACCGCCAATGGTGGGTCAGATACAACCACACTGATTGCACCCTTACTGCTCCCTCTGCAAAGCTGGCTAGTGAAGTCCCACCAGAAGGAAACTGTCCAGGACAAACCTGAGATGCTGCCAATGCCAATGTCCTTAGGGCAAAGCCATCCTACCTCCATACTTGCCTTCATATGCTCTCAACTTATCTCCACTTTTTACCTGTATCTGCCACAGACTTAGGTATAAACAGGAGTCAGCACAGAAAAAGCTCTCTAACGTCTGTTCAAAGTTATATTTCTTTGACATTCATAATTATGACCTTTGTCAGCAAATCAGTTAAGCATGAAATTAATTTTGAAAATCATTCCACTGGCTTTACCTGGATTATTCATATGTTTAAAGTTAACTGAACACTTCAGGACTTGCTGTATACAGACCTATTTCTGATAAGAGTGTAAAATGGTTCCAGTTGCAGAAGAATGGCCAGTAGTCACATACTGTTCCACTCTCCAACTCAGATGTAATCTTGCAGGGGTTTTGTGTCATTTACACAATAGTAAGCCTACTTTCCTGTAAGACCCACATGCCGCAGACAACTTTAAAGGCATTTCTACGTACATACATTACTGTCCCTTGCACAACAGAAGTGCATCAGTTGTATTGATGTAATGCATACCAGTACGGTCAGCTTCTCTGAAGAGTGGTTTATTCTGCAGCTGATAGATGATTTGCTGGTTCTGGAAAGCTCTCCATGTGACAAGTGTTTCTAAAACACTTAAGGTACTACAGAGTGTAAGGTTCTCAAGAGTGCAATCATATTTTGCAACTAAATCATAGTAAGAAATGTACTTGCAACAGAAGCTCCCTGGCTGGTTTTCTACGATTGACAAATTGAGTTCATGGCAAATAACTTTGTTTTTGCAATTACAAATGTGCAACGCCTGAAAATTAATCACTAGAGCATTTAATGAATATGCACAAAAGTAATTGTAACAGCTGGAAACCATACAGAAGACTTTAAACCCTAAGCTGTGAAGTTAGGTACCAGCAACTCTTCCAGAACTAACTTACAACATCTTGCCCAGTACATATGAACACATCTTGGTGAGTCTAAATATTAGAAAACACCAAACTGACATTAAATATTTCCATAGATAACAGATGGTTTAACACATCAGTCCCCACTTGGGGTTGCCTAATGCATCTGAATCATGTTTTGAAATATAACTCAAGGTTTGGAAAATCTCTAAGGTTTTCAATAAATGGAGTTTAATGTCAAGACTACTCAAAGCAGCTGTTTCTACTAACCATGGAAAATCACATCCAGTTTTTTTTATGCATGACCCAATGCAGAAATTATGTATTTTAGGGGTCCTATCTACCTCCACTCCCACCATTCTCCAAGGAATAACATGCTTTACATGAAACTACAGTAAAATAACAGCACATTTATCAGACTTTCATATGTGTTGTCACTTACTACTCAAGAAAAGATGTTTGTGTTTAGCACTTCTACTTGAAGCATGCTGATTTAATGGCTACTCCAATGCTCAGCATCAATGTGTTCAAGATATTTGAGTTGCATGTTTCATGCCAACATGAGGAAGATGGAGCAGGCTGGAGGAGACAGGGTCTGTATGCTCATCTGCTGGTCCTCTCTAGGAGCTGCAGCATGGAAGCATTGCTCCCTTCTCCAGATGTGTGATGGCCTTTTCATACCTCTGGAACCCACCTTTGGAGATTGGACCTTAGATCCAATCTATCCTGCTGCCACCCACTGTTATTCCCTTATCCTCTGCTCTGCAGAAATGCATTCTCTCCTCTCAGCTGGACATTATTTTTCACTCCACTAACCTGCAGACCCAGGAAGCAGCAGCACATCCATGCCGCTTGCTACATGCCACAAACATCTCACCTCCTCTACTGCCACTTGCCTCTCCATGCCAGCGACAACATGCCCAACACCGTCATTACAGGCAGAAGAAATGAACCACCAATTTCCACAGACAAGCACAGAGGTCTTGAGGTTGTTTGCCCTGCGGAGCACAGACCAGTTGTGCAGACTGATGCACTGGGTTATTTACAGAAACTGGTAATAGAGAATCCTACACACAAACCCACAAAAGCAACTTCTGCACAGATTTGCAACACTGACCATTATTTTTTCTGAAAATCAAACTCAGTAGTACTGAAGGGAGAAATGATTTTGCAGTGACCAACTTTTTCTGTGATTTGGGATCTATAAACTGCCTTGTACGCTACAAACGCCAAACACAGGCAAGGCTAATTATACTGGTTTATAGTACTACCTAGAAGCTCCTGCTAAGATGAAGAACCTCATTCTGTTAACACCATACAGAAATCTTCTAGAATATAGATCTTCAGGTGGACACCCCTACCACAGAGAAACTAAAACCTAATCATTAATAAATACCATATTTTTTTAAGGAGCAGATCTCAGCATCTCCAAATCTGGTTAGTCAGACAGATGCTCGTAGAATTAATTTATTGCACTTCCATGTCCTACTTCTAAAAGAGGCGAAGACTGCATCTTACAGTTTTCTAAATCTGTCTTTATTACAGGTACAAGAGAGCTTGGTATGTTCAGCAAGGCCTGTATTAGCAGTTTTATGTTCTTTTAATCGCTGACATGGAATGTAAATAGTTTCCTCAATTGCTGCATACTTCCCATTCCTGAAGGAAGGTGCACCCTTTGACAAAGATTAAGAGAATATAAAGTTAAATCCCTGTTTACTAAAGGAATTAAATACTCCTCTCGTTACTGAAACAGAGCAACCTATGCATGGGGGATCTACATACCCTTCAAGAGTAGGAAATGAACAACTAAGGAGCATTAAAAATAATGTAAAGAAAGCTCAAGATTTGGGCCTGGTGATGAATAATAAAGTGAACTGGATTTTATCACAGCTGGGTAACGTTGGGGTTCATCCAAATAACTGGAAATAAAAAGCATTTTGTGTTGTTTTGCTACAGAGGCCTAAAGAGGTGCCCTGTAGAATTCCACTGAAGTTGTCCATCACTGGCCTAAGGCAGCATGTATCCAGCCTCCCTGGGACATTTGCTTTCACACGCACATTCCTTCCTGTTAACTTATAAAGCTGCAGCACTTACGTCTATGGTCTCTCTATTACAATAAAAGAAACCCCTCTGCTGCTTTGATTTCACAGCAGGGAAACCTACAGAACACAAAGATCCTGGCTGACACTCATAAAAAGTTTTCTCTGAGTTGATCTTTGCTTTTCCTTTGACAAGCACCACATAGCTGTCCCGATCTGGTTTCCCACAATATATTCTTGAGATACTTTTAGAGGAAAAGCAGTTTAAGAAGGTAGACTAAGACTTTGATGACTTTGGTTCCTTTTGTCATGTACTTCTAGAGGATTGACTTCATTTCTGTATGGTTCTGTACCTCTTTGTAAAAACTCCGCTGGGTTTCTTCACATGGGATCATCTCTACTGTTATTCTCCTTTGAAAGCTTACGGGTATGAGCGGGAGTTGTGACAAGCACATAGAAGATGCAATAGCTACAGCCCACAAACAAGGGTTCAGGCTCAGCTTTGGTTATGGGTCCTGTGAAGAGCACAATCACCCCATCACCACCCCCTTGCCAGCAAACCCAGAGAGATCTCGTTTAAAACAGGGTTAAGCCCAAATGCTTGACTTGTCTTTCCTGAGCAGACACCAACAGCCACACACAGAGGCAACCATGGTCGCAGGCAGCACTAGGAGGGGTAAGTCCTCCAAAAAACGATGCCAAAGACTGTAGGATTTTCCACATTACTGTAAATAAAAGGACTTACCACAGGAAAGGAGAACAAAACCAAATCAAATAAAAATAATGATCAACAAGAAACACCAAGAGGCAACATGTCCATTTTCAGTCCCACATAAATGCAGACGACCATAGACATTCTTGCCCTATAAACAAAGTGCAAATACACACTGGAACAGAACTCACTGTTAGGGCTCTGTTCCATGAGTAACAAACTTGGCCCCAGGCTACTTTCAAACCATCACTTTTAAAATTATAACCCTTCTCTAAGAACCTCCAGTACAAAGTGAACATGCAACAAGGGTACTTACTCATTCCTCTCCAGATTGATGACTAGATGTTTACTTTCGGCTTGTATTATAAACTGCAGCAGTGCTGGGTGATTCTGAAAAAGGAAAACAGAGTTGGCTGAGTCCAAACCCAGAGCCCATCGTCCTGCACCCAGAACGCTGGGCACACATCATCATTGCAGGATGAGGCCCTGTTTGGCAGGAGCAAGCAGGCACAAAGAGAAGTGTTTGTGGCGTCACAGCTCTTTAGCCACTACTTTTAGCAAAGCTATATTAAACACAAATATAATGTCTTATTAATTCTCAGTCTTCCTCTTCAATCTATTTTAAGCGAAGCCCAGGTACTCAGTTTTGGGCTTTGCATGACCATTTTCAGTTTAAGCTATCCATGCTCAAAGCTAATCCCTCCTGCATCATCAGCAGACTTGTAGTGCTGTGATCACAGTCAGCAGGGTGGCTGTAATAGAAATGCTTTTTCCCTTAAGACTGAGTATGCTAAATGCTTGCATGTAGAACTAAGACCATCATGGAAAGTAAACATAAAGTACAATTATGCTGAACTATTTTTTTCCCTATAAGCAGCTAAATATTTTAACATATATATATTTTTTTTTCATAAGGTATAATTAAGTTTTAGCTTAAAATAAAAGAACTGGTGTTGGAGGAATTGGAAGTAAGGTTAACGGTATTATCAACTATCTCCATGAGAACAATAAGCAAAGTATTTGCACATATAGAAGATTTAAGAGAATTTTCTAAACAAAACATCAACAGCGAAGAACACAGAAATCCCAGTTGAACGACAGCATGAAGTAGGGATCAGAACATCCGGATTGCATTTTCATAACCATCATGACTGCATTTGATCTTCATATTGCTGTTCCCCTGATTATAAAACAAGTTCTTTTTCATCTCATGCATTTGCAGGTAAATCCACTTATGTTTTGGAAGCTGTGGAAGAGCATCAGAAAGGTCTGGGATCCTGGCAGTGTTCAAGACCAGGTTAGATGGGGCTTGGAGCAACCTGCTCTAGTGGAAGGTGTCCCTGCCCGTGGCAGGGGGTTGGAACTGGATGAGGTTTAAGGTCCTTTCCAACCCAAACCAGTCTGGGATTCCATGATCCACTCACCCTCAGAGGCAGTAGGGAGTGGAGGCTCCAACACTTGTTTGCAGAAAGGGGCAGTGCACCTATACAGGCTCTTAAAACTCTTCTTCAAACAAGAAAGCACAGTTTACAATATACTAGTTACCCTTAATCTAAAAGGCTGAACTCACATATATTTTTAAGACTGTTTACACTTCACTTAACTTACATTTCATTAAACAAACTTACTGGATTGCGAGACACTATTTCCTTGTTTTGAAATTCCAACAGTAGCTCAGTTGTTCCTCTGTACACGCAATGCATTTTCCTCAAGATTTATGTCAGCCAATTGCAGAACTGGGGCAGGATCATTTCAGGGTTATAGTATTTAACTGATTTATTGAGAAACGTGTCTGAATATGTGATTGCTACAGCGGTGCCTTACTGGAGCCCCGGCTGCGTGACAGTCGGAGCACCCCGCCCATGCAATGCGATGGGTTTTAAATGATATGGAAAATTGGAGATATTTATTAAAAAGTGAACTTATGAGAGGGCTGTCGTAGACTAAACAAAATAGTGATTTTGCTATAATAAAGAAAAAATGCTGACAGCTCCCCAGTGCTCTCATATATGATTAAGCACAGATTGTGACTGAGGTACTATCGCTTTCTTCGAAGTGTCCTGTCCCACTGCTTGTGCAAATTAAAACATATTTTCCCTCTCCTCATGCACAACAGCAATACTATTGAAATTCTGCATCTATGTGAACTTTGCAGGAACTAGATCCCACCAGAATGGTAAATAAATGCTTCTGACTATCCTTGGCATTCGGCAAACACATGGGAGTTATTTACTGGCGTGAATATTTAGAAGCGGTGTTGATTACCACTGTAATATTAGTGCACTGGTTCCAAACCCCATAAGATATACATACTATAGAGTTCTGAGAGAGTAAAATACAATTAATTACAATATAACACAGTAAATAATTAAGTTATTGCAGTAGCACTAGTGGATTCTTTTCAGCTAAAGGGCCTCTGTTAACATGTAAATGATAACTATGTTTATTCATGAGTTCACAGTGGTACTTATTTGACAGGCAACTGATGTCAGTAAGTTGCAAAGTTAAAAAAGCAGCTGCAGAATAAAACAGACTGCTACAAGACAAAAACATCCCTCAGAGAATTCCTGAAGCTGAAACTTCTTAGTATGGAACACAGTAACGTCCCCAGTTAGGATTCTGGACTGCTTTGCATGAGACACAGGTTCAGATTCTTGCTTTACCATAGATTTTTCTTTCAAGCAAATGTCTCATTTCCTTGTTTGCCATCTGGGAAGAAATGAAACGATACTTCTTTTTATTCTGACTGGCAGTCATAAGCATAAATACAGTAAAAATTTCACACTGCTCAGGTAGTACAGTGATTGCAAACACATAAGCACTTAACATGATACATTTCTAATGTGCAAGAAAAGTAAATATCATTCAGAAAGGGCGTTTTAGGTTTGATTTTTGGGGTTTTTTCCTTCCTGTTTTAAATGTACACACTTGTGAAATGAACTCAGATCTTTTATTTTAGTTTTCTTGCAGCGGTGGTAGAGTCTCCATCAAAAGTATTTGCACGATTCTGCTACAAGACCTTCAAAGCTCATTTTGAATCTCGCGAAGCACCAGAAAACTCTCCCCTTGCAATCAATATTTTCAAAACTATGAATACAGATTATTAGATTGCTGGTTTGTATTTTCCATTTAGAATAATTAAAAAAGCACACTGTGAGGGCAGAAACTCTTCTGCTCAGATTCAGAAAGAACCACTTGTTATAAGCCTTTCTTAAGAACCACAGAAAATAATTTCCATGCTGATACCACAGCTTATTCCCACATGATCCCTTTAAAATTATTAAATGTGAATGTAAAGTGAACCTTGTGAGAACAGCATTATTTAAAACATAATGAATAATTTTGTACGGTTCTACCTTTTCTCCGCAGACTTATGTTTTCTAGTTCTTTCTATGCTTAAACTACAATTTGCTGCTTTCTTTTTGGCAGTGTTTTTTGTGGCATAAAAGATTTCATCAACGCACACAAACTATTCCCTGATGCCCTAAGAGGCAGAATTAACTTGAGGATGATTGAAGTAGTACTCTCCTTAACATTCCCCTCGTATTTAGGGGATTTACTTGCAAAATCTACATCAAATAGTATCACCAGAAAAAGAAAAGCATTTTCCCCATTAATTTGTTCCTTGCTTGTTTGCTTGCTGAGGGATGTTGGTTTGAATTGGCATATTAAGTGAAACTTCATATTCTGAAGGAAATTAGTGAAACAATAATTTAAGGCCAAGAAAGAATTCTCTCTGATAAAGCAGATAAAAGCAATGAATATAGCACACAAAACCAATGAATAAAGTACTACTCAAACAACTGGAAGCTGGTGTGAGTGTAGCTATTCCTAGGTCAGAGAATTTCTCTTGTTTTCTTACAGTGGAATTAAAATCACCATGCACTAGTAAAACTAGTTTAACTAGGACATGGGGTTTTAAGTACTATTAATTTTTTAATTAATTTAAAATTAAATTAAAATGACAATTAAAATTAAAGAGCAACCTGGTCTAACGGAAGGTGTCCCTGCCCATGGCAGGGGATTGGAACTGGATGAGCTTTAAGGTCCCTTCCAACCCAAACTATTCTAGGATTCTAGGATTTTCCCTTTTAACTGACATTGACCTCCAGACCTTCATATACAAAGAGAAAAGAAAGAACGGTTAGAGGATTAGGGGCTTCCCTTGTGAACCTGGAGATCTAGTTGGGAACCTGGCTCTACCATGGACCTGTGTCTTGGCTGGGATGACTGCATTTCATTGTGGAAACAGCAAAACCCTCCCACTGAGCTAACCTGTTACACCTCAACTCTTTCTGTGCTTCACTTACCCTTTCTATCTGTTTCCTCCAACCAGCCTCTGCAAAGAGAAGATGACAAGAGTTTTCATCCTCCTCTTTGACTATGGAAACTGTTTTAAAGGCATGCTTCCTAAACACAGAGGTGAGCAGATAGACACCTTCCTTCTGGTGAAGGCATCAAGACAATACAAGAACAGTGGCTAAAATTAGCAGTAACACTTTTCTCCTTTAGTTGCTCATGTTTTATCATATCACTATGAAACCCAGACAGAGTATCAGTAGCAGATTTTGAACTCTTCATACTTTCAGTGACTACTTTCTAATAATAATAAGATAGCCTAAAAAAACACCCCAAAACCAGTTTTTATGCCTGAAATAGTAGTAGCTTTCCATTTGGAGTAGATTTGCGCACCTTGGTGGGATGCCCGTTCTGGAATTTGAATACAAAGAGGATGTCACTGAGCATACTTTCCTGCACAGTAATCTAGGAAAAACTCTTAATCATTGCTGGATCATCTCTTCCTTTTGGCTGTGAAGCTGGCACGCACTGTGATCACACTGCAAGTGCTGTGAGCTTTTCGCTTGATACTGACTGTTGAGATTGGGATAGAATATTTCAAGTCATTTCTTATTATATTTGAAAAGACAGGAAACTGATGAAGTGGACAGTCCTAATCCATGTATCTTTGCAACTTTCTCCCTAAAAGATAAAGGATTTTCTTGGATTAAGATACATGGGTTAGACCAGCACATACAACTTTTAATTAAAATATATTCTAGCAATTACATAATAGAAATAAAGTATCTATAGACAAAGGAAAGAGTGTAAATAAACTCAGAACAGCAGCATTAATTCATTTAGAAAGAGAAATGCATTTTCAGCTGTACCAGATGTCCAAATCCAGTACTTGAGAGTAGAGATCAGCACAAGAAATAAAACCAAAATGGATGATTTCGCTTCTCTGGTTTCAAAGTTTTAAATTATATCCTAGCATGGAAGACTGAAATAGGCAGGTTTGTTTAATCCAACGAAGTGGCTTCCAACCCCACCAGAGCTGCAATTAACTTTGCTAAAGCCAGCCTTGCAACAGGGTCAGTTTTGCATAGGCAGACCCACAAAGTGCCTGTCACATGCCAGGCACCAGTTTCCATGAACTGTCCCAGTAGGTCACTGGTGGGACATTCCTAGTCTGAAATGGGTCAAAATTGGCAAGATAGCAAGGAAAAGAAGTAATTATAAGGAGAACTAAGGTTTGCAGTTAGTTATATGCAACAAGGCTTCTGACACTCAACATGGAGCAAAAAGAAAAACACAGCAAAACCTCACAGGCTGTCACATTTAATAGTTGCCTGGGCTTTAGTTTGAAGCAAGAGAAATCACATCGTCAGTGACAAGCACAGGAGAAGAGATTCTGGAAACCACTCCAGCCTTGCTTGTCATCGCTGTATCAGACCATAGCAACAAAGCACAGTTTTCCCATAGGATGTGTAAAGAACAGAGATGCAAGAGATGAGCCTCATCTATTTTGACCGGCTACTGCAAAGCCAGCCTGGCTGATACGTATGTGGTTGTAGATGGTAGCTTAACACAGTGTTATACAAGGCAGTTGGATGCAGAAGCAAATCAATGTTTGTGTACGAAAACAGCAAGAGGAACAGTGAAGAGACATCTTAATGTGGAGAAACCAGAATATGTTTCTGAAACATCAGCATGTATTTAGAACGGAATTAAATCACATAGCTCATTCATGCAGAAATTACCTACTCACAACTGGCCAAAGACAGCCAACAAGGACTGGTGACTTTTGGTTACCTGGTTTCCCCCAGCACTAACACACGTCAAACCAGTCTCAACGATGTGATAGCCAAAGTAGTCCACCAGGGGATAATTTGGGAGTATTTTTTTAATCCAGGGCCTTAAACTGTGCAAAAAGCACCAACAGTTACTCTAAGGATTAGACCTTATTTACTTTCTCCTCTATGCTCTTGAAAACAGAAATTCCAACACATAAGAGTGAGGGTCATAAGTTTATGTTATCTCTTAAGCGAAATTCTGGAAATTAAGGACTTCGGAGATATATCAGATAGTTACATTCCACATAAATCTAGATGCTTTTTCTTGTCTCTGAAGAGCTAACATTAGGAATTAGAAATTGCATAACTGAGGAAAGGGATAAATTCTGTTTGTTTCTGCTATTTATAGGAAAATACCTTTCCCCCCTTCCTTATTTGTCACACACTGATGTTCTGTGTTAGCGCCTTCACAAGCTAAAAGGTATATTTACAAGTATCAGATCTTTGGGCTGACATTACTCCTCTAGTATCTGTAATACACAGAGGGAAAAGCTGGAAAATCTATAAGAAATAAAGCCACCTAGGGAATCTTACCATGATAACTGGAATTCAATCCAACAAATATAAGCTGTCTACAAAGTATATATATTTAAGACAATTACAATCAGCAACAACTATTATAAATGGCATGCATTGCTTTTAAATCAATACATATTTCTTCCTTTTCTTTTGGCTTTAGTTTAGAAGCGAACCCAAGAGGCTATGTTTCGTGCAAACACCTCCAAAACCAAGCAATATTTCATGCAGACATGAAAAGTATAAACATTTAATTCATATTGTTTTGCAAGTTCCTGAGGGCAGAGAATTCAGCTGTGCTTTCCTTACTGTCAAATGACAAGTATGTATCCAGGTGGCTGTATATAATGAGTAGCAACAAAGAGAACAGGGTGTATTGCAGTTGGTTTTTTTTATAATGGCATAGCAAAGAATCACAGCCCCTTAACAAATTGGCTCAGCCTCTCCAATAATGTTAGAAACCAAAGAACTTCCAAGTTTGCTCTCAATTTTCAAATAAAGGGATTCTTTGAGAAACAGAATGATCATACTCTCTCTTGCTGAGTGCACAAATAGATGCAGGATTCTTCTATCTGGAAGGCATAATTTCTAATTTGAATTTCTTTTTTTCCTTTTACTTTCCTCTTTGTATAGCAAATCAACCTACTGCTTGGAGATAGTCAGGCTTTTCCACCCTCTTCCTGCTTCCTGTGCTGCCAGACAGCTATAAGTAACCTGCTGCCCACCACAAGACACAGCAGAAACCATCACACACACAAGGTCCTAAAACAGCGACAGGGCAACAGCAGCAGCAATTCTGCCCCTTCCTTTACAGGAATAGAAAACCTCACCATGGAGCAACATCCATAAAACAGGAGCAACAGGACAACCTTGGGACTAACCAAAATTCAGCAAACTTCATAAGTTAAAAAAGAATTTCAACTCAAATGAGACAAACCATCCCCAAATATTTAGGCTGCCTCTATAGCACTGGCAGTCCCAGCCTCTGGCCATCAGAGCTGTTATCTGGCAACATCTGCTGAAGCTCCTGCAAATCAAAGGGCTGTTTAAACTAACAGTTCCTTGCTCCCTATTGTTGTCCCAGGATCCCTACCCAGAGTTGAAAATCCAAGCAAATAACACTCCAGAAAGAGGAAACTGAGCAGTTAATTGTGCCAGACCAAAATCAATAAAACTACACAGTTCTAGCTCATAGTTTCCTGCTTTCCATGCAGAAATATAAAACTAATGACTACTCTGGGAAAGAGAAAGCACGCTTACAATTTAGCTACATCCTTTTTGCAAGGTATTCCTGATTTCCATGTTCAAAATGTCATAGCATAAAGGATCAAATATTTCAGGAGCAAGTCCAAGATAAGTTTCATGTTTTTAAATAAATCTGCATCTTCTGAGGCTGAATTGTTATGCTACAAATTTATCTGGTGCCAGCAAAAAGTCAGGCATGGAAACCGAATTCAACATTTACACCCTATTTTCATTATCAGGCACTGAAGCTGCACTTAAACATATTTATGTGCATTTGGCTAGCTGAACAGGGATGAACAGAAAGTTCACAACTTTCTACATTAGAAACAGAAAAGTGAAACGTGCTCTTCCTTTCTTTTTAATTAAATCTCAGCAGTGCAAATTGGGCAGCCTTGGGTTTTAAAGCAGCTATCCAATCATCTGCTGAACTATATTGGTTAAAAATAGGTCAAAAATCAATACACCCCTTTCAAGGCACACTTTGAAACAAAAATCTTTCAAGATTCCTAAAAACAAGTTCAGAGAACAAACAGGAATGAGTTATGAGAAAGGGGACTGGTGTTGCCAACACTTTGAAAAAGCCGGTTGGGAGCAAGCTCCGCTATCCTCCGTTTCAGGATGTGGTTTGGGAGAAAGATGCATGCTGTAACACAAACCAGCCAATGTGAGGTATTGAAGCCCTTCCTGTATCTTTGCAACAGGATGGATGCAAACCAACATAAACCAGCATTCAGTGTGTATTTATTACACTTCTCTGCGTGCCTGATGACCTGCAAGGAGTCTGCTCCGCATCTGGGAGAGGGTGATTCGTTAGACTCATGAATCACGAAGGAAGAAAGAAAGGAAAAGGCAACAACATATGGGTTTGACTGAATGGAAATGACTGCACCAAACTGTGAACTCAATCTCGTATTAAGAACATCTAATAAAAATAATAAAAAATACGTATGCTTTTATCCAGCTCTCATTTGAGATGCTCCAAGGGCTGGAGCAGCTCTGCTCTGGAGCCAGGCTGAGAGGGCTGGGCTGGTTCAGCCTGGAGAAGAGAAGGCTCCTGAAGGGGAGACCTTAGAGCAGCTCCAGTGCCTAAAGGGGCTCCAGGAAACCTGGAGAGGGGCTTTGGACAAGGGCCTGTAGGGACAGGAGAAGGGGAATGGCTTTAACCTGCCAGAGGGGAGACTGAGATGAGCTCTGAGGCAGAAGCTCTTCCCTGTGAGGGTGCTGAGGCGCTGGCACAGGGTGCCCAGAGAAGCTGTGGCTGCCCCATCCCTGGCAGTATTCAAGGCCAGGTTGGACACAGGGGCTCGGAGCAACCTGCTCTAGTGGAAGGTGTCCCTGCCTGTGGCAGGGGGTTGGAACTGGATGAGCTTTAAGGTCCCTTCAACCCAACCCATTCCAGGATTCTATGATTTATTGCAACATATCCCAAACAAACCCCCATTCAAAATGCTACCCATCAACTTTGAAGGACTATCTCCACAAAGCTATCTAATATCTGACGATATTTTGTCATTCAGGTACTGACCCGGCTTCGTGGAGCACAGGACTTTCTACCCAGAGCATCAGTACAAAGGGTAGGTTCTCAGCTTGGAAGCAGGTCAAGGGCAACAGTTCTTCTTAATCCAAGCCTGATGGAAGAGTGTGTAGTTTGCTATCATAACCCATCCTCAAAAGTATCTGGAAAGACCGTGCCCTGCCTGCCCTCTGATACACTGGGACCTTGCCAGAGAGGTTGGGCAGGAAGTTGATTGCACCAATGCAGATTTTAGCTTTTTGAAAGACCTGCAAATATAAAGGTCTTGAATAGTAAAAAAACCCCAACTTGTTGAAGAGTCTGGTGAAAAAACATAAATCATCCCCTACATTGTTTTTCCTTACTGTATAGCCCCAAAAAGTTAAAATAGATGTACTCGCAACCCTGTAAGTCTCTGGGGGAGTGTCTACATGGCTTTATATACAGAAAAAGCAACTAGAAACCACACAGCCTTGGAGGTGCAAGAAGCACATGGCAGCTCATCCTCCCTGTACACGTTGCACTGTCAGGTCTGCTCATGGCAGCCTTCTACTACCACCTCTGGACAGTGATGGCCACTGTTAGAGGGATGAAAAACACCTGAAAAGTTCAGCCCCAACATCAGTGTTTTTTCCCTGACTCAAGAACGGACTAAAACCTGGCGCAGGAATGAAATAACCTGGAATTTGCTCTAAGTAAACCCGTAGTCATTATACAGTATTTACACTGCACGTATGAATCACAACTGTTCATTTTGCTATCAAACAGATGGGAGAAAAAAAGTACCTCATTGTTGGAATAGATTATGTGCTGCTTAAACAATGCTTCGTGGAAGGCTGTGCAAAGAAAACAAACATGCCTGTTCTGTAGTAAATTGTTACAAAACAAAACTTAATAGAGCTGGCAGCTAGGAAGCAATTGCAGTGGAGTTGGGTAGTCTTAGTTATTGAACAGAACTCGTTGCAGATGGTCCTTTGCAATCTGGGTAATTATAATGTGAATGAACAGCTGTTGATATCTGCCAATTTAAAATGTACATGAACTTCTTTGAGGACTATCCCATGTAAATTTAGTAGATCCCATTTGGGTTTACAACTAGGCATAGCTTTGAAAGTAAAGTTCCTCCTCTTTGTAAGGACAGTGGGGACTGTAACCTCCTTTTACTAGAAGTTTGATTACATCACCATATTCTTCCAATGTACTCAAAACTCAAGGTCAAGCATGGACTGCATTAAAGACTGTACTTCAATTAGCTGCCCACTGTCATTATGTTTTATGCACCTTACTCCCTTTTTCCTGCCTTACTTTCTGTGAGCATTCCCATCTAATAGCTCTAGATTTTACCACCCACACATCCACTGTGTTTTAACAGAGCTGAACAGCAAGCCTGACCCTCTTTAGAAACATCTCTCTCTCTATGCACGTAATTATTGCAGCATACAATTGTGGGGAGCCCACAACGTGCTGTGCACTGTGGGGGAGAAGAATTATGATGATAATTACTTCTAAGTTCCCAATGATAAGAAATGGCACATCCTCCAGATTGTATCTCCACAGTGGGAGTTGTCTGGCACGAGAGGGGCACAAGCAGATGAGCTCTGTGTATTGTGCATAGGGACTGTATGCACCATGTATTTGTGTATGCTGAGGAGGCAGCAGATCAAGAGAACTGTGATTCAGGACCAAGAGCAAATTAAGTCCATTCTGCACTGTGCCCATTACGGACATTATCTGAGCCACCTGCCTGCTTCTCACATCCCTTCAGTGTCACCTGCATCCTCAGAGCCTCTTGCAACTGCGGCAGACCCAGGATGGAGGTTCCTCTAGGTCCGTATAGAAAGGTTACAAAGCCATTTCAGAGCAAAACCAAAAACCACAGCCAGCCCCCTCCCAATGTGTCCATGGTTCAGCTAACTAACATGGAGAGAAACAATAGAAAATACAGGAGTAACTGTGTCCACTGAGGAGCAAGCTGAGATGGCCACCCATTTGACTGAACTGAAAGTCAACTCAGAATGCTTCGAGAAAGTCCATAAATTATTCTATCACTGAAGGACCATTTCAGATGCTTTTTGTTTCCCTTCAATACAAATCTGGCTGGGCTCAGTAAGCTATATTAAATGCACATGTATCTCCTTCAAGTCACATTTCATGCTCTCCAAACATCTTCCTCTAAATTAGATCCTTTCATATTCCTTGAAAAGCTCCGTTCTTAATTAGGAAAGAGTTCTGATTTTCCATTTTCATTAATTCATTTGATTTCAAGATTCTGAAGCCAGAGTAATTGCAACTAAATGAAGCTTATTGAAAGGCAAAAAGATACAATCAGTTTCAGACAATGAGAAATTTAAGGATTTTATTTTAATGCAAGGTTAGGTCTAAATGTCCTGGCTAAACTGAATCCTTGACATTGGAACAATCTCCAGAGAAGCAATGATATATGTTTTGCTTCTCTGAATGAACTTGGAGGGTTGGCTGGATTAGTGCTTAAATCGCTTAATTATTTGGCTTAATTCACAGGCTGTTCTTCACTTTCAGATCCCTCCCGCTCCCCTCCAATCACACCACTCCACTGCATCAGGTCTGTGCCAAGACCTCTGAGCTCAGACTTTGTTCTCTCTAAACATCTTTTCATATTATGTGGCTCAGATTAAATCTTCTTCGCTAATTTGTTATTGCAATCACAGATATGCTTCTGGATTCAAGTTCCCTTTTGCATCACAAATACTTGAATGCAAACCAGAAGCGAGGAGTCGGTATTTAATTTCCGCTCTGTAATTTCTCTCTGATGATCTTTTGAAGATATTAATATTTCTGAAACTAATGGAATGGGCAATTTCACCCCAGTCTTGGGCTACTTGAGATATCTTGACAAACTTTCCAAAACTGTATTTCCAAGACGCATGAATCACTTTTATACCCTGGAATGTGCCCTAAGAGAAACAGCGAGCTGAAGATTTCCTAGTAAAGCAAATGATACTGCAAACCTGTGGGCAGCACCTCACATTTTTCTGCTTAATTAGACTTCACTGACAGACACCCTATCTATACATTCACATTCTTTTAGAAAATAAATGACACAAAGGAGTGTGGAAAGCTCAGAAAACTAAGACAGCAATCCCTAGAACAAAAAAACTTATGTTGTATTGTGAATGATGCCCACAGATTTAAAGTATTAATGACCAGCATATTTCTTGCCACAAAGGCAAAGACAAAACACAGATGAAAATGCCATTACCATTAGTATATATACAAAAAACAGTAAACAAAATGTATCTTTTAATTACAAAATGCATTTCCAAAGACACTTCACTAGATTATAGAAGGCCAATATGCATCTAATTCCTCCTGTAGATAATTTCCTTAAGGATTTTCAATTGCTGAGCATAGGGAAAATCTGTTTCTTTTCATATTACCCGTAGGTTCAATATGAGTAAAACGATATTTCTCGAGCAAGATCTCTCATGACATATTAGATAAACTTGTGGGTGTAAAAAATAACCCTGTAAGGAGGTTATATAAATTGATATTTAAGCTCAGCAAAGATCTCCTTTGCACTAAGTCATCTAGAAATAGCACACCCTTTCTCCATCGAAGGGCATAAGGTAAATAACTGAAGAGGAGGTAAAAACAGATAATCAATTATTTCACTTGGCTTCAGGGTTAGTGCTGAAATTTTCAGCCCCTTAGAGAAAAACAACCCAAAACCAAAAATCAATATAGCACAGTATTCTGAGATAACACACAGAGAAACATCTCAAAGGCTTTTGCAACATGTGATAGGAGTATAAAGAAAAGTCCGCTGTCACCTTCAGCTGCTCTACCACACAGTGTAAATGAACAGAAATATTCTTGTTTCTTTGCTGAACTGACTACACAGGGTTAGAGAACACTAAAAAAGAGAGTTCTGCAGGAGACTTGTAAAATGTTTCAATTACCCAACCTCAGTCTCATGGACCAAGGCAGCACAACAGAACAAGCCAGACTAGTTTTCAGTTCAGCCAGTGGATGCTGCAGTCAAATACCCATAGGGACTGTGGGAAAATAGACTTGACGGTAGCTCTGGAATAATGGACGAAAGCAGCAGTCATTCCTGCAGCTAAAAGACGAGGAGCAAGTAGAGTTATATGCTGCGAACTCTATTCTAATTGTTCTTTATGTGACTGGACCTCTTTCCAAGATCTGCCTGTGCAAAACCCAGGCTACCAGAGCATCCCATCATGGGAGAAAACTGTCTATCTGCCTGTCTGGACAGCTTTTCATTGCCTCTATGCTAACAATTCATTCAAGTATGTATTTATTTTATGTTTCCCCCTCTTTTTGTCACTCCGTTATTTGTATGAGTCCTGCTCTGCTTTTGCCTGCCTTCCCCAAGACCAGAAGCCAGTGAACTAGCGCAGGTAAGAGACCATAATAAAGATCGTCTGAGACAGTCTATTTGATGTGGGTTTGCTCAAACTCAAAAAAACTCTGACAACACGTTGATTTTAATGTTGCCGAGGGTCTGAAACTTTCTGTTTCTTAATTCATTTTCAGAGATTTCCCCCTTCCTCCCCCCAAGATTAAACCCCAATGGAAATTTCAACACAACAGTGTCCCTAGTGATGTGCTATGATACACAGAGTATTTAAGTATTTGCACTAGATGAATTGTGTGTCATATGCTGCTGAATTCCCATCAGCTTTGGAGATTTACTGTCTTCTGAGGGAAAATTCTCACTTTCAGACACAGAGGATCCTTCCTTTTAGTCCTAGAACTACAAACCAACTATCTGTTGTAGGAGAAAAAAAAAAAAAAAAGGAAAGATGAAATGAAAACAGGAAAATCATATTTTCCAGCAAAGCATTGGGAAGAGTTAATAACCACGAGATGTATTACTGGGGGGCACTGAGTGAAAAAATCTGTTGAGCACCTGACAATGTCTAACAATAGGCCAACCGCAGCATTATCTGCCCCAAACACACCACGCTCTGCATCCCATTGACTTCCTTCACAGCTACTGACACAAAACTGCAGGAAAGATACTAGAAGGGAAAGAAAAACCCTCCACAACCAGCTCTGGATTGAACATGTTTTCATTCAGATGATCCTTCAAAACAAACCCAACCCCCCCCCGACAGCAACTCCAGACCCATCACCATGTCTCTGTTCACCACTAATTAAAAAGAAGACAGCTCTGCAACACAGCCCATGTGATCTACCAGGACTTTACAACCCCAGTGTCCCAAAACGTGTTTTGAATTACTTTGTGCTTATTGTAAACAGTTGAAATTGTCATCTCAGGATTTGGTCTATTTATGATCCACTGCAGTTAAATCCTCTCCTCCCTTCCCCCTTCCTGAAAACCTTTTGAAGCTTTGATGCCTCTCAGAGTAACAGATGACACAGATACGAGTCCACTGCTGCCACTCAAACGTTGCTTATGGCATTATACTTCCAGAAAGCCACTGAAGGGCCTCTGGTGAAGCCTGGTTATTTCTGTGTAACAAGTTCACCATAAAATCCAGAAACATATACAAAAGAGACTGCACCCAGCTTTCAAAAGATTAATCTCACCTTGCAAGCTTTGTTTACAATATTTTATAGCACATACTTTGGAAAGAGGCAATAAGGAAAGTGCTACTACAGGACACAGTCAACAGTTCACATGGACACTGTATTTTTTCATAACCTGTCTCAACAGAATGGCTTATAAACCACTTCTTGAATCTCCAAAACTCCTCAAAGAAAGGATTTCCTCTGGCTGTCTACTACCATTTGCTAAAACTATCATGCATGGTCATAAAAGCTTCTATTGGTGCTGCAACCAAGCACCTCTGAGGCAGAGATCATAGAATCCTGGAATGGTTTGTGTTGGAAGGGACCTTGAAGCTCACCCAGTTCCAACCCCCTGCCACGGGCAGGGACACCTTCCACTAGAGCAAGTTGCTCCAAGCCCCTGTGTCCAACCTGGCCTTGAACACTGCCAGGGATGGGGCAGCCACAGCTTCTCTGGGCACCCTGTGCCAGCGCCTCAGCACCCTCACAGGGAAGAGCTTCTGCCTCAGAGCTCATCTCAATCTCCCCTCTGGCAGGTTAAAGCCATTCCCCTTGGCCTGTCCCTACAGGCCCTTTTGCAAAACCCCTCTCCAGATTTCTTGTCAGCCCCCACTATCTCCATTTACAGATGAGCAACTACAGCATGGAAAAGCTAATGGATTTGTCCATGATAACATGGGAACTCTGAAGCACAACACAAAATTTCATAAGTCCTTTCAAAGCTGTAACTACTTCCTCCCTCTACCAAACCTCTTCAGGTTATAAATATCCCAACCTCCACTGTATCCTGATCCGCCTCAGATTTCAGTGTCCATCCTTGAATAAATAAGAAAATTTAAAAGAACAAACAGAAGGCTCAACTTCTGCCAGGGCATTTTCTCTTTGCCCAGTTGAGACAGGATTATAGTTAATGCTTTAGTTGCCTATGTTTTATTTAGAGTCTGGTTCTAAGTTTTGTAAACCTAATAATTAGAAGAGAACGAAAAGCTATAGGAGCGCAAAGTCTTCATCCTAGGCAAGAAACAGAAGTGTTCCCTATGAAGTTTTAGGTAGTTAAAAACTCAGAAAAATCCAAATCTTATTCTTTGAAACATAGAGATGGCAAATACTTGCAAAGCAAGTTTTATAAAGTAGAAAGAATAGTCTCCACTTCACATCAAATAATAGAAAAAGTGGTGTATAGGACCTCAGAGGTTCTGATCCATGTCAGGATCAGTTATACCTCTCATTAGCATCTTTTTCTCTGTTTTTTCAGAAAATCAAGTGCACTCTGAGACTTCAAAGCTTCCCTTCCTCCCTATATGCATGTAAATACATCCTTTTCTCATTATCTTCATTACTGAGCTCTTACTTGCTGCCTGGTAAGGCCATTCTTCTTGTCCCTGCTTGACAGGGAGCATATCTAAATGACACAGAAACTAATTACTCCCCTTTACTTCCCTGCAGCCATTTACCTACTGGAAGATTTATCATGCCTCTGTCCAGCCTCCATCCTCCCCAGGCTGACAGTCCTGGTTTTTCATCCTCACCGTGGCCTGTAGTTTCAGACCTCCAAACACTCCCTGCACTCTCCCCTATGTTCTTCCCCAGGTGACTTACCTCTCTTATTTATTTTAATGGCTGTTCTCCTTCCCAGTAATTATTCAGTGAGGATCTGGTGTGAAACACACATGTCTTCAGGGATGCAATCTCCTGTGAAGTTCACTGCCTCAGTGGTCTGATCCACAGCTTCCCACCTATACTCACAAGTACTCCAACCACTAGATTATAAATGAACAGGTCTGCACCCCACTGTTGCTCTGGAGCCATATAACAGTACTTTTTTTACCCCCCCTCTTCTTTTCCAGAAAGCCAGAAGTCCAACTTTACATTGAGGTTCTGGTGGTTTAACCCCAACCAAAACCAATGTACCATGCAGTCACGCACTGATTTCCCCTTTCCCCACAGTGGATGAGGAGGAGAGCTGGGAAAAGGTAAAACCCATGAGTTGAGATAAGAACAGTTTAATAATGGAAATTAAAATATAATAATAATTACAGTAGTAATAGTAGGAAAGAGAGAGGAATAAATCCCAATAAACACAAGTGTCACCACCCACTGACCAATACCCAGCCCAACCTGGGCAGCGATCGATGCCTCCTAGGTAACTTCCCCTAGTTTCCATACCAAGCATGATGCTGTATGGTATGGAATACCCCTTTCGCTAGTTTGGGTCAGGTGTCCTGTCTCTGCTCCCCCTCCAGCTTCTTGTTCCCCTCCTCACTGACAGAGTATGAGACTGAAAAGTGCTTTATCAGGGTCAGCACTATTCAGCAAAAATTAAAACATCAGTGTGTTATCAGCATTATTCTCAGACTAAGGCCAAAACACAGCACTGCACCAGCTACTAGGATGAAAATGAACTCTATCCCACCTAAAACTAGGAAAGAGGCATGCACCTAAGCTTCTTTACAGCCCTTAAAAAAACCCCAAAC
This sequence comes from Strigops habroptila, assembly GCF_004027225.2. Classification (NCBI taxonomy): domain Eukaryota; kingdom Metazoa; phylum Chordata; class Aves; order Psittaciformes; family Psittacidae; genus Strigops; species Strigops habroptila. Next base: position 79,921,516 of record NC_044281.2, read on the forward strand.
AAACAGCAAAAATCCCCCCAAAACTTAATGCTGCACCATGTTGTATATTTAAATTAAATTCAACAACATGAGTTTGTGAAACTTTGCCTGTTAAAACACTACATTATTCACCAGACTTCTGGTTTTTGTACTCCTGAGTCATACATGGTAGCAGAATGCATAGAGGAAGGCCTTCTGGAAAGGTTCATTAATGTCTCTACAAATAGCAAGCGTTTGCCAGATATGGGTACCACTCTGTGGTATCACAAACTGTCAGTGAACACTATGTTTAGAGCAGGACTTGGAAGCATAGGAGCAAGCCAGCATCTTCTAGCACATTTAAAAGTATATATAGTCTTTCTGGAACTTTTCATCCACGCTCATCAACATATAAATAGAGAAGGGCTCTGCAGAGGTTCCTCCTACTGTGCTCACTTCCTGAGATGATGAGAGAAGGAGCCTTTTAGAGCCATATCACGAAGCTTAAATGACAAGTCTTGCTCAGCAGAAGACTGAAGAGTTTCAGAGAAGAACTTAGATGGACACTTATTGAGATGTGCAAGAAAATAAAGTTTCAGGACTGAATAAATTGCTTACACTTGGAGAAAGAATTAGGAAGAGCAAAGATGCCATATGTGTACTCATCCCCCAAGGGATTCCTGAGCAACTGACTCTAAACTGCCTCAGCTGAGGGATGTTGCATTATTCCCTCAAACAGTTCTTTGCTTTTACATAGAGACTGTTTTTAAAGAAGCCTAAATTTCATGATACATTTGACAAAGAAGGTCCATCAACTGCCTCCCCCCAAACATCTCAATCAAATTTTAGTTTGCAAATCAAACCCCACAGATCAAAATTCACCTTGCACATACAAACTTTACCTTAGGCTAAATACATGGGACAAGTTATTTTCTCTCCGTATATCAAAGCTGTGATGGTGACATAGCAAGAAACAAGAAACAGCTCCTTAAAATTGAAGAAGCAAATTTGCACATTCCGAGAGATGCAGAGGAAATGATTTTGTGGGATAGGGAAAGACAGCACTAAATTGCCTTATGACTTTATTTTATGCTGAATCAATTTCTCACTAGCTCACCATAGACTGTCAGCTTCCAGACAGCACACCCAAAGAACAGATCATAGAAGCAATTTCTCTACGGCTCTTGAAGAACTTTTAAAACTCCAACTGCTAAGACGAGAAAATATATGCATATAATATGAAAATATAGCATGTAAGAATGTAAAATGGCACAGTGGCTGCTGAAAAAAAAATTATTTCCAACTCATTTGCCTTGATTGTGATTGGTGAAGTAAGGATTCACATTCAGCTTAAAGTAATATACCTTGGTGAGACACAGCTTTGTGTTTTAAGAGTGATATATTGATTCATCTTTCACTGAGAAAGATAAAGATTTGTTTGAAAAACAAGCCAACATTGCCTTTGAAGGCTTCAAGCAGAGGCTGGACTCTTCATCTAAATTATGTAGTAATGAAGGCTGTTAAGAATTGTTTGATATTTCTGTGCAAAAAAAAAAGCACCCCAAATTATTAAAATTATAGGAAATATTGTTCAGCTCTAACATACAATAATGGGGGAGCCCCACAAGACAGTATTTCATATACATCAGCCAAAATGCCTGGAGCAGCTGATTCTGTTGCAATTTTTAAGCTCTTTAATGATGGCACAGATAATATCCACACTTCCAGTGTCTGAATAATGGTTTTATTTCTTATACAATATGATTTCGGTTTTTTCAGTGCCTTCTCCTAAAATTAGAATAATTCTATCTATATCTATACCTATGTATATACGAGGTTTATGACATTGGCAAGTTACGCTACAAGGACATGTTACAAGGACACACTGATAAGCTCTCTGCTTCTAAATGTAATTCCTTCCTAACGACATGTCCTAGCAAAGCAGAAGTACTGACAGGAATTTCACTCAACGGTATGTATCTACCCTCTCAACTACTGGATTTGATGATTTGATTTTGATGCACGATTTTGCTATAAACTTTTTCAGTTATTTTTTCCTCACATATGGATGCAAAAAATTTCCAAACCATGATTTAAGAGATGAATCCTGAGACAGGTTGGGAACAGAGTATCTGTATGCATGTAGAAATGCAGAATGAATGAATGAATGGATAGCACTATAGATATTGATTTACCTACTATATCAATACAAATACAGATATACCTACTGGGTAATTCAGTAATGAAGTGGGGAGTCCTCAGGAATCTCTTAAAGAAATGGCTCAAATCCAGCTGTCATTCACTCAATCTCAAACACAGCGATTGGGAGAAATTGCTAAATACTAATTCTGTGAAGGCTGCAATTAGAGTTGATTTCAATTCCACACATAGAGATTTCTTTTTAAATTAGTTAATAAAAGATGTATGGAAGTGTGTTAAAACTAATCAATTCAATTTTAAAACTAATTCGATGCTCGATGATTACTTTGCATATTTGAGGGCAGTAAAAATATAACAGATGAAAGAAAACCACATAATAAACTAAAATATTATTTCTCAAAATGTTCCTTAAAATGAAGTGTTCTCATGTCAATGTTAATCTCCCTCAAAGAAAGGTGATCACACTAAACTTGGGCTGATTTATATGGCTCGTCATACACTATAAAAATCTCAATTAATGTTCTTCATAGCACTTACAAGCTGCTCTTAAATTGCCTCCACAACTGTGACAGTGGAAATCCTTGTCCGCAGTATTGCAAACACTCCTCCTCCTTAATTCTTTGAGAACTAAAATCTTGGAAATCTTTGTTCCCTTGTTCTGACAGCACATGCGTCACTTACCTACAAGCGCACGACATCCCTCTTCCCCCCAGAGCAGCAAATTCTTCCTCCCTAAAAGCTGTACAGCAAGAGCGCAAATACAAATAACACTTCTCATCTGAAAAGGCCATCACCAAAATCAAATTGATGCCCCATGGCTTGGATTAAACTTTAGTCCCATTTTATAGATGGAAAAGGGCAAGAAAATACAAGGGGAGATGTTTGACTATACAAAGCAAACAGTTTAGGTTTCCATCTTAAAAAACCCAAACCCAACTGTTTCTATCCATATCTTTAATTTGCCCTCTGCAACTTGCAGTGTTCTCAGGCTTTTGATGCTTGGACTCTGTAGAGCAGTGGTTTCCTTTCCTCTCTCCCTCCTATGGGGATCCTGGGAAACAACCACTTTGGTCTGGAGGGCTCCCACAGATCACAGTTTAAATCAGTCCAGCCCTATTCCCTTTCTTCCTTTATAATCCACATACCACGGCAGTAAGCAATTCTGCACTAAACTTGCAATGAAAAAAGGAGGTCAATGTTTTGAAATATCTTTTTGTTGCAATTGATGCCTTTTACAACCAGAAATGCTAAAATAATAAATAGAAACTCAATAAAGTATGAAATATAGCACTGTATGTTGAAATATGGGCATTTACATTGATTTAAATTCCTCTCTCCAGGGTGTACTTTTGGGGTTTGGTTTAGTTTTTTACACATGCCACTCACTTATTCACAGTAATTTACATGCCTCAATGTTTCTCAATAGCTGCATCACTAACAAACGTAACGTCTCTTGGCATTAAAAGGTTAAAATCCACTTTGCCCTCTGACTATAACAGAAATACCTTTGCAAGCTAATGATTGTAACAGGCTGGTCTGTTCCCGAATAAACATTCTAGGGATTTCCTGAGGTGTTGTTTTGTTTTGTCTTTTCTTCCCCCCCCCACCCCCCCCCAACCCCCATCTTTTTAATTGAACGAAAGAATTTGGAGGGCACAGCCAGCTTAGATGTTATTTCAGTCAAAAAATGTGTATATGCTGTCTTTCTATACACTCTTTCAACTGAAAAAATACATTTACACAGCTTCTGGATATTCATTTTATAGGGAAAAAAAAGAAATCTTTAAAGCTTATCCAACTCATCTCCTTCTGCCAGCTCTCCTTGCCAGCTCTTTCTTAGTAATGCCAGTAAATGCCAAAAAAAGTCTGGTTTGAACAATGATTCTGTCTGTTGAAACCAAGAGAAAGACAGTTTCTGTTGGAGATACTCGATTTAGGGATCCCACTTTTTCTTGTGCTGCTGAAAACCCACCCTTGACATGTCAGCGTGGGCAGGAGGGAGTGTGCACTGTTAAAACAGTAATGTGCTAGAAGTTGCTCTGAGGACAAAGTTACACAGTTCCTCTTATTGGCTTTTCCCGCTACAGATTCATTTCCAGAAACTCTCCTCTCCTTTGAAAAAGGCAGATTCAGTATCTGCCAAAGAAACGGTCCTTTTTGGGGCAGGGATACTATGGCTGTTTAGATTAACACATCTAAGAGCTTTTGTCTCATTGTCACTTGCCAGGAGTTGAAGCAGACCCTCCTTCAGCAGCTCTTCTCTTTCAGTACAAGATGTACTTAATGTGAAAGCATCTAGGGGAAGATGATGGAATGGGTGAAACTAATGTAAATAATGTCCTCTGAGAGACACCAGGGTAGGATTTCATCCAAGATTGCTGCCCGAAGGAGCCTGCCATCTCCAACACTCACACAAATGAAGTGTGCCGGAAAACAGCATCCACCAGCATGCAAAAAACTAGGCATCTCAATGAAGAGCTGTTCTTCCCATAGCTAGGCAGGAGCTTTGAGTGAAAATACTTGCTCCTGTGCCCATTTCAGTGGCCTCAAGCAACAAATACTATTCTTCTGAATAGTAAAATTATCTATAAGCTACACTTTAAACACACAATGTAAAACGCTGTCGCCTCCGATGGAGGCAAATCACTCCAGACAGTGACAACTGGCTGGGAAGGGTTTGGCAGGTTCACCCCCAAAAGACTGGTTTTGTGCCGGAGTGTTGAAGTGCTCCTCAAAGGATGCAGTCAGTGGAAAAAGAAGGAGCAAACAAGGAGATGCACCCTGCCAAGAAACCACCCAGTAGCTCCTGGTGGAGGGCGATGGCCAGATGAGGAAGGGGAAACAAGTTCATTCAGCAGAAGCACAATAAAGCTGATCCTAACACAGGAGACACAGTAAGAGCAAAGGAATGATGGCAGGACTTAGGAGTGCTTCATTTCCTGAGTGATTCAAACTTCAGAGGAAACAACATATTAGCATCCTGGAACTTGGTGCAGAGGATGAAAAGTCAATGACAAGTCAGAGCTGTGGCAATCCCCAGTACAAACACAGGCTGGGCAGAGACTAGATGGAGCAGCTCTGAGGAGAAGGACTTGGGAGTGTTGGGTGAGGAGAAGCTCCCCACGACACAGCTTCAGTGTGTGCTTGAGCCCAGAACCCCCCCGTGTGCTGGGCTGCACCCCCAGAGCGTGAGCAGCAGGTCAGGGAGGGGTTTCTCCCTCTCTGCTGTGCTCTGGGGAGACCCCCCCTGCAGTCCTGATCCAGCTCTGGGGCAACAGCACAAGAGGGACATGGAGCTGCTGGAGCGAGGCCAGAGGAGGCCCTGGAGATGCTCTAAGGGCTGGAGCAGCTCTGCTCTGGAGCCAGGCTGAGAGATCTGGGCTGGGGCAGCCTGGAGAAGAGAAGGCTCCTGAAGGGGAGACCTTAGAGCAGCTCCAGTGCCTAAAGGGGCTACAGGAAACCTGGAGAGGGGCTTTGGACAAGGGCCTGGAGGGACAGGCCAAGGGGAATGGCTTTAACCTGCCAGAGGGGAGATTGAGATGAGATCTTAGGAGGAAGTTCTTCCCTGTGAGGGTGCTGAGGCGCTGGCACAGGGTGCCCAGAGAAGCTGTGGCTGCCCCATCCCTGGCAGTGTTCAAGGCCAGGTTGGACACAGGGGCTTGGAGCAACCTGCTCTAGTGGAAGGTGTCCCTGCCCGTGGCAGGGGGTTGGAACTGGATGAGCTTTACGGTCTTTTCCAACACAAACAGATTTATCATTACATTGACCAGAAATATCACACACACATTCTTGCAGGACAGGGATGAGATCAAGCCCAGTAAAACACCTGCACTCTGGCAGCACCCCACCATGCACACACGATGCAAATAAAAATACATCACCGAAATTATTGTCAAATGCATTTTGCCTCCTGTCTCACTAAGCATCATCCCTCCACTGTGTCTACAATGCTGTAAATTACAATCATTTCATTAAATTAAGCTTCGGGAGCTCAATTGTGCTTTAAAACTGTCCTTGAGGAAAGAAAATGCACAAAAGGAAGAGAAAATTTCCTCACGATAGAAACAGAACACAAACTTTCTGCTATGATATCAAAATGATACAGATCATCTTTACGTCATCCACACAAGCTTTTCAAATCAAGTGGCAGGTCTTTTGGCAGTCCTTGTATGTCTAGAAAAATAGCAACACTTTGAAATCCTTTTACTGTTGAGATATTACCACTGCATTTTAAAAAGGCTTATGATCGATCCTAATTATTTTTTTCCTATCAAGCTTTAAGCTGCATATATAACCCCCATGATTTCTCATTACCATCCTGAGAAATGAGAACTATTCCTCTAGAAGATGTAAATCAACTGGGGTTTGAGTAAATCATATCGAAATAGAATTATAATTCAACAACAAAGGCATCAGGCTTGTTAACAATAGCACTCAGGGGATTGACCAGCTACATTTACCTCTTCGTCCATAAAATATACACTGAGTGCAATTCAATTTACTTTGGCTTCTTGAGATACAGGTCTTCATCACAGCATATGTCAGCAGCTCTTAGTTTCCACGCTCTTCTGCTCAGAGGACTTTAGTCCTTGGGAAGGCCCCAAGTTCTTCTGGTGTTACCTGCAAGCCCTCAAACAACCCCTTGCAGAAGCTGAACACCAAGAGCACAGAGCCTGCAGTAGGAACTGAGTTGTGTTCAGTTTGTCTCAGGGCAATCACAGTAAGAATTAAGAGTAAGAACAAGGGAGATTCTCCTTTTGCCTGTAAAAAAATGATCACATGTTCCTAGCTGGAAAGCAAAGTATTATTTTAATCCAACACTGAAATTCATACCTTACGCTCGCAAGATCTGTTGCAAGAGACATGAAATAGCCAAGTATAAGCTAAATTAATTCAATATGAAAATACCTCAGTACAAGCACTTTACAAACCCTGCACACTGCTGCATAATTGCAAGAAGTTAGTTTTAGATTTTAATACCACGTTAAAGCATTGCTTGCATTAACTGCATCATTAAGATCAAAACATATTTTCACATTTTATTACGGAAAGGATGATCTGTTTGTTTGGGTTTTTTTTAACTAAATACCAGTCTGAAAGCTCATGTTAAAGAACACCACCTTACAGAGGAACACAGGAACGGATTCCTCCAGCTCAAATCTGAGACACTACCTCATAGCTGGTGGGTCACAGGCAGCAAATGCAACAAAGCACTTCTGCAGAGTCCCATCACATACAATTGCTGGCAGAGGGAGGCCGGGTGGTATGGGGAGACAGAGCTCGCCCAGGACTATTATATCACTGGCAATCTTTACTGGCCAAGTATGACAAAATTCCTTCCAACAGCTCAGCATGATACAAACTCTTGAAAGGGACTTTCACCCTATCGAGGGCTCCAAGATGCTAAGGGGAAGGGAGGGAGCTGTGTGTTTCTGGTGGATGGTTAATATAAAACTCTACATTTTCTGTTTATTGGAATAGCAATCTCCCTCCATAATATCTGCTATTTATACTGTGCATAAACTATCGCACAAAACTTTACAAACTTAACACACTGGATCACTTAAGCTAAAAATGAAATGGACCATTTTTTGGGACGAATCCCAATTGCTTAACACTTCCCAGTATGCCCAAGTGTTTCAGGCAGGAAATGAATACTAGTATATCTAGTTGAAACTAGGGCACTGATTCAGTGCAGACAGAGAAAAGAATTTCCCCTACTCAATCACCAATACAAAGTTTTTATTGGTGGTCCAAGCTCCAGGAATTTCTCAAGCCTGTAGCTGCTATGTGAGATCCAGCAAGTCCCTAGAACCAGGATACACCTACTGACATTTCTAAACCATTTCAGAAATTAAATTACCAGATTGATCAATTGGTTATACTTGGATACAGGGCTGGATAAGAAGGAGGGAACATGTCTTCTTCTATGAGGACCTTCCTCTTGCACAAGATAAGGTGAAAGGGATGGCTTTAAGCTGCTTTTGCTTACCCACTGAAGCAATCCAGCCCTACTAGCATAGTCATAGAAATTCAACAGAGTACCAGAGGAGGTGACACACTCCATTTCCTAAGAGCTACCATGCAAAAATTATGCCATTTCTGAATTAAAGAATTGTGGAGGCAATATTAAACAGCAGAGGATATTTGAACTGATCAGCCCTCACAGTGGCCCTACAAGGCAGGAGTACAGGTATAAGAAAAAGCACGAGAACTAACAAATTGTTCACTAGGCTATGAAATTAGCGACTAGCAGGTGACTAACAAAAGGCTCAAGAAGCAGATCACCCAGAGAATTTTACCAAGGATTAGTGCAGTTTCTCACACCGCTGAGGCTGTCAGTGCCACGTTACATTCCCAGCTGATGACACAGCCTTAGCAGCATGCACAGCTCTGCCTCTTCCACTTGATACTCATGAGTCATAAAAATATGGAGAGGCCTATAAATTTTGTTTATGCCTCTCTCTCTCTTAAGATATGTAAAACAACTATGTAAAAGAGCTATGAAAGCTGTCCTCTCAGCCTTCAAAGACTTGTTTAAGCAGCACTGTATGATTCCCCTTAATACAATTGTCTGGAAGTCTAAACTTTGGTAATTATTTCAAATGAAAAAGAACAGCAGGAGGCTCTGTTGAAGGGAATATAAACAATTATCACTTGCAGGAAGGCTATGCCAATTATGAAGTAAACTTGAATGGGTTTGCTCTTGAAAACACAGAGCACTACATTAATTATCTGACATAGCAGTCCTCTCAGCTGTACTGCATGCATCAAACCCGGTATGAGAGCCACACAAGAACACCAAGAGGTACAGAAAGGAGGGGGAAATGTGAAGCAGCAATGAAATCTTGTTAAATTGGGGTCTTTCTAATGGGTGCACCAATAACTTTATAACAGTATTGAAGCTGGTGTGCACACCATAACTCCTGATGATAGACTGGGCTATGATAGACTGTGCCTGTTCTGCCAGTTTGCAAGAGAAGTGCAGCAATGCAAGAGCATAAAGGTCAGATCAGATGGGTAAGGCTCAGCCCTGCTTGCCAGCCTTGAATATATTCTTGATTCTCCAGCATTAGTCTTGTGACCTTTTAACAAATTTAAAGTTATTTCTTGTTCCCTCCAGCACTTCTTTGTTGCAATGGCAAAAATCCCTATTTCAGGAGGTTGAATTAGGGCCTTACAGTGAAGGAATGAAAAAAAATATGCAAAAAAGGGGAAAGAATCAGTGTAATATCTGATATATTTGATAAATCTGGAGAACCATAAAGATAACTAACAACTGTCAGAGCACATGATACTCTTACAGATAGTGGAGAATTTCATATTGAGATTCAAGTAATCATTGTCCAGAATGACATACAGATAATCAAGAATCTGATGTTTGTTTATGAACATCATCCATAACTTCTTTGCAAGCTCAATGAGATGCAACGCATGCTAAGCAGTAAAAAATGGTAATCTTCTGCCACTTTACATACAGAATCTTTTGAGCTGTGGCAAGCATACATTTAAAAAACAGAAGAAATATGGTCTAAGGATATATTTATAGCTGGCCTTCATCTTTATCTTTGCATTTTATTGCTAGAGTTTATATTCAAAGTATAACACCACACCAAGAAAGGAAAAGAAGTGTTGCTACAAGAAAAGGAAATCTGTCGTCTCATCTTTCTTTACTCCTCTTTTGAAAACATTTCTTTAAGATTTCAATTTGCAAACTTGATTTATACCAGCCCAGCCAGAGGAAAGAAAATAATTCACACTAGCTCAGAATCTGGCCTTGGAAGCTTAAATTAGGTGAAGCAGTTTTAATGTTCTCTGAATCCATTGCCCTCTCCTCCAAGGAAAAACAGATTTCTTATTTATTTGGATTTAAAAGTCATTGGTGTTGCAGTCATAGCTGTTCTTCCTCAGGGAATCCTTTGCAGGTCCTCCTGTCCTCTCTGCCCACCATGGGCATCTTTATTTTCCTTCACTTGTCTCTAACCCCAACAACAACCGATCCACACTCCTAGTGTGTGCAAAGCCATCCATCATTCACCACCGAACAAGATGTCTAACTCTCCGAATGTTGGAGAGAGATTACTTTTCCAATATACTTTTTATATACAGGTCAGTGGCAGCACTTTCAAAGAGCCAGGTGAGACTCACCGTGATTTCAGTGCATTAAGGGTCTAATCCCTTAATAGATTTATATCCCTTAATAGATTTATGGTTCTATCCTAATAGATTCTATGATTCTATGATTCTAATCCATTGACAGGTGTATTGTGTGCATCTACTTTCTCATACTTACTTATTTTTAAGAAGTTACACAGCAAAATCTGCTCATTGTCCTCTAAACATCACCCAAATGTAATGCTAAAAAAACAAATTATCAACATCATTTGAAAGCAACCTGGACTGGCAACTTGCAAACTCAAAGCAACCTAAAGCATTTCAGAGCTTCCAGCTCCTCATGCGGTGCTTCAGAAGCCATAGAATGATAACATCCTGGAACACTTTGGGTTGGAAGGGACCTTAAAACTCATCCAGTTCCAACCCCCTGCCACGGGCAGGGACACGTACCAGTAGAGCAGGTTGCTCCAAGCCCAACCTGGCCTTGAACACTGCCAGGGATGGGGCAGCCACAGCTTCTCTGGGCAACCCACCCCAACGCCTCACCGCTCTCATGGTGAAGAAACCACACTCAGCTCCATGTGTTGGCTGGCTTCAGGTCCTTCAATACCTGCCCAGGTTTAGCTACATTAAAATTTGTCTTTACAAATGGCAGTCGTAGCCTGATGGAGCATACACCTATGTATGGAGCAGTTTAATATTGCACTCGAATGGGTACAGAGATGAGAATTACAAAAGTATATGCATAAGCATCAAAAGATGCAAAACATCACTCAGTAAGGAAAGTTGCACCTAACTTGCTTGTATGCTTTCAGAAACCACAGAGGATTAAATCTTTCAAAGCACTTGATCAGCTTCATGATTATATTTAAGTCCTTCCAGGTGCCAGCAATGGCATTTACAGATCTTGCACAGCTAAGAGTAAAGAAAAGCCCCATACCTGAGTGACAGATGCCACAACCTGAGGACTCATGTTTACTTGCATAATTGATCATATCATATATGCACAAAATGTTTTCCATTTCCCAGAAACTTAATGCATTTTAAGATCTGGACTAAACCCTGCATCCAAAGCCAACTAATGGAGTGTGTCACTCCGGAAGAATGAATGTCAGCTCAGGGCAATGCCACACTGGGATCTCCCCCAGCATTACAGCTGTTACATGTCTGCCCTGGATGGTCTCTGTCAGGCAGTGTTTCCCTACAGTTATGACCTTTTAAACACAGAAATGGAGCCAAGAAACCCTTAGTGCCCATGTGAAATGCTTCCCGCCTGGGGCTTGTCTCTCCAAGAGAAGACATGTGCTTCAGGCCCTGGTCTAACACAACCAATTGTTACCTGACCGACAGCTCCTGTGATGCAGGATCTGGCACACATTAACCAGTGTGCATCCCGAGCAGGGTGTGAGGATACAAGCTGAAGCCAAACAGATGGTCTTCGAAAAATCTTCCCTAAAGTGTTCTGTGTACTCAAACTTCACTTACCTAACTCTCATCAAACTTGGCTTGATTTGCACATCTGCAGCCAAGTTTGAAGAAAAATATTCAACTGGAAACATGCAGGGAAAAGAGTAATTTTCTTGCACTTGCATAATATAAAAATGAAACAATTTTGTTCAAACCTTAGAAAAACTTAAGAAAAATAGAACCCAACCCTCTTGGGTTGAAACCAAGCACTAGGAAAAAAAGAAATCAACACAGAATGCAAAGTGATGAACGAATGAGAATGAAGTAGAAGGAGAACTGGAGCTACAATGTATAATGACCTATCAACACATTCTATAATGCACACAGAATTTCAGTGAAGACGGAAATCACATCTGCACCGAGTATGGGCAGCTATTGTTTGAAAGCACTGAGCAATGTTGCACACTTCAGACTCCTGATTTCACCATCACCCACCCACAAATACAGTTACTCATCAGTAGCCCTGACTAGCAACAACTGGATCCTCAAAATAGTAACCACTAATTTTAGCAGCATGCTCAGGATTAGCAACTGAATATTATATCCAGTTAATACAAGAATTTAACTGGGCCCTACTAAAATAGTCCAACTGAAAATGATCTAAACCTTTTGAATTCAACAAAACTAACTAGAGGAACAGCACCATAAGGTTGCAAAAACATGCACTTCATAGTAACTCATAGTAATTCCTGCATAGTAACCTCTCTTTATTTTCTTTTTCAAACGTGCTTCACTATATGAAGTGTTTGCATGAGCATATGCCCCTTTTTGAACAAGAAAGAAGCAAAAGCATTTCTGTAATACTACCACAATGAGATCCCAGCCTTGGTCTACTTACAGCTTTGACTTAGGGTGGGGAGAAAATCCATCTGCCCAGTAAATGAGAGGTTCTCTCCAGATACAAACCACTAGATTTATACTTAGGGAAACCCAAATTCTTTAAATATGATTTGATTACATGTCTGATTTTAAAATTGGATTTTTCCTACCGTTAATTTGAACCGTCATTCTTAGGAAGCACCTAAGTTATTAGATGTCCTTGAAAGAGTACACCCTAACTGTACTGAAGTAAAACCAAGTTATAGCCAAGTAACTTTCATATTATTTCCTTCTCAGTAAATGTAATTTTCCAGCTGCTGGTGAGCAGGCCTATGTGTTGGTGCAAGTAGACAGTGAGACTAGTTTCAGCTTTTTCGCTCCTGCTCTGCACAGTGTACTACATAGATGGCCCTCAAAGAGGAAGTCATTAGCTTAATAATAATTCCTGACAGATTCCAAATGAGATATTCCAATAGATATTGCAGTGGCTCCTGGGGTAAATAAAAGGAGAGTTTTATCTTCAAGATGGGAAAGAAAGAGTATGCCGCACTAAATGATGAGTGTGGGTTCTGAGACTAATTGTTAAGCTGGAGTATTTACGATCAAAGGATGGAGAATGGGGCTATCATTGCGAGGCAATTATCTATACACAAATAACTTTAATACTTTGGCGTTTTTATAGCCACCACATTATTTATATTACTATATATTCTATTGAAATACCATTCCCCTGGTTACAAGTACACAGCACTGCATACTTTTTTTTTACTTCATATAAAATTGAAATAAAAAGGAACACTTTGAAATGAGTGGAAGAACAATAGGTCTTATTTAGCCATCAACTACAACAGTATTTAACTTTTGTGCTTTTGATCAATATTTGTGTGACAAGCTATTCATTACTCTTCTCCTCTACCACTTTAATGCTGTTGTTCTTCCCACAGCCTGATCTGCACTTTTGTGAGTTTAATTTATAACAGTTTCCATGGAAAAGAAGTATTCAAAGAAAAAAAAGTGCTGAGACAGCACCTTCTACCAAACCACAAATCTTTTCTAATGTTCATCTTAAACGGAAAGTAATTCTGGGAAACAAATTAATGATATAAATCACATTATCATTACTCACATAAAGATACTCTGTTGTAACTCCTTCAGAAAGCTACAGTGAGTAGCTAAAAGAACTCTATATGGAGAATGCCTGTTTCTAATTAAATTATCTAAAAATAGAGTTGCACATGCATCTAGGACCAAGCCATCTGTGTTATCTCCCTAAGATAAGCCATTCTACACCCACGATGATATCCCTTTCATCACTGCAGATATTCAGAACTAGGATTGGCCCTTCTTTCCCACTTAGGAAGGGAAAAAGAAAAAGGAAGCAAAATTTTAATCCAGATAAGGTTCTTTAAAAGTCAGACCCCTTGTTTTGGAATCCCTTTTCACACCTACTTCTGTCAATCAGAAACGTGATCCAAAACCATGTCCCGCAAGCGGTGGCAATAGTCAAGTAGGATTTCTCCATGAAACACTTTCCCAATGTAGTAAAGAAAGCTGTTTCGAATGGGCTGTCTGCATTGCTTGTGTTTGATGGTTTTGATCCCCCTCCTCTTCTTTTTAACCTATTTGAAAATCTAGCTTTATTCTCCTCATTCTGACAATTAACAGAACAATATAAAAAAGCTGGAACAAAACTGGACCTGAGTCAAAAAGGTTGGATAAGAGATTCCCATGACATCTTTGGTGATACTAAACAACAAAAACCTGTCTTCATACTTCAAGCAGGAGACCAAGGAGACAGAAAACAGTCCTTCTCTCCTAAAAACAGCTACCCACATTATCTGCCAATGTCTGAGGGGAAAAAAGGAGGAACGCTTATCAGGGCCTGTCAAGAGGAGGAAACAATCTCTGCTTAGTCAGAGCCAGTGACATATTATCCCCTTGTTAGGCAGAGGAAAAGCAGAGCGTGAAGGGAGGCAGGGGGTTGGAACAAAATGATCTTTAAGGTCGCTTCCAATCCAAACCATTCCATGATTCCATGATTTCAATGGAGACTTACCCCCAATTCTCCTGCAATACACAGGATGGCATTTGGGGGTCATCTCCCATGACAGGCTCCAGATAATGCCTCACGTTGCAGCCAACAAAGCAACATTATTTACACTTTTCCTTAGATTTTTTGCTGTTAAAATGTATTTAGTGTTTGTTATATTTGCCCCTCCCTCAGTTTTGGGGCTGTTTTGCTGTTGTATGACACAATCTCAAGCAATGTATGTTAAGCTCTTTAGAAGAATTGTTTCACTTTAAGCTTCCATTTCTGCCATCAGCAATAAGAATGCCACTTTACAGTAAAAAGGTATTAATTTCAACCAATTTCTTCAATTAGGTAAGTAACAGTTTTAGACAGCAGACTCTCTACAAAAAACACTCTTACAACCGGCATGATGAAATAAGTGTATTTAGTTTCCCCTAAAGCCTTCCAATTGTTATACACCTTAGAATAAAATAACAGGCAAAATGAAGACTAACCTTTGAATAAATGCCGTTTACTGGTCTCCACTGTTCTCCATTCAAAAGGAAGGGAATTGTTATCTCATAATCTTTTGACTGGTCCTTTGGCATCTGCTGTCTTGAGAATTCCAATTTGCTGTCCACATTCTCACCTAAGGACAGGGAGAAGTACTTCATGTTAGTTGGGAACAGCATCTGACAACATGAACCTTGTCATTTAAGGGACCTGGCAGCATATTTCGAAAGGAAATACTTCAGGAAAAGAATTTGCCATTAAAACATTGTGGGGTCATACTCTCAGTGTCAAAACCCACACAAATTTCCAAGAGAGATGGGATTCTGGGAGAGAAGTGTTGACGTTCATTAGATAGTGCACTTCTGTAGCAGCAGAAGACAGAGACTGCACATAAGGAGTAGAGATACAGGATGCAAAGATAAGGAATTGGGGTGCAAGACTTCTTAAAAACATTTGGAAAGGTATAGGCACCACTATTTGAAGTGTTACATTAAAAATCACACTAGAGTTTGGATTTATTTTCTCCATTGAAGATGATAGCAGGAGGGAATGCAGAGGGTGTCTGTCTTTTCAGTGTCATCATTAAAAGGGTAAGCAAGCTGCAGGGATTTAAAAGAGATAAGATTTTATCAGGACTACGTTTCTCTAATTAAGGTAAGAAATTAGCGTTGATCATTCCACTCCCCAATCCCTCTTCCCCTCATCCCTCTTCCCAGATACAGTCGCAGTGGATCAGATTCAAAGCGGGAGTGGTGGTAGGAGGGGGGACGGTGCCCTTGGAGTGTCATTGGAGCCTTATTCTCCCTGGGGTGAACAAAACCTACAGTTGCTTGACACAGGCTCCCTAGGGACAAACAGTGACCCCAGATTTTCCCTTATGTCCTTCCCATTCCCATGATGGGGTCAGCTGGTCCTCATGCTTCACAAGCTGGAGTCACAGCACTGGTGTAACAACCCATTCTGGGGCTACTGAAAGCTCCAGGTTTATTACACACAGCAGATTTACCATGTGTAATCCTCGGTATTTTATGAAGCCCCAAACACTCCTTAATGCACCATCTTGCTCTGCCAAACAGAGAAGTGTATGGTTGTACTCCATTTTAAGCAGCCTGAACAGTATACAACAAAAGACTGAATATTTACTTAGCAGCCTCAGCATGGACATGCAAGGAGGTCACAAAGTACCAACAATCCCGTAACATCACGGATGCACGTTGTCATTAGTGGGGAAAAAAAAGTCTGGAAGAGAATATAAACTCTCATTGAATTAATGCTCTACTCCTACACAGTTAGATGACTTCAATTCATACCACAATGTCAAAAAGCCATTTGCATGCAACATTTATCAAGTGTTTTTCCTCTCACTAAACATACAACTGGTATTGTGCCTGTCAAAGCAAAGTCCTAAAAAATAGTGTCATGGAACAAGAGCTGGAAATGGTACTGAGAATAAACCTTAAAGAGAAGACAAGGACGGCTTCCAGGTGCCGTGGGACAGCAAAAAACACCAGTGAAGTTTGACACGTGCTTGACCTACCACCACACTGAGCCCTCTGGTGCACTAGGACCCCCCAAGGATGAGACCTGAGTCTTTGCAGGGGTTCTAGTGTGCCCATCCTCCACTAAGATGTAGAAAGGCCAGTGTTACCTTTCTTCCTCCTTCCCCCCTTTGCCTTTGGGCTAGGAGGTGCAGAGGGAAGGTGATTGATGACATAGCATTTTAGCAGCTAAACCACAGCTCAGGGCTGAACTAGGTATTGGAGTGAGAGAAGAGCTGTAGAGTCAACCTTCTCAGTGTTCAGCACTGCCACCCCACCAACCTGACATACCCTATCTGGCACCTAACACGCTCAGGATCCAGAGCTATGTTTTGAGCAGAACGACCCACGTTTAGTCACTCTTAGAACGAAAACCATCTATGCAGTCATTATGATTAAGCCAACATAAAAGGAAAACAAGTTCAGTATTTTCCAGCATGCTTTTAGAGAGATGACACTTCCCCTAAAACATGAAAAAAGGACCAAGATAAAATGATAACGTATACTGGGGAGAGGAAAGTTGCTTGCTATATGGGTTTTCTTGTAGAAAAAGGGTTCTCACCCAACGCTCAGCACAACCCAAGCCAAAGTGACAGGGGTCTGGCAGGATGCAGTGTCAGCCCTTGGAAGGGATGGTCCAAACCCTGCACACAATTGGGTTCACCCCTATGGAGGAGTATGAGATACCATCTCGCCTGTCTACAAGGGTCTAGACAGAACCTCTTTATTCTGATTACCAAGCATGAAGCTCCATGCACAGAACAGAAATTTATGAAGCATATCTCAAAGAAATGAGAAAAGTTTGGCTCTAGCCCTGATCTTTTTTTTCTCTTGGCTCACTAGAGCAGTCTCAACTACATGAATTAAATGACTCAGACCCTTCTATTATTTTGTAGGATTTGCATTCTGAAAGTTTCATGAGATCTAGCACAACGAGAATCCTTTTCTTCCCACAGATGAACTGTCTACATCACTTCCACGCAGTCTTACACCATGGAGCTGCAGCTAGATAGTAGGAAGCATCAAAATCTTTCTGGTATTCCTACTCCTACTTGTGCAAGTTGCCTTTCTTATTAATTCAAAGCATTAACATCACAACATTTCCCAAAACACAAGAAAAAGGGAAGGGGAAGGGATCAGCATTCCTGCACATTCTTCCCTGTGAGGGTGGTGAGGTGCTGGCACAGGGTGCCCAGAGAAGTTGTGGCTGCCCTTCCCTGGGGCAGTGTTCAAGGCCAGGTCGGACAGGGCTTGGAGCAACCTGGTCTAGTGGAAGGTGTCCCTATCCATGGCAGGGGATTGGAACTGGATGAGCTTTCAGCTCCCTTCCAACACAAACCATCTAGAATTCTAATTCTACGTGTTATTCCCTCATTATATGGCATGGTCCAGAAAGTGCAACTGCTATAAAAATATCACTGGAAAAGAGAACAATATCTACACAAAATGTAGTTCAATTTTGCCCCTCCTATTTCTCTTCCATCAGGACAAAGTGATGCCTGTGGTGCATAAGAAAGTATGGTTACAATGAGCAAATTTAATCTTACACACATGCTTATTTATCTGCACACTGAAAATGCATATTGTGAAGAAGTGTTGATAGTCTGGAGACAGACATCAAGACAGGTTTATAGGCAGCAGTTATATCTTTATTGGAAAAGATAATTTATTGGGGGGAAACAAACCAGACAAGCTTTAGGGCTTGCAAAGTCTTCTGAAGCCATGGCATTTATAAAACACAAGATCAATTTCTGTCTAGTTGCTTTCCTTCAGCCAAATAGTTTGCTGCTTATCTGAATGTTTTTATTTAAATGATTGGGTGTGATAGAAATCACAGTTTGCTGCAGAGGGCAGAGAAAGCTCTGCAGCCCAGTCACACGGCCTCATTCTGATAAGCACTTGGGCACATGCTTAACGTTATGCACTTGCTTGTCCTCAGTGTGATATATGCACTTTACAGTTACTTTTGTAAAGCAAATAACAATGTTTTTCTGATTTAAGGTCATTATATTTTCAAACTATGTATATTTCTGAAGGACTACAAAATGAAGAAACCTGTATAACTGATAAACTCTAGATCAGTCTTTAAATATAAAAAAGAAATCTATAAAAAGGAGGAATATAAAAAGGTAAATCCTTTAAATAGGATTCTGCAGCCTGATTGCAAAGCTTCAAAGAACACGTTACAGAAAATAAGGAATCACAGCCATGGAAGAGTGACCCACACATCTCCATCTGAAATGGGAAAGATGACAGCACGATGGGAAGGGACTGGACATCTGTACTAACAAAGGGTTTCCATCACCTTGATCACATCCCGTGAGCTCCCAGTGCTGCAGTTCTTCATGTACACAGACGTGCTGGTATTTCCTCTCTGCCACTCTTCATCTCCTTTACCCATTTTCGTTACGATTTCTTTGAAGCTGGAACCATTAGAGTTGTTTGCATTACATTAATAACAGGGCCTCTTCTCTACAGGGACTCCTGGTGTTACAGCAATATAAATAGTGTAATAATTGAAATCAGAGAATTTAAATTTTGGTAATGTGTCAAGAGAGGGGATGAAAATCAGGCCATCTGTATCACCAGAAACTTTTATTAGAGCCAGGTTTCCTATCTTTTGTGTCACACGCACCTACTTACTCACCTACTTATTGCCCATTTCAGTGAAGTTCTGTCCTGTTCTTCCCGATGCAAGCTCGTCTCCCACTTTTTCACATGAAAAACTTCACAGTTGTGTCTATCTGTTTTCTATTTTCAGCCTGCACTGAAGGTAACGCTTTTGATCCACAAGCAGCCCACAAGCTGATGTAGCATACCTTATTCTTCTTTTTTTCAGCAATATAAAAGATGCTTTGTACAAATTGTGAGATGAGTCGATGTTATCTGTCAGTGGCTTTTGTGTGGCTTAAATATTCTTCATCTGCCATGTACTTCTACAACTTTTCTTCTTTGCACAGTATCATACAACCTTGTTGGCAAAGAAGTTCAGAATAGTTTTCATCTTTTTGCTTTGTATTTCAGTTCCTCTGAGCTCTGCGCAAAATAAACTCCAAGCCTGCAACATGACATCTTTGTTTAATGGGTACTGCCTCCTGAAGAAGCCCAGACATAATTCACATTTGCCTTTACATAAAATTAATAAGCTTTTAGTCAGTGCAATTGAAGCAGTGCAATTTATTTGTCCTTATGATAAATAAAAAAGTGAATGTTCTCAGTGCTGAACGGGTTTGGATAAAATGGGATGAAGTAGAAGGAAGAAGAGAAAACGTTCCCCCCAACTGCACACCCCAGCCATTCTGCTGGGTTTGCTCTGTGCTCGCCTGGCATGCCACAGGAGAGGAGTCTGACCTGGGGTGGTTTATAAATACCACCCATCTATTAACATACAGATTTACAATAAAGCCAATGTATGAGGCTGTGTTTCCTTCCTGTTGTGGACATACATGTTCTGGGAGTCTCATCATAGAATCATAGAATCAACCAGGTTGGAAAAGACTTTTCATCAAGTCCAACTTTTACGCCAGCACTTCCAAGTCCACCACTAACCCATAGATATAGACCCATATAAGGGCCTCATCTACATGGTTTATGAACACTTCCAGGGATGGCGATTCCTTATGCACATCTTGTCCCATACATGTTAACATGATCCCATCAGGGTCCCAAGGCACCCAAGGGCTCTTATAGCCCTGGCACCCCACTAAAGCCCAGCTTTAAAACTCATGCTGTGGGATGCCCATCATCAACCCAGACCACAACCTCCTCCCCACCACACTGCACTCAGACACCCATCATCTCACCCCCTGCAATTACTGCCGGTTATAGAAATAATGAAAGCAGGGGAATAAAAAAAAGGCTAAATTAAATTAAATTATATTATCCTTGTGTTACCTTTCATATTACAAATGGACTCAGAATTGTAAGTCGCAGCCTATCTACTTTTTCCTCTGCCACAAAACAACAATGCACAGGAATAATCTTAGGATAGAACAGAATAATAGAACAGAGTAATCTTTCTGCAAACTGAAAACAGCTAACAGCACTGCTCTGCATCACAGTGCTTTGTCAATGCTGTGGAAGACAAAAAGGGTGTACTCTATCCATTTCCTTCCTCATTTTCCTCAGCTTCCTCAGCTTGATTCACAGTCAGTAGGATCTATTGTTTGGATGGGTCATTTCCAGCTGTGGAGGACAGGCTATGCCCATGGCCGCATCCAGCACTCGCTGGACCATTGGCAATTAGTTTTGTGGCAGGGCACTGAAGCATCCCCACAGGCTCTGCTGCCAGATGGCTTCTGCTGTAGCCCAGAACACCTCGGGTCAGCTCTGTGCCACCAGCCCCAGCAAGCTGGGCAGGAATCCCAGCAGAGCCACCACTGCCAGTGGGGACACCTATCAGACGGGAAAGAGATTTATCCCTCCAATTAGTTGCTTTTCTCCCATGTCTTATTTGGGGATTCTTTTAACATCTCCAGACTCAAAAGGGAACTTCTTAATCCAAAGTTATCAAACTTACACACAGAGAGGAGGACAAAGCATTTGCCCTTCAAGATGGGAGTGGACTTAGGAAATATAAGAAGGGGATGAAACTGGGTAAGGAGTAGAGACTACCCACCAAGCACATCACTAATCAACCAGGTAAAAGAAGGTTTCTGCCAAGGATCAGTATTAGGATCAATCTTAGTATTTCTATCAGCAACTTTTACTCAATGTGTACAAGTATCCTCTTGATATCCAATGCTCCAACAAGTTTGGAGAAAATGTCTGCACAGAAAAGGACAGGAATATTACAGAAGAATCCAATAACTTGCAGGCTGGAGCAAAGGGATAAAACCAAGCAGCACAGAATGGAGGGTTGTACCCTTGGGGACTAGTAAGTTTTCTGCTCTAAGTGGAGGTCTTCAAAGGCAAATGACACCAGAAAGACC
Organism: Strigops habroptila; assembly: GCF_004027225.2. Lineage (NCBI taxonomy): Eukaryota > Metazoa > Chordata > Aves > Psittaciformes > Psittacidae > Strigops > Strigops habroptila. The sequence goes on from NC_044281.2 coordinate 79,943,028, forward strand.
CATACATTCTATTCAGTGTATACTGATACCACATGAAGCAAAGAAGGTCCTGAAATGCTGCATCAGAAGAGGTGTTTCCAGTTCAGATATTGAAGTTACTCCTGAAAGCTAGCAATAGAAGCACATCTGGAATACTGGGGGCATTTCTCCTCACCTGCATTCATGAAGGATTAATTCAGCCTGGAGCTGGTAGATTGGAAAGGCTGCCAGGGTGAGCAGGGAAGTGCAAAGACTGAAGTACAAGAAAGGAACTAAATGAATTATTTTGCATAATCTACAAAACTGAAGATGACAGGACCCATGACTGTCCTTTAGCTTTATGTACCTCTTGGTATTTATCTTGCCAGTGCTGATATATTTATAGGTGGTAAGAGTATAAAGTGGCTATACATAAAGTTGGATAGGAATGCAATGTAGAACTTCGGAGCAAAGAAGATCACATCCAGCTCTTGTGCATCAAGGAAAAAGAAAATTAAAAATCAGCTTGCTTTAAATGGAAATTGTTAACATTAGGACTGAGCCTGCATCATGCCAAAAAATAAATAAGTGCCAGCTATCCAACTATCTGGCCAAGGAGTGGAGATGTGTGCTTCCATACCTCTATTTCACTCCATCTTCCAGCAAAAGCCAAAACATTACCCAAGCTAAACACTACCCAGGCACAAATCTTGCTGAAAACACCTTATGGAATGGTACCATTCTGACTGAGACAGGAAAAATAATGAATTGTCACTTACTAATACCAAAAAAAAAAAAAAAGTAGACTATAATAATATCTGGTAATAAATATGAAAATGCTGCAAAATAAACCAATGCAATATTTCAAGTGCATAATGGTTAAAGAAAGGGGGGTTGGAACTAGGTATCTTTAAGTTCCCTTCCAACCCAAACCATCCTAGGATTCCATGATAAAGAAAGCCCAGTAACTTGCACAGCGTCATGTAAGCAACAGCTTGCCTTAAAGCCAGCCATCCATCCGTCTTAAATGTTACTCTAACCACCAGCTGAAAACACAGACACCCTCTCCAGAGAAAGGACAAAAATCAGGAACTCCACCACACTGATAAGGCACTTCTCGTTATCCCACTAACAGCCCTTCCACAGCTTTAAAAAAGACAGCACAGAGCAGAGTCTGCCCTCAGCTGTATGTAACCACAAAAGTCTGGGCAAGATTGGGCTGTGCATAAAATAAAACTCTTATCTCTCACAGTAAAGTTTTTATGAGTTCAAAACCATAAATTATTTTTCCAACTAACCTTTGCACATCTAAGCAGTACATTGATTCTCTCTACAAAAAAAAATCTAGTAAAATCACTCCTTTCATGGCCTGCCTGGAAAATAATTATTAAAGAAGAAGGCAAGCCACCTAACTAAACACAAAGTTTTACTTGTTTTCTCATTCCTCCCCCTATTCCCAAACCCAAGACCTCAGGCATTTAAGCACAAGCAACTTTTAGAAAGCAACTCATTCCATGGATCTTCTTGAGCTTGAATCGTGTCTTTTCCTTCACGTCGCAAAATTACTACTCATGTTCAACATTTTTAAAACATCAAAAGTCTGCAAAGGTCTTTGATGAGCCTGAGGACAGGCAGCAGCAAGACAACTCCATGCATTTCTGAGGTTAATTTTGTGTTCTTGCTGCTTCTAATGGAAAAATATCCCCTCTCCAGCTTGACAACTTTGAACTGATCCATGTGTGACTATGCAGGATGCCCACTTCATCTTTCACACTAAGCAGCTTCATGAGCACTGACCACTCAGATGAGAAATAGGAGTTAGAGATACACTGATCCCCTTTAACTGAACAGCATTAAAAACATGCTTTTTAATATTTCAGTTTTATAATTCTAAGTGCTATCTCCTGTCATCACTTGTTCTTGTATGAGCTATTTCCTTCCTAAATCTAATTCTGCTGATGAAATAATCTACGAGAGGGAAGAGCCCTTGCATCCCTCCCCCTTGACATTCCATAAACTCCATGAAAAAAGTCATGTGTTCAACATTTTACTATGGACATGGGAGTGAAAGCTTAAATTTGAAGGTAACTCGCTGTTCTTCTTCACCAAGGGCTCTGCGGTCAGTGTCACCGTGCAACCAGCTGAACAAACCAATGACACACATTAAGGAGAAAAAGACAGAGAGAGGGGAAAAGAAGGAAAATAAAATGTTCATTGTGGAACATACCCCCTAAGCAGTTGGATCATCTTAATCTTCAAGCTTCTGTAATACAACTGTTGGAAGGCTCTAAGTCTGCACACAATAAAGTGCTTTATTCAGGGAACCATATGACTCCATCAGTCATTCAAGCACATGTTTGGCACAGATTGAAAGTGAAAAGCATAGCTAAGTCAAATATTTCAAAACTGAACTTGTCTTTCTAACACACATGGTTTATATATTGGTGTAATATCTATATAACTTTTCAGTTCTCATATAGGGTAATGTCATGGCTGAAGTACAAAATGATGTCTGCTGCACCAGGCAGCATCGCGCTTCTCAGGAGTTAAGACATGCCAAAAAGCCATTTACTAGAAAATTAAAAGGAAACTATCACACTTGACAGGTCCTCAAGAAAACTGTGAAAATAGCTTTTGTTCCTTCTAATTCTTGAATATCAATTTCTCAAATCAGGATGCTACACCATTCCTTGCTAGAGAGCTGTGCTGTAACAAATCCAGGACAGCCAGTTCCTTCCTCTTCCCGTGCCCAAGATCTGTCTCCTCTGTTTGCAGATGAAATATTGCTCATCATACAGAGTTACTCCTGCTGATGCAAATGCGATTAAAGCAATCTTGGGAGAGCACAGTGTGATTAAAGCATAAGTAATGTGAGAAGGATTTGGGCTTTCATTATACAGAATACATATTGAAATGCACTCAAGGAAAGAAGCCAGTATATCTCAATATCCTCCCTGTTCTCAAGAACAAAATGTGACAAGTGGAGTTTTGAGAACAACATTTGCCATTGACTGCAGGAGGGGGCAGGGAGGCTGCAGAACATTTCAAACAGTGAAAACCAAGCTTGATCACATGTATAGAATATATACATATACTGTATTTGGGAAACAGCTGTCCAGCCTCGTTTGTGATGTTGTTGTGCTTGACTGAGGTATTACTATTCAGGAGCAGTCCAAAAAGTTGCCTTTTTTCCCTGGAAGAGAACGTTTCAAAATATGAGAGAAATAAACCAGCGAAGCATTGAACCAGAGGGCATTTCGGCGCACAGGGTGATGGGTATGGGTTCCAGGTTCCCCCTGTGGAAGAGCTCAGCGCTGGGAGTTCACAGAAGAGGGCAAGTTGTAAATGCAAGGTTCAAACCCAAAGCAGCTTTGAAAAGTAAGTGACATAACAGCTCAGGAGAACTTCTGCCCTCTTGCTGTAAATCCTGTTTTAAGCTTGCTTCTGTTCCAAGTCCTGATGGACACCACATAAATTGGCCCAGTCATTCTAAAGTGTGAAAACAAGCAGGACGTGACTAAAACCAGGTGAAAAATAGAGGGTTGCACAATGCCTTTCCCACAGTTGTTTCCAGGATGCCATAACTCCGCATCACGCCAACATCATCCCAGCATAAGCACTACTGAAGCTTTTGATAAGGGCTGTAGGGACAGGACAAGAGGGAATGGCTTTAACCTGCCAGAGGGGAGATTGAGATGAGCTCTGAGGCAGAAGCTCTTCCCTGTGAGGGTGCTGAGGCGCTGGCACAGGGTGCCCAGAGAAGCTGTGGCTGCCCCATCCCTGGCAGTGTTCAAGGCCAGGTTGGACACAGGGGCTTGGAGCAACCTGCTCTGTTGGAAGGTGTCCCTGCCCGTGGCAGGGGCTTGGAACTGAACTAGATGATCCCTTCAAACCCAAATCATTCTACGACAATTACACGAAAATCCAGACCCAGCCTTACTCTCCCCCGCCAAACCCTCAAGAAAGGCTTCTTTCCATTGAATGAAGTTGCAAATTACTCCCCAACTTACAATTTCCTCTCACTCTTTTCAAGGTACAGTACAATCCTTTTCTCCAATGATTTACTAGCCATCCTCACTGAGTACAAGGAATCCTTACCATAGCTTGTATTGAGGGATGTTCCTTCCCATATATGATCATCAGTGAAAAAAACTACCGAGTGGGAGCTGGAGTTGTGCTCATCCCATGCACATACATCATTCATTCAGACATTCTCCAGGAAATCACACTGAAAACATGGCAAGTCCAACTCCAGTGAATTGCAGTATTAATTTAGGTAAACGTGCATGGAAACAATTTGTAACTCTTTCCCAAGCCTAGCAAATGAGCTACTGAGCTGGCGAGTTAATATCCATCATGCGTTTTTGTTTGTATGGGGAATACCTGCTACTCGCCTTACACAACAGCAGAAAGAGAAAAATTACCTGCACCTGTACTAACATAAGCTGTCTCTGAAGTCTGTCTTCCTAATTTTGAAACATGAATGAATGGAAATTTAAGAGTTACTTAATGTTCTTGAAGTAGAGCAGAGGTTTATGTGTGCAACCTCAGAACAAATGTCACCATAAGCACTGGATTGGTCCAGAACTTCACAGGCTTCTTCAGATGAGCTACAGGAGTAATGAACATTTACTTTTATTGTTTCCTCAGGGCAGAATATCTTCCCAGGTCACTGGCACAGCTTTGTTCATCTAGCCTACACATCCTCTGATCCTGTCAAGCAGATTTTAAATGAATAGTGCAGAACATCAGCACCAGGTTGTACAAAGGAAACAGATCCATGGAGGTGAGACATTTTATCCCAACTGAGGATCAGGCAAGGAGCATACCCGATACAAAATAAATAGACAAGCTGCTTCTTTCTAAAGAGTGAAGATATCTTCTACAATGACACTGCACTTTTCCCTCAACCCAAAGTATATCTTCAGTGGGGTGCATTTTCCTCACTCAAGAAGCAACAGATGAAGAAATAAACACTATTTTACTTGGAGTGCTTACCTCATGCTTTAAAATCTGTGTCAAAACGCAAGAGTGGTTTTTAACTGCGATACAGTTTTATGACTTCCAATTCAAAAAGGAATAGGGATCACAAGTGAGATGCTGGATCCTTCCCTATCAGCTGCAGAGGCCACATTTTCATCTCAGCTCTGTCAGCACAGTGCTCTCAATGGCAGAAAAGGAATAAAGACTCAAATAATTTGGACCGAATAGTTCTCCTCCCCACGTCTTCACATTGTTGAAGTAACAGAGGATCTTCATCACACTACCATTGCTGCATACAGAGAGTGCTGTTGAATATACTGGTGATGCTCAGCTCCACGCATGGTCAGGCCTTTATGCTCACCTTAATAAATGTAGCATTACAAAGTCGAGATTAACTTGTTTATCATTTTTTTACATGACTATATCAAAACAAAATCCATAAACACCAGGTTTCAGTGAGGTTTATATTCCAATATATTCTTTTCAAGGTGACACATGAGGTTTATATTCCAATATATTCTTTTAAAGGTGACACATGAGGTTTATTTCTTTTGCTCGATCAGCTGTTCCCAGAATTAGAACACATTAAAAAGAAGCAAGAAAACAGCAAACTTTCACCATTGTCAGAAGGCAGCTTTTCACTTAATGCATATGACACATACTATTAGACTAAATTTACAGGGACTGGCACAGTTCCTGTTAAAGAATATCTCAAAATAAACTAGTTAAAGATTCTTTTGTGCCAAATTCTGCATCCATTTTTTATGCCTTGCTGTGTATTATCCAGCATGGCTAAAAGGCCATGAAACCTTTCACTTCTTGCCTTATTAGATCATACATTTTGAACAAGAAAGCATGTGTTCATCTAATCAATGGTTTATCATGTTGACCTTGTGAATGGACAATCCTCCACCCCTGATTTAACCAAGTATTTCTCATCCTAGCTCCAAGTCGTGGAAAGCAGCAAACTCCTTTATGGGGTGTGTAAAAAAACAATGATACAACATGAAGTGATTTAACTGAGGAGTCAGCATTTCTGATTAGATGATGCAGTTCATCAAGGCACTTTCTGAAGCACCGATAACCAACTCACATTCAATATAAACATAGTCTCACTCTTACGTGACACTAAAAAGAGAAGGGTCAACATCCTAGAGCAGGGATCTCATAAGAAACAGTACCTTTTCTAAGTTAGTGTGATCCTCTTATCACAAAGATTAAAATTTAATGTAATTGATGCACTTTGCCCTATATTAGCAAGAAACAAAAGGCACTGTCCCTTTTGATTGCAATGTCCTATCAAGAATCAACTGCAACCCCCTAACAGGGCTTAATTTGTCATAGACTTGCCCTGCAGACCCAGCAGGACCTAAGAGAAGCCTCTGCAGGTGTGATTTAGGCCTTTACTACTATAAAATTTTGGAGATGATGTGCTTTTGTCCTAGGAATAATCTGAAAAGCTACTTGAAATGCAAGTACAATGTGCATGCAGGAAGAGCAAAATCAGAGATGGCACAGAGTAAAACACAAGAACTAGATAATCTTAAGGTCCTTTCCAACCCTAACTATTCTATGATTCTAACTTGTGGAGGAAAAAAAGCCATCATAAAAAGGGATAAAATAAAAAAACCCCTCCAGTATGAATAGCATGAAGGGCCTGGCATGCTAAGCAGGACTGGATGTTGTGTGAGATACAGAGCTGGGGAGAGCCCGCTGGTGTATCAGAGCCTGGCCATATCATAGAATCGTGGAATGGTTTGGGCTGGAAAGGACCTTAAAGCTCATCCAGTTCCAGCCCCCTGCCACGGGCAGGGACACCTTCCACTAGAGCAGGTTGCTCCAAGCCCCTGTGTCCAACCTGGCCTTGAACACTGCCAGGGATGGGGCAGCCACAGCTTCTCTGGGCACCCTGCGCCAGCGCCTCAGCACCCTCACAGGGAAGAACTTCTGACCAAGATCTCATCTCAATCTACCCATATCCAAATACATAAGTGTAACTGTATTTCAGACCTAATTGCAAACACCCTAGAAATATCAATTCTCAGTTTACAACAAGCCTTATAGCAAAAGTCATGAGAAAACCCACCCCATCAGCCCTCAAACATGCAGTCTCCAAGCCAGGTTCTGCGACAGGAGGCTTGGTAGCACCCCCAGCAGAAGCTGGGATGTTAAAGCACCTTGGCCACATGCGCATGTTGCTCTGCCGGCCATATCCTGCTGCTCACCATTCACATGCAACTCCACAGCCTAAACAGGTATGCTCAAAAGGCTGCACACAAATACTGATAAAACGAAGCCCAGCTGGACTCCTCAGACAATTTGCACTGGCAACGTGAGATATGTTAGAAACATAGCGACTGCAGTGATAAATCTGTCAGGATTAGGATATGTGAGGTCTGAACCAGGCTGTTGGAGGACCAAATAAGCCTTTTACATGAATACAGCTTTTTTAAAACAGAATTTCGTGATCACTAGCATCGGCGGCAGCAGCTGACAGCCTCAGTGGTAGTAACAGATAAACACAGCTCTGATCTGCTGCACTCACTCACGTGCCATTAGACAAGCACCACTGGGGCAGGCTTCATGCTGCGAGCAGGATGAAAAGCCACCCAAAACGTAGCCTGTCAATCATTAGTTCAAGGATGCCCTTTGTGGCTGGATGGAGATGTTTCCAAAACACCAGTGAATAACATGGCAGCTCCCCAGTGAGCAGGAGAGTTAACGACGCGAACATGATTTGAAGAGTGGGCATAATATCCTCAGCTGGTGTATTTTGGCATGAATCTGCGGAGCCCCATGGACACTGACAGCTCATGCCAGGCTGCCTGCAGGGGACCCGATAGGGATAATCGTCAGACAAGAAGGTGATTATACACAGACCATAAATATCTGCCACAAATACAGGAACAGTCTGAGAGAAGACAGTATTTGAAAGTGAGCTCTAAAACACAGAGAGTGTTGGAGACATCAGGTTTAAAGGGAGAGACAATGGAAGATTTCTTCTGTCATTTATTTCCATTACAGCCAATGCAGTTGCAATCAGTAATGAAAATAAAAGGTGACAGAAAAGTTATTTTAATTGAAGGTAAAGAATTTTGGACTGCAATTTTAGGATTGTCATTTTTCCTCCAGCTAACACCTAATACCTAAAAGAGATTTAAGAGCTTCCCCACACACACGAATTTGGGGTTTAACTTTACACACCATCACTTTGTCTGCCCTGCACATACAGGAAAGCCTTGACTCTGCAAAAAGCTTATACACATGTAGATTTTAAGGCTACTGAGTCTGGAAGATGAGATCTTACCCTCCTATATATTATCCTCCACAGGGATAGTAAAGCTAATTTTGCTTTATTAAGGCGGGTACTTCAATTAGTTTTCCTTTTTGTCCATAAGGACTTTTAGCCAGCAACTAAGAGCTGGCAATACTGAAAACTACCAGGGCAATTTTAAAACCATAAGAACTGGAAAGGAAACTCATGCTACAAGTGGGTGGCAAGGCTACTTTTAAGTCATCTAGCTCATAACCTGATAATGTCTGTTTTACATAGAGTTGTTACTAGGGCAGTCCCACACTCTGCATGTCTCTTGCCATATCGTATCGTAACTTAGACTTCTGTTCTTAATCACTAAGCACGTGTTTCTGTAAAAATTGGGATATCCTGCCAGCACCTCAAATCCCTGACACCGGGCCCAGAGCAGGCGCAGCACCACAGCCAGCTGAGGTAGAGGTTGCAAAGCTTCTGGAGATGTGTGCCAAGCACGACAAGGACTTTTCATCACCAGGCAGCCTCGCCGGGTCTCGAAGCATGCGACTGGAACTTTCAGCACCTCTGCGACCAAGAAAGCAGCACATGCTCTGGCAAAGCTAAAGCTGTTCTCTACTTCCATAGAGAATAAACATGGAACGAAAGGAGAGGATGCTCACTGAGCACACTGGCTGCAGATGCAAATGAGCACGTTATAGACGTGTTATGGAAAGGAGCGGGGAAGATGCGGCAAAGCAGACCCAAAACCCAGCTGAGCTGCGAGGGTCAGCAAGCACTGCTGTTGCTCAAGCTTAGACATCTAAAGACAGGCACCATAAGGATGAGCAGCTGACACAAACTTTATAGAGAGCTTAATTCATCACTGCAAATGTAACCTTAGAGCTTCAGCTTGGCTCTTAGGGAATCCCCAAACGCAAGTAACAGGATTTCCACCCCTACCCACTATTGTCTCTCATCTGTATGTTAGATCTAAGTCACCTACAGTTTGTCCTCTTATTTTATTGCAGGGACAACTACTTAGCGGTATATTCATGTCTTCATTTCTGTCATATGTAAATGCTTGAAGCATCTTACCTCAAACTTTTGTGGAAGTGTAATCAAGTTCGCCCTCTGTCCCAGCTCACCTCCAAAACACAGAGGGGCCCCAGCATCATAGAATCAACTAGGTTGGAAAAGACCTTCAAGATCCAGTCCAGCCATTGATGGTCTGAGCATGGGAACGTCCTACCTCAATCCAAACCAACCCACCCTCCACCTATGCAAAGGGAACAGCCACAGCGGAGCTGGGGACCTATTTCTCCTCATTTGCCTGAGAATTTCTGCAGCCTTTATCACCAACATGCTGATTTGGTGCATATATAAATGTGACAAAGAGAAATTAAAACCTCTTACAAAAGCAAAGCAGAGCTTCAACTCCTGTTAATTAATTCCCATAACTCCTAGGTGCTCCATTAAATGCCAACAACTTGTTCCGTCTACCCTAGGATTTCCATGTGGTAAAGTATCTCTCCGTCTTTCTCTCAGCAAATCCCGAGCCAAAGTCCCAGTGAAAGTTGCTGTGAATAAATCTGGAGACAAGCAAACATTTGCCAAGTTTAAAGTTACGATGAAAAAAAAGCCCCAAGACAAGTTTGTAGTAACACATGGGGACACACGCGCTCTTCAGCGCTGTTACTTATATTTATACAAGAGAATCTCCCTTCCTCTCTCTCATAAAATATGCATTGTCAGCTGCTGCTTAATGAAGAGGACAGGGCCTGAGCACTCCAGTGATTCCAGAATAAGCCCCTGACTCGCCATACAAAGAGACAAGTCACTTTTCCAGTGCTGCAAAACATCTTTTAAGACTGACTCCACCGATCCCTGCCTTGTGCTCTGTTTGAATGAGCGCAGCAGCCAGCAAACTTCTACCCAGCGAGGACGCTTTTACCATCAGCAGTTGGCTTTTCCAGGCAATCCTTCCCGGCTGGGAACAAGTCTGAACTCTGACAATCCTCTCCAATTCAGCCCCAGTCCGCGGGTGGCTGTTTGATGGGGTCCCTCCGGGAAAAACTGCTCCATGGGATGGGGACTCACGCACACACCGGAGGGTCCCGGGAACCCACAGGGCATCCCCCATACCGGGGGTTCCCAGGGACCCCGCAGCGCATACCCCATACCGGGGATCCCCAGTACACATAGACCGGGGGTCCCGGGGACCCCGCACGCATCCCCCATACACTGGGAGTCCCCAGGACCCCACAGGGCACACCCCATACAGGGGGTCCCCAGCACCCCCCCACACTGGGTGTCCAAGGAACAAGCAGGGCACCACCACACACCGGGGATCCCTGGGACCTTGCAGGGCATTCCGCATACAGGGGGTCCCGGGGACCCCTCAACGCATCCCCTAAACCGGGTGTCTCCAGCACCCCCACACACTCTGCGGGTCCCCAGGATCCTGCAGGGCAACCCCACACACACCGGGGGTCCCTAGGACTCTGCAGCGGAGCCCCACGCGCACTGTGGATCCCCAGGACATCCCCACATCGGGGGTTCCCTGGACCATTCCCCCCACCCGAGGGAGTGCAAGGTCGACTGGGGAGGAATGCCGGGGCTTCAAAGAGGAGTTTTCCCTGGAAGGGCTTGGAAGTCCGCACGCCGCGCAGAGAAGTGGGACTTACGCGTCCCAGGGAGCGCGGAGGGCAGGGTGGCGGGGGCCCGGAAAAGGAGGAAGCGCGGCTGGGTGCGCAAAACCAGCGCAGCGTGGCTGGATCCTCGCTCCGGTGCTTGTCCCCTTAAAAATGGAGCGTCCGGTGAGGAAGTGTGTGAGGAAAAATCGGTGGGGCTGCGTGGTGAGCTTACCTTGAGCGGCGGGGGATGCTGGAAGGAGGCAGCCGAGGCTGAGCAGCAGCGCGGACACCCGCGCCGGAGGGGGGAAGCGCTGGGCGCGGAGGCGCTTTGACATCTTAGCCCAGGCTGAGGGAGACAAACTTTCATCAGCTGGGGCTGGAGAGCAGCCCCATAATATACAGTTACAGAGAGGAGCGAGCTGGGACTCAGGATGTGAGAGATTTCCTGCATGCAGTTAACTCCAAAACCCCTCCTGCTGATGAGCTGGGCTCTGCTTTCTTAGGAAGGAGAAAAAAAAAGGAAGGAAGAGTTGAAGGGTTTTTTTTTCTTTTTAAAGAGGTTTGGGGGTTAGTTTGGGTTTGGTTTGTGGTATTTTGGCAAGAAAAGCCTTGCTGACCGCCGCAGCCCGTCCTGCGCTCCTCGCCATGGAACAAATGAGCCCCAACCGCCCCTCCGCAGGGTCCTACCGCCCGCCCGCCGCAGAGGCAGCGCCGAGCACCGAGCGGCTCCCCGGGGACTCCGGGGTCCCCACAACCCTCCTCTCGCTGCCAAGGGTTCTACAGCACACTCAGCCCCGGTGCTTCCTTTGGAAAGTTATCTGTGTGTGTTAGAGCTCAGGGGGGTTTTATTGGTTTTATAATCATGGAATCACAGAGCAGTTTGTGTTGGAAGGGACCTTAGAGCTCATCCAGTTCCAACTGCCTGCCACGGACAGGGACACCTTCCACTAGAGCAGGTTGCTCCAAGCCCCGTCCAACCTGGCCTTGAACACTGGCATATTTTGGAGGATTTGGAGAAAAAAAATAAAAACCAAACCCAACACAGCCACAGAGTTGCCAGATGCATTTTTTAAAATCTTCCTCATTCAAATTATTATTACTGGCAGTCTGGGAGAATAACCAAATGCAGATTATATATTCCTTCAAGTACCACCAAAACATGCTTAGTGCCCACATGTTGCACAGAATGCTGTCGAGCAGTAGAAAGAAAGAACCTAATCCTGTAAATCCTCACAGACTTTTATTGGGCAGTTTTATTTTTAATTTATTAAGATTCTTCCCAAATGTCACTGTTTGGATAGCAATACTTGATTCTGCAGATTGGCCCCATGCTCTCTATGAGTGAAACAGTTGGCAAAACTGGCCTCATATGTGCCTATATACCAGCATGCACAGTAGTTATGCAATCCCACTTGAAAAATTGATTTTGGAAGGTGGTGAGGTGCTGGCACAGGGTGCCCAGAGAAGCTGTGGCTGCCCCATCCCTGGCAGTGTTCAAGGCCAGGTTGGACACAGGGGCTTGGAGCAACCTGCTCTAGTGGAAGGTGTCCCTGCCCGTGGCAGGGGGTTGGAACTGGATGAGCTTGAAGGTCCCTTCCAACACAAACCAGGCTGGGATTCTGTGATTCTATGACTTGGGTCAGTCCTGAAGCAAAGGATGGTAACTATTCACAGTAATCCAGACTATTCATTTCCCCAGCTCAGAGGACAAATGAACCAGCAGAAACTTAATGGGTACAAGAAGCTGCGGTTCCCAAACTGGAGCCCTGCCCCATGCCTGCTGCAGGTCTTTGAGGGCATCTCTGAACTGCCCCGGGGGACAATCACATCCCCAGAATCACAGCGATAATGTCAGGTCATCTAAGCACAAACCAACCTGGAAAAAAGCTGGTATCGCAAAGCATCTGCAAAAAGGCCTCTTAATGGCTGCTTTTCTTCACAGTTAAAAAGGCCATTTTCTTCCCTTACCCCTCCACCCAAAACTAGACCTATGGACTCACCTCCAGTTGCTCTGAGTCTTATATTCCACCTACAGTTACCCTGCAAGTCTCACCTCAGCAGCATTCAGCCTTAAATACTCAAATGCTAAATTTTCCCATCTTTATCAATTGTAACAGCTCTAGTCAGCAATATTTCCTCCCTTAAAATATAAACTAATGAACTCTATCGACTGTCTCATTATGGGCATACGTGCTTCACACAGGACATTGGTTAATAATGCTAAAATTAGAAGACTCGTTTGTGGAAGGCCATCATAAAAGCCATGTAGACATCTTTATCCTTTGAAGGTATTTTTCCCATTTAAAAAAAATAAAAATCAGAGGGAACTAAAGGCTTCTAAATAGAGTTTTGGTAATCCCACATGGCTTTTCACTTAAATGGTAGTACTTTTATTTTGTGTAACAATATTTGCTAACAGTGAATGTGGAGCCAATTATATCTTGGTCGTTCACTAGCATGAATGAACTAGATATTATCAGTTCCTCCTCCTCCTCCCCCAAAACTTAACCAAAGGGAACACTTGCATTTTGCCACGCTAGTTTTATGGGCTCGGAGTTGATAAATTGATAGTTTACCACAAAACAGCCCCAAATATACTACTAATGACATCCATGTAGGAATGCTACTGAATTAGTTACCTCTGGCTCTGCAGAACAACAGTACAATCACTGCGGATTCAAAAGCCTTTGGAAAGAAAGCACCTCAAGGAAAAGGGAAGTTAATCTGGAATGCCCCTGCCTCACTGCTCTGTGTATAAGAGAGGCCAAACCTTGACTTTTAGTTTCTCGTGTCAAACCACCTCCCACAATTAGTTTTACGAGGCTTGGTTTATCCACTTCAGAAAGAACAAGGCCGAGTTTCCCTGCAGGAAATGAAAATTGCATCCAGGTTGTGTGGCTGCTTCAAAGTGGGGCACAGTCCAGATTCTCCATTTTATTCCCGCGGGCACTGGTTCTCCATCCATCCTTCCCAGCTTTGTTCTTTAGCACTGTCAGGGGAATAGGAATGGTGGTGGTGGGGGGTTGTTGTGATGTTATGTGGAGGTGTCTCACTGCTCCTGGGGTTTTCTTTACCTTCCTATCTTTTGCTACTGCTTCTTTATGCTCCACAACCACCACCACCATTTTTGCTCTCCTTATCTTCCTTACTCTATGTATTTAGTTTTTCTTTACTTCAACCAAGCTTTTCTTTCCAAAGCATGCACTGAACCCTAGTTATGCTGCAATACCAACAGCATATGAACAGCTAAATAGTCATTTTGCTCTTTAATCTTCTTGGGAAAGATAAACCTAACACATTGCCCTTTCTTCTCAACTACTACAGACAGAGGCTGGCATATGCTGGTAGCTTGGTTTGCACTCAGCTTTAAGCCTCAACCGCTGCTCTGCAGGAAAAGTAAGCCAGCCACCAGCTACAAACTGAAGAGCACAGACCCCACTGCTGTAGCATCTCTCTACTTTGAGATGTGCGGCTGAAACACTTCACCCTGCGGCTCTGGGTCACCTGTGGCTAGAGAGAAAACCAGGCAATGAAGTGACAAGGATCTCTGCGATCTTATCAGATCCCCTCTGCAGGCATGTCTTTCAACTGCATGGCCTCTGCTTCCTCTTGAAGCGGTTTGGAAACATTTAACAGCCTCTTTCAGCTGGGTACTGTGAGAATTGGTAATGCTCAGGAATGTGTCCTGCATTAATCCTTACCTCTTGTCATTCACAGAGCAGGGCTACAGCTACTGCATCCTTTTCACTCCAACTCTCATACCCGCCTCTGACTCGTGTCACTGTGTCACTTGAATAGGTCAAGCTGAAGTAGCTTAACCTTCAGGTTGCATTTACGTGTGAAAACGATTTGATGTAAAGAGCACCCGTGATTTTTAACAGTTAATGTTTGACTGCATGACAATATAGGCAGTTGGCTTGGACTCTGGTTATCGAATTACTAATTCTTGCAGGAGCTTTAGTTCACATGGCACTGAAAATGTCAACTCAGAAGAGAACAGTACGGAAGAGAGCAGAGTGGAATAACTTACCTGGAAACAAGCATAACATACGGCTTAGTGCAGACACCAGAAAGGAGGAGGATGCACTGAGAGAAACATCAACCTCCATTAGTTTCCCCTTGGTTAAAGAGGAAGAAGTTTTGAGAAGGAATTAGTGACTGATGGAGACAACATGAAAAAACAAAACGGCAGTGGAGAGGATATATATTAAGTTTAAAATCTCCAGACTGTGATATTGCGTGCTTTTGTGACATTAGGTGAAAGGCACTGTAACAAGCTCTATGGAACTTGTGAGTTGGATTATGGTATTATATAGGGTATGGTGTATAAGAAAAGGGAAAAGGAAAAGAAAGGGAAAGGAAAATAAAAAAGGAGAAAAGAGGTAGAAGGAGGGGAAGGAAAAAGAGGAAGAAGAAAAAAAGGAAAAAGAAAAATGAAAAAATGAATAACAAAGGAAAAAGAATAAAGGAAAAAAGGAAAGCTATGTCAGCTACACTTCTCTGCTAGTGCAGGAATTGCATATCTCATTACAGCCTGAGTTAAATGAAGAGAAAGATAAACCACCTAAGATAAATAGCTGAACCATTTCAAGATAAGAGGTTCTGGTTGGGGAAAACACCTCAGCTCTCGCATCTTCCCAGATAAGCCATGATATCCTTTTGGATATCCAGGAAACCTCACTGTAATCACAGCATCGAGTATTATCCAGAAATCCAAGTCCTTTTATTCCCATGTGTGCCAAAATGCATGAAGACTTGTCTGGGCTTAGCTACAGGGATCTACAGTTTTGGGGCCTCCAGGCTGAAGTTTTTGCCTCTTAGAGTAAACAAAACAAAACAAAAAAGCTTTTCCCTTTGAAATCTGCATGTCCCCCAGCCAGCTGCTGAGACTTTGTGTCTCCAGCCCTCCCTCACTTCATTAACTCTCTGCAAAATCAAGATCCGGCTGAATTGTGGCTGCAGTGGTAGATTACAGTCCGCTATAATTAACAGGCATAGATACAGCCTGACCTTTAGCCGCAGAGCTTTGCTATAGACCTCTGTCAGAACATGCAAACCAAGATAGCGAGCTCCTGAGAGCAGCATCCATCAGGTCTGCACACTGAAATAAAACACTGGCTGTAAATATTGTCTACTGCACATACTTGAGAGATGTTGCATTCTATAGATTTCTGGGTCAAGTTTCCACTCTGCCTATCTTTAGCGAGCGTGCACTCCAGCACGCCTTGCTGAGCAGCAGAGTGAGGCTCAACCAAGTCGTTAAGCCCATAAAATGCAGTACAAGGTCAGCAGACTTACCTTTTTGTTATCAGTAAATACACAGAATCATAGAATCATGGAATGGTTTGGGTTGGAAGGGACCTTAAAGCTCATCCAGTTCCAACCCCCTGCCATAGACAGGGACACCTTCCACTAGACCAGGTTGCTCAAAGCCCCATCCAACCTAGTCTTTCCTACCTTCCCCTCCACTCACCTTGTAGCTCTCTGCTTTGTTTATGACCTTTTTCTCCTCCTGTCCTAAAGGTACCATAACACTGAATTAATCTCAAATTTCTGCCCTGAAGCTTTGAGCTTGCCAGTGCAGCTGAGAGAGCAAGCACAGGGCAAACCAGCCAGCACCTTGCAGCGGCCAGACCCTGCATATCAACAGGACATAATACTGAATTACTTTTATCATGGATCACAGAACCACAAAACTGAAATGTTTCTAGATACCAACCCCTACTTTGATTGAATGATAAAGTGTTCTAACATTATATTCAAATATAAGTAAAATTTACAATCCACTCTGAAGTTATTTATACATTTATGAATGAGATAGATGGAGTATTTTTAGTCTGTCTCAGGGGTAAAATGTAATCTGAGGGAGCCAGTCCCTCCCATTAAGCTGTATTTGGAGAACACTGCCTGCTAGCATCATTTCTACCTGGAGGAAGGATCTCAGGGCTGACGGAGAGCTGTGCATGGCCATCACCTTCCTTTCCCCTGCCTGCTCTGCCCAGCTCATCCTACCCCTCCACTGCAACATCATTTTGGAAAAGGGCTCCTTTCCTCTAACAAAGCAGGGGAGTAAGCTCAGCTTTAATGCTGATTAAGCTCTATATACTACTTTATAGGGAAACTACAGAGACTGTTGCAGGCTGCTGTAACAGCGCCAAGGGTGAAAAAGCCGAGAGGAGCTCAAGCAAGAGCAAAGAAAGAAACCCACCGCTCCAAGGATACAGGAACTTAACAACAACAACAGCAACCCCCTAAATTCTTGGGCAGTTAAAACACAAAAAGACCCAAATTTCACACGGTCCCTGGTTACATTCTTTTCCTGTAGCATAAACCCTGGGTCATGCAAACACAGAGCTCTCCATAAGCACAGCCACCACTGGCAGCTGAGCCTCCTGTGCTCCCACCCTGCAGCTGAGCCTCCCTTGGGGCACCATCCCCACATTGGGACACCCTCCTGTTGACCCCAGCACCCTGACCCAACAGCCTCACTATCCATGGGGAATGAAGGGTCAGCTCCTGGCTTCACCCCTCACCAAATGAACCATTGACGTTTTCCTCTTGCAGCCTTCCACGAGGAAGAGGAAAAAAGCATGCTAACTAGATATTCTTCTTCTTGTGTTACAGTAACACATAACCAAATATTTATCTTCATAAATAATGAATAAATAGATAAACAATCTTATTCAATGTGTATGCACACCTCTAAACCTCCTCATTTCAATCTGGCACTGCCATTTTCTTACTTATTGCAGTAACTGCTTATCCCCACTTTCCCTTGCAGTGCACAGCAAGGACTGTGGCACACCAGCTTGTTTAATGCTGTCAGACAGGGATTAATACTCTGCAAAATAAAGAAATAAATGAAAAATGTGCTGGTCTCTCTGCATTTGATGCTCTGCTGTTGATCAACCCCTATTTACTGCAGTGAGAAGGAAATTCTGCTACGTAGGAAGAAGGACCAATGTTCTTCTGCCCAACAGCCTGCTACAGTAAAATCCTGGAACACCCAAACCAGAGTAATTTGAGTCTATGTTCTGGACATCTGTATCCTCTCCCTGAGGACCTGAATAGCTGCTTACTTTTCCACAGTGGAAAAAACATCATTTTAAGCTTTGCTACCAATTTCAATACTAATTCTAAGAAGAGGTAATTCTCCAGCAGAATCCTTCTATCACACAGGACATTCCTGAGAGCGTGGCAGGAAGGTCTCCTGTGATAAATCCCTTTAAATACAACAAATAACCCATTAAACGTCTTTTTCTTTCTACTTCAGACTAGACATTGAGAACAAACCCTTTGATCTGCTGCTCCAAATTTCACTGCCTCCCTGAAAACAAAGGGAAGAAAAGAAGCCACAGATTTTTACATGTCTCAGCAGAGGACAGTTTCCAACTCAGACTAAAAACTATGAAGTCATATATTTTTAATATTCCTGTCTAGCCCTCTGCAAACCACAAAACAATGCAACATCCATCATCATAAACGCTAGGACAGTATATTAGGAGGACAGCATATTTTTGGGTGTTTTTAAAGAAAAAGAACTATCCCTATTGGGAAATGGGAGAGAAATCATTAAAAAGGCCTGTGGCATACATCACGGGAGAGTGAAATCAATTAGGTCTTAATCTCATATTATTCATGAAAGGAAGAGTGAAACAGCTTATTTTAATACAGGCTTCTTCTGATAGACTCTATTGCAAAACTTACATTTGCTTTGGGTCACAAACCCAGCAAGTGAAACCTCTCAAAATGAAAACAAATAGAAGTAAAATTTGGGTTTGTAACATCAGCTAATAGTATTAGATAGAACAGGCAGCCCGTAATTATGTATCTTTCATGCAGTTTAACTTATGCCATTACATAATTAAATTTAGACCAAAGTTATATTTTTACATAACAACAAACACAAAAATTATATATGTGCTCCCAGTAGCATTACAAGTTAAGTATATATTTGGCAACGCTTTACAGTAAGTGGGTATTCATTACTAATTCCTCTGGTATTCATTGTAACAACATTAGTCACGAAGAACTAATGTGGATATAATATTTGAGCACTGGTTTATTTCTCTATAAATCAGCAATATAGAATGCACTGGTAATTCCCTGTCCTTGACATCACTGCAAGGCTGGTGAAGACCACACCACTGTCACTGCGGTAATATCCAAAATACATAGAATCATAGAGTGGTTTGTGTTGGAAGAGACCTTAAAGCTTGTCCAGTTCCAACCCCCTGCCATGGGCAGGGACACCTTCCGCTAGAGCAGGTTGCTCCAAGCCCCTGTGTCCAACCTGGCCTTGAACACTGCCAGGGATGGGGCAGCCACAGCTTCTCTGGGCACCCTGTGCCAGCGCCTCAGCACCCTCACAGGGAAGAGCTTCTGCCTCAGAGCTCATCTCAATTTCCCCTCTGGCAGGTTAAAGCCATTCCTCTTGGCCTGTCCCTACAGGCCCTTGTCCAAAGCCCCTCTCCTGGTTTCCTGGAGCCCCTTTAGGCCCTGGAGCTGCTCTAAGGTCTCCCCTTCAGGAGCCTTCTCTTCTCCAGGCTGCCCCAGCCCAGCTCTCTCATCCTGGCTCCAGAGCAGAGCTGCTCCAGCCCTCACAACATCTCCGTGGCCTCCTCTGGCCTCGCTCCAGCAGCTCCACATCCCTCTTGTGTTGGGGCCCCAGAGTTGGATGCAACACTCCCTGCCTCATTCTGACACAATTACATATTACGATTCATTACAATGATTGCTGAGGGACCTTTTTTTCAGACACCATTATCAGGTAATCAGAAAATTAGTCCAAGTTCAGATTGGACACCATTCCCATGACCACCCTTTGGTCATGATCTTTATTAACTTTCCCCATATGACCCCAGAAGGGGATACGAAGTCCCACTTACTTCAGTCAACAGAAAGTTCTAAAGAAAGCACAGAAACACGAAATAAAAATGGAAGTCTCCCCATTCTTCAAGAACAGCATCAAGAGCTGCAAAAGCACATTAGATGCTGCATTAACAGATGGCCCAAGTGAGAACATGAAGCTAAAATGGTTTCAAAAGGGTCTTTGCCATTTTCTACTGGCAATTTCTCAAGCCAATTGCAGACCTGCAGTAACTCTAGAATCACGGAGCAGCCTACATGTAGTACATTTTTGCATAAGGATCTTCCTATAATTATATATCAACTAAAGTCTAGTCATTGTAAGATACTGTAGGAGATAAAAGTATTTAAAACATGAAGTGTAAAAACACATTACTGTGACCAATTTCTAAAAACCAAAAATAATTCTGCAATTAGGGGCTCTTTTACATCTTCCCATCTATGTAACAAGAACCTCAAGCAGTTCATTGCACTTCGCCTATTTACTAATTTTATATAGTTGTGTGTATCATAACCACATTTGTGCCATTTCTTCTCCTTTTTCTCCCCTTTCTTTAATCACTCTGCAGCTAGTAGGGAGATGATACACCTCATTATCTTATTCTATGGGTCATCTAAAGTGGATATGAAGTAATCCTGCCTCCTACAGCTTTGGTACAAAGCCAAATAGAACTAGGAAAAGTAAGATGCCTGACTTAAAAAAGAGGATGCTTTTTATCTTCACTGTGGAAATCACAGAATCATAGAATCCTGAAATGATTTGTGCTGGAAGGGACCTTAAAGATCATCCAGTTCCAATCCCTTGCTATGGGCAGGGACAACTTACATGCTGCTTTGAAGAGTTTTGTCATAGCTAAACAGATATTGCAATCATAACCTCCCAAAACATCTGCAGGTAGTTCAGTTGGGAGACAAGTTTCACTCCCGGGGCCCAGCACCTCATTGATACGGGCAGAGTCTGTGCACCACTCAACAAGCAACACAGGCTCCTCTGACTGAATAAGGATTTTGGGCAAGGAATTTTCCAATTGTGCTATCATATTTAAATCAAGGCTTAATAAATATTTGCATACATACATCAAGCTTCTCTACTTACAGTATATTTGAAAGATTTTCAGTATCTTCTTTTACCCTAGTCCATTTTTATGTCTAAGTGTCCTTGCATTTACTTTGTGCCACTGCTTTCTAGACACCTTTTGTGCAGAAGACGTCAGCTTGGGAATGGTCTCAGCTGGGGTTGGAACTTCTCAAACCACTGTTGCCTGGTGCTGACCTGTGGCCAGGACATCAGGGGAGCACAGTGAGGGCATCTCGCAGGCATCCAGCCGGCTGTAACCCAGCTCAGCACGAAGCAGACTGAGTAATAAACTACACAAGCTTAAGTCATAGCCTTTGATGAAATATGACCTTGTGGGACAACCCTGTATACTTTGTGCTCAGTCAGTGAGCAAGTGGCCAGTCAATGCTCCTGGAAAGATAATTACCCACCCGTCAAAGCACACAGGCATTTTTGTCCATGAAGCCAAAGGGGCAAACATCTCTACAGACAAGGCGAGCTGGGGTATTTTTAGCCATGGAGCTCTTACTGGGATGGCTGTATTGGGGAATCGTTTCCTCTGGAGAGAGCTGCCAGGAACTTTATCCCTGCTTTTTGTGTTGTTTTCCTTGTGAATCAGCTCTCTCACAGAAAGCATTACACTAACATGACCAATCCCAGATCCTCCACAACAAAACTCCTAAAAAGTCTTACCCAGACAGTCTCCTCATCTATCTGAGCAGCTGAGTAAACTTGAAGAAGTAACTAATGACTCGCATACACATACACAGGAAAATATTTGGGTTTAAAATAAATCCCCGGAATACTGTAACCCTCAGTGCTTTATGTTGCAATGACTTTCAATCCTTGATGAGGTATTTCTGTCAGATGAAATTAATGGCACCAGCAAGCAAACAAACACCACTTCTTGCACACCTAAAGCACTGCATTCCCCATGTGGGCTCCATTTTGGATAATGCAAAATGTCAACTCTGCTGAGAGGCTTTCTGTTTTGGAAGGAGAACACCAAGTCCATGTGTTGACAAGCCTATGCAGGCTCTGTGCTGTAACACCCCAAAACCATCTCAGCATCTCACCTCAACCAACATTCATTAATAAATACTGTTCTGTGGGCACGTAAAAATCAGTGGTGTGAAAGAGATGTCCCAGCGAGGGATATGGGGGACAAATGGCAGTGCCTGTTACCAGAGATGCTAATCCTTATAGAACTGTACCAGCAGGAAAATGTGTCCCTGCTGAAGACACAGGGCATGGGCCAGCAGCCAGAGAACCTGAACTCAAACAGCATCCAACAAGAAGAAAAATCGCAGTATTTGACAAGTGCGGGTGA
Source organism: Strigops habroptila (assembly GCF_004027225.2). Lineage (NCBI taxonomy): Eukaryota > Metazoa > Chordata > Aves > Psittaciformes > Psittacidae > Strigops > Strigops habroptila. The sequence goes on from NC_044281.2 coordinate 79,965,107, forward strand.
TCTCCAGTTTAGGTTGGGAATTTTCTATGTTGAGTACTATGCAGTGGCAAATGTACTCTTTACTTTGAAATGCCCGCAAGTCCAAAGTGAAATTATGTCTATTTTTTTTCCTAACTCTAAACTTCATTAAGTTGATGCCTGCTTGTGTAGGGCTAAGCCTGTGAGGCTCATGTTTTTTCTGAAATAGCATTTTCCTGTACAGTCTATTTCCTATTACAATGACTGGATTGTAGAGCTGAAATGAATGTCAGAATTGTTTGCTGGATACATTACCAGATACCTTCTTTTTTAAGGCCCAGAAAGAGAAATTAGGTTTGCAAGAGAGATCGTTTATGGTTTTCTGAACCAAAGGTTTCATATCATATAAAACATTCCCAGGCAGTGATTTGCATCATGCATTTTGCTCAGTAGGTTTACTCCCAAGCTTATTTATACAAGAGAATTTCCACCTCAAATTACCACAGATTTGTCCTACAGATTTTGAAAATTACATTTAGATAAAATAAAAACATCTGGAAATAGCCTTTTTACAAAAGATTTTGTGATAGTGCACAGACTTTAAGTCCTTGAGAAGCTCAAGTACCTCTTGAGCCAATGGAGGTGAGGATGCAGCAGACTGGTATGGTACCTTGTCTCCAGGGATATCCAGCAGAAACAAGAGGAACCTGGATCAGTTGAGAAGTGTCTTCCATGGTCAGCATGGTCAGAAGTGGTCAGCATGACAATGGGGGTGCCAAGGGGCAGAAACCTGGCTGACCCATGTCACACCAAGCCTCTGCCATTCATTCCTGTTGCTTATGTGGTTCGTATCATCATGAGGATCTGGGTGCTGTGATTTCTAGGGAGGATCAACTCCTCTCTTTGATATTCCCAGGCAGACAGTGAGAAGAATGTCAAATATGCATATATATTTACATACATACAAAATTATTTGGGCATGGAGAAGGGATATATTATGGCAGTTAGATTAAGCTACCTCCCTTCAGTTCTTGAGCATCCTGCAGGACAAATGTCCAATCTCAACATAAAATACTCTTTCACTCCTAATGAGGAGGACTCTGGCTCTTCCACTCTGCCAGAGAAGAAGTGGGAAAAGCTTTGGGGGTCTCTTCTCCCGGTGGACTAGGGGTCAGTCCCACACGAGGAGACATTCCTGACCAGGGAAGCGAGCATAGTGCTGTGTGCTCCATGGATACTGAATATCAAATATCTTGTCTCCATACCAAAATGTCTCTCTGTGGCTCTAGGGTAAGATTACAAGCAGGCTTAAATGTATATATAGTATTTCTCTATGGATATGTGCAGGAAATAATGCTCCTTAAGGGTACAAACTTGATGAACCAAAGCTGCGTTTCTCTGAAGTCAAGAAACTAGAGACTAAGAAACCAAAGGGGAGAAATGCTGGGTTACTACTGAAATCAAAAGGGATTTTGGCACTGACTTCTGCAGGAAAGTTCTACTTGGAGCTGTTGTGGTCCAGCCTTGACTTTGGTTTCCAGTACAGCATTACTTGCTTGGTTAAAAAGACTTTTTCTGGGGAAGAACCCTGGCAATTTCTTCCTCACAACCAGCATTGCCTTACCTTAGATGTCCTCTTGAAACGTATTGAACTAATTGATGAGGTTTTAAAGGTATCTATCTGGAATGCAATATATTTGTTCAATATATCTTCTCTGTGAGCAGAAATTAACATCATTAATCCTACTTTAGAAACTGGGAAGCTGAAACACAAAGAGGCAAAGTAATCTAACAGAGGCAGTCAGAACACAAAATATAACTAAAAGTTCCCCATGTCCAGCACAGGTCACACAGCTGGAGGCTATCTCAGTGGCCAAAGCCCAGCTCACAAACAGCCTTCTTCCAAAAAACCTGACCTTACATCTCGAGCTAGATTAGAAAAATAAAGCATAGATCTCAAAGGCCAAATTCCAGCTTCATTCAAACACACTCAGTTGAGTGTTTGTGCAACAGAGGTTAACACTTGCTATGTTTTTTATGAGCAATATTTTTTACCATAGGATTTGTGGCATGCAAGGGCTTCTCAAGCAGTTTCAATAATTGTGTTATATTTAACAATACCAAATAAAAACATAGCAGTTGGATCAATATTGTATTCATATTTTATTCCATAAATAAACTCCATTGGTTTGTAAGCTGGTTGGTTTTACTTCCAAAATGTACAAATAAAGATTTAAATATTTTTGGAGGAAACATTACAGATGGTTTTAGTTCTGCAGTTTTGATGCAAACATACTTCTTGGCACCACTTCTTAATATGCCATTTCTATAAATACTTAGTGATCATAGAAGTGGAGTAAAATATATATTACAATGAAAAACACAAAACCCTGTTACAATCAAGTTTTAAAGTATTGCTCTTTAACAGGTAAGCTTGCTATGTAGATTCACTACATAAACAGGAATAGAGTTCTCCAGAGAGCTAAAATATTGGTCCCTTTTGGTATGTTAAGTATTAATGTGAAACTGCTGCTTCTATGATTATGTGGGAATGCTATTTCAGCTAGTTTCTAAACATAACAAATAATGATTTTCATTTTTCTTTACTTCAAGGATTTAACTCACAGGAAATCAATTAATAGAATACTTCAGTGAAATAAGTTGTCCAGATCTTATAAAACCAGTTCTATGGCTACAGAGATGCATCTTTTTCAAAAGATGAAGGTAAATAATACCACTGTAATTCAGTATTTGCATTTAAAATTCTTTAAATGATTTCCTCTGGGCAAGCTGACCAAAAGGTGATGCTCTGAAGCAGCTGTGCTCCTTTTAGACTGGTTTTGATTACTTGAAAGATGCCTATAAATTTCAGTTGAAATATAAATGTTCTTTCTTCATACAAAGAGCCAAAGATAAGAACAACACCTCCAGGTAATTGAGATAACAGTGAATTTTATGGCAGTCAAAGGCATTCAAGATCCAATTAGGATAATGGGCAAGAGAATCCTTTGTCACTCCGTGTTTCTTTGAAGGAGCTGGTCCAGTAATTGCTGGGAAAAAAACAGTGCAAAACAACCTTAAGATACTGTTAAAATACATGATGTAGATGTAACTAATACTGTAGGTGAGACAGTTTTAACATTCTCAGACTTCAAATCTGCTGCCTACATTGCTCAAAAATAATAAATAAAACCCCAAACACTGAAAGCTTTTCCTTGTTGGACAGGAAAGGTGTCATTAGATGAATAGAGTACTGAAACAAGACAAAACTGGTACTTGTGTACAATGTGGAGCAGGATTATCTGGGAATGCCTCAATGCTGCACTGGGATTACCTGTGCTAATGCAGCTTTTTACCACAACTAATTAATTACTTGCTTGTAAAAAACACCAAAGTTTAGGATGCTTATTCCAACACAAAGTTCAGCTGTTAATTCCAGTTTAGAGAGGTGCCTAAACCCAAGAACAAGGCTTAAACTCACCCTTTGCTCTCAGGGTGTGCACATGTTTAGCACAGGATTCCCAGGAAGGTGCTGACTCTACAGACCCCATTCCCAGGTAAAGAAGGGTTACAAAACTTGGCATTACCATAAATCCTTACCTTTTTAAAGTTCTCGACACGCAGCTTATTACTCTGGATGATGATCCGCTTCTGTTTTTCTTCTTGTTTCTTTTTCACTTCAGGTAAATTGTCATAAATCCTGCAATGAATTTGGAAGTTAACTTCACGTGTCAGCCCTGGGACTTGCAAATCATTTGTTTTTCCTATGGGAAACATTTGCCTTCAATGCAATACTTCTCATTAATGGGCACCTCCAAATACTTGAATTAGATTTATAAAATATTTTTAACTATAAATATTAACAATAATGCTTTTTATATAAAAGCTGACTCGTAGAAAACCACTTCTAATTCTGGACTAAAAATGAAAGAGATGGGATCAGGTTATCTCAATGCAGCAGCAACATTCTGGAGCAGCTTCTAATGAGCTCAGTGGAGTTGGTTTCAATTTATAGCAACATAATTTAAACCAGAATCTGGCCTGTACACTTTTTTTGTATTTAGGTCACAAAATTTATGCCAAACAATTATTTTGACTTATTTTTCTAAAATATAAGAAAACCGTCATTCTAGGACTGTAGACTGTTAACATTTTTTGCTGTCGTTAGGAACTCTTTTCGTCAAGGAGAACATAATCTGTCCATCTTATAAAGAGCATAAATTGCCCTCAAAAAGGTGACTTCTGGTCTGATCTTTTTCCACTGAAATCAATGGTAAAATTCCCAGGACGCTGAAATGAAAGTCAGACCTTCCTTCGCCGCAGTCCTGTTTTCTGTATGCGTACTAAGCCTGTTTAGTTCTGATTTCTCCTTATGATATTTTGCAAGAGTGAGTTCTTGAAGCAGCCCATTTTGGCTGGAGATTGCATTTTGCAGAAGAGAAATGGGACAGATCTTGGGCACTTTTAAAAGCAGGATGAATTCTGCATGGTAGTCATTTGCAGCTTTCCTTGCTGTAAATGATGGCATGAAATACAGTACAGTTAAACATCAGGCAGCAGGCTCCTAATAGTTTGCTGGAATTCCCATACTCTGTGCCATAATCAGAGTGAGTAAAAAACCCACCGCTATGACTGTACTGCTTACATTTGGAATGTCCAGCATGAGATGGAACTGGATGATCTCTAAGATCTCTTCCAGCCCAAACCATTCTATGGTTTTACGATTCTATGAGGTACCTGTCAGGAGCTTAGTTTTCACACCATGAATACCCCATGCTGTCTGAAACTGCTAGAAAAGGGCAGGGGTGCCCCAGATCTATCAAACTGATACTGTGGAATAAAATCATGGGCATTGCACATGGCAAGCATGTGTGAAAGACCAATCCTTCAGTGTATGAATATAACATGGAAATGCTCTGCCTTAGGTGTGAGATGGCAGTGATTCACAAGGAACTCAGAACCAAAGTGATTTGTACCTTTTAGATCTCATATGCATCTCCTTCTCAGGAATGAATCTTTCCTTTGGTTTGAAGAGGTTATCTAGAGGGAAAATAATGTTAACATTGAAGAAATCTATGTTTACTGAGATTTTATATGTTACATTTTATGAAGTCATGATATGCTGTCTCTGATTAAACTTTTGATGGCTTAAGGCTGGATATCCAAATCTCCACAGGTCAATGGAAACGCATTTAACAACTTAATCTGGAGCTGGATTGGTTCCCAATACTGCCCTACAGAAAGGGAAGGATGGATAAGACCCATAGCAACCACCTCCATTGCAGGCTTGTCATTGTCACATACAGCTGTGTGAGCCCTTTATTCAGATCAAGAACCAGCAATGATTTCTGCTCTACCAAGTAATCTACTTTGCCTACGTTCTCATGTGCACACTGACAGTATCCTCAGCTAATGTTTGGACTTGATGATCTTAAAGGTCTTTTCCAACCTACTTGATTCTATGATTCTATGATTCTAATGTGTGTTGGGACCTGGCCTGGTGTGATTATTTCTGATTCAATTTACACCTGTTTTGCAGGGCTGTGAATAATTATGCTGAGCTTTAGGAGGAGGAAAATTATATTACTCTTTCCTGATCAAACATGAAGATATCTGAGATAATTCCAAGTAGCATTTCCCTGGATGCAGGAAAATAATTACTGATCTTAGCAGTCGGTAAGTGTCAGGAATAGGTAATTTTAACACCTTCCTTGCAAAAATGGTTTCTAAATGGGAAGGGATGGTGTTTGTACAAGGAGGGAAGCCAGTAATCAGAACTGATTCTTGATGAAGGAGGAAGTGTTTAAGCACGTGTTTCAGGGAGAGGGGGGAGAAGAATATTGCTGCCTGCACAGCTATGTTATTTAGATGTACACCAGGATGATGAAAGAAAATTCAGATGCATAGAAGAACTGGTTTTACACTCTGGTGCCTGAACACAAGGATGACCAGAGAGTTCTCTACACCCAGCCACATCCATGTGGTTTCACCGGGGTGCTGAGCACAGGGGTATAAATCCCCTCAGTAGTCACAGGAATCTGAACATTAAAGGTATTTGCCAGTATCTTTGCAGGACATATGATAAATATACGTGCAAACTTTTAAGCACTTCCATTTTCCAAGGAAGTTTAGAAGACATAATATATATCACAGCAGGCACCACATCGGCCTCTTGCTGCCGTCTCACCGAAGAGACAAAATACAATAATCAAGGCAGAGAAGTAAATACAGAGAATAATTCATTCCAGAACTGGCCCTGAGCAAACCCAGCGACTACTACCCAAAAAAGACCCCTTCCCCACCAGGTTTCCTTCCCTGCTGTTTAACACAGAAAATGTTTCAGGGATGTTTATAGGAGATGTTTCAGCAACCAAACAGCCCCGAGCAGCTTACAAGGCTACACCCAGAGGCAAAGTCATACTCAGATTACTATACTTCTCAGGAAAACACTATATGTCCTTTAAGATCACTGTTGTATCTCGATGTAGAAATAAAAGGGAACGTTGCAGCAGTTCCTATTCTGAACACAAACTGAGAAGGGATGGAAGCCTCCTCTGCCTGAGGACTAACTTTTCTCCGCTCAGCAGATGCCTACACTTAATCGTGCTTATTAAATCCTCAGTACACACAAGCAACATGCCCAATTTGCTAGGAAAATATAATTTGTCTTTTATTTATTAGTGGGTTTATGTTCATTTACATGTTGATTAACTTAAAAGCAATAAACACTTGGATGCTACTGCCTGAATAAGCCTGAAAATTAAGGGAGCAGATTGCCCATGACCCAGCTGTTCCTGCTGAAGGATTAGGGTCCAGGGGCATTGATTTTCTGGGACCAATGTGGATCCCAGTGCAGTTCAGAGCAGCCTCAGCATAGCCCCTTGCTGCTTGAGGTTTTCAACCTCATTCTAACAGCTCAGCATTGCAGGATGATCCCTTCCAGGCATGTCCCCTAACCTGGAGAATGGCATGGGATCAGTCTGAAATCATACAGAGCCATTCCTATGGGTTCCCTGCAGTGCTGAAACAAAAGCAGGAGGCACTTCATGCTGCACAGCAAATCCAGGCATCTTTTTTTGTCTATGTGATCCTCAGTACAAGATCCCTCATAGCACAACCAGTTCCTTGCACCCTTCCCTGTACTTGAGCACAAAAGAGCAGCTGAGGGCACTGGATATAACACCCCAGCAGAAACTGCACTACCTGCACCAAGCCCTCACGCAGTAAGTCAAGGCAGACCTCTCCTGAAATGAGATACTATCCAACAGCATGACTGACCAGCACAGAGTTTGGCTTTTATATGATTTCCTATGCACTGGGAGTGACATCTGCTCAAATGTACGAATTTTTATTCAGGGAGTGCTCAGACATAGGATTTCTGATACAAAATTAATTGGTTTAGGGATTCCCCCCTACTTTTTTCCTAAATAGAAGCTGTTAATGACACATTAACACTTCCAGACCTCTGTGTGTAGCCACCAGAACATGCAAGGGATGAAAAACCCAGCCAGGGATCTGCAGGGCAGTGACCTATCTTGTAAACAGCATGACAAGCTCATCTCTATTTTTCCTGTGAGTCACTAAGACAGGCTGGCCCCTATGTTTGAGTGCTGGGAGGCACCACAGAGGCTGAAAGCTGTGCTGGTGCTTGAGCATAAAGCTTTAACTCCAGAATAATCCTCTCCTGATGGCACAGAAATGGTCTTGAAGGGCATCAGACCCTGGTGATTCTGTCTGGAACAAGGTATGTGGCTGTGCAGATGGCTTTGAAAGGAAGGATTAGAAAGAAACTACGGGGAAAATCCTCCAAGAAAAATAGAAATCTACCTTGGTTCTAAAAGTATCCTTTGTGAAGCAGCTTGGAGTCAAAAGATTAACACTTATGGCTAAACATCCATGGAGTATCTCTTGACTCACTCTCAGGTTGCTATGTATGAGAAAAAAAATCATATGCCAGCATCAAGCAGAAGTAAGGCTAATGCTCGATGGGTTTTAGGATTAGAATTCAAAAATTAACTGAAAAATAAATAAAACCTAGTATAAATGAGAAAAAATTCATATGTGTATTTAAATAGTATTCAATATTAGAAAGTGTATTCAATATTAAAATTTTCAATATTAGAAGAAAGTGTATCTCAATGTGGAAGAGCAGCACACGTTCAGAGCTATAATAACCTGCCAAACACATCACAAAGACCTGAATTAACATTCTTCCCTACCAAGCGAAGATCAAAGTGGGCTATAAAGCAGACAATTCCCCAGGTTGATAGTCTTCTAAATTGCATTTTATCAAAGTTCCTTATCAAATCTCATAGCTTTGTATTACTTTTGGAAAAAACTATTCCAAAGGCTAGAAAAGAAGGGATTTCAAAGCAGACATTCAACATTTCCAGTGATGCCCTGCAGTTAAAAAAGGTATTGACAGATAAGCACGAAACACTTCACTGGTGTTTTATTCAAACCTTGTGAAAATACTGGGCTTCTGGTATCTACACCAACAGTGTGTGCAACACATCTCCATTGAGGGAGAAAGAAGCCACTTCAGCAACTTGCAAATGAAGGTAAATGGGTCATCACGGTAATATATGTTAACTAATGCTAAACTGCACCTCAGACAGGATGAGTAACTTTCCTGCTCAGGAAGTTAGTAAATGTTTAGACAGAGAACAGATAAAATGATTGTGTTGGAACCATCCCCTGACTTCCTATTTACCAATAAATCACTGAAACACTTAAAAAAGAGTAGCAAAATTTATCAAAGGCTAAACTCTGCCTGTCAGAATATACATAACATGTTCTCCTAAGATAAATGCAAATTATAAGTGTTTATTATGAGCTAAAATGTGCCTTTGAAGATGTGTTGCCAGACCCTGAAAAGCAAAGCACTGATAGTGGTGGCTCCCTATTAAACTGCTTTTTTACTGAACTGAAAAATAATTCACCAAAAGCCCATTCACCCAAAGAAGTTCTATGATATAAAATATTATTTTAAACACTGCTTTTTAGAATCAACAGTCCCTTAAAAAATAAATTATCCTTGAAGCGAAGATAAATGTCAGGGTGGCATTCAGCTTAGCATCCCCATAGCACTGGACTGGGAATTCATCCAGGGAATACAAAGTTGTGCCTACACCCAGGGGTGCTGCCCAAACTTCTGCACATTGTATGTCCATGACTTCATGCAATGAATTACTTCAACTGCAGTCAACAGATGAGGTTTTGGTATTATAAGAAGTGCAATAATCCATTAGTTAAAGGTCTGATGGTAAAGTCTTCTGCTCATCTCAGAGAAATGCTGAAGTTCAAAAGTGGTCCTTTACCCGAGGGGACCCATAGGAAGGTGGTTCATGGGCTTTCAGGTTTTCAGAACTCTCTGTCCTATTGAGAGTTCTGGTCCTCCTTAATATTTCAGTCTTAACAATGGAAAACCTTACCAGCATGTCTAAAAGGGCTGTTTTGAAAAATGATAAACCCCCCCATTTTCATACTAATTTGAGGCATCATGCAGGAGATTTCAGTCCACTCTGTCCAAATCATACTTGAACGTTCATGGATTTCACTCAGCAAAAAAATTAATTAGCATCTCACCTGGCCTTCCTAAATCATTCTTGTTTGATTAGAGCACATAGTCTTGAAAAGCATAAAATTTCCTTCAGAAAATGGCAATTAATGAAGAAGGTATGACAGATCTTAGTAAATTCATCAAATATTAATTTAATCCTTGGTAAAACTTGCACCAGCTTCTTAATCCTGACTTCTTATGTTTCACTTTCTAATCGTAGGTGAAATCAGACCTTTTACGCCAGAATTAAAATGTCCATCATCAAGAATTCAGTTTCCTATTTGGCTACTTCAAGACTCCAATGAAATTACTCCCCAGCACACTGATTGAACTTCGTGAGTCACCCATTACAGGGCACATCATTTCAATGCTGCCACCATCACACAGAAAACTCTTCAGATTTGAAGATTTTCCAATTTATTTCCACCTTCCTTGCACAGTGGCTGGCTATCTCCCCCCTTCACAAGGATGAGGGCATGGAAGGGACATGTTGTCACCCCATTCACTCCATCACCTCTCCCCTATCATCATAATGAGTTTGAGCATCAGGCTCCTGAGGGACCGTGTCACCCACTGCCAGTGACCTGCAATGTGCTGCCGTGCTTAGCTGACTCATAGGCACTGCTCTAATCAATGTGATGAAGAATAGTATCATAAAAATAGGTCATTCCTCTTCCTAATTCAATTACTTGGCTGCTGCTTAGTCTTTATTCAGAGCTGCCGGCCTTGACCAAGGGACCTGATGCCGGCAGGATCAGGGACACTACTGCTAGCTGTGAGTTTTGATGAGGAAAAGGAACCTGAGAAATGACACAGCTAAAGTCACACGTGAATAGAGATGGGCTGGTGCCTGCAGACATCTCCTCAGCTGCCAATGGCATCTGAAGAACACAAGGATGCATGTTAGAGGATTTGCTGGCTGTGCACTTATTGCAAATCCTCTCCTCTCTCCACAGTCCAAATAAAAACCTCCCTGCTTAGAGCTTCTCAAGAAACCAACCCCTTGAAAACACCAACAAACAAACAGCACTCCTCACCCTCCAGGCTTTTTGCAGTTACAATAAAGCTTTTTGGAAAGGTTTAGACGCACGACTGAGGAGGTATAAACTTGTTTCCAAAACAGTACTAAAGATACAGGATTTGGAAGCAAATCCAGAGAAAACACAGCAGGCACCGTGGTAGGGGTTGAACGGTAACGTTCAACTTACATTGCCGTTTCCAATGAACCACCACCCTCTCAAAGGAAAGGAAAATGGAAGGTATGAAAAAACCATATGTGCCTGAGAAATTTCCTTTAAAGCCCTGAAAATGCTTGTGTACACTAAGATCACAAGGCTGTTCATTATGCAGATTTAAAGGCCTATAAACAGCTGGTAGTCCTGTCACCGAAGTAATTACATTACGGTTTTAGAGATTTAAATCCAGTTATTTGAACATTGTTTCTATTCAGTTCGTCACAGTGGGATCTCTAATTTGTTCGACATAGTCAACAGCCGAGTAGTCTATCTTGGACTAATTAGCACTCTCCAAATGCAGAAGCACACATTACACAGCACAAAGGCAAGTGTGAGAGTTGCAGGTTCTCTGCCTTCAAAGTGCTCTTGTGACGCTAAAACCTTCTGCAGGATAAACACTTTCATTTTGTTAAAATTACTTTCAGGGCTTCGTAAAATCCTGCCCATGACTAACAATTAAAAATGGTAAATAATTTGGGGGGTTTTGGATGAGAAGGTAAACAGGAACTGCACAGATGTTGGTATTTATATGGAAATTATGTTGAATGCCAATTATTTCTTTCTCCCTACAAGAAACTAAAGTTGTAACAACACTGTCAAAACATTGGAAAACCATCCTAGCTAATAATGTTATCAGTAAAGACACTTCAGTCTGATAGAATAATCTCAGGTGGAGAAATATCTCTGAAGGTCGGTGCTCTTATTTCTGGGTGAAAACAATTTTATTGAAATAAAAGCTGTGAGCCCAAAGTGAAGCACATGGAAGAAGCTTATTTCAGAGAGATATAATTGCAGCAAACTTGTTAAGTGCATAGGGAAACACCTCAGGCTGTGGTTTAACCCCCATTTACATCTGCACAACAGCAGGCTGCCTCCCAAGGGGACAATCCCACCTCTCCTGTGCTGCCTTCCCTCATGGGCATGGATGTGCATGTGGCAAATGGGCAGGGAACGGCCTTGGGTGGTGGAAAACTAATTGGGTAACTAATGTTATTGCCAGTGCTCCTGGCGAGTGTGCTGCAGTGACCTGCTCTGTGAGCACCTCGGGGCTGTACAGACACATGCTGCTCCTGCCTGGCCACAAATGTGCTTATAATCCATCCCTGGGGTCACTGTGTCAGTGTCAGTGGAAATTAAACTCATCAGCCAACTTGTTCTTATGAAAAAGACCGTTTGAAAGTGTACGAGGGCGTGCTGGCAATGAGCCCTATGAACTTCAGAGCCTCAGCCCTCTACCTCCACAAATCCCAAAGACATCAGGAAAGAGGAAAAACAAGAAAGTTTGAAAACCATCAGACTGAAAACAGCAACCACAAGATCACACCCTGAAGCCTAGAGTTGCCATCAGTACAGTGCTGTATACTTAAGCAAGTTTCCAGGTCATCATTTTACTCTCCTGGGTTCTTAATTTCAAGTGTTGTTTCAACGTGTGTTGCTGTGGAAGAGTTGCCTGCTTCCTGAGACCAAGAAACCTGTGGGCAGGTTATGGCTGGGAGACATTTCTTAAGACTAGCAGGGAAAACAGCCAAATAATATACCAATGGCTATGGGGACATGGCAAAGCAACTGTCCTGTGTGTACAGAACTGCCCAGTTCCCTTGACTTCTAATGATGACTAAGGTGGAGTAACTGATTTGGCCTTTATAAGTGACTGCAAGAGGCATAAGCTTCCAGATGACTACAGGAATGTACATGGCACCATAGGGAGGACATAGGGCAGGTCTTTGCCCAGGGCACCCAGGACAACTGGACTGTACATATCCTGGAAAGTAATGGTTGCGATAACACAATATTAAGCCTCAGCCACAGCCTCTGTTCCCAGCTTTGGTGTCACAGTCATCTGCTGCTGGACCACAACTGACTCCACCAGGTACAACCAGAGATGGAGGTGGCATTCAGGACTTACTCTGTTTGGATAGTATCTAAAGGGGTTGACAAGAAAGCTGGAGAGGGGCTTTGGAGAAGGGCCTGTAGGGACAGGACAAGGGGAATGGCTTTAACCTGCCAGAGGGGAGATTGAGATGAGCTCTGAGGCAGAAGTTCTTCCCTGGGAGGGTGCTGAGGCACTGGCACAGGGTGCCCAGAGAAGCTGTGGCTGCCCCATCCCTGGCAGTGTTCAAGGCCAGGTTGGACACAGGGGCTTGGAGCCACCTGCTCTATTGGAAGGTGTCCCTGCCCGTGGCAGGGGGTTGGGACTGGATGAGCTTTAAGGTCTCTTCCAACCCAAACCATTCCAGGATTCCACAACATGTTGACACACTGTAGGATGATATTTTTCCTCTTCTGGCCACTTTGTCACCTGCATAAACCTCAGGCTCTTTACCACTTGTAAAGCTGGCTTTGAAATACAGAGTCACAAATAAACCCTGGATGTTTCCTTTGCCCAGCCAGCTTTGGCTGGCCGACAGCTTTTGGTGTCATCTGTGCATGGGTGCTGTACATGAGCAGGCTGGGAGCTTTCTTTGGGAAGGTACAGTCTCATTACATTCATCAAAATGGGTGCCAGGGAAGGTGATGCTGCTCTCCTCCCTCACCATCTCCCACCTTCCCTCCTGCCTCCTCTGTGTCAGCTCATCTGATCATACTGCTGTTTGATGAGCTGGACCAGTCATTTGATCTCAACCTCAAAGAGGGAAACCTAAGAAAAAATAACTAAAAATCTAAGAAAAAATAACTTAAAATAGCTAAAAAGCAGCTCCTGCTATATCAGCTCACTGATCCAACTGAAATATGGGGGCATGGATGGGCCACGTTCAGTGACAGAACAGGCAGTGACACCGCTGCTTGCGCCCACAGCCTGCCTTGCTCCAGGTTGTAATGTGAAATGGCATCCTTAAATCACTGGGATTTTGACATCCACTTCCCATCTCAGTAAATGGAACTGTGCTTGCACCCCTCCCTGGACTACAGCTGCATTTATTTTTCTTCCATTTTCCTTTTGTTTTCTGAAACATGACACAAAGACCTTCATTGCTGTAAAAGCACATTTTACATGCTAAAATGGCTTTTCCAGAGAATACAGAATAATGATGATAAAGGAAGGGACGGAGAGGCTGTAACCTGGTGGGATGGGGATGTCATCAGCAGAGACATCAGAAGAACACAGACATACTTGGTGACCATGAGGGAGAAGCCCTTGTCTCTTCTGCAAGAAGGGTGGCAGATAGAAAAGCTTGGGAGCATGGGTAGGAAACCAAGATCCTCCACTCTGGGCCTCGTTAATGATACTAATCCTTCTGCACAATAGCGTCCACCAGAAGTCCTAAAATACCAACTGTCAGGAGTCAGACCAAATTAAATATGCTTGGTACACTCCTACACAGCCCTCTGAACTGCAGCCTACACAGTTGTGCTTTGTTGGGGTCTCGGATTTCCAATATTAATCAGAGTTATGCTTAAAGTGACACTTCTGTCATTATAAAAATATTAAGATCTCACAAACAGAAAATTACATGAGGGCAGATGAGTTACAGAAACTAAAGATTCTCTTTAGACAAATTTCTCTTTAATGACTAACCACTGAAAGAGGGAAATAGTAATTTACTTGAATAATTAATGTATTTCAATATTATGCTTTTATTGCTCATTAAGCAAGCATAAAAATTAATCTTTAATTATAATTTCAGGAGAAATAGGTTCAACCTTTCTTTTTTTTTTTTCATAATGTATTTGTAGAACGGTTTGAGGGACTTTTGAAGCCAAACAAACGAAGGGGGGTATATTTGCCATTTCTCCTAAGATATATGACAAACTCCTGGCCTGTGCTGCTGGTGGGAGAGCTTCCTGGTGCTGGTGCAGAGCCCCAACACTGCAGGGCCTTGTGGCCCTGAGAGATCTCAACCCAGGTAAATTAACTTGGATAATGGAAGTGGAGAATGGATTTTATTGAGTCTTTAAAATATAATTTGTGTTTTGTGCTTTGTTTACTTGTGTTTATTTCATTCTCACTATGAAAACCTGTTTCCTATCTGATGAAAGGTAGACTCTGTCGTACCACAACAAACAGCACAGCTGTAGCGAAAGCAATTGGTACTCTGCAATGCAAAGCAGGAAAAGAGCCCAAGATGGGGACTTAGACCCAGCTTTCCTGCACTCAATCTCATCCCTCAGGGAGCAAAAAGCAAATATGTGTTTCCCAGTGCCGAGGATATCAAAGATTTTCTTTCCTGGTTCTTCAAGGTGGCCCATCTCACTTAGTGTTTTCAATTGATTTACTTTTCAGTAGAATAACGTGGCTTCAAACAGCCACAGGTTTAAAACCAAAGCATAAAGAGCAATGCCAACCAATCAGATCAATCTTTTTCTTTAGTCAACTGAATTAAGTAACAGCCAGATGGCAACTAAAATAAAAAAAAAAAAAAAAGGAAAGAAAACAAAAAATAATTTATTTAACATCTTGTGCCTTGATAATATTTACAGAGGTGTTATTGGGAGGGAGCTGCGAGGGAGCTTCTCAGAGAGAACTGTTTTACTAGCTGGATATTGAGTCTGTTTACCACTAGGGTAACAAACCAACCTAATCAACTTGAATGAGGAAATCACAGAGTTTAGATGCATTGATTTCGCAGCCTTGCACAAAGCTCTGGGCAGACAAGTGTTCTTTCACAGCTAGCTCACTGTTGAGGGCTCCCTGAGTCAAGTGGCAAGTCCACACCTGAAGCTGCTGAGAAAACCAGACTGGGACTCCTACTCCCAAATTCCGCTTACCCCTTTACCTGTCACTTCTCTCCTCATAACTGGTCCTTCTGTGGGCTGTGAGACATATGAAATGCTATTTATTGGTATCACCTTTACAACTAGCAGCGACTTGCACCATGCTGAACACAACTGCATGTGACAATGACAGAAAGTCACCAAGGAGATCTCCTTCCACTGCTACAGAAAACATCTTATCACCACTAACCCATCTCTGTGCTTCAGAAGCTTTCTGCTTTGAGCATTAGGATAGATGCTGGAGCACTGGCAGGGTGAAATGGGAACATGTTTTGTCACAAAGTTAGTATGGAAACACAATAAATGGGTCAAGATTTGAAAGACAGCTACAGACCTGTTGCTGGTCACGATCCAACTTACCACTGAGAGGGTGAGGAACAGTGAATTGCTTTCTTCTGCTCGAAGTGGATGTTGAGGCAGACTTGCGAAGAGGTGGTACTTGGTTGGTTGCAGGAGCTTCGCTCTGCTGGGCTTTCCTCAGCTGGACCATTTGTTCAAGTCTCTTCAGCCTTTCTTGTGAACGACAGATGAACTGAGGCTTGTGGATTTCTAGTGCTTCCTACGTGGAATCATAGAATCAACTAGGTTGGAAAAGACCTTTAAGATTATTATGTCCATGAGACAGAGAAACCGCTTCATTTAAAAGAATTAAAGGGAAGGGAAAAGGTGATATGCATCTAACTGGTTTCAGTCAGAGATTATCAATGAAAGTGATTCCTCTTCTGTACAAAAGTTAGCAAACTGCCTGTCCATCTGTCTTTACTTCCTTTCACAGTTAGAAAGCTGCCTTGGTGTGACATTAACACATCAGACAAAGGAGAACCTTTGAAAAATCCCCAATTTCCAGAAAACATATTTGACTTACATATTTTTGACTTACATATTTTTATACATAATATGTCATATTGTTATATGTTTATATGTTTTGAGTTACATATTTTTATGTTATCCAAATCCAAGTTCTTGATGTTTTGCCTATTTCCTTGTCTCACCCCATCGCCAAAGCAGCTTGTCACTGACAGTTCACAAGCTTTCCAGTTTATTTAGATTGTCGTGCAGATCTACTCATGGATGAGCCAGAAGGAAAACACTTCCCAGTCAAAGGCTGCTTCAACATTTAGGAATGTCTTAGGACAGAAGAGAGGAGTGGAGATTGGTCTTTAACATGCTCCAGAGGAGAAGACAGGAAAGCACGTCTGGGGCTTGGTATCAACCCAGGGTCATGTCCACACCTATGGTAGCCACTCATGGAAATTGGCAGCTTCAAGGTACAATTTCAAAAGTGTCTTTGGAAAATTTGTAAATCCCTGAATTTTTAACATGTTCCTCTGCAGGAATGGCAGCTGGGGCTTGAAATGGGGAGCTTTTGAAACCAAACAACCAATGAAGTCTTGGCATCCTCAACATAAGAAGGACATGGAGCTGCTAGAGTAAGTCCAGAGGAGGCCACAAGGATGATCAGGGGCTGGAGCATCTCCTGTATGAAGACAGGCTGAGAAAGCTGGGGCTATTCAGACTGGAGAAGAGAAGCTGCGTGGAGACCTCAGAGCAGCTTCCAGTGTCTGAAGGGGGCTACAAGGATGCTGGAGAGGGACTCTTCATCAGGGACTGTAGTGATAGGATAAGGGGTGATGGGTTCAGACTGAAACAGGGGAAGTTCAGGTTAAATATAAGGAAGTTTTTCACTGTGAGGGTGCTGAGGCGCTGGCACAGGGTGCCCAGAGAAGCTGTGAATGCCCCATCCCTGGCAGTGTTCAAGGCCAGGTTGGACACAGGGGCTTGGAGCAACCTCCTCTAGTGGGAGGCAGGCCTGCCTGTGGCAGGGGGTTGGAACTAGATGATCTTAAGGTCCTTTCTAACCCTAACTATTCTATGATTCTTCCCTCAGCCACATCCTGGGAAACAAACACCATCCATAAAAACAAAAGGAAAAAAAAAGGAAAAATAATAATAATTACAAAATCAATCCCCATATTAACAACAACAATACCAACAAATGGATATTTACCCGCAGTGTCCGCGGGGTAGGTGGATGTTTCTCAGCCTGGGAGCTGGTTTCTGGCTGGGTGAGTGCGTTGCTTTTCCCATGAGTAACATCTGGCGAGTGAGCCGTGGATAGTGTTACCCTGCTGGCTCCCTCCCGCTCGTCCTCCTCCTCACGCTCTTTCAGTTTGTCACTTGAACCACAGAATTCATAATCGCCTTGGAGAGATTTAAAAGTTCATTAAGAGTGCATGGTTAATTTTTTATTGGGTTCTCCACCTCATTAGACAGAGAGAGCAATTTCTGAAATAAGAATGCCAAGGTATTATTAATAGGCCTCATTAAGCAGAATAGATCAAATCTAATCATAGGTGCTGCTCGCTGCCCTGTGACACCCAGAGTATCTTTCACATTAAGCCAGACATGGCATCAAAGCATAATTAAACTGCTCGGGTGTTTAGCTTCATTTGCTGGTATTTGCTTCCCAAAAGCAAGATGCTTCTGTGCACAGTTCTATCATGGAAAGCAAAGGATGTCATGCTGCGATTTGTAGTTTGAGTTCATTATGATTTATTGCACGTACTGTAGGAAATAACATATTCTTATGGACCTTAATCACATATCATTTCTTTTTGACTGTACTGAGATTTCATAAACACTACTCTCATTTTGATCTTTGTTGATAAAACGGTTTGCTTCCTATCATTTCTATATATTCATTAGCCAGTGGAAGGACTCCATGAAACAAATAATAAACAAAAGGTTAATGTGCATTATAGCATATTATTATGAAAGCTGTCAATTCACATTGAGAAAAAAAGAGATTATTTTCTACACTTATAATTATGCTTTAATGCTCTGTGACTGATAGTACCTCACAAATTAGGACCAAAAGAGGCAGAAATCAGAGCTAACAAGACTTCATATAGAGGACAGAATTAATCCAAAATAACAAAGGAGCTTCGGAAGAGCGCCATCTGAACTCTTTTGAAAAGTCACACTGGAGTACTTCTTCCTTGCCAAATAATTTGATTTCTAGAACTAAATATCTGGGAATAAAGCCCATTACTGTTTTATTTCAATTTTTGGTTACAATAAACTTAAAATATTTTCCTCTTTATGACATATTGTACATATTATATTGTACTTAAAAAACATATTAAAATGATCTGTGTTGGGTACATTTGCCTTATAAAAGCCTGAACTCTATTTCCTCCCTAATACTGTTGTTCTTAACATTTTGGGGAAAAAAACCAAAACCCTTGAATCCTGTGAACATGAAATTAAACTCCTCGATAAACCAGGTTTACAGAGGTGCTGATTAACTTTATCTTTGATAGATCTCAGTGGATGCTTTGCTGTTGTAAATCTAAGTCACTTCCAGTTAGGGAAATGGCATGATTTAACTCTAGGCACTGAAAGCAGAACGTAGGCTTCTCTCATTGAAATAGGTCTTATATTCAGTAGCTTTGTAGTCAATAATGAAGTTTTGCCTACCTGCCTAAGAAAAAATCTGTAAGAAAAAGCACTCTAAGAAGAAAAGCATTTTCAAGGTAATTTTGGAGTAAATTTCTTACAAACCTATTAATACTAAAGCCAAATTAATCTACTGTATATCTCAGCTGTCTCCTGGAAAAATACCTTCTGCATAAATACAGCTGCTCGTGTCATCCTCATTTTAGCTCTATGAATAATGTTGAAAGTAAGACATCCCAACTGGTGCTGAACTGCAAGAAATTACACTTTACATGCTGAAACCTTGTTGATAATCATAGTTCATGCTGTTGTGTCAAAAAAGAGAAAGACTGCAGAAGTGAAAGAAAGGTATCAGAAGGTGGTTGTGAAAATAACCTAATTCCTGGTGTGTTTGGTTGGGCTGGGACTGCCTGACTCTGCAATTCTAATGTTTTTTCAAGATTGTCTTGAATCTACTTACAAAGTAAGCCTATCGTTCTTTTTTTTTAATCTTGTTTTCTATTAACCATAGCAATGTATACAGTCAGATTAGTTGATTGATCTCTCACCAGATGACTCATGCTCAGCACTTAAAGCTGGACTAAAATGGACTGAATTTCCATTATTTCACTTTTTTTTTTCTTTGAGTCTGATCTCATCTTATTATTGAAACCATATTCCTAACAACCACAGTAGGATTTGTACCTTACTTTTTAGGAGCTGGTTTTCCCTATGAACATTTTCTTCCAGGAGGGTTCTTGATGAAGCTGTTAGATTGCACAAGCTTCTGGAGACAGAGATTTTTGGTTTCAGGATGCCCTGTGCTTGGATCTCTTTGGATCTGGAGGTGCCTTTGGAGGGATCTCTCTTTCCCAATGAGACATCACTAGCAACAGCAACTGCCTTTCTGGATGCTGTATCTGGAAGGGAGCCAGAGTCCATTGCACTGCTCCAGCCTGTGGTGCATTGATTCTTCTTGCTTCCCGATAGCATTTGTGTTCCTGTGAAAAACAGGGAAAAAACCCAAATTCTATAACAGGGGAACATTTTCCTTTCAGCCCTCTAGTCCTCATAATTTCTATTTCCTGTAAAACTGCTTTCAGTAGTATATTCTGAAAGTTGTGATAGAAATTGTATCACGACTGTCATGCAGATGTACTGCAACAAAAGAAATAAGAGGATACTCTTCATGAAAATACACTGCCTTTTAAAATAATATATATACACTGTGATGGGCAGCGTGGAAGGAATCGAGATATCCTATAAAAAGGTAGCCTATGCGTCTTTGTCTTGTCTCTTATTCATTTGAGAGAAACATTTTAGATTGGTTAGATCTGGTCAAAATTATAGTTACGGATTCAATGGTGGCTGTGATGAAAACTGAGGTCCAAGAGGTTTCGGAATCAGGGTTTTAACCTGTCTGTAATTCAGTGGCTGCCTCAGAAGGATCTCCTATAGCCAACATTTCTAGTGCCTTGTTCTACCTCTATGCACAGCTGCAGCATAATCCAGCAGCAAAAGGGTCCAATTTGTACAAGACATGCTTTCCCATTAAATTGTTTCAATGAGAAGGATGTTACAAAGCACCTACAACTGCAGGACCCTGCCATGTCAAAAGTGACAGATCTAGTTGGCCTGACCACCATTACTGCCAGCCAAACCCTGGAAAACTAAAAACCCAGGCAAATAAGCAAGAGCGTCCCAATTTCCAAGGAAGGAGCATTTTAGGCAGAGTTTTGAAGCGAGAAGAGGTAGAATAGTAAACCCCCAAAATATCAGGAAATGAAATCCAAAGAATTGGGGACAGCGGGGAGAAAGGGGGAGATGGGATTATTTCATGTCCCTATAAACCACTGGACAGTGGTCCCTGGTAAGCACGCACCCCCATGGCCATGCACACACCATGACCCTGCTCTTTCTTTTCAATCATGTGCATAAACTTCCTATTGGCAACCCTAGGCACAGGCTGACCTAAGACCTAAAGATTTATGTAGATGGAAATGATCAATAGCTGTTAAAAATCTCTGAAAGAAGGCAAGCAAGAGATTTGGGAGGTACAAGGGAAAAAAACAACAACTGATTTCAGACCTAAGCATAAACTCAAACTAGGCAGGGATTGTCCTGTTCTATATTGTGGACATATACATATATATACATATACATTTAATAAATGACTGGTGTTTCATGACAAAAGCTTTTTTAAAAGTGGCCATATAATTCTTTTCTCTGCTGACTCATTTGCAGCAGCTGCACCTCTGTGAACGCTTCTTACCAATATCTTAGTTGAGGGCAGATGGAAGGTTAGAGGTTGTTTTTTTCTCAATCCATGAGAAAGAGTGTGATGGCACATCATAGAATAGTTTGGGTTGGAAGAGACCTTCAAAGCCATGTTAGACACTTCCTTATCTCTTAGTCATTAAGTAAAATTAGATCCTTCAGTGCTGTGCGGGAAGTTTTCAGTTCACTTTCTCGATCCTTAATCCACTCATAATAGATGAGAAATACTCTTTGCCACAAAATGATGATCTCCTACATGTTTTAGTGATCTGAATGGCTCATGTTTCTGTATTTCTGAGGCAATTAAGGTACAGCATCTAGTGTTTTTCCCTTATTATGCAGATCAGAAATCTTTTAACAGCTTCCATTCGTTTCAGTAAGTACCTCTACAGGGAGAAGGGGTCACCTTCTCAAGGGATCCTTTGGTGAGGTATCCCTGAAGACCAGCATGGACATAAACCAGCCCCACCCCCCAACTTTTTTCTAATTAAATTCATTGAGATAAACCCCATCCTAAGCAATTTCACAGCCATACAGAAAATCTGGTCAAAGCAGGGAAGTGCACATAAGAGCTCTCAAATTCTAGGCTAGCATCCAATCTCTCTTCACTCTGGTATAACTTATTTTTCTCCTTGCTTTTCGCACATTGCAAATATTTGCCTTACCTTTTGTCAAAACTTAGCTCTCTCCTCAGATGAAAATAGTTTTGATGCAAATACTCTCAACAAACTGAATAGACTCGATTCTGCTCATACACTCAGTTGGAGCTCATGCATTTGCAGTGATCTCTTCCTTCATTCCCTGACTGATCCCATACCTGCAGTTACACACTGGTTTCTACAAATGTTTTATGACTTATAGAGGGGAAAAAAACATTGGGACAGATTAATGGGGTCATGGGCATCAAAGAGTCTTAGTGGGAGGAGGTAGAAACAAGCAGCATGGTAGGAGAAGATGAAAAAAGCAGCAGGTAGCATTAAGTAACTGCAGAGCATCAGAGGTGGAAGTCTTTTCACAAAGCCAGCCAAGATACTAGAAGGATAGAGGAAGGGAAAAAAAGAGGGGAGCTAAACCACAGAAAGAAATGGAATGGAAAACAGATTATCTCTTTAAATCATCCTTTAAATTAGTTTACTGGCCAGCAGAAATCAGAGAGGGGAAGAAAAGAAAGTGGAAAGGAGAAAACAATTTCTGCTCATCCAAGGCAGCATCACAGTAGGAGATAATTTGCCTTCATATCAAGAAACAGTCTGTGCAACAAATGTGTGTGTCGTGAAGCCAAACAGCTTCTTCCTCAAGATTGTGGGATTGCTCAACCACTGTGGTGTCCCCAGGAGCCGCTCTTTGCTGCCGGGCATTAGTATCCAAAACTGCAGAATCAATCGTGAGGGTGGTGAAAATCGGCTGCAAGGTAGCAGAATAAAACAGGGATACCAGACTGAATGAGTTGTCTATAAGTCACATCTCTTAACATCTTAGAACATGATCTGCACAAAAGAAAGAAGAGTTGCCTGGAGTATTCTCACTCCATTTACTCCTAACTACTAAACTAGCTATTTGTGGATATTGGCTTCCAAGTATAAGTACAGGAACCTTCAAGAACTGAGAATTAAGCCCCAGGAAATTTCTTACATTTAGTCCAAATGGAGACAGCCTTCCCTTCTGTACTACACCCCTTCCCTGGTAAAAGAAATGCCACTAGTGACATTCTGCCCATAAGATCTGGGGAATCCCTATAAAGAAGTGAATTAGAAGAGAAAGAAAAGAAAGGCATGAAGAAGACTAGGAATGATGTCTAAAATTAGGAAAATGTGGTGGCTGCTGCTTAGCATTTTAGGCCAACAAAAGAATGACTGAGAAAAAATTTAAAAAACAAGATTCCTTATGCAATTCGGGTATAAGAACGCTGCATCCTTTCTGCATGAAACGTGTCTTCCTTGGATTTTGTACTAATATTAAAATTAAACCTTAATCCTTATTAGATTCACAGTATGGTGGGGCTTTTTTTTAGGTAGTTAATTAAGGCAGTAAGAAAAGGTGCACCTTGTTCTTGTCTAACATCGGAGGCAATCAGAATAATAACGGAGCCAATTTGCTGAATTCTTTGCTCTAACTCCCTCTGGAATTAACCTTTCCATTCAAAAGGTACACCCAGGCACAGCCAGTCCCCAGGAAAACACAGCAAAGCAAAGCAGACATGGGCACCAAAGATCAACTCCCTCATCCTCAAAGCAGCTGTCAATTACCTTAACTAAGGAATGCAGATGCAAATGATGTATAGGAAAAAAAAAGGCAAAGGTGCTTAAAGGTAGGATCACAGAGTTTCACTCTGTGCATTTGAGATCATTTTTAATATACTGTATAGGGAATTAGGACTGTTACTCTCATTAAGGCTATCTGGAATTGTATATCTAAATCCCCAGGCATCAAACTTGAAATATATATGCCCCTCTGAGATTAGCTAGAATTGCAACTGGATGACTAGCAATATATGTTTTTTCTATTACCCCAGCTGAAGAAAGACTTTAAAACTAATGAACAAAGACATGCAAGTGTAATGCTTTGGGAGATACGGGAGAACCAAACTCAAAGAAACAGAAAGCAGAATGATTCCATTAACAAAATTCAGTGAATGCAGATCCTAGTTGTAAAAGTTCAGCTGCTTATAGGAGAAGAAGTTAAGGAACAAAATCGTAATTGTGCTGGGAGAAAAGTCATTTTTGCCCTATGCAAGGAAGAAGATGACAACAGTTTGAGTTTTAAATAATGACTTAGTGAAAACCATATGATATTGGAGAAGTTAAAACTATCCTGTAAAACCAAGGGTAGGTTTTCAAAAGCTCTTTTTTGTAAAGAATCCTTGATCTCTGAGTAAAATAAGTATATTGTTTTACTGTAAAGTATCTTTTTACATTTTCCTCTCTCTCCCTTCAGGGGGTTTTGCTAACAGGAAGTGACCCTGCATTACAGCAGGTTAAACTTGCCTTTCCTTGAAAGACGCACAATTCAGGCGAACATACCCTTTTCCATTGTTACTGCTTTTTTCCCCCCTTTTCGCTTTACAACAGGATAATGCAGCTTTTCATACTTTCACATAACCCTTTTCCCAGTGTTTCAGTGTGGATTTTTGATGATTCATAACAAAGTGCTGCTTTGAAATTGGCCAAAGCTCATTTTAACATGAGCAGTGCTACAAATCCTCCCAGACCACCAAGCAAGCCTGACAAGAGGGGGCCAGGGAAGGAGACACGCAGCGTTGATTCACTGTGTGTCGTTAATAGGATCAGACATCGCCACTGTAGGTAGGTTACATTATAGACCACCTGCAGGGTATTTTTTATAATTTAATTTAATAAAAGCTCTATGCCTGGGCTGCTGAGCTCTTCCAGACCTCTGTGATGAGAACTGATGCTGCTTATACCCCAAGCAGAGAGGACCAGCAATTAATGTTCCATAAATGTAAGCAACTTCTACCTTAGAATCTCAAAATCACAGACTGGTTTGGGTTGAAGGTTGCTTAAAGCTCAGCCAGTTCCAACCCCCTGCCACGGGCAGGGACACCTTCCAATAGAGCAGGTTGCTCCAAGCCCCTGTGTCCAACCTGGCCTTGAACACTGCCAGGGATGGGGCAGCCACAGCTTCTCTGGGCACCCTGTGCCAGTGCCTCAGCACCCTCACAGGGAAGAACTTCTGCCTAAGAGCTCATCTCAATCTCCCCTCTGACAGGTTAAAGCCATTCCCCCTTGTCCTACCACTACAGCCCCTGATGAAGAGTCTCTCTCAGCATGTTTGTAGGCTCCCTTCAGATACTGGAAGCTGCTCTGAGGTCTCCATGCAGCTTCTCTCCTCCAGCCTGAACAGCCCCAATTTTCTTAGCCTGTACAACCCTGCACCTTCTTCATGGTTTAGACTCAGGGATATGTAGGTGTAGGTTGTACAGAGCCCACTTGTGCCTCAAACAACAATCTGTAATCCAAAACCAAGACTCCAACCTCCTGATGACAAAGACTGATGACTCAATTCCTATCGTGAATCAAGTATTACCACAGCTAAGCCACCAGATCTCAGATATAACTAAACAGACCACATCACCTCAACAGCCTGGTAACACAGAATAATGGAAACACAGAGAACAATGACAATATTATTAGTTATTTCAGTGTTTGTCAGGGGATGGAAGATAGGATGGATAATTTATTGTTCAGATCACTGCTGAGGAAAAGGCATCACTTTTAATCAGTGCACAAGCTGCAGCTGGAAAGGAGTGCTACAAAATTCAGATGCTTTTACCAACGTTTCCACGGACCAGCAACAAGACCTATGTCCCTAACTGCCTTCTGATGTTTGTCAAATGACTCCTTTCCAAGAGGCAGTGTCAGCTGCTCTTCAGCATTAGCATCCATGGAAACTATTCCAATTGCAAAAAATCCTGAGAGTAATGCAGCTCTGCCCATGCTCCCTATTTGAAATGTAGTGTTTAAAGAGGTCTTGGATTTACCTTTCAATAAAAACCTGGGTCTGGGTCCTGAGAAAAAGGGCTGGGCCATGTCCTCAGCTCTGTTCCCCGTTTGTCCATTTGCTCCATTCTATTTGTCAAGACACAAAGTCAAGGCAATTCTGCAAGCTTGAACTGAATCAGACAGGCTGTTACTCCTGATGAATATGTCATTGTACCTATACTAATGCTTCTTCAAACAGCTCTGCCTGGTGGGGAAAGGCTTAATTCTTTCAGCTATATCAATAGCAACTCAAGCTAAAAGTTTAGGTTAAAAAATCACCTCTAACAAAAAAGGTTGTGCTATTTCTAGCTAGCTCTTTTGGTCTTTTAAATGCCGTTGACAGCTGTGGACACAGTTCTCAGAAGGAAGATGCTTCTTTTTGCAAAAGCTAATATTTGACTGTAGAAAGTTGTAATCATTGAGAAAAGAAAGCTTATCAAGTGTACCTAAGAGCTATTAAGCTTCAACCTATAATCAGTCCAAAGGAGGAAAAGCCTCTTGATATCAAGAAACAGCTTGTTTACAGAAGGCTTTTGGCAAAATTAGTGTAGTCCAACACTTGGCTTCAGAGCAAACAATCGCATAAGGCAGCAAATCAACAGCACCTCACAATAAGTTGCTCTGTGGTGACTGCCAATTCGTTGTCTCAAAACACTTTGCAAATAATTGATTAATCTTCACACTTGGTGTTAAATAATTTCGGGGAGCTAACGGGTAGCAACGTGCTGCTTGGCATGGGATGTGGTACACCGACTCTGGCCACGCGCAGGGAGCTTTGGTGGAACAAGGGTGTAATTTGCAGTGACTGCACCAGCAAAAAGGAAACACTCCTGCAGGAGATCATCTTACACTCTGAATCATGAAAGTGTGTTATTGCTGCAGAATATTTCAGTGGTCAGGTAGTAATCCACCCACATGATGTGATTCGACTGCTTTGCACCAGTGAGTTCCCAATACCCAGCTGGTCGAGAAGAGCATTTGTATGTTTTGCTAACATTTTCCCCCTTTTCTTCCTATGTGCTGAG
This sequence comes from Strigops habroptila, assembly GCF_004027225.2. Taxonomy (NCBI): domain Eukaryota; kingdom Metazoa; phylum Chordata; class Aves; order Psittaciformes; family Psittacidae; genus Strigops; species Strigops habroptila. The sequence goes on from NC_044281.2 coordinate 79,991,814, forward strand.
ACAGGATGAAAGAAAAAAATATTCCCTTCTTATTAAATCTTTCATAATTTGGAGGTTGGTCAAGCACCTGGTAATTGTGAATGCTCCATCCCTGGCAGTGTTCAAGGCCAGGTTGGACACAGGGGCTTGGAGCAACCTGCTCTAGTGGAAGGTGTCCCTGCGTGTGCCAGGGGGTTGGAACTGGAACTTTATCATCCCTTCCAACCCAAACCATTCTGGGATTCTATTATTTTCTCATCGAAGATAACCAATCTTAGATTTTAGACTCATGCTTCAAATCACTAGTCTTCTTGTCATGCCTTTTTGGCCATGTGATACCAAAGCTGTGTCCTTAACAAACCAAACACTCCCAGGTATCTGGTCCTTAGACAGAGAGGATCTCTGTATTGTTAAGAACTATGGAAGTGGTCATTGAGAATACTTTGAAATTTGCTGCTACACTTTCGAGACATTCTTTGTAACATTCACTTAATAAGAATCTCAGTTAGACATCCATGGTTTCATTTCAAGGATGTCATGCTAGAAGCTACCAGGCACTATTTCAGTGACTCAAGGAGTAATCTGATGCAGTGTGGCTTTAAAAAAAGAAAAAGCTCAGGATGATTCAGAACATTTAAATAGTGATTTGCAGGGTAAGAAACCTATCAACCACTTGGTATTCTCATCATGTCCAAGACACCTACTTGTTCAGTTCTTTCTGATAATTTACCGCAGCCAGACTGAGCCAAGTACTCAGACTGCAGAAGAGTTGCTCCTACTTTAAACCAAGTGTGAATAAGGGGAAAATGAGGCCCTTTACTCCAGTGGCATAATGCAGTCACTGAATCCACACAGCCCATCTCTTTCTCTTAATCATTAATGATTCTAGTATTCAGCTGTCCACTGCTTGTCCTGAGTGCTAACGAGTGACTTTGCCCCCTCCAGAGTCTTTCACTTCAAATTGTCTCACATTTTTACCAACTCTGACAGCTCAAGATAGAAATGTACACCCTGAATAAGGTGGAAAACAGTGGAAAAATCAAACCCTTAAATTTCACATAGCAAAACAAGGAGAGCTAAAATTTTGATCTTCAACAGACAATATGATCATCTTTGGGAAAATAATTCGAATTTATGAGTTTTACTCATAGAAATGTTGACCATAACATCATGAACAGGGAAAACATCCTTCTGTGTCCTAGGGAAACAATTTCCAACAAGTTCATTGCTATGCCTCATGGTATAAAACTAAGCTTGTAATCTGCAAAAGGCATGCTTCCTGAAGGTGAGGAGATCTTTCAACTCCAGCCAAACTGTTTTATGGTTATGCCCTTAAACAAGTGAAAAAAACAAAGAAACAAAAACCTCCATCAAAAAAAAACCAAAACCAAGAGAAAAACAATCATCACCCCAACCATCCATGGCTGCTTGTTGCTTAAAAGAGCAGAGACATTGTTAAAGAACAACTAACTTCATAGGAAAATGGCTTTAGTTGGAGCCAGGGTCACCGTGACATCACAGCACCACTGAATCACCAGTGTTGCCATTGGAAACCAGCTTAGAGGCAGCTTTGGCTTACACAGCCTTGAGCATCATCTGTTCCTCTTGCTTGCATCTGTTGCCTATGATCTCTAATAGTATCTATGCATCCATATCACAGGGCAGAAGGCCACGTAGCTCCTCTGGGTCCCGTAGTTTTCTAAATTTAAGGAGTAAGAAAAATACCTCTCCAAACTGATCCATTGCTTCTTCTCTTACACCCAATGAACATCATCACCCCTTCCTTCATCACAACAGATTAAGGGGAAACTGTCACCAGGCATTTGAAACGAAGGGTTTGGTACTCCATAAACATGAAAGGGCCTTCCAGAAAAGCAGAGGCATCCCCTTCCTTCTAAAAATGAATAAAAAAAGCTCTAAGGTAAGGGAAGGCAACTACTATTGTCCATCACACAGGTTGGGGTCTGTCTCAGAGGCCGGACAGCCTTCCAGGGTTGCTTGTAACGGAGGGCTGCCAATTCCTCCCTGAGTTTTCAACATCCATAAGGAATGAGTCCTCAATTTTTCAGCATCTGATACAGTACATAAAGGTCACATTGCAGTGTGACACAGACCCAATGACACAAAACATCTAGACTAAGGAAAATTGACAGCCTCCTCCATTTGAAATGTATACCAGATGAAGTGAAACATCAAAGGATCTCCTTTTAATGGGCTTTTTGGCATGTGGTCCTTTGTTCTTAACAAGTCAGCACCAGCTGCTATGGCCATAATGCCAAGTCAGTAATGTCCCTGGCCAGATTCTCAGCTGATGTAAATCAGTGTCACTCCTCTGAAGGAAGATATTTCTATTGGTTGACATCAGCTGAAGATTTGGCTTCTCGTGCTTGGCAGGTGCAAGGTGAAGTAAAATCTCCTGTGCCATATTTCACATTTCTCCTGTCTTCACCATCACCACTGTGTGATGCTATCCACATTCTCAGGCTGCAGAGTCAATTAGCATCAGCTGTAGCTAACAATAAATTCCATATTGTATGGAACAGCTTTTGTCTAATTATATCTTGTTCATGTGTATATATATATGTACACATACATATAAATATATATATTTCCCCCCAACATGCACACTAATCTTGTACTCTGGGTTATTGCACAGCGACTTCCTCGTAAGCAGAATAGGAGGTGAGAACAGCAGATAGGCCACATTTATTCATCACGACATTTCAAATACCATTTAATAACTGAAAGTAAACACTATTAATAGTGTAACAGTAATCTTCAGTCTTAAAATTGCCTACATTGGCCCATCCTGATAACCATGAATATATACTAGCTTAAAGGTGACCTACAAATATTTTCTTGCTGTACAAATGTCTCACATGCCAGAAGCTTTTCAATGTGTATTTAAAACAAAACCTTTTTTTTTTTTTTCCATTGCAGGTAGCAGCATAATCAAATCCCACAGCACCAGCTGTTCTGATTTTACTTCAGTACAAGAGTGTGTATATATATATATATACATGCATACTACATAGAAATATTAAAATAGCTCTTGAAACAAATTAAAGTTTAGCTTTACCCCTTAGAAATCATGCTGGTGGCTTTAGCAGTTGTTAGTAAAACTTGTTTAAGAAGGAAAGAGAGCCTATAACCATTCGGGGCCATTCAACACCCCAAAAAAAGCCAGATCCCATCTCAGTTTTCTCTATTCACTGTTTTTGGTTGTTTTAATTAAGTAAATTATGTTTTCAAATCATCACCTGCTCTTTTTGAGAAAAAGTATAAGCAATGACAATACCAGCTCTCTGATCTGTCTTGTTCATGGGTTTAAATGTGGTCTTCCCCTTCTTGAATGTTCATTCCTGAATTTTACAGGAGAATAGATGCCAGCAGTGCAGCCCCCTCCCCAGACACCCCCTTTACTGGGGCTGGTTCCCAGTGCCTGCAGTCACAAACTATCACCATTGTGTCACATTCACCTTCCATTGCTGACTCACATATACCTCATAATCCTGACTTCCATACTTGTGGGTCATTTATGTAGCAGCGTGATGCTATGTAGCTATTCATAAGATGCCTTTTGTCATCTCCCCCCACCCTTCTTGTGCATCCTCCACATCTTCTGTATCTCAACATAGGGCTGCGGGAGCCAGCCCAGCACCTACCATCCGAACTGGATTTATGTTTCTTCCTTAATAACTCAGCACAGCAGTTTTGGGCATGACAACAAAAAAAGAAGAACCCAAAAGTGTAGATGTTATAAAAGATGAAGTGTTAGCAGAAATTATTTCAGTTTATAAGATAGCTGAGGTTTCTGAAGGCGCTCAGGCATCAAGATGTTTACGATTATCTAAGCTTAAATGGATAAATTTAGGTGTTGGCATTTACAATCTTTCACAGCAAAATGATGATATTGTTTAATCAAAAGGTCAAAATGAATTTAAAGCTGTTCCATTTTCTTCTCTTTGTCCCTTTTTAATAATTCAGCATAGAGCCCAGTAGGTAACAGATTATAAAAGATGGCTGGAAAACTAGATATTCATGTGGAATATATTCGTTAAAAGGCAGGTGAGAAATTAAGATAAAAAATAATCCTGTCTTCAGCAGAAACAAGACTAATCGCTTCATTTTTAACTTACCTTTTATTTATGAGACATCAGCTACAGACAGTAAAGGAAATTGCAGCATTCACTTAAAAGCAGCGTTAGCAAATTCTGACAGCTTGTTAAAAGCCATGACCGAAGGTGGGGTGATGCACATTGATCACCCCGTGACAAGGACCTCATGGAGCTTGGCCAGGGCTTATCCTTAGTCATATCTCTGAGGTGGGTTGTGTGGCTCTCTGTGGGCCATTTCACATTAATGGTACGCATTCCTTAAGCTGCCCAAGGGATTTAAATGCTGGCCACTCACTAAAAATAAGCGCCAGTAAGTCCTACAACTCTATGTCCTCCTGCAGTTCGAGTCTGACTTCACATGTAACATGGATTTTCCAGCACTTACAGTCCAAATTCTTGCCAGATAATGGAAGTAAAGTACTCAAAGCATTGGAGCCTATAGAAGGTACAGACCGTAGAGGTGAAATCACAAGATCATATTCCATCTGGGGATGCTATAGCATGAAACAAGGCTTTGAACGCCAAGTCTGACAGACTTGGATTTCTAAGTATAATTACTATCCTTAAGCGTAGCCCAGGATTTACATTCCATTAATATTCCTAAAATATCCTTTTCATATGTGGCACACTGTGGAAATACATACCTCTGGAGATTATCTGGACCAAGGTGAAAGCAGGGCCTTAGATTAGGTTATCCAGGTTCATGTAAAGCCGACTCTTGAATACTTGTATTTGAACATGGAATAGTACAAGTAACACTCTAAGTAGAGTCATCATTACTTTAGTGAAGTCACATGAAAAAATAGAAAAAAGACACTCCAAAGAGGCCATGACTCAACCGGCCCTAGAGGAAACCACAAACCTGGCCCCAGTATCTGTAAAGCAGATAGGTGTTTGGGTGCTCATTCCACTTCAGATTCTAATAAGGCAGCCTATACATCCTGGAAACTACATTTACAGATTTCGTACAGAAAAGTCTAGCCTTGAAAGTAACTTTTCTTTTTATTTTTTTACCATGGTGATGTTATTACCGCTTGTATTTCTGCTGGCAGGAAGCTATTGCCTACAGCTGCAAACTAACAGAAACTCAACTTTCTGGGTCATCAGAAATGGGACAGACAAAACACTCTCTGCAGTTCATCTGTAAGATCACTATCATAAACTATTAACACCATTTCAGAAGTTGTTCACTGCCCCTTCTTCACTAGACCTTCTTTTTAAACATTTCATTTCACAGACATTTAATTGCATAAAGATAGAGCAAACCAAAGCTCAAGGTGAATGGATTTGAACTAGTAAATACTGGAGGAAAAAATACCTATAATAATTGGGAATCTGTAATGGTATAAAGGACTTTGCTGATAGGGTAGTTATTTTGCTGTGCTGGTAAAGCAGCATCTTGCAGTACGGGTCTTGTAATTTTGAGCTGTACACACAGAAGTGCCATATCCAAAAGCAGGAAGGCAACAGTGTCCCATTATAGCTATCTTTAGATATCTAAAACTAGTCCAAGAAAAAACACACAGGCTGTAGAATTGTACCAGATTTCCACCAGAATGGAGTTTTGGACCTAAGAGATCACTTCTCTCCCTCACCTCACCCATTTTTGGAGCTAAATGGAACTCCCTTTATAATTTTCTCCCATTTTAAAGAGCAGTGTGAATGTCTCCTACATTTAACTGGGTTTCTTATGATTTGTCACATTTCATGGCTGACGGCTATGCAAAAGCCCATTACTTTGGGGATCCTGGTGAGAAACGCTGTTGTTTTGAAGCATTATTCTAGCTGTTTATACAAATGTCACACAGGAAAGTTGTAGTAAGCTGATAAATACCTTCTTATATATTACAAAGAGTCTGATGGAGAGAAATATAGAGCTTTACATTCTACATTATTGCTTACACAAAAGGTGGAAGCAGTTAAAAAGGTAACGCTTCCCATGTTTACTTACACCTGTATTCTTGTGTACACAAAAGGTGGAAGTGATTTTTTCAAAACCCAATATTTCTCAGCTGGTTATCTCACTTATTTCCTCTTTTCAGTAAAACTGTGGGACCATGAGCACTGTCTTATTTCACTTTCTAATCACTTCGGGTAAAAGTGATTCTTTCATGGCTACCACTGTATCACCAAGGGGAAGGCTCAATATTATTCCAATCCTTAGACCTTAGAGGGTGTTGAACAAAGCCTTGAATACGCAGTATTTCCTATGGAAACTTCAGGAGGATGTTGTTACTTGAAATTATGATGGTAGGCAATGAAGTCCAAAGCTAAAATGCTTAATGTTGCTTGTGTCAGCCAGTGGAAGGTCCTCACCAACCTTTGCCCCTTTATATTTCTCCCCCCAACTCTTTAGCAGTGGTTGGAGTCTTCTCTCTCCTGCTCCTCACTGTACCATCCCCCCTTCAGCAACAGAAAACCTGGAACACACATATTTTATCTCAGGCTTTTTTCACCCTGCAGACCCATGCAGTTTTCATTTAAGGGCCTGACTCTGGAATTACTGGCACTGCTGGTTTCTCAGTGGAAAATCCTGTCTCTGCAGATAATTTCTTAAAGAAGCCCTCAGAATAAAGCAGTGCCTTCTCACTGTCTGCACCTTGGTAACTGCAACAGCAGTCCCATCGATCTCAAACACAGGGTGCAGCATTAACAGCAAGGTAGAAAGGGATAGTGCAGCCCAGGTTTTGTACCTTGTCCAGCCCATGAGACAGCATACAGATTCTTACCTTTCTCTTTTTCCATTTGCACACTGGGAAGGCGAAGGTACAAATGAATCTTAGAAAGTAGCTTATGTTCATGTACTGACCTTTACATCAAAAAGGCCATAAAAGAACAGGGCAATTGCAATTCAGCTTAGCCCAAGGTCGTGGGATACATGGGGATAAGTTTTAACCTTAGTGCTCTTGGTAAAAACCAGACTCACTCATTGACATTCTTCCCATCCACACTCCCTTCCCGGAGAGTCAATAAACTCAGCTGTGGTTATCCAAGTGCACTGTAAAATAGCTGCTACAGCCCAGTGCAGCAGAAGCTCTACCACTCTGGGCATGAAGCAACCCCATGGTATCCTTCCCTTCCCCAAGAAGCAATGTTGCAAAGACAATTTTATGTTTGCAAAATGCTTGGAGATGCCCAAAATGAATGTGTTAAAGATTTGCAAGCCATTTACCTGGAGCCATTTATTATAAAAGCCTGGGCTTATTACTATAGCCTTCTAAATAAAAGCTGAAAACAAGATCGTTTTTAATTGCAAGGAGCACAAAACCAAGCTTGGTGCAGCCATCTCCTTCTTAATCTCACACCTTCAAATTCAGCTCTTATACAAAGAAAGACCTAATTATTTTTAGGGGATAAGCACTTGTGTGTTGCAGGAAGAAAAGAACATCATTATAAATGGTTAAAAATAGAGGTTTAATGCAGGAAACACAGGCAGAGTTTTGTCTATCATCTGACGAGCAGCATGCATCACATCACTAGCATGGCAAATATATTCATGGTCGCACTGGAACTGAAAATGTCTGGCTTGTGCTCTGACTCACTGTGCCTTTGCAGCAGCAGAGGATTACTGTTATCTGCTCACATAAAGCCATCGTGGTGGGTCTGTTCCAGCCTGAACCTCTGCTCCACCAGACTGAGATTTATGGAATTTACTTACCTGCCTCTTCACTTGAATTAGGAAGCTGGAGAGAAAATGTTGTGTGATAGCTGCCAGACTGCTTACCATCATCTTTCTTTGCTGTTACTATGTTATTAGGTCCTCTGGGTGTATCCACAAATGCTGGAAGCTCTGAGAAAAAGACACTTTGTAAAGGGTATTTGCTACCCAAATAACGTCCATTTGTTTTCTCTTTATTAATTACATTGTTTTCTGTTAAATCTGCACTCGAGTTTGATCTGAGTGGAATCTTGTTTTCTTCTAGGAGCTTTGTTTGAAATATCTCCTCAATTGGCTCTCCATTAGCTATGCCATCTACTCCATCTGCTGTTAATCTAGACAAACTGCAATTTATATTGAAGGATAACGCTGATCTATGAATTTTTTGGCATTTAATTTGAGGTTGGTCAATGCACACATTGAGCGACTTGTCTAAATAATAGATGGTATTTGGACACCGCTGAGAAACCTGAAGGTGGACACATGAAATGAATGAAGGTGGTACATTCTCTCTCCCATCACTGCTTTGAAGACCCACACTGTTCTCCTTGTTTCCAGGGTCAAAAAGCTGCTTTCGTGGCTCTTCACTGAATTGTGAGCAAGATTCAGATACCTTTAATGGAGAGACATGTTGGTTTGTGTGTCCATGTGGAGGCCAGCAATGGAGGGACCTTACAGGGACTTTGCTTGAGGTGTGGGACATGGCGTTGGGCTCTTGTACTGCCCCAGATCCATGTGCTGGGTCGCTGAAGCCCACAGCAACACGTCTGGCTGTAATAGTTATGGAGGCAAACCCTCTGTGCTGGTTTTGACACTGTTTTTCCTCTGCAGTGGGAGAGTCCGATGGAGACGTGGTGTCATCTAAAGATGCTTGAATTTCTATTCTGCTGGGAAGTACCATAAATGCCCTGTTAATGCTGACTGCACCATGGTTAACCAAAGACTGCTTCACTTGATAAGCACTGGGCTGGGAGATCATGGACAACATAGACAAAACTGGCCAGTTTTCTTTTGATTTATTCTCATCAATCATCTGTGAAATGACTATTGGTGAAATAGTTGTATTTTGTGATGACAGAGATTCCTGCAAATGAAAAGTTTCAAATTATCAACATAATCTATCATAATGTATGTAGCAGTTTCTCATCTACCATCTATCACATCAGACAGTTCTGCCCAAGATTCTTGCCGAGTTTCTGTTCATACTAACTTTTCGTCATTTAAAAACACATGCTCTTGAAATCAGCTCTAGTTGTCTGGAAGAATTAAATGAAGAACTTATTGCTCTGGTGCAAAAAAGTATTAACATTAAAAATGTGTATCCTATACTATTTTTAGTATTTAACCCATCATTGCAGTTCGGATTTGTGGCTGCTCTATTTGTTTAAAAATGGACATCTCAAAGGCAATTGCCAACTTCAGGGTCTCAACTGCTCTTTCATGATCATCTGTTGGAATTTGAAATGCATTTGAATATATTACGGCTCATTAGCCTGAAGGTCCATGTGTGCCATCAGATGCTGCAGAAGACATATGGACACCAGGGACATGACTGCTCTACAACCTCACTAGCTGTAAGCATGGAAAAGCTCCATGAGCTCTCCCCGTAAATGAAGTAATTACCTACAAGTGCTCTGGTACTATGTTAATTCATTAGTTCCCTCCTGCTTATGATTATTTGGTAGCACCTGTCAATGATGTAAACCCACACATGTCCAAGATTGATTGACAATGGCCTGGATTCATTTTTCCAACCATAACAGTAAGCATTTATCTTGATAAGGAGCACTTTATTTCACTCGGTGTGACAAAGGAGGTGCTCTTACATTAAAGCTATCAGACAAAGAGGAAACGTGAGTTTAAAATCTCCTGCTATTATTACCCACATGGCTGGTCACAAAAGTCACATGCAATAAAGCATCTGCCCTAATCTCACTGCTGCTGTGAATTGGCTGATTTGATTGCTCCTGCCCTGTGTTCCTAGATCTCTTGATCCTAATAGAAAAAAACCAATTGAATTGGCATACAAAATCTGAGGATTAGCTTCATAATGAAAGTTCATCCAAGTTCATTTGGGGTTTAGGTGCTATTTGCTAGCTGCACTGCTCCTGTTTGTTATGAATTCATCTCGGTCATGCCTGGGTGTCTATCATCTGATAATCAACGCCAGCACTTGTTCTTCTTCCTCAAGGAAGACTGTGAGTGACAGAGTTGTGACCTCCCAGGTGCCAGAGGTGGGACACTGCACCAAAGCCCATGGGGAAAACCATTCCTGTGCTTCTGTCTTCCATGCATGGAAACAGCACAGAAAATGGGTTCCTTTGTAACTTGAGAAGGATGATTTGGGAACCCAAATAGGTAGAGGTAGATCAAGAGTTTATTAACGAGGTGAAATGCCAAGTAAATTTTATCAACTGTTTAAAGCAGCTGCCTGTGCTTTTGATAATTCAATTATTTCACAGCCCCGGGGAAAGCATTTTCTTCCTTTGTTTCTTTCCTGGTTTGTAACAACATTTGCCTCATATTTTTCAGCACCGTTTTCAGTTCTACCTACAGGTTTGAGACCTTTGCATGCCTTCCAAAACTCTCAACTTCCCTGAGATTTATACATGGCACCAAAGAAGAATGTTCCTTGAAATGCTTTATTTTGGATGCATCTCTCATGCTTCAGTAGTTAATTTGACATTTATTTATTTTGTTAAGGGCTGCACAGATGGAGACATCCTGCAAGAGTCCAAAGGCACGTAAAGAATGCTCCTGATTAGCTTCAAACTAATGCACCAGTTTTTAAAATGATTTACTTTTCCTTTTTCTGCTTTAGTCTATGTATTATTGCCTCCTTCCAATCTTTGGCAAAGAAATGGATCTTTAAGTTTTGATCATTTAATCCTATATTTGTTGGGAGCTTTCAAGCTACACTGCATCTTGTGTAAAAAATAGGCACATACACAAAGTAATCATGGTGAACTGAAAACCTCAGGCTTTATCTTGAAAACATCCAAGACAGAATGTACTGATATTTGGGATGCTACTTGATTTCTTCTCCTGGGGTGTTTTTAACAACTTTTCTCCAGTGAAGAACCCCTATGCAATTCCTTTCACCCCTCACCAAGAGCACACAGAATCGTGACATTTAGCCCTCGTTTTATTTAGCTTTTCTGCTGCCTAAGCTAAGCCTAGCTAAACAAACCCATGTCCAAACACACTGCTCAGCAATCAGTGATTGTTTTTGAAACCTGAATGCATTCTGCTGACTGCTATCTAAACAAAATTTATTTATTTTACCTTGGTAGAGCTTGATTTGCTCTCCACAGCTCTCTCACGCCGAAGGCCTGTGCATGTCCTCTGACCATCAGTGCTCCATTGCTTTTGTGTCCCTCCTGGGGAAAAAACGCAGAGAAAATAAGATTATTTCCAGTGTCCTGGAGGAGATGAGTTAGAAAATGTGGGTTTAAATTGACTGCAAGCAGGAGGGAAAGAGTTACTGCAAATGATCTGATTGCCCTGGGATTCGGTTATTGGAGGGATCCTATTTCTCCTTCATCCCAGGAGAGGCACCTGAAACACCCTTGGGATGCTGCTGGAGAGATGTACTCACAGACAATCTGACAATGTGTTTAGGGTTGATCCAAAGCTTGAATATCTCTGCTTTTGATTTCCATGGCTTCGGGCATGAGTGTAGAAGAATTGGGGAAGATGGGAAATGGGGATTTCAACAAACGTCACTTTTCTGTAGCTTGCAGGACTGGGAGCACAAATGAGCACATTAATGGGCTGGATGCTACGAGTTTGATTTCATTTGAGCTAAGTCACCTTCACATTTAAAGAACTATAGTAATTTTAAATCATAGTCACAATTTGTATTGCATGATAATTTTTCTAGTTCAGTGATAGCCATTACATTAGTATATTGGACGGGGCTTGTAGCAACCTGGTCTGGTGGAAGGTGTCCCTGCCCACGGCTTTAAGATCTCTTCCAACCCAAACCATTCCGTGATTCTATGATCAGTCTCTGATTTTGTCATCTTTTGTGTTCTGTGAACACTAGCTTGTCTGCATCTTTTTACTCAGAGCTGATTTCCACATAACACAGAGTCTGGGCTATTGCAACGAAGCATTCCATCTACTGTCAACAGTTTTGCCAGAAATTACGTTACTTTCTATTTTGTACTAAGCATCTCAAATTAATTTTCAAAAATTCTCTATTTGGACTGAAATCTCTTGACATTACTCGCTGTTGGTTTTTAGCAACAAGTCACACCACTGGTAAGACCTTCTGTATTTCTTTTCTTTCACTCAGGCAGCCTGCCATAGAAGTTAATCTTTTACTAAGCAGAATTTCACTTTACATATAACATTATATTAACAAAGGAAAATAAATCAGCTCCACTTTAAGAAGCGTTCATTAAAGCGTATCCACCATAGCAGGTTTCATCTCCTTGAGTGCAGCTAAGGAGCAGAAGTGGAGGAGAAGGAAAGTATCAGCTCTATTCCCCATCAAGAGCTCTCCTTGAGTCTCACTGCAGAACAGCCATCACAAAACACTAACAGGATTTTTGATGAACATTCTGCTGTAATAAAGCATGCTAAAGCATACTTTAGTGGCACAGCTCCAAGATGTCAATGCCACTGTATATATATACTCATAGCTGGTACTAAACAAAAAAGGTTTGCTTTTGTCATTGAGCATCAGAAAAGTCCTGAGCAACAGAGAAAACAACCAGACTTTTTAGCCACACTGTGGGGAAAAAAAGAGAATCCAGAAAATAGCTGGAGCAGAGGGCTTGCTACACAGTTTTTTTGACAAAGAAATGAACTGTGGTTGCAATCAGTGACAACTCAATGAACCTGATCTGGCACTGGATCATGGTAACTGCTGGCACAAAACATGGGTGAGATGCCCTTAGAGCATGCTTTTCACTCTGCTGTGGTATGCAGCGAGAAGGAGCTTTCTGTGCTTTCAGTGAAGGACACAATCCACCTGCATCCACCAGCAGTAGGATAGGCGCAACTGCCGGGTGAGTCTTATGGGAAGGTTATTTTCAGTGTATCACTACTCTGATGACTGAATTACACGTGAATACCTTCACAGTTAAGAACTGCTACATATGCTGTCTTACTTTTTTAAACCAACTATATAGGGAATATAACATGCAGAGAGGATAAAGAAGAAATTCTTGGACAGAGTTAAGGCAAGACCTAAAAAAATCCAAAAGTTTGGTAAAAAAAAGTACATAATTTAAGTGACAACTTCCACTAAGTTATCAGTATTTTCCTTGAACGCTTTACAGTAAGAAAACCAGTTGTCCCAGATCAAGCTGGAAAGCTACAACAGGAGAACATCGACTTGTGGATGTCAACCAGTGCACAAGGAAATCCAAAAGGCTGGCCAGAGATGAATCAAATCCAGACAGGCATGTTTTGCCAGATGGCCTTTCATGAATTTCATTCTATGTGTTTTCAGCACAAGAGAAAGACTGAGTGCTACAGGGTCAAAAAAGAACAAGTTGTCAAAGTCCACACCATTAATTACATATAACATGTAAATTGTTCTTATCAAAGTAACCTCCTGTGATCAGCAATAATCTGCAGGTAGGACCTTCCAATTTCCCGTAGATCCCTTGGAATGGATTGGTTAATTCTTGCTTGCATAGCTTTAAAAAGTAGCTGTTTCTGGAGCAGGAGAGATAGGAAGAAGTGAGGTGGGAAGAAGAAGAGGAGGAAATATTTTTCTTCTTTGCTAAATCATCCAGAGTGGAGTCTTGTGTTGCGTTTTGTGCCATATCCTGTGTAATGGCATTCTCGTATTACTACAGGAATCCTACTGTTGGAAAACACTCAAACTTTTGACAAGTCATTTAATCTAGCTGCTGAGATAGATTAAATGGCATTGGTGGCAAAAGCTCCAGTATTTTTCCTGGTATTATTAAATCTATTCTTGGAAGCTTCGCATTTGTTAATTCATGTCAACAGAACAACCAACAAATCTTTAAAAAGATCTTGAACCTGTGTTTGAAATAAAGATACTTCAAGGAGCATAAAGGTTTAGCTGAGATGTATCGCTCAAGGAGTTTTCATACAATTTCTCATTGCTGACAAAACACATCACACTGTAACTCCTGTTACACAACAAAATGCAAAGTTCAGTTTTTCCCCGGTGCAAAAGCATGAAAGAAATGGCATTTCAAGTACTTTCCATCTCTGTGGGGAGTATGAGAAACTTGGTTCTATCCGAGTTGAAATCCCAAGGATTTGTTTAACCTCCCCTGACCTTCCCTTCCCACCGTGACCCACCTCTCCAACTTACAAACAGGAGATGGGATGAGGAATAGAGGAACAATTGCTGGCATATGAACTTTGTCCTATTACATCTTCACTCTTTAGTTTTTCCCTCACAAATACTGTTTGTTGAACCAAATGATACTCTCCTTGGCAAAGCATCTGGACATCCGGCTACAGACCAGGGTTTTCCTAATTACAGAGTGCAGCTGGAATCGATTCTCCCAGTCTCGAGTGCCTGGATGTCTGCCTCGGGCCAACTGGCAGCCTGCTCACATAATGATTCAGAAAAGATGTGCTTGTAAATCAGCTTGCTAAAACACAGATAGATTGCAAAGGTGAGGGTGTTGGTGAAAAATAGCGTACCGCAACTATTTGGCATGCACAGGACAGACCAGTTTGTAGCCAGCTGAGGTTTTGCACAGAACTTGAGACACATTAAAGCAGTCCATGGATAATGCTATTTTCATAGAGTCCCAGACTGGTTTGTGTTGGAAGGGAACTTAAAGCCCATCCAGTTCCAACCCCCTGTCACGGGCAGGGACACCTTCCACTAGAGCAGGTTGCTCCAAGCCCCTGTGTCCAACCTGGCCTTGAACACTGCCAGGGATGGGGCAGCCACAGCTTCTCTGGGCACCCTGTGCCAGCACCTCAGCACCCTCACAGGAAAAACTTGCTTATATTTAACTTAAATCTCCCCTGTTTCAAGTTTGAACCCATCACCCCTTGCCCTATCACTACAGTCCCTGATGAAGAGTCCCTCTCCAGCATCCTTGTAGCCCCCTTCAGACACTGGAAGCTGCTCTGAGGTCTCTACACAGCTTCTCTTCTCCAGGCTAAACAGCCCCAATGTTCTCAGCCTGTCTTCATACTGGAGGTGCTCCAGGCCCTGATCATCCTTGTGGCCTCCTCTGGACTTACTCCAACAACTCCATGTCCTTACTGTGTTGAGAACTGTATGCAGTACTCCAAGTGAGGTTTCTCAAGAGCAGAGTAGTTTCAGGTCTTTGCTGAACACATACAGGCTGCCGCCCTGAGGCAGGTTATTTGGTGACACCCACAGTGACAGAGCAGAGCTGGAATGACTTTAGATCATTGGCCCTGGTCTTTTCTCCAGTTTTTGTCATGAAATTTGCGCGTTCACTTGCTGACAAATTTCGAATGCATGTCAAAACTTCCGATCTCCTCCACTCTGCTCGAAGCCCACACTGATGAGGCCTGCCATCCTCTCTGAGCCACCAGCATCACCTCAAAATGAACTCCTCTGAAGGCTCCAAGAACTTCCCTCACACCACCACCAAACAGCATCGCAGAACAAATACACCAGTATGAAACTTCTCCACTGTACCAAAATACTGTCTTTTGTATTGGTCCTTAGACCACCATCTAAGAGACCTGTAAGGGGATTTGCACTCCCTCCCTGTCCACGGCAGCCAGGGTCCCTACAGCCCCCAGGTCAACACTGTTGATTACCCAAAGGTACTCAACTTCCTAACTTGGGACCTGGGAGCTAAAGGACATCAGCGGCTTGGCTGCAGGGTCAGGTATCAGAGCAGCCACTCAGCCCATACAATGTCTTTGGAACCAATTAAAACTTATTTTCAAGCCCTTTTGTCCTTCTAGGCATTATTCCTACTGTAAGTTATCAACAGGTAAACCATATCATTAAAATCAACTTGGAGGAATTAATTTATACTTTATTCTGTTTAAAACATTAGTTTTGTTTAAGTTATCTTGTGACTTTTTAAATTCAAATACCTGAGGAAGCCTTTAGGAAAAGAGCTTCATCGTTAAAGATTCACCACACTCCCTCTCAGTAAGGGCTGGGAAAGATCATAATTCACATCCTCAGATCTGAAGTGAGTCATCCAGGAAAGCCATCCGGACAGTACAGACACATCTAAGATGAAAGCCAAGTCAGAATGAACAGCAGAACCAAATCCACATCTTCTGGTGTTCTTCATGTGTCATAAAGAAAGAATATCATAAAATTGCAGAGACTGTTGTCATCTAAAGTAAAACTGAACAATGAAGCTAAAGTTCACACGCCTGGTACTAAAAGCAGAGATAGACAAATTCTGAAAATCCCACCTTATACTGAAGTTCCTGCTGATATTAAATTGATATAAAGGGAATCTACTGGTGAATGTTGTGTTTACTTATTAGTGGAGAAAGTGATGCATCTCCAGAAAGCCTTGGCACAGGCACATTCTTGCCATCCTTCAAGGACATTATCCTGAGCCTTCAGAAATGATGTTAAGTTCAAGGAGAGATGAGGTGTTGCCTTGATGAGGGTCCAGAGGCAGCATCCCAGTGAGGATGGGGCACAGGCAAGGCATGAAGGCAGCCCCATGGCCACATGTGGAATTTACTCTCTCACAGTGTCATAAAAATACACCTTATTATCATCTCTGCAGGATTCAACAGCAACCTTCATGTAAGACTAGACAGCAGTTTTCACTAAAGATACATGAGGAGCACATGATGCCATCCTGATAACTCAAACACAGTTAGAGACCATACTGTACTTACCCATCATAGAATCCCAGGATGGTTTGTGTTGGAAGGGACCTTAAAGCTCATCCAGTTCCAAGCCCCTTCCACGGGCAGGGACACCTTCCACTAGAGCAGGTTGCTCCAAGCCCCTGTGTCCAACCTGGCCTTGAACACTGCCAGGGATGGGGCAGCCACAGCTTCTCTGGGCACCCTGTGCCAGCGCCTCAGCACCCTCACAGGGAAGAGCTTCTGCCTAAGAGCTCATCTCAATCTCCCCTCTGGCAGGTTAAAGCCATTCCTCTTGTCTTGTCCCTACAGGCCCTTGTCAAAAGTACCTCTCCAGATCTCTTGTCAGCCCCCTTTAGGTGCTGGAAGGCACCTAAGAAAGGATGACAAATGGAGGGTACCTCAGTCCTGTGCAATGCACTTACTTACAACGGGGGTCAAACAGCAAAACAAGTTTAAAGGAGGAGAAAGCAGCTGACAACTATTTACTTGAAATCTTTCTTGTCATGAATAAAAGCCAAACCAACACAAAGAAGTACTTTGCCACAAAAGAAAGTACTTGAACACAGTTGCACAAAGATAATAGTGTTTTAAGGCGGCTTTGCTGGGAAGGTTTTCAAATCAGAGTAAGCAAAATAGCCTGAAATCTTTTCAGTCTGAACAGGCTTCATTATGTAAACAAAATGGAAAAATGTTTTTTTAAGATGTCAGGATGGATTTTCTTCTATTACAAGTAGCATCATGAGATTTGTTAACTGAATTATCTTGCCCTGCTTGCACACCTTGAAGCTGTAGCTGGCTGCCTGCAGGGGTGATTACAGGATCCGCCATGGAACAGACAAATGAGTTCTGGTCTACTATCAAAAAGCCAGAAGTCGTAAATCTCTCATTATCCGTGTCATTAGAAGCAAGGTGCTCATCAGGGGGCTAGAAAGAGCACAGGAATTATACCTTGAAACCCATGCAGAACAGAAAAAATAGTATTTTCATTATGCATTGCTATTATTCTTTATCTTCACTTAATAAAGTGGGAAGTCACCTCCAGCATATCCATCACACGGAGACAAAATTAAGTAGATTCTTCACTTTCTCCTTTTTCCTTTTCTCTCCCTCCTCCAAGGGTTATTTCTATTTCTTCCCTATTTTTATATTTTCAGTGGTGTGGGGAGGAACACATTCCTAGGTTTCTCTAGGCAGCATAAGCCTATACTAACAAATCTCAGTCCCTAGAAGCACTAACTAACTCACCAAACCTACCAAAGCCCAGCTCTGTGGACATAACGCAGGCAAAGAAATCAAATGGGAGCATACAGGAAGATTTAACTGATATAGGTTTGATTTCTTCAGTCTAAATGACATGGTCTGTCACTGGAGTTGCCTGTTGGAGTTCTGCTGATACCTTTACAAAATGGGGAGCTCAAAACCAGGGTATTAGAGGGAGGATATCTGTAAGGTATGGAGAATAAGGGTGGATCATGAGGGATAATAGTGTTAAATAGCCAAAACATTCTCTTTCATATTTTTTTTCTTTAGTAATTTCATTGCAGAACTGGAAGAGATGCCATTAATGTCACAGGTTCCTATTCCTGTGATAGTGAGAGGAAGAACTAGAAATAAGGAGCAAGCCACCAAGTGCCCCAACACCAATAAGCAAAGAATGGTGGTCATGAATCTCCATGGTTCACCCCCCGCTTTTGTGGGATGGCTTGTCCCCACCTCTTTGCACTGCTAAAAGCAATGCAGTATTGTGCATGTATTTCACCATGATTCTGGGAGATACAAACCAAGAGCGAGGCAGTTGTTGGAGGCTGTTTCATGTAAGAAATACATAGCACTGACTTTTGGGTTAGATGAATAAAACATTTAAATATGAACACTAGATGAGCCAGAAGTTTATACAAAGGAGGAGGTAGACAGGAGACAGAGACAAAGAAAGGAGGAGAGTCAAAGCCACATTTAAATTTTTCAGGTCCCACTTCTTTCTAATTTTAATGCATTCTGAATACTATTCCTGGTTCAGATCCTTGCACTATGATTCATTATTACCTATTCTAACTGTGAGGGTGCTGAGGCGCTGGCACAGGGTGCCCAGAGAAGCTGTGGCTGCCCCATCCCTGGCAGTGTTCAAGGCCGGGTTGGACACAGGGGCTTGGAGCAACCTGCTCTAGTGGAAGGTGTCCCTGCCCGTGGCACGGGCTTGGAACTGGATGAGCTTTAAGGTCCTTTCCAAACCAAACCATTCCAGGATTCTGTGATTCATTCTATTGTACCATTACTTGGCTTATTGACCACTGAGCAGCTAATGTACTCTCAGAATAAAGATGTAACTTACAGAAACATTTCACACAAAAGAGCTATTGGAAAGGATTCTCCATCACTCTCAGAGCCCCCCTCATAGCATATTATTAAGACATCCACATTTTAGTGACTGTGTCTTTTTCTGAAAGTACTAGAATATTCGAGAAAGCCAGAAAATTCTTCAGTGACTGTAAACATGACAAATACTATGCATAAGCAAACAAAGGAAAAGCAGTTCTGCAGCCAAAAAATATATTTATGAAGAGTTATTTTAGTGCTATTACGTGTATTCATGTAAAGGTCACAACATACAGAGAATTTGATGGTACAAATGGGTTCTGTAAATAAAAATTCCACCCCTGTTACTCAGAACTGGTAGTAATTACAAAACATCCACGTTTGCCTAAAGCTGCTTATGAATAATAAGAGCTAGAGGTAATTATCTGGCGTCAGCAATTCAGTATTTCTTACATGTATCTGCTTTTATAAGAGCATAACTTTAAGACAAGAAACTATAGAGAGGACAAGAGGAGTGCTCTCTGTTACACATGCATTTTATGACTCAGTACATACCCTGCTGCAGGGATTTTTCACAATGCTTTTGCTTAGCAATGATATTTGCTTTATTGATTCTTTTTGGTTTTTTCCTTTTAATACTCTTAATACAGTGGTGGCTTCAGAAAATAATGTGTGCTGTGTGTACAGATGTTTTTGTCAAGACATCAAAGTAGTGATTCCAACACACATC
The DNA here is from genome assembly GCF_004027225.2 of Strigops habroptila. Classification (NCBI taxonomy): domain Eukaryota; kingdom Metazoa; phylum Chordata; class Aves; order Psittaciformes; family Psittacidae; genus Strigops; species Strigops habroptila. The sequence goes on from NC_044281.2 coordinate 80,011,396, forward strand.
TATATGAGTCCAATTCTGTTTCCAAAACAGAGAAACAGGATGTTCACATGAGCCAAATTTGACACTGAATGATTTGTACAACGGAACTAAACTCAGTGGAGCACCAGGCATGCCAGATTTAATATGGACTTTTCATGTCACTTTTGAACAATAGAAGCATTCATTTCTGTGTAATACTTGGGATATTATTTCTTTCTGGAAAGGCACTTTAGTGCTGTGATTACAGACAGCAGAAACTGCTTGATAATAGGGGATGAAGTAGGCTAAAACCAAGAGAAAAACATCACTGTTCACAGGATAAAAATGCAATACCTAAGATTTAAATAAGTATGAAGCCTAAAAAGTTTCTAAGTCACTACTTTGATCACAAAGTAAATAGGTTTATTTTGCATAATTGAAGACTACTACACAGCTCCCACTAATTTCAGTTGTCACTGACTTGCCTTGACTCAAATCTAACAACTCTTCGCATAGCTGAACTTAACAATTATTTCTACCATGTAAAACTTTTTGCTTGGTGAAATATTACCCAAGTTTGCCTTTTGAAGGGAAAGTGAAAAACAAATCTCTATTCATAGCATGTTTTTATCACGCGGCTGTGATTTGTTTGATCTTGGAATTAGCCCTTTTGAATTCCACTGCAACAGGTTTAGAAAGACAGATCATGCTAGAGATTAAAATGAAAATGGAGTAATATGAACATAAAACAGGGCATGGTGGATTTTGGGCTTATCACCAGATTCAACAGAAGATAATTGGTAATTGCCTTTTTTTTTTAATCACTCAGGCTTTGAATTCAGAAATGGAGGGTGCAGAGAAGCTTGGAATTGATAATTAAGTGTTAAAGCCCTCAAAACCTTAACTTTTGGCATCTTCTAGTTGGCAAGGAATGAAATTGAGAGCTCGCAAGCTCTCTTTTGGCTGTGGATATCGCATGAATGAGGGGAAGCAGGGCTGGGAGCTGTTGGCCCCCCTGGACCAGGCACCCGTGGCCACTTCTCCAAAATGCAATAACCTGCTGCCTAGCAACAACCCACAACTCATGACTGCTTGTATACTCCATTCCTTCTGCAAAACTAAAAGCTCTGATCCCAAATTATTGCATTCAGCAACATCAGAGCTGCAACAAATGAATAAGAAAACACATTTTCCTTTACTTGCTGCAAGAATTCCTTGCTCTACAGTGTTATATTCATTAAATATATACCCCCTCAACACATTTTGATGCAAGACCAATCTGAAAACTATTTCAATATGTGAATAGTTATTTTTACAATAGTTGTCCCCTGGGGAGCTACTTCTATGAATAAAGTCATTCACATACCTATACATTTCAGTGATGAGGTCACCAAGACTGATTGAGGGTCAAACACAAAGGGTCACGTTCTCTTGGGCATGAATATGCTGGATAACATGACACAGCTATGCCTGCAGGGAAGTTGTCCCTGAGGTTTAGAAGTCCAGGTTTTTTTCCTAATTATTATTTATTGCATGTGAAACAATTAAGGAAAAACCATTAAAAACCAGCCTACAACCCACTTGCGCTATGCTGTCTACTTGCACCTAATTTTTAGCCTGATTTCCAGGAAGAATTTGATTTATGCCTTATCTTTCTGTTTGTCCAAGCTGGGGCTTTTGAGCTTGTGGGCTATTTCAAGCAACTTGACAGCAGGGTCGATAGCAGATCTCTGACAAGCTTACTGCAAAAATCAATGGCTTTGTAGAAATGAGAGTCTGCCACAGGGGGAAGTTCACTGGGTCTCCCCTGTTTGATGCATGCAGGACATAGTGCTGCATTGCACATAGCAAGTCCTGCTCCTTGTCCTTGGGAGCAGCTAAGAGGCGCAGGGAGGCAGATGGAAGAGCGGATGGACAAGGAGATGCAAGGAGGAGGGAGGAATAATACTTGTGTCTCAGGGTACGTGCCCATGGGCTTCCTCAGCTCTGCTGCTCATGAAATTACCTCTTTCTTGTTAGTCTGTATTTTCAATTTCATCTTCTTGTTTTCATTCTCTAAAAACAATATGGAAATCTCATGCTAAGATTATGGAAATTGAGAGGCTTAAATAAAAGTGCTGGAGGCCAATCTAATGATGCTGTAACTGCCTGATCTCGGGATTGCTGTACCTTAGACATAATCATAGCCCTGTTTAAATTCACATAGCAAATCATTACTGGAGTAGCCACCTTCCTAAATATGCCTACTCTGATAGACACAGCATTGAGAAGCCAGATTTTACTACACAGAATACCTGGAATAATGCAGTATGAAGTAATAGCTGAACAGCTTAGTATAACAAAATGCTGAAGTATCTTTCTATCAAAGGCAAAATTAAGTTGTTACGGATGATTACCACCACCATTTTATTCATTCTACAGTTGTTCTGTTCGACAATTTCTGATCCAGAGCCAAAACTTCGTGCATTAAATAATTTAGCTGCGCTCCTCACCCAGCACAGCTTCCCCGGCCGAATTCTGGCCTCTTTCAATTTCAGTCTTTCTTCTTGGTGCCTTGGGATGAGAATTGATCCTAAAGGTCTCTTCAGGTCCACCAGTTACAGGAGACAGGCTGCTGAGTGTGCTTTCAAGAACCTCTTGGGTAATCATCGATACTCTCTCTAACATTAACTACCATTAAATCCCCAGCTAGAAGCTGCAGAATGACTTACAGGACATTACCGAGCATTTTCGAGCTTAACAAGGAGTTTTCTAAGAGCTCACAACCCCATACGGGAGGCACCAATGCTCAGGTGGAACATGACCAGATGATGATCTGTCTGAAGCCAAGAGCCGTGAACTTGGTACTGGGAGTGGGGAGATTCGTTCTTCTGCAGGGAGCCAGTGTAAGCCTGGATGCTTTGGCAAAGGAGAAGTGCAGGTGGAATTCTCCTTTAGGAAAGTTTCAGCTGAAAATTTAGTTTAGACATAAAACTCTACAGCCTATCTACATTGCTATGGCCCTTGTGAAAGCTGTGTTTTGAGGTCTTCACTCTCTATTTTAGGGTGACTCTCAGCTGATTTCTCTCATGATGCAACATGATTCTACCCCTCTCACCCTCTCTAACCCAAGCAAAAGCACCAAAGAAAGATTACTTGGAAACAATTGCCATTTTATGGAATAGCTTGTAATTATTAACCTGAACTCCTTGCAATGGACTTGCACAAACACTGTGCCAGTAAGTTACTGACAGTCACATCAAGTGACTTCGTTAATATGTGTATTGGCACAACACAATACTTAGTGCTACCTGGCTTCTGAATCCTTGTGAAATACAGCTCACACCCTTCTTCACCCCAAACCCATACTGCTGGGGTAACCTCAGGTAACTAAGACATTACTGTGGGTACACACTTCTCTGTTGCTCTGCTGCTGGTCCCACACTTTCCCATTTTAGGATGGTGTTCTGGCTAAATTCCCAGCCACAAAACCACTGCAGGTAGCGGCGAGAGGCCAGTGAAGTACCTCATTTCCACCAACTATGTTGTCCCTTCTTCCAGCAATAACAATTTCACTTCCTCCATGAGTAGCATGAGCCCTCCCTCCCCCTTTCTCACAGTACAGCTACACCTTCTTTTTCCCCTGATTTTCTTGGACTCTTACACTCAGGTAGATCATAGAATCCTGGAATGATTTGTGTTGGAAGAGACTTTAAAGCTCATCCAGTTCCAACCCCTGCCATGGGCAGGGACACCTTCCACTAGAGCAGGTTGCTCCAAGCCCCTGTGTCCAACCTGGCCTTGAACACTGCCAGGGATGGGGCAGCCACAGCTTCTCTGGGCACCCTGTGCCAGCACCTCACCACCCTCACAGTGTACAATGTCTTTATTGATTACTTGATATATTGAATTATAGATTACTTTATTGGATTACTTGAAGTTACTTTGATTAACTTCCAAAAGCTTTTAAGATGGGATGGGGGTTTTGGCTGTTTTGCTGTTTGCTTTTTTGTTTGTAAACAGACGTTTTTTTACATTCACTCAGAGAAGTTACGTTGGTGACTTTTATGGCTGAAGGAGAAACGGAGAAGCACTTGGCCATTGCTGGGGCACATATAAATGCATGCTGAGAGCTCTCCAACATCTGCCCCACTATGAGGAGGGAAACAGGGTCACAAACCAGTAAAATTTTATCTTAAACCACGGATATCTATTCTCCTGTTTTCCCGTGACACATACATGCAATTTGGTTAGTGAGAATGATAAAGTGTTGTGTACATACAGGTATTGAACCTGAGAGTACTGCATTATGCAAGAGTTGGGACTAAAAGGCCCAACAACAGAAGTATTTACTGTAAATTAAAATCCTACCAACTGAAGCCAACTTTAGAAGATTAGCACAAGATTCATGTGCTGCTTTAATCACTCAAAAGACTAACGTCAAATAATGGTAAGAAAGAAAAAGCAAATTGAGGGCTATTCTTTTGCACACAGCTTAATATTCCAGTAATCACAACACTAAAGCATACACTAAAGCATATACATATACTATATAAAGACACACACTGCATTGACACCTGCAAGGCAAGCACAGCAGCATGCTTAATCTTACACTCATTTGGGTTAAAGGTTTTGGTCTCTTTAAACAGATTAAAAACCAGACTTTCAGAACAGTGCCTAAAGTTAAAATTAAATTAAAAATAAATAAAATAAAATAAAATAATTTAAAAGTAATAAAAAAATTAAAATTATAAAATTAAAAAATAAAATAAAATTTAAAAATAAAATAAAAAAATTAAAAATTAAAAAATTTAAAATAAATAAAAATAAAATAAAATAATAAAATAAAATAAAACAAAAATTTAAATAAATAAAATAAAATAGCCTCATAATTCAGGATACTGTTTGGATGCTTAGTGGAATAGAAATCATCTATGATGTAGAAAAAAAAAGAACCAAAAATTTCAGGAGTCATTCATGCTATTTAAAATAAAAGAGCAAAAATGTTTCTCACAACCTAAACTGAAAGCATCCTTTTGGAATATCAGTCTATTGATTTAGGACCATCTTGTTACTCTAAAAGTATCACTGCATGAGTTAGAGCAATATTGGGATTAACACCTTGACCAGAATATGAAGGCTGATAGATATATTAATGCAGACTTATATACTTAAATAAACATTTAAGGAAAGTTTATTAAACCACAATTAGGTGGTGAGTGTTGCCTTTTTTATTAATAAATAAACTACTGAAACCAAGCACAAAATGTCTCTGCACCTTGGGTCTAACTTGGTGTTTCTGGCTGTGGTCACCATAGTGATAACACTGGCATTTTCCCAGAATTTTTAAGGTCAGGCATTTGGGGTTTTTGTTGTTGTCTTGGGTTTTGGTGGTTTGGTTTTGCTTTTTTTCCCCCCAGACAGCATTGCCAACGTTCTCTGTTGCTTTTAAGAAATAATAGCTGAATCAACAAGGTGCTATTCACTTACCTGAAATCCACCATCTCCAAATTGTATTCTCCCAAACCCCTGCTTTTCTACCAAAGCTTCCAGTTAGTGGTTACTTTTTGTCAGAGCTGGATTAAGATCTCGAATATGCTATACCCAAACTCTTACACCTTTATACATGGATTCCTGGAGTAAACTCCTTTGGGGAGCCAGTCCCAAGGTTAGCTCCATCAAGCTGGGTCCAAACTAACAGAAAAAGAAGCAGGTAAGAAAGCCTATATAGTGGGAAGTAATGCTGTAATAAAATAAAATATTCCCTTGAATGAGGAGTTTCCAATACCTTCGCCTACAGCAAGTTATGATAACAGCCACTGCTCTGTATGAAGAAATAAACAGCTTTATGTTACTGACCTCTATAACATATAGCCATGAAATCAGAGTGCAATTGTGGCTATTTGCTGCTTTTTAGATATTCATTTCTCTTCCCCAGTGCTTAAGAGAGCTGACTGAAGGCAGCTTATACTAGATTAGGCTTCCAAAACCTTCATGCATTATAGACTTCTAGATACAGGGTTTTTTCCTTCTCAGAAGGTGAAAGTGTTGAGTCATTTCTTTTAAAGAGCTGAATGAGATTATTGCTTTTAAAAAGAAAAAGCTGGCTGTTCAAGGCAGGGCTAAATGAAACCCAGGCAGTGGCTGCAGCACCAGAGAGGAGCACCCAAGTCAAGCTCCTGGCTCCCCTGTTTCGCTCTGCTCATCCTTTCCTGGTTTAAATCAGCCAGGCACTAGCAGCTTATCCAAGATCATAACATGGATTAACAAGGGCTCATCGGATGGAACAGTGTGCCAGAAATAATTATGGTTTAAAATGCAAGAGCCTGGCAGGAAGGGATTGTCATTTGTGAAGCCAGTCCATTTAATGGGGAAATAACCTGCATATTACAGTAGAGGATAATTTGGCAGTTACAGTTTCAATGGCTCAGAGATATAAAATACAGTCTCATCAATGTGTAAGATTAGAAGTAATTAGCCCCTGTATGGTAAAGTCATCAGTTAGAAACTAGACTCCGTCTAGGGACTTTTTGTAATGATGCCTTAGGGACAAGTAAGATGGGACCTTTGACTTATATGATTTGGAAGGGACTGAGACCTAATTAAATCTGCAAAGATGCAGTAACTGCAGTAAAAGGGATTTTTAAACATGAAACATATTCTCTTTCTCTAAACAAACTAGGTATATTACACTCTGCAACAGAATTAATCAAAAGACAGTGAGCAAACAGCTGTGTGGTTGCCAAATAGAAGATGATACAGGATTATACAGAATTGAAGAATAATTAATAAGAATTGAAGACTATTTAATAGTTCTTTTTTTAAGGATAAGGTTTTACTTAATTGTGGAGAAAACCAAACACACCTAAATCCAAGAGAGCATGGTTTTTTAAATCTGTTTCTCCAAACGCGTAAGCTATAATAAGCACTGATTGCCTTGAGTAAATAAAAGCTAATTCTCTTGCAGAAATAATATACAATTTACTTTTTCGTTCATTACACAAAACCAGACTTGCAGCTTTTCAAAGAATGATGCAAAGAGCTATTGTATTTTTACTATTGAGTTCCATAAAGTACTCACCATCTTCCATTTTCTTAAAAAGACTTGGCACTTTGTGCTGGAGAAATGAAAAATCTTCAGTTAGCTTCTCAGCAATGATTGCCTCATTTACATGATCTATCTTCTCCCAAGGAGAAGGAAAAGAAAAACCCCTCACTGTATGATATTAACATTTTTCTCCCATAACTCAATACTCTGCATTTTGTCAATGCAGAGCTGGATCATTAAAGCCTGGAAGCTACATGGAAGAGTATTTTAAGGCCATGAACTAGGAGCGGAGCAACAGTGACACACTGATCTCAGAGAGACAAGAGTGCTGAGATGACACATGTAGGTTTATGGGCTCCATCATGCTGCTTAAAAAAGACTAATTAAAATGGCATCTAACTCATAAGCAGGCAGGTCAATGCTGAAAGAATTTACCATCTAGCCAAAAACCTCAGTATTTTTGTTCTACATTTGTCCTTGCAAATATGTGGGGGGGCTATATTTTTAATTAATTTATTTTATAAAAGAACCATCTTCAGCCATTCCTGAGTCAATTCAGTTTTAATCTACCATAAAACGTCTGTGAAATTACACACTATTTGGCATTGCCCATAGAACTGTAAGCTTAATAACCTTTATCTAAGCCAGACTTGGTGAGACGATATCAAACCAAGCCTCCTCCTTAAATACCTTATCCCATACAACACATCCATAGACAACTGTACAACAACTACAAACATGTTATTAACATGATGACCAAGACCATTCACTTAACAAAAAGAGCCCCATACAAACTAGCCACCAACAATAAAGATGTCCCCATGGCATCCCACTGGGAATGTATAGAGCTACGGGAACTCAAAGGCTGCCTCTATGCTCTGTGAAAAGGAACCAGCCATCATAAGCATTTCTAACTGGAGTAGTGTTTTTTCATGCTCACACACATGAAATGGTTTCTCTTCTCTAGCGCAGTGGGGTCTACACAACTTGGTCTGATCCGTACATCATCTGTGCATAATGCAGTTCCACCAGCAGCTATATGGAAGAAGCTCAATGGGGTCTTTCTTTACAAGAATAGAAAATTAACTTTGTTTTTAGTAGAAGAGAATGATAAGCTTGATGGCTAGTCAATCACTCCGAGAAAAATCAACAACAACCTAAATGCTCAAGTATTTCAAGCCTTGAGTGACCTTTCGAGAGGATTTCAGTTTGAAAATACAATATGAGGAAAAGCTATGGATTTTGGAATTCGTCTTATATCCAAAGCCTTTGCTAAATGTCTCGTGGAGCTTGCTAGAAATGTAAAATAAACAGCAGTCAGGATCAAAGCAAGGGGAAATGAATTAAGGAAAAGGTGGATTGGTGCCCAGCTGGTGATCTGGGTCAAGAACATGCATAACTATTTGGTTTTGATGACGTGTGTTGGAAATACCACTCAGCTTTCAAGGAGAGCAATCTCTCCTCAGATAGTCAGAAACTGGGAAAGACAGAGGTGGACACAGGGAAAAAAAGAACAACCCTCACAGGAAAAATAGCCCCACTCTGGTAGAGTCCCTGTGAAGGAAAAGGCAACAGAGGGAAAGGGAGAGCTTTAGTGGGAAAACCCCAGGGTCTAAGGAGGGTGCCTGCAAAGAAGGCAGACTTTACACCAGAATAGAACAGCAAAATAGAACAGTACAGTTAAGGCTTTAAGAGCTGAGAGAGATTTCTTTGGGTTTTTTATTATTATATTTGGTTTGTTGGGCTTTTTTTCAAACTAAAAGATGAAGAAAAGATGGCCATAAAAGCATCTGTATCTTCAGAGAAAGTAGAGAAGGAGAGTCTCAGGTGAAAAAAAAAAGACAATGGCAAATGACAGTCAAGACAAGGAAGATTGCATTTATACATGGAGCATAAAAATAGCAACCGAAGCAATACTAACTGTGTAAATTTGAATAAGAGTACATAGCACAGAAGTGCTGAGTAACCCAGAATATAAAAATGAACAAACTAGGATACCTGGTTATTTTTAAAAAAGGATATTGGTATCACAGGCATCTCAGACATATGATGGGATTAATGTAAATCGTTCCACACTATGAATGAAATCCCAGTATAAATTATACAGAAATTATAGAAGACCAGGCTGACAAAGGAGCAGAGTGAGAACCAAGGAAAATATACAGTAAACTAGGTAACACACCCCCACCCCACCCCCCACAGCAGTACTTCAAAATCCCCTTAAATTCAATTTCCACCCTAAAACAGCAGAAGTGGCACTAAATAAGTTGGGACTTGTCAGCAGAAGTCCAAAAAGAAGCAATATGGTGAAGATAAGCAAAAAAAAAAAAAAATCATGAACAGCTTTCATAAGATGCATAGGAAGAGGTAGGGGGAGACATGAAACTACCAGGTAGATAAACGCACCTTAGAAGATACATTTTTCTGCACAACATGTAGTTAAATTGTGAACCTAAATCAGGATAATGATCCTAGCATCACAGACTGGTTTGGGTTGGAAGGGACCTTAAAGCTCATCCAGCTCCAACCCCCTGCCACGGGCAGGGACACCTTCCACTAGAGCAGGTTGCTCCAAGCCCCTGAGTCCAACCTGGCCTTGAACACTGCCAGGGATAGGGCAGCCACAGCTTCTCTGGGCACCCTGTGCCAGCGCCTCAGCACCCTCACAGGGAAGAAATTCTGCCTAATGTAAAATGTACATTAATCCTGATATGACTGGATCCTTGTTCTGGCCCAGTGTTGCTATTATATTCCCATCAAAGGACCTCTAAAAAAGACATTGTGGGCATCCTTTAGAAATATTTAGGAACATAAGACCTTAAGAAATAATGCAAAGGTGGATTTGGGGTGAGGTTTTTGTTGTTTGGGGGTTTGGTGTGGGATTTTGTTTGTTAGGAGGGTTTTGTTATGTTTTTTTACAAACCAGATATTTTTCTTTGCTGATATTCAAAGCCATAGTGATGGTAACTCCTATACACAGCTAAATGGTAAACTGCACGTATTCATGAATGCGAGCAACTGCAGTGTTTTACTGTGAGATGACACCTAGGAGATTAACTCACCTTTCACAAAGACAATCTGCTAGAAAATTCTACCCTTTACAAGAAGTAATTTAACCTTTCCAATGAGTAAATTGTTCAAATAACACCATTATGCTATTATTTTAGTACATATAAATTGCAAAAACCACAACAAAAGGGAGTTCATCGCTGCTGTTCTCTTTGATGTATATTTACAGAGGAAATCAATAAATTATCAGAAAAAGAAACAAGTTTAGAGGTTCCACTTCAAACTTATTTGTGGCACAACAACATGCACTGGGCTGAGGAAGAAATCCCTGCTCTAAAATAAAAGCCAAGCTGTTTATCAAAAAACAAAGCAGCACATTCAAGGCTTTTGCCCATCCCATATTATGGGAGGATACTCTAGAGAACTCTAAGTTCCATAGTCTGAATTGCTGTTAGGAAGCAATGAGAGATTTATGGTAAAGATTTGTCAGCAACAGCAGTGAGGTCACCGTGCCCCAATACACAGAAAGTATTCATCTACCTGTAACCCTATTACAGTTCCAGGCTAAACATTCCCAACCCTTCAGCTTGAGAAAACATGTATTTACCTTATAAAGCTGTAATTCTGCATCAACTTCCAGCTAATTGGAGGTTTGCTGTCATTAATTTAGATAATATACATTCATCTCACAAAAATAGCTTCTAGCAGCTTCTTTAATTTAACCTTTCTTTTAGCCTTCTTTTTTTTCCTGTCACACAACTAGCAATTCAGTGCTCACAAATGACCTCCCGTGCTACAACCATGCCATAACAATCAATGGCAGAAAATTCACAAAACAGATTAAATTCTACAGTGTTTATTTGATGAATTACAGGAATTTATTCACTTTAGCTCTCAGAGTTAAGCTTTGATTTTAAGCTGAGTGCATTGCATCAGAGAGAGTAAACTAGGGACTCATCATGTTTTTGTTACTTACACGGCTGTAATGGAAGTAAAGCCAAATCCACAGCATCCGTTGCAGTAAAGTTGACATTTAAAGATTTTTGCTCTTTATCCTGTCATCTCACTACTTAAAGCAATAGATAAGGAAGAACACAAAGTGTTTCCTGCATAAAATTTGTGATTATTACATTATACTACTACGATTACGCTTTCTTACCTGGTGTCACACCATGCCAGAATGAGGCAGAGCTGAGGATCATTTTCCCTGAGGATCATATTCCCCACAAAGCTTTAAAGGTGGCAAATAATCCCAAAGTGAAAAAGTAACTCCATCATTGCAAATCACATCACAGTTTTGTTCAACCTAAAGTTATTATTCACCATTTAAATTAAGGATTGCAAGGGAAATTCATTCTGAGCTTTTCCCATTTCCCTCATACTCACAATTTGGCTAATGAACCAAGAAACCAATTAGTGAAACATCTCAATTTATAGCAGGTTCAGGTAATCTTTAGCCAGGGCACACTTAAAACTTCTGCACTGTAAAAAGATAACTTTTCATCTTCAGAAACAGCACTGTGGAGTTAATGACCCCTCTTTACACAAAGCATGAGTGACGGGCCTATTTGCCCAAACACAGAGACCTCATCTCTCTCCAGCAGCACCTACCAGGAAGCAGCAGAATCTGGGTGAAATCTCTATGCAAATACAGCACTTTCTTTCTGTTGACATTTTGTGGGTCTTGGTGTATTTTGGTATGTGGATGTGCAGTCCATGGTGGTGCATGGCAGAGGTTGGATGTCAGTGCAGAGATACGCGTTTTGGAGAAGCTTCATTTTCATGTAGCAGTTCATAGAATCACAGACTAGTTTGCGTTGGAAGGGACCCTAAAGCTCATCCAGTTCCAACCCCCTGCCACGGGCAGGGACACCTTCCACTAGAGCAGGTTGCTCCAAGCCCCTGTGTCCAACCTGGCCTTGAACACTGCCAGGGATGGGGCAGCCACAGCTTCTCTGGGCACCCTGTGCCAGCGCCTCAGCACTCTCACGGGGAAGAACTTCTGCCTAAGAGCTCATCTCAATCTCCTCTCTGGCAGGAGTCCCTACCTGTCCTGTCCCTACAGGCCCTTTTCCAAAGCCCCTCTCCAGATTTCTTGTAGCCCCTTTAGGCACTGGGAGCTGCTCTAAGGTCTCCCCTTAAGGAGCCTTCTCTTCTCCATGCTGAAACAGCCCAGCTCTCTCAGCCTGTCTCCAGAGCAGAGCTGCTCCAGCCCTCTGAACATCTCTGTGGCCTCTTGAAGGTACAGTCCTCTCTTACCACCATCCCTCAGTTTTCCATCCAAGGTGTTGTGTTAAAGACTTTCTCCAAATTTGCAGCACTGTTCTGCCTGCTCCAAGCCTGTGCTTTGTTGCATGGCCAAGGAGATGGACTATGATAGAGGCCACGTTCCAGCTTCAGGTCTGAGCCAGGGCTGTGCTTGACGAAAGGAAAAAGTCTCACACTTTAGAGACAAGAAAATTGAGAGGGCTGATGATTTAAACTGGGGAGGCAGAGGGAACAGAGCTCAAACCTGGTGGAGGGCCAATGTGCAGGACATAACTCCCACGTTCTTCCTACATGCTCAGATCCACAGCTCAAACCCACTCTTTCACGTCAGGTATCCCAGCTAGTTTTTCTAGGTATAACTAAGAAGTGGCTCATTAAAGGGATAAAGAAACAAGAGATGGACTCTAAACCTGAGATTCAGAAGTGTATTTTCCCAGTTCCCAGGACAAAACCATTGGACAGGCTGAAGGGTGGGACAGATAAAACAACAGAAGGTTCATGGGATAAAAGGAAACACAGAAACGAATAGGGAAAGCAATCCACTGCTAAAAGGAATTATTTGTTCCAGGGACTGTTCATGTATTTACACTACAAAAAGTACTGTAATAAAGTACATTAAAAAATAAGAACCAAGAGCTTCAGCCTAGACATTCTCTTCTGCTGCTGTAAAACCAACACAGCTGGCAATAAGCTCTGTAACACACAATACACCCTTGTTTGCTAAACTGCATCTCTTCCATGGGGTTTCCATCCTACCATCACCTGTTTCTTAACATTGTGTTAAACTGATTAAAGATATATGTTTTGTACCAGAGAGGCATGTGTGCACAAGTTCAAGGCATGCATCAATTGCTTCTTACTCTATTAAACCATATCAAATCCTTACACACCTACCTAGGACCCCAAAATATTGCCCGTCTCCCAACCCTCCCACCACTTCTCACATATCTCAATCCTCAGCACCACCCTAGACATACAGAATGCAATCCCACCTCTTCAGGCATCAGCCTGAATGTCTTGCAGCTAACGGAGTGTCTCAGAGGGGGAGCTCATCAGAGCTGGAAAAGAGGTAGAGTCATAGGGGTACAGCAAGGACCTCTACAAGGTATGGGTATTTTCTGAGGTACTGCCTGTAAGAAGGCATTTATCTCATGCAGCTCTGTTAAGTACTTCTATGAAGGCATTTGGGAGCAATCCAATATTCTAGTAGCACTATGGTGCGCACTTCACACTTTGGGAATCCCAGGTTTAGAGGAATTTCATTTCAACAGGAGAGCACTTTCCAGGGATGATCCTCTGCTGATACCATCTTGCAGTCAGCCTGTGCAACCCCAGTTGGAATCAGAGAGCAGCAAGAGAAGAAAAACACTTGTATGGGAAGCGGAGCCTGACACATGCACATTTAATGAGTCTTAGAATTGGACACAATTCAGAAGTTGTCTATAGACAGTCTCGGAGCGCTACAAACATGAAGTGCAAGAAATAATTTGAGCTACTCAAACATTATTGAGCTGCAATCAACTAATCACTTAGGAAGAAAACCAAGAGTCACGAACAGCTTAATGTAAACATCTTTTCAGCATGCAAGAATAGGCAACAAGGAAAACAAGTGTTAGTCTGCATAAGGAACAGAATGCATTATGGAAAACACAGTAGCACTAAAGATAATCTAGTGTTATGCTAAAGTACTGTGTCTACTCCCAATTCTTGTCTCTAAAATTTTACGGGAGCCTAAGTTGTATATCTATTATTTTTAGCCTTTATGCACTAGGTGCTTTTATAGTGAGAATTTGGGAATGGGCAATAAATACGGGAAGCTTTATCTTTTAAATCCAGTGCATCGATAACCACAACTTCACTGAAAAAATATTGAACTCAAATTCAACCAACAACTCCTCCGAAACTTGGGCTCAATTCAATTCTAGGTGGTAGAAGGAAGCCACTTTTCTTTACAAAAGAAAAAGGAGAATGAACTTAATTTTATTTACAGCAACAGTAATATTATGAGAAGCATGAGACTTGGTAATTGAGTCAGGAGTAGAAGTGGAAGTCTCCTGTGACAGCCTGTAATTGTCAGAGCTCCAGTTAAATTCAGCAGACTTGAATTTAAGTAATATTTTGAATGCCTGGATAGTACCTGTATCAAACCTGGCCCCTGGACCTCTAGAGATTTGCTTCTCACTGCATTTTATCCTTCTGCTTTAATACAGCAAATATCAACCAGAAAATTGTATGGGAAATTCTCCACTTCATGCTAAAAATATTTCACATGTAAGTGCATGAAAAATTCCATCCCCTAGCAACTGTGAGATTCTTGCTGGAAACAGCGATGGGAAAGATGGGGCTCCAGGAATGTTAAGAGTCAAGCAAGGATTCTGTGGGTGTGAAATTGTTGGCAATTACGCTTGATCACTGGCTGCACATGTTTTTGCTGAATGCGTTCTGGTTTACTGTAGGAATTGGCCTGAAGTGTTACCAAATTCTGGGACCCCTGATTAAAATAAACTGTGTTCAAGATCCATGTGCTGCAGAGAGACTCTCGAGTCCCGGGAGAGCTCTGCACTAGCAGTAACTGTCAGGCACCAGAATGACAACAAATTAAAGAAGTGAATTGTCTCTGGAAATATTATTGTCGGTTTCTGAATTCAAGCTAAAACTCAGTTGCTACCTGAGGAGCACGAAGGAGGAGATTAAAAACATTAAAAGAAAGAAAGGGGAATGTAAGAGGCAGGGCAGCTCATTGAAGATCCAGACAGTAAATGAGCACAGATGATGAAGACCAAGTCATTACACAGTAACCTGCCGTGATCATCTATCAGCTTCTACCAGGAAGGGTTGGAAAGGAAATCCCACCATGGGAGAAAACACTCTTTGCTCACTCTTCCCTTTGCTGCTTCTCACAGACCCGGAGCAGGACTTCATTTACCAGCAGGTAGAACAGAGACAGTAGCACAAGTGTCCTTGCAGCTCACTGAGCTATTCCTCAGGTTCCTTCCCTAGGCTGTTCCTAAGCATTTTGCTCTCAAAGCTAGGCAAGCTCCTGTGAGGAGCCACCAAAGCAGCGCTTCAACTCTGCACAAGCCTATCATCCATATACTGAGTCCTCTTTCCTTGGATGCTTCCTGCAAACATTCCCTGTGCAGTCCCATCGTTAAGGGAGAGGTTTGCAACTGACTATCCAGTTTCAGAGTCACCAGCTTGCCCCACACAGGAGCTGCAGGAGCTGTGGTCCTGTCCCATTGTACCCCATGCCAGCCTCACATGGTGAAAGCAGCAGAAGTTATGCAAGAGGGGGCCCTTCTCAGCCCGCTAAGAAGCCCCAAGTAAGAAAAGCCCCCCTGGTTTTATAGAAGAGGACTCAGAGACCCATTTACAAGCCCTTTTATCTTTCCACCTGCAAGAGAAAAGGGACCTGCAGTGGTGTTTGGCTTGCCTTCTTGATCCTCCTCCCATATACAGTAACAAAGTCAGCACACATTTCCCACAGGAGAAGCATGTGAAAGGTGGTTGCTAATAGCCCAGCTGCTGGAGGAAGGCCTTGCATGCTGCTGAGGGAGGAGGGCTTGGCTTTGGGCAGCACAGCAGCATAGAAATTGCGATCAAGCATACAAAGACAAGTCGAGAGACCAATACAGATTTGCTGGCCAAGAAACTTGGTCTCCTGCCTCCACGCAGGTTACGAAAAGATGAAACCTCATTTAAGGATCTCATGTTGTGAATGTGGGTATCAAGGAAACGATATAAACATGGTTGTGTTACGAATGACTCTCTGGGCCATAGCTGAATTTTGCACTTAAGGCAAAAGCTTCAGCCCTTTGGGTAAGGAACAGCTCTTTTCCTTACCTTACGCTTCTTTTCCAGAAGCAGCATAAAAGCACTTCTTTGAGCACAGAAACGACTTTCTGCTGTCTTACTCATAACCTTTAGATTAATTTGCTGTTCTAAAATGTTTGCAAGTGATATCATGACAGTTTCCTTCTAAAGAGATTTATTTTGCAGCTGAATTACTGGTTTGTGTTTTGAAATCTCAGCTCCGCAGTTTGGTGGTTTTTAGGATTAATGTACTGAATTCCTGTTTCTCAGACTGTACTATCTGATTTTTTTTTAGTCATCCTGATATGAGGCATTTCTCCACGAAGGTGATTTTCCCTCCTGCTCACCATACCTTTAGCAGAAGATGCATTTTAGTTCACTAATTAAGTATAGTTGTATTATACATCAAATATCAGTAATATAAAGCAGTAATGTTATGTCTAGTGTGAGAACAAGTTGTAATATACATCTTACCTGTAATCTATCACTGTGATAGCAATTTGATGCAGCTGTGCTGTTAAAACTTTGCTTGGCAGTGTGATTAGCAAGCACCAGGATCTGGCAAGCACTTCTCAGGAAAGATGTAATGATGAAGACAAGGATCCTCCTCCATGCACCCTCCCAGAGATGATGCAAAGCCTTGGCTGCCTATGGAGGAGCCTGTGGAGCCACAGCCCAGGCAGCTACTCTGCTCCCAAGTCCAGCTTTTACCAGCTTTTTTACAAGCACTCCACTCAACTGTGTCCACGTGTTGTCCTTCCCTGGGTTTCTGCTCCCAGCCACATTTCCAGTGCTTGTGTGAGGCTGTGTCCTCAGCCTTCTGCTCCTCCTCTGGGTCTCCAGACTATTATCGACTCCTTTTCTGCTTTCTACATCAACTAGTATAACACAAAGAAAAACTCTTCACACATGCTTTGTATGAGTCTGTTTTGGGTAAGATGTGTAAACCAGAAACTGCTATTTTTCTCCCATCTTGCAGTTTCCTTGATATGAACAATTACACTTCTGATTGAAAACTAGTGTATCCCAGCATTTCAGGATCAAATCTAACCTAAAACACCTTATGTTTTCATATATGCTTTTCTTCTCCTCCCAAAGGATTCCAGTGTCTTTCACTGGAATCTTAGAATGATTAAAATTAAGCCCTTTCTGGAACAGTCACTAGAAGGCATATTGATAACTTTCCTTTGCTACCCATTTCTATGGAGCAAAAGAGGGAAATCTTAGCTAAGTAAAACAGCTAAATGTCAACTAATAATGGAAATCTGTGAGATGCTCAAAACCCAGTAAATACAGAATCATAGAATCCCAGACTGATCTGTGTTGGAAGGGACCTTAAAGCTCATCCAGTTCCAACCCCCTGCCATGGGCAGGGACACCTTCCACTAGAGCAGGTTGCTCCAAGCCCCTGTGTCCAACCTGGCCTTGAACACTGCCAGGGATGGGGCAGCCACAGCTTCTCTGGGCACCCTGTGCCAGCGCCTCAGCACCCTCACAGGGAAGAACTTCTGCCTCAGAGCTCATCTCAATCTCCCCTCTGGCAGGTTAAAGCCATTCCACTTGTCCTGTCCCTACAGGCCCTTGTCCAAAGCCCCAGTATATATATATATATATATTAGCCAGTATTTATTCTAAAGCAAATAAAGATAATTTTTTGTGAACAAAGTTTACATTGTTCCAAAAGTGTACTCTCTTGGAGCATGCTAAATTTAATACCTTGTTAATCAAGTTACGATCTCCACCAGATGCATGATATTTACAGTTTCTGATGACCTACTCATCTTCTACCACCAATGAGCATAAAGTGGGCATGAAAAGAACAAAAAAATATTAGGTTCTATAAGCAGAGACGGGTTCCAAGAAATTGTCAGTGCCCACGGTCAGGTTCACTCGGGCATTGGAGGATACAGACACAAGGCTCACATTTATCTCTGTTAATATTTTTAGTCACAGCTAAAAGAACAGTAAAACAAACCAAGCTGTGAGAGAAAAATACATATTAGCATTTAGATTAGCGGTTATTATCTCCATTTCCCATCACCAAACAACAGTGAAATGTATGATGATGGTTTAAGACTTTTTTTCAAAAGGTTAAGGGCTGGAAAGCACTGGCCTGTAAGATCAATGGCACTGGCCCTGACGTGTGCTAGGTATCCTCAATGCATTTGGACTCTAGCTGGAATTAATATTCATATTGCAGTAGCAATTAAGAGACAGAACTAGGTCATGAGCTGTTCAAGGCAATATGCAGGCAAAGAAAGGAAAAAGAGAAAAACCCAGAGAAAATAGCATTTGCACTAAAAATTTCAGCTTTGAGAGATGCAGAATTATGGGATGACAAAATGAGGAGGATACAACAGGAAAAGAAGAGTTTGGGTGATTTAGATATGTGATTACCTTTTCACCAAGCAAAGGATGTCACCACTAGGCAGTTCTCAGTTTGCATTATGGCAACTTAGTATTAAGGAGAGGACAGGGAATGGCTGAAGTGGCGATGTTCAGCACCCACCAAGTGTTGAACGCTCACTGGTGTGCTTGGTCCTTACACGTGGGCTGGTGCTACACGTGTGGTATGTTTCTATGCACCCCCATATAGTGTTATTTGCAAGAGCCATCGCTGTGGCTGGAAGATTGTTATAAAAGAAACCATAGCAACCCTCAATCTCTGTCCATTCTGGTACGCAGCTTTTCTTTTCTCCCATTAAATTCTCTATCTCCATCCAACTATTCTGTACAGAAAGGATTCTATGAGAGATACCTCCACATCGCACTCTATGGTATATCATACTCAGTGTGACAATACGTATTGTATTACCGCCATCCAATTCTAGATGTAGAAAGGGAGAATGAAGTCACATTGCTTCAATTTCTTTTTAAAAGTGCACTGAGAAGTTTTGTGCTGTTATCCACAGCTTAGCACAGAATCACATTGCAGATTGCCCTTTTCCTTTTGCAGTGCTGCACAATGCTATTAATGAGGGCGAGTGCCTGCCTTCAATTTAATGGGTGTCTCATTTTCATCCACTCAGTTACATGAGCAAAAACATGGTTGAATGACATTTTAGCCAGTCACATAGTAGTTGATTAAACCTTGTTTTCAGTATAATGTAGCCTAAAGGTAATCTGTTAACTAAAGCTGACTACAAAGGAAAAAAGAACTCTCTTTCTGTAAGACTTTGCTGTTAAAGCCTGATATCATTGAAATAATGAAATAAATAGTTAATTAATTTCTGAAACAGCCTTCACTAGCCCTACTAGAACCTCACAAGATTCTGCCCTGGTCTCATTTCCCCATGGGAACTTATGCGCCAGGCCGTGCAAGATATCTCCCCAACTGCCTGATTGTTGTGTACTCGACCGCCCAACTTTATTTTACATGCATGCAGCTCTAAGAGATGCTAGAAGTCTAGATCAATAGAAGTATAAAAATAAAAGCAAGCAATGAAATTCCAACATATAGATTTGAAACACAGTCCCAGAGGTGCTTCACACCACCCATGAGGACTGCAGCTAGAGTTGTTTTCTGGTCCATCATCATGAGACCCTTAGTGATATGGTTTAGTGGTGGACTTGGCAGTGCTGGGGAATAGTTGGAGTTGATGATCTTAAAGGTCTTTTCCAACCCAGCTGATTCTATGATTCTATGATCTTCTTCTGTTAAAAACACTTATTTTTTTCCATGTGTTTGTCCTGGTCTATACTACAGATAGAAATGAAATTGTATCTATATTCTCTTCACTCAATTCTTCATCTTCCAAAAGATGGCCACAATAACTGTCAATAACTAATTTAATCACTGTTTATTGTATATTCTGCACCATTATGTGCTCTGTCCCTTATGAAGCCTTCACTGATGGTCTTTAATCACCAGGAAAGGTTTATATAAAGGTAAAAAAGATATTTGTCACATAGCTTTATGCAGGACCCTAATTATTAATGGTAACACACCATCAACAACTAGGGTGCAACACTCAGCGAGAGGCTGGGTGTACTTTGCAGGGAGTGAAAGAAAGATTACGCATGTTCAAAATAGATAGTAGTCATCACTGTATACCCAACCTATGCAGTTTGTTCAGCATAGTTCACACTGAATTTTCCCAGTTGCTCCTGGTGGATTTTCAGGTGTGCGACTGACGTGTTGCACCATCACAGAAATGTGATTAATGCATGTTGCATATAACTGATGGAAATCTGAGACAGGTTTGGGCCTGGGATCATGCACATCAGATTGAGCGTGCCTTTGCTCACCTCTGCCTCTCTGGAGAGATACAGAAAAAAGACCAATGTTGTATGAAGGAAGAACACTTGTGAAACCTGCCCTGGCAAGATACCAGCTTGGGGTTGGCTGGTCCAGAAAGAGAATAAGAACTACTGCTTCAACAGGCCTGGCTGCTCTCAGACACAGAACAGGATCTACAGCAATGGAAGGCATGGAGAACAAGTAAAAATCATTATTTAAAGTTCATCTGCATTGCAGTTTTATCTGTACTGTCATCGTACTTAATATGCATACTCATACCAGCTCACCTTTTCCACTTAGAATCATAGAATCCCAGACTGGTTTGTTGGAAGGGACCTTAAAGCTCATCCAGTTCCAACCCCCTGCCATGGGCAGGGACACCTTCCACTAGAGCAGGTTGCTCCAAGCCCCTGTGTCCAACCTGGCCTTGAACACTGCCAGGGATGGGGCAGCCACAGCTTCTCTGGGCACCCTGTGCCAGCGCCTCAGCACCCTCACAGGGAAGAGCTTCTGGCTCAGAGCTCATCTCAGTCTCCCCTCTGGCAGGTTAAAACCATTCCCCCTTGGCCTGTCCCTTCACCCCTCCAGAGCCCCTCTCCAGATTTCTTGTAACCCCTTTAGGCACTGGAGCTGCTCTAAGGTGTCTCCAGAATCTTTTCTTTTCCAGGCTGAACGTCAACTCTCTCAATTTTGCCTTCATAGGAGAGGTGATGCTGACAAGCATATAATTAAGGTGGTTATCTTGGTTTAGTCTTTTGTTAAGGGTAAAAACCAAACTGAGTCATCCACAGTGCCTTGTGGTTCCCTTTTGATGGACACTGTTACCTGGTCACTCATGTGTCAGTGCTGTCCCTGAGATCCTACACACAATAAATGTGGCAAGTCCCATCACAAGGACATGCTGGACCAAGGGACATGTCTTCTGTTCCAGGCTCTCCTCCATAGGCAGTGACCACATTCTACATTAGCTGAAGTTTGCTATGTGGCTCTGACCTGGGGCACCAGTAAAGCCAGTGGCTGGTGTTCAGGCAGCTCTCAGCTTTCCCAGGGCCACCATCCCAGAGCTTGCTCAAGTAGCACACTGTGCGGGCTGCACGCTGGCTTTTCTAGTCTTTCTGCTTTATCTGCCACTGGCTCCCAGACAGAACAGCAGATAGAATATTTCCTCTACCTGAACTTTAAAACTTGTCTTTTATTTAGTATAGAAGGAATGGGTTTATTTGTTTCAAAGGAATGATTTTAAACTGAAAGAGGGCAGATTTAGATGAGCTCTGAGGCAGAAGCTCTTCCCTGTGAGGGTGCTGAGGCGCTGGCACAGGGTGCCCAGAGAAGCTGTGGCTGCCCCATCCCTGGCAGTGTTCAAGGCCAGGTTGGACACAGGGGCTTGGAGCAACCTGCTCTAGTGGAAGGTGCCCCTGCTCGTGGCAGGGGCTTGGAACTGGATGAGCTTTAAGGTCCCTTCCAACACAAACCAGTCTGGGATTCTATGATACTACTTGGGCTTAGAACTACAGGTTGGTATCATTTCAAATATCTCAGCCTAGCATAACCACTGTTTATACAAGCTTTGCAATGGAAACCTTAAGTACGAAACCTCAGTGCACTTCCACATTAATGCAGCAGTCTGTCATCTGCAGCAATGCCCACAGTCAGACAGAGCAACCATAATGCACTGCCTTTATGTCACCAACTCCAAAGAGCAGCAAAATACTTCTCACACAAAGGAGGGAATGCTGCCAAACCATAAAAAACCTGCTCTTACCATTGCTCACAGCATGCACACCCATAGCTTTGCTCTTACAGAGCTTCTAACCTGGGGAAACAGTGGAGATTGCACATCCCCCTGCCCTCTCCCTTGGGTGGGAAACAGGGAGACATGGGCATCCTTTTATGAAGGGAGATATGAGAATGACATGGCTGTGATTACAGAAAACAGCTCTTACCATGTGCAGTTTGTATGCGCAGAGAAAAATCCAGATTACTCCAAATCACCACACACACAATTTTTGGTACAAAATGAGCTGAACCATTTTACAGCAAGTTTTTTTGGCTAAGTTTTAAAGACATCTCAATAAATTTGCATGAAGAGCAGCCTCTAAAAGTCATAAAAGGTAGTAAAAATTAAAACAAGCACCTGACCTCAGCCCACTGCCAGGAGGAGATCCTCAAACAGATATAGCTACATGTGTTTTATTTTGTGTAATTCAACAAAGGAAAATGAATGTAGGAAAAAAATACCCTTAAAACTATGGTTATAAAGTTTGAGTTAATGTGCAACCAATGCTTTTGGGGTTCTCCAAGCACTAGGAGCTGACCGCATGGACAGGGGACAGAAAGGGACTTACTTAGAGAGACTTTATGCTTCTGCTGGCACCACACATGGAGTAAGCAAAACAAAATGCGGCTGTCAAAAGCCACCCCATTCCCTCCCCTGGCAGCAGCTGCCAGTCTGCCCTTCTAGCCTCTTGGCACTGGTCTTTTTATTGCCTCCAGCACTCTGGTGTCCACAAGAGCCTTGTAGCCTCAGTATTAAAGTGCTTCTATATGATATCTCTGTGCAGATAGTTACTAGTAATATAGTATAGGTCATTTGCAAATACAAAATACAAAAATCTTTGCTGTGTAATGAAGCAGATTAAGAACAATCAATTCATTCTCAATATCTCAATGCAACCAACAAAAAGCCAACAGGTACTTAATACCAATGGCACTTAATTCTAAGTTTTATATACCCTCTGGAACCATCATCTATGGCATTATTTACTTTATTTCTATTTTGTCCCCTTCAGAGTGCACATGAGAATATTTCCACAGAGGAAGCATCTTACCATAGTTATGACTGCAGTGGTTACAGGGTAACACTCATACCAGCACTGGCATCCAGCATAAACACAGGTTGATGGTTTGCAGAGCACCATCATGACTATTTATACTTCTCAACCCCATCACACCGAAAGCTTTTAAGTAATTAGTTTTCCCTCATTAACAGATGCAGTGCCTGGGGAAGGGCACACAGGTGCTTTCAAGCCCCATCCTGGATTACAGGGCAGCACTATATGGTCTTGGAGGGGAAAGCTCAGAAGCGCCAAGCTGGGCTGATGAGGAGGGTAACACATCCACAGCATTTATACAGATCTGTTATTCCCAAGGCAGAACCACAGGTGTTATATGGCAAGATCGGAGACCATAACAGCAATAAAAACCATTCACAGGACATTACCACAAACCCCATGTATTTAAATCAGAGAAACGAACAATATTTATGAACATCACTTTTATAGAGACCCAAATATACTTTATGAGTCATCAGGTGTCAGAGTGATTTTTTGCTCAAGTGGCATCCTATCCTAAAACAAGGAAGGTTTATATACATCGTGTACCAAAAAGTAATCTACAAACACAGGCAACAGGGTGAGCAGTGCTGTTGCAAAGCACATCTCAAATAAAATACGTGGAGTTTGTACCTGCCCAGTGACACTTCTAATGCATCATTCCATTTTTCTCTTTTATACTTTTAGAAGCAGAAAAGACATTTGGTAAAGTCTAATTTAATATTATGACTAATGCATTCAAACACATCACTAAAAACTGTTGCTAAAATTATATTACAAAAAAACCCCAGGTAAGACAGACACTGTTATCTCCTTGAAAAATATGGGCCTTATGCTACAGCACCTACTGATGCGAGTCTATTGAAACCACCAGGATTACTTACGTGAATAAGGATTACTCCCATGATTAAGGAGTGCAGGATTACATCCATTGTTTACATATCTTCTATTATTTACATATCCCTATTTTTACCTCTTGTTTTCTTTCTTCAAACATAGGGCATTTAATTACTGTTAGCACAAGATATCATTGTGCTGTACTTTTATCCCTGCAAAATTTGGCTGTCTTTTGGATTTCAAATAAAACGCTTTTATGATCAAAACAAAGAAACCAAAGTAGAAGCAGCAGAATCTGGACTGTGTAATTAAAACAAAACAAACGAAAAGAGGGAGAGCTTGTTATCCACAATCAAAACTTATTCATGATTCATTTCCTATTCACTCTCCTATCCATGGCCTCTGCTCTGGGGAGCTGATTGTTTATATCAATTTTTCACTGTGCCAAATACCTGAGAGTTCTCAGGCAATGCTGATAGTATCACTACTGGAAAATAGCACAGACAAACAACTGAAACAAATAGTACAGGTAGGTATAATGTAGAATGAATACAATGAATAAAAGCAAAACATTTTGACTCTTTTCACCTTATACAGAAGTGGTAAGTCTAGCCTTAGTTCATCACTGCCATGTACTTCACATACAGAATATATCTCCTTCATATCCTTAGAAAAACTGGGTAAGATACTGATGTTTTTCAACACTTTTGGTATACTAGAATAGTTAATGCACAGTAAGAATGTTATGCAGGTCTCAGTTCCTGTTCCCAACCCAATCAGAAATACCTGAATAAAGAGCAACACCACAACTTACACTTACAAGAAACCAACATTTCTTATGAAAAATAACAGACACTCTTTCAGGTTCTCCAGTTTGACACTGAATTACATTAGTCTCAGGTTCAGCTGCAGGAAATCAGACTTGGAGCATAAATATATTTTGGTTTAGCAGTGTGCTACAGGGATTTGAAAATTTAATTGAGACAATTTAAGAAGGCTCGATCATAACTTTAGCGTCAGTTCTGTAGACACTGTTAAAAATAAAGACATCGCATGCCTTTTTAGGCTTCTTTAAGTCATTTTAAAGGCAAAAAGAAAGCAGTCTATTTTTAGCAAGCCTGGTAAAAGACTGCACATTAGAGTTACTGTAAAATGAAAATACTTTACGGCAGGTTCAGAACATGTCAAAAAGTTGCACAAACTTACCGAAGCAACCCGTTTTCTTCCAAGAAGAGTAGTTTATGGTCAAGAACATCCGAGTTACAAAAGATTGTGCTTCCCGGGTCCATTTTGCATAAGGCTTAACCTGAAAATCCACCCGGCTGCTTTGGGCGCAGCGGGGGCACGGAGGTTTTCCCTCTCGAGAAGGCATTTCCGTGCTCTCCCGGGATGCGGAACGGCCCGAGCACGGCTGGGCCAGCTGCCACTTGTTGCAATGGTAACAGGAAAAGCCAGGATCTGCTTGCTCAGGCTGCAAGGGCATGAATAATTCATGCCTTCCACCTCCCTGCATTAGCATGCTGCTCAGGCAACTCCAATGAAGCAATTCATTTTGTCCTTTGTCTTCAGGAAAAAACTCGCTGGATTAATGAGGGTTATCTGTGATGATAAAACCTGGGCCTGCTGATTTATTTAGTCTGATTGGTTAGAATGTGTGTCCCTTAAATGCAGGTTTTACGGCCGACATACAAATTCAGTTGTTCATCCTCAACCTTCTGCAGGCGTGGGTTGTGTGGCTACAGCAACAATATCTAGCTACAGCACATGAATGTTTCATTTTCTTGACTTAAGTGGTGACGCCGGGCTCTTTGGCTGCTTCTTGAACAAAGTTAAGAGGAAATCTCCAAGTGCACTGCACACACGTGGTTTTGTACATATTTCTGTAATGACCTTTTGGACTGCAAAGTAACTAACACTCGGCTCCCAAAATGTTCCTCTTTTAAATATAAAACATGAAAAAATCTGCAATGAAACCCAGCAAATTTATAATTTGCTGTTAAATAGTCATCCAGTGCAGTGTTATGCGTAAAAGAAGGTTTCGAAGGTGGTATTTTTCAATGTGATATTTTTATTTGAAGTTATTTAAATAACTGGCAGTAGCACCGTTATCCTCCTCAGTGTTTACCATCTAGAAATCTACAATAACTGAAAATATCAATAATCATAATTCTGATGAATTGACCACAAAACTAGTAATTGAACACAATGAAGGAGTTTATAATCTTCAATTAATTAATTACCTATGTGTTTGTATAATGCATTATTGGGATGTATATGCACAGATTTTAATCATTTTATCTGATACTGCTAAAACAGCATTGGAATCTTGTATTAGTTTTGGCACCCACATCCTAAATAGGACCCTGGCAAATAAGGGAGTGTAGAAAATTGCTGCAGAAATTATTCGAACTCACTAAGAAAAAAGGTCTTAAAACCATGTGATTCAAGCTGGTTTGCCGTCAGAAAGGATATAGAGAGTTAACTTGACTACAGCATACAAAGGGCTTTACAAGGAGAAAATACCTTGGCTAGAAGTACTTCTGAGGTACATTTTTCTAATGGAGGAGGTGATTACCTACTACAGACATCTACTGAGTAAACCAGTGACCTCTACATTTTCCAGATACCTTTCTAGACGATATGCTTTTGCCATACAAACAACAAAAAGTTACTGGACTCAGAACGGTTTTAAAGACTTAAAATGTAGAGAACATAAGGAGAAAAACTCCTTAAAATCCTTTTAGCATTGTATTGTGTTCGTGTAGTCCACTGATATCTCCTATCACTTGCGTACAGTGATTTTGATGATCTTTAACTCCAGATTTCATTCAGAGAACCATTACTTTGTGATGCAAATCAGGCTGCTGAACATTTCATGGCAGACTTCATAATGGTTGCTACTGAGCCTTTCCAGAACTTTCCAGGTGGATGCACTTGTCCTCCCACCATTTTCTCATCATTCCAGTTAATACAAGAAGGAAAAACAATTTGGAGCACAAGGATATGAAATAATTTGATTTTGCCTGAGAAGTTACAAATAAAACTTATTTCTGCCTCTAATATTCTCATTCCAGACTGTTTTAGACTGAGAAAAACACAAAGTTATTCAGCATTTGATGTAGATGGGATTGAATGACTTGTAAAATTTGATCACCGGCATTAAACTGCAGCAGGGACAGCTGAGTTTGTGATAATCTGCTTGATTTTGGCTCAAAAGAGAGTTTGCTATTTCTTCCACATGGCAGGTGTGGTAGGGCTTCAAGGTGGCGATTACAGAGGTCACTCCCGAGGTAACCGCCTTTTATGGCAGACTTCTGACAATGTCCAAAAAATGTTTTCACCTGGAATCACACTATTTCTTCACCTGCACTAAATGTTCAAATTGTCCTTTAGGATATGTGCAATATTAAAGGAAAGGTTAGGCGGAAAGGGAGATCAGCAAACAGATACCAGCCAACTCCATCCTTGGAAACATTTCCCCACAGGTTGTACTGAGACCAAATTTGCTCTTCATTCTGTATATATAATGATATCTCTGGCTGCAGCTGTGGAAGGGGATTATGCAGGTTGATATCAGCAGAACAGCTTCAGTAATGAAGCTGGTATGTCCTGCAACTTCTCTAGAGGTCTCTAGGTAGATGGTGAACAGGAGCAATTGCAAGAGGTACAGAGGAGGAGAAGAGAATAGCTGTCTGTTAGATGCTATGCGAGTTTTGCCTGAAAAATTGATTGACACAGTTGTAGCTCAGACTACCTATTCGGCTTGTGTCACGTATGCAAGTCAGTGACAAATTGTGGTTGACTGTGCTTGAAAGCTACAGAAATGTTGAGCAGGAAGATGGGGTTCCTATCCATTGCCATCAAAATATCATCTTTTAGTGCTGTTGACAGTTTAATAGCTACTTCTGTACGTTGGAGAGCATTGTGAAGTACTGCCACTATATTATTAACCCGAGCTGGAACTTTCCTTCAAATGCAGAGCAAAAAAATACACAAATGGAGCTTCTAGAATAGTTTAAGATTAGAGGTGTGCTGATCACAACATGAATAGTATCTCTCTAATTGCATTTCAGGAGGACCCAATAACACTATAACTCCCAATTACATTATATTTTTTTCAGATCAAATTGATTACGTTCCATTTTAAACATCCAAATGATGGCATTCAGTTCAAAACAAGCATTTAATTCTGTTTGTTTCCTCTAAGCAGCTGGGATGGGATGTGGATATGGGGGAGCTACGCAGCCTTGCCATGACTGAGATACAGTGTGTAGCGATCCAGTGGTGAGAATCAGAGCTACATCTGTTTAATAAATCTCCACTGCTCATAAAAAACTACCTTTGTGTAAAGCTGCATCCATGTAATTACTTGAAATCATTCCTAGAATATACTAAGCTGCATCCTACCTTGGAAATGGTTTGCACAGACCCAGCGCGTCACAGCTCAATGAAGATGTATATAATATCCCACAGATCAAGCGTATTGAGTAGCTGGGGAGGGACAGGGTGATTGTGTGAATACAGAAAAGATTTGGGCTTCAGGAGACTGGAGTGCAACTGTCTATTGATACCTTTAATTGAGGTATCTCTGTAGTATCTGGTTTCTGTCAAGGTATTGCAGAAAATCAGTGAGATGCACCTAGGAGGTTAGTGAATTGATTCTCTGCTCTGCCCATGGACTGACCCTTCCCTGTTGGCTGTATTTCAGCCTGTCACCTCAACTATTTGGCTTTAATTTGTTGTTCCTTGGCACCACTGACAGGCCACGTGTCCCCAGCCTGTCTATGGCTTTTATCTACACAAGGTGGCGCCTGTCCAAGGTGGCTTCAGGATGAGACACCGACTGATGGCTTCTTTGGCATACGGCACCAGGAGGGGCAATGCTCCAGGATGACCAAGGACAACACCATTAACCAGCCCTGGAGAGCTGTGGTGGGGGGGTGGCAGACTTGCCAGAGCCAGGGTTATGCATTCTGCTGTGACATTATTCCCCATCTGGTTTTTTCAAAGTCCTAGAAAAACAAAGCATTACAAAAATGTCAAGCTGTGAAAAGAAAAGTCAAAAGCCAGAAAATTCCAAGTTAATGCTGATGCTTTAACTCACACCATTAACTCAGAGGCATGCTTGAATTCTGGGCAGAAGCCTTAGCTGAACTCTTGCTGGTTTGTGTAACCAACCGAGGATTCGCATATCCAAGGGGGCACAGATTCATGTACGAGTATGGGAGGGGAACAGGGACTGGCCAAGTTAAGATGCTGCATACTACTGGTATGGGGAAAAAGAGAGGCAATCAAGAGAGATTTCCTGTGTAATTAGGCAGAGGAAGGGAGATAAGCTCTTCCCAGAGACTGGCAGAAAAGGAAAGAGTAAGGTGAGAAACTCAGGAGGGAAGACATGAGTTAAAAGGTGGGCAGGGAAAGAAGGAAGTTCCGACAGGACAGACAGGGAGTAATCGGGGAGAAAACACTAGAGTGAGAGGAGAGAGACTTGGATAAAGAACTAGTATCAGTCTGCTGCCAAAATAGAGACTGGAGTGAGAATGGAAGGAGGATAGCGATCTCTCAGAGCAGAAGAAATTTAATTAGGAGTGTTAAAGAGTAAAGAAGAAAAATGAAGAGGAAAAAACAGCTCACATTTGATGGCAGTGGACAGAAGAGTGACAGCATATTAGATTCATTCCTCTTTGGTAGCCAGGGCAGAACAGATTCAAGTCCCTATTCCTATCTCTGCCCAGGACGCTTTGCATTCTGGTCTTGCTACCTGAGTCTATTTTCTCTAAGCAAATATATAGGCTTCTTTCTATAAGCAGCCTAATTTCTGTTTATCATTTCAAAAATTCAAGTTACACATAAGAAAGAGACTAAACCCACCATTAAGGCTGCAGATGAAACACCGCAAAGTAAGGAAATTAAACTGAGGAGGGGAGGTATTTTTTACAAACCATGAGATACATACATACATATATATTGCTCTTCTGTTCAAGATCTTAGAGCAGTTTGGATCTTTGAAAATACACACAGCTGGATACTTACACTTAATTAAATAGTTTTTAAGATAATGACTATAGCAGCTTTAGCATAATTCACAATTAGAAGCAATCAAAACCCAAATTCAAAATTGCTCTTATTCAAATATGTAGCATTAGTAAGAGCCTATACAGTTTTCAAAGAACTGAGAATCAAAGCTACATTCCAGAGTTTACAGTTGTAATAAGTACAGATTTATGGGCAATAAGGAAGTATCTATGTGTAACTTCTTGTGCCTCTGATTTATTAGGCTAAAGCTGAGACATCCCCAAAAATATCTTTAATTAGTTTAAGCACTTAATTTAACTAACCCTAACTATTCTATGATTCTAAAACACGCAGTTTAAATAAACTACTGTTCTCCATCCACTATGTTCATAAAACAACTATTATTTTTGCAAGATTAATAAAGTCACAGGTGATTTTATAGCAACCTGATTGAAGCACAGTCTAAGCCTAAAAGCAAGGATGTTTTTGCATCAGCATGGTCAAGGGAAAGAATATTAGCTGTTAATGATTACAACAGTACTGCTTTTGTATAATTCGTCTGTGTTTGTAATATGAAGACAGTTTAGAAAGCAAGTTGCTTTGCTTATAAAGACATGCAAAAAAAGGACTTTTGTAATTTTTCCCTTGAATAAACAAGAGCATATTTTCTGTTCCGACATGTAATCTATGCATTAAGGAAGAACAGTGCGATGATGAGAAAATAATTGAAGTTAGAAAGTCAGGGAAAAACACTAGTAAGTGGACTGAGGGGGTAGTTTGCTGGCTCACATTTCAGATGCTTTACATAAAGTGGCTAAATATTTGTATGGAGTATAATTAACATTTTGTTTTCCCCTGTAGTAGAACGTGGCATTACAAAATACTGAGCACATTCAACTACACTAAAATCAGTGGGAAACAAAGAGACCCAGCGTTTTTCTCAATCTAGGTCAGAGCCCTTTTGGCTGCAATCCAGCCTTGCATCTCTCACAAACCCACTTCATCACAGCCAGACTCAGGCAGTGGTTTTCAAGGGATGAACATGGGCTCAGAATTCCCATTATTAGATGCAACTGCAGGGCCTCAATTCCTATAGCCTTTTGTAACCGCCTCAAGAGACCATAGAATGCTTGGGGTTG
Source organism: Strigops habroptila (assembly GCF_004027225.2). NCBI lineage: Eukaryota > Metazoa > Chordata > Aves > Psittaciformes > Psittacidae > Strigops > Strigops habroptila. The sequence goes on from NC_044281.2 coordinate 80,042,533, forward strand.
AAGGGGACCTGAAAGATCATCTAGTTCCAATCTCTCCACGATGCCCATCCTTATGACCCCTCATTTTGTGTTTAATACTTACTGAATAAAACATTAATCACCACCATGTCAGTTAAGGAACAAGACTTCACAGCTGGTGGTGGATAAGAGGCAAGAGAAGCTGCAGTTACCTTCAGCTGCAGAAGTAGGACCTCGAGATCAGCAGCATGGGAGACATGCATGACCAATGCCTCATCCAGAGACCCTGATGGCCAACGAAAACCCAGTGGAACTGCTGGAGGGGGACAAGGATTAAGGAAGGGTGTCTCATGTTAAGTGTACTGTGAACTGTGATAAAGGACAATATGTGCTAAAGGACATGATTATATTCTATGATATGATCATCTTCACAGACACAAGAGAGAAAAAGGCGGCTTTGTTAACGTGTCCTTAGAACTTGGAGTGAAACATCCCTTCCTTTTTATTATTACAAAATAATGCCACCTAAATTCTTCATTATACTTTGTTATTGCAGTAGAGGTTGTTATGAAGAACTGTCTGTACTGCACAGCCTGGACCATAGCAATCAGCTGCACAGAACAACTCTTCTGTACACCAGATACAGCCACCACTTATTTATTTGCTTCATGGGCAATTTGTACAAAGCAGCAGCATTTGCTTTTTCACTCATTTTAGTTTCTCACAATAAAGAGAACAATAAATTGATGTGCCAAGTATCCAAACTGAGAAAGCACCTGTAATAACCTCTATTTCCTCAAACATCTCCCAAACATCTTTAAAATTTAAACATAAGCTATTTAATTGCTAATAAACAATTTGTTATTAATTGGATTCAAGGAGTAAAATAGAACTGTATTCAGTAACTGTCTGTATTCATGAGTCCTGATTAGCAGTAGTGCTGGACCTGGATAATATCTTCATCACCAATAGTCTTAAAGAATCTCCTAAACATAAGATTCTTTGTATGAGAATAAAGAGATGGAGATGATGCTAAGATCTCTTACATAGATGCAACAATTTAATATGGCCTTTTCTTCCCAGAAGCAGCTTTATCCAAGTTTATGAAGAGAGAAGTCCCACCATTAGTTCACATAACTTGATGTAAGCTCCACTGGAGTTATAGTCAAATCCTGTGCTTTTCCTGACAACATTTCTAAAGCCTCTTAGACAACAAATGTAAGAGTTTTGCTTTGTAACTGCACATTGCAAAGTGCTCATATTGGTCTTGATTAACCTCTGCCTTGGACTATTAGAAATATCTCTCTGACCCTGACAAATCCCAAACCACCTCACTTACAGCCATCCTTCTTTGCAGATAATTTTTCTGGCTCATTGCTTCAGCCAAATGACTCCTCTGTTCACAGCCTTCCACTGGCTGCTCTTCCTTATTGCTTCAAACACAAACTATTAGAGAGATGTTGATCCCTGCCTCTGCTCTGATACTAACACAGGCTTGGCTGCTGCTGTGTTTCATACCTCTCAGTTCTGAATTGCATTTCATGCCAGTCTTAATGGACTGAAAGAATTCCCCTCACAAAATCTGCAAGAACTGCTTTTGCTCTTTCAAACCCTCCCTTAAAGGTCACCTCTGCTTTGACTCCTGCAGAATAAAAAAAACCAAACACCTTGATAACAGTCTAGGAACTAAAGCCCCAGAATGGGGCTTGTGACACTCATGGTAGCATAGGCTGGTTTCTGTTGGAAAGGACCTTAAAGCTCATGCAGTTCCATCCCCCTGCCACAGGCAAGGACACCTTCCACTAGAGCAGGTTGCTCCAAGCCCCTGTGTCCAACCTGGCCTTGAACACTGCCAGGGATGGGGCAGCCACAGCTTCTCTGGGCACCCTGTGCCAGCGCCTCAGCACCCTCACAGGGAAGAACTCCTGCCTGAGAGCTCATCTAAATAATGTATTTCTCTCAGTTTTTGTGAGCCACCCATATTTCCCAGCTTTTACTTTGACAGTAAATTCTCTGGCACCGTTACCACATTTCAGCTTCTGTTAAGTGTCTATCCCAATGAGCTGAGACGCCTGGCCAGTACTGCAGTACAGATGGGGCCATGATTCTCAGCTTGGCAGCCACACTAGGATAAATAGATCACTTCAGACTGGGTCAATTTAATGCTTTCCCTTTCGTATTTTCATGGGTTCATTCAGGGCTTACGAGAGAGGTCAGCAGAAAAACAAGTGGTACATGTGAATCAGGAGCAAGCCTATATACCTATAACATTTCTCAGTTGATATTTAGCAAGTTGCCTTCTCCACACAGTTCTCAGGATGAGGATGGCCCAGTCTCCCCAGGGAGCCTGTCCCTTGGCTCGTCTGCCTTCAATCATGGCTAATCCACAGATCTAGCTGGTTTGCTCAGAAACAAGCAGATTTGCAGTCCAAGAGGCTGTGCTGATTTCTGACAGATATCTACATGATAAAAGACAGAAAAGAGGAAAAAAAACCCTGTTTGCCTATTATAACTTCAGAATTGCTTAAAGAATGGAATAGCATTAGATCATAGAACAGTTTGGGTTGGAAATTACCTTAAGATCACCCAGTTCTAACTCCCCTGCCATGGGCAGGGATGCCTCACACTAGACCATGCTGCCCAAGGCTCTGTCCAAACTGGCCTTGAACACTGCCAGGGATGGAGCATCTACCACTTTTTTGGGCAACCTGTGCCAGTGCCTCACCACCCTCACGGGGAAGAATTTCTGCCTTATACCCAACCTAAATTTTGCTAATATTTTCCCAATATCTAATATAATTAAGAATCTAATAATTAATATTAAGATATAACAGATTAGTTTTGCAAATATCTAATCAAATTAGAAATTTTCCTAATACCTAATTTGAATCTAATCTCTTCAAAACCATCCTGGATGAAATCTTAGCCTCGCTGGAGCAGATAGAAAATGTCCCATTGGCTGCTACAAGGTACAAATCCTATATCATCTTTGTGGTGCCATGTAAACTACTAAGGCTCCCCAAGGTGTACAGGTTTTCATTTGTTGACTGCAGGAACTGGGTCTCATATAAAAGAACTTACAGGCACAGTGACCTTCTTGACCTAAAACAATGAGCAACAAGTAATCTCATTGTGTAGCGTATGGGCTTTCACATTTTCCCTTTGCCCACATCCCAATTCAAGTAAGTAAATTAACTCCCAGATACAAACTTGCACAGGGCTTTCTTCTCTTCTTGGTGTCTTGTTGCCTGATTTTGTACAAAATTCATGATCTTCATAAATAATTCAAAAGGGAAGAGATGACAAAAGTTGATCTGACTGCAACTGTTGCTAGGAAGGGTGTCACTTCTCAAGAGGTCACATTAATGGCAGGTCTCTAGTAAATTAAAACTTTAACAGGTCAATGAGGTTGATGGCTATGATTATGCACTGGAACTTGGGAAAACACAACAGTGATTAAGGGTAAGGCAAATGCAATTCCCATCTTTAAGTTGTAGGTGACTGCCGTTTATTTTTTAATTCCTCATGGTAGAAATGAAGCATGTGAAATTATCTTCTGCAGAAATTAAAGGCAGAGGGATCTGTTAGCTTAAGAAACTATGGTGAGATTCCGTCTTAAAATTGCGCTGCACTTAAAACAGTTTAACTGCAGGCAAGGAAAAAATCCTTATTCCATTGAAGATGGTCCACAGATTGTGTCTACTTAAGCCAAGAAAGCCACTTTTGGACTAGAGGTCTGCTGGCTCATCCTCACATGTACGTACATTTTAAATGTTCATTTTAGTTGGGACAGGATTCATGCCAGATTGTAACATGAAAGACTTTCAAGAGAAAATATATATATTAGAAGGCTAACATGTGAGATAAGTACTTAAATATTAACTTACAAGTTGTGAAAATTTCAGGTTATTTTAATTACATACCAACAAAATATCTTCTAGTCTTGCAAAAAGACAACTGCAAACTCCAGAGAGTTGGGAAGCTAAAGGGTGGTCAGATCTGTGGCACAATAGAACATCTTCCATTGAGTCATGAAGGCAAACATATGAATTTCCAACGAAAATCCTTATTCTCTTTCAAACTTCCTATCAATTTCTTGTAGGAACTGTACGCATTTTACTGTTGTCTGCACTTTAATTAATGAGTTCTTTAAGTGGTTCTCCTTAATGCACTATTTCAGTTGCTGTTGGGATTGAGCAGATCCTTCCAACGGAAGCAATCATAAACTGCTAGATGGGTTTACTCAGCTGTGGCACTTCTAAGCTGGTTTAAGCAGTCTGTCAAAATTGAGTGAAATGAATTAATTCACTGGAGAGCTTTGCCTTCTCCAACCTTAAGTGATGCAAACTACCAGTAATCAGACCCGTATTTTCCAGGCAAAGTGATCTAACCTATTTTAATGACAATGAAACATGTACTGTTTCTTATCGTAGAATCCTGGAATGGTTTGGGTTGGAAGGGACCTTAAAGCTCATCCAGTTCCAACCCTCTGCCACAGGCAGGGACACCTTCCACTAGAGCAGGTTGCTCCAAGCCCCTGTGTCCAACCTGGCCTTGAACACCACCTGGGATGCCTCATCCCTGGAATGATACAGAGGAGCAGATCTCTGAAAACAGGATACCTCTCTACTCCAAAAATCCAGAGAAGGACAATCTTCTTCCTGTCACATCAGAATAAATTTCCTCCTCCATGGCAACTTCTGCATTTTGGGTGTTCAGCTGCACCACACAGGCTCTGTTTAATAGCCCAAACTGTTGCAGGGCTGTGAAGAGCATCATAAGTACAGAATAAAAGACAGTAGTAGCTGGATTACATCCATGTCCAACTGTTAGAGATGCTGAAGCGGACAATTGCCTTCTGGTTCTTACTAAGACTTTTTCAGGTTTTAAGTGCTTTCCTAATAGCTTGGTACACAATTACAGGTGGATTAGAGAAAGTGGTAATAGGATATTTTGGGTCTAATCTTCTCTCAATTGTTAATATTAATTAAAGGACTATTTTTCCTCTTCATTATGCAATAAACATGAAACACTAGTTAAAATGAGCATTTCTCTGACTAGCTACTTAATGCTGCTTTTTTCCAGCGATTTTTCCCCCGCCTTTGTTTTTCCTTTTTTCCCCCCAAGAGATGACGCTGAATATCAGGAGGCCTCCAAGAACAGGAACAACCCCAGCAGAAACCATGGCAGGAACATGGCACCATTAAAATTCGCTGACGATAACCTCATCATTGACCTCATGACATTCAGAACTGGCTGCAACACCTGCCGCCTCAGATTGGTTTTCTCTTAATAAAACTGTCAAACTCCTTCTCAAAAGACAGCACAAAACCCACAAAGTAATGAAACTGTTTCAGCCAGAACCTGGGAAGAAGGGAGATACAATTCTTCCTTTATCTGAATACCTGAGGAGGGTTTCAATGTCTCTATTGGAGCACAGATTACCATATAGAGCAGTCCTGTGTCAGAGTGGATTTGGCTGTGAGATACAAACAGCTGGCCATTCTCTTTGTAACCTTGCAGCATCCCACTACCATCACAAATCTTCAGCTTTTTGTGTTATTTTAAGCTATACCCTTGATGTGAATTATGAGCTTTTGCCACAGGGTGGATTGCTCTGGTAGATGGTTTCATAGGTGAGTTTGCACCCTTTTACTGCAAAGCAAACACTGAGTTGACATTTACTACATGCTCAACCGTGATTTGCAAGAGGGATTTTCTACCTTGCTTAGAGAAGATCCCACAATATGAGTTAGTTTTCAGAAGACATTTCAGCTACTCTCAGCTAGTGAGACTGATACCATAGAAACTAGGAATAATAAATTAAAGGAGTAATATTCACCCACCTCCCCCCACTATCATTGGGAGCATACCTGTAATAAGGTGCAATGGGAGCCAACCCCAGTCAGGTGTTAAATGAGAAGTTATTCAGGTTGGATTAACTCTGGTTTAACTCAATAATTAAAAAAAAAAACCAAACCAACTATCTTTTAGAAAAATAATTCACACAAGTTCCAGTACTCAAAGGATGACTCCAAAGGGGATGAGACTCCCTTCTTACAAGAAGTCACATGGAAAAGACAAGGGGTGATGGGCACAAGTTACTCCTGTTGAGATTCTGGTTGAACACAGAAGGAATATTTTTCACACTGAGAAAATCAGCCATTGGAATAATCTCCCCAAGGAAGTGGTGGACTCCCCAACACTGGGCACCTAAGATTCAGGTGCTGGGACATCTAGTCTAGGTCATGCTTTGCCTGGAAAGGTTGGACCAGATGATCCTTGAGGTCTTTTCCAAGATGTCATTCTCTCTCAGTAATGGGGGTAACTGGATTAATTCCTGAACAACGGCAGCCTCCACACGAAGCACCACTATGCAAAGATTTCTGAGGTTGCTTTGGGGTGTTTTGTGCATTGCAGGGAAAAGAAAGAAGGAATGGAGAAACAGCAAAAAAAGGCAGGAAGGAAGCATTATTCAGGACCACAGGAGATCTGCTGAGTTGCCAAGAGATAAAGCTAAGAAAACATCACTGGTATTGAACATTGAGTAGAGGAGGTTTGGTGCAGTGAGCAAGGAAATGGCCTCCTGCAGCTCGAACCCTGCTGCACTCAGGGAAACAGGAGTGTGAACATGACCTGTGAACAAACAGGGGCTCATCAGAGGACCACACAACTGTCATCATCATCTCTTCCTAATGGAAACAACCTGCAGGACATTAAATACTGCCTCAGTGCTCAGAACAGGAGGGATAACAGAGCCATATCTTTAACTCATAGAATGCATTTTCTGTGACTGCTTCCCAGACAATAACTTGTTTGATTTCCAATACCCTATGTAAGGGAGAAGAAATGGATGCTATATAAGAAAATAGCTGGGGTCACCCTACACATAAGAAAAGAAAGAGGAAGATAAATAAGTGCATGACAAGCAAAGGCTAAAATGGTAGGGCAGAGGTACCAGAGTATAGTTTAAAGGAGTATAATTTATATTTACAAAGTCATATCTGTATTATTTACCTAATTTACCTATATACAATGAGTAGATACATAAACAAACTATGTAAAGTGAGGAAAACAGTCTTGAAGAGACCTTCGCAGACTGTTTGGTTCCCAAATGGGGAAAAAAGAAAGAATAAGCACTGCATAACAAATCAGAACAAACCCCACTCTATTCTGTCCTCAAACCACAGGCAGATCACCTGCCTCAACTTCTGTGTTTCAGAGAAAGAAAAAGTAAATGCAGAAAGTTGCTTTGCTTTAGACATAAAATGCGGTGAAAGCCATACACTGAGCATCAAACTGTGTTGACTTCTGGAGCGCTGGATCACACCCAGCGCAGTGCAGCAGCAGATCAAAATCTGAACTTCTTTAGCATCGCCTTACAGAGGTGGAATGCTGTTACAGAAGTTGTGTCAGAGCCTCGATTTGCTTTTATCTAGTGCTGTATTTCAAGCGCCTTCTCCTGATAACAGTATCTTGAGGATTTAGACTATTAAAGTTATCTAAAAGTGATAATCATTTCCTCTATAGGGAGTACAGCATACGTTTCCTCTCCTTCTCTCCTACCATTTCCCCCTTTGTTGATACCCATCCATCCATCTCCGCAGTTTTAGGCCAGCTCTACCTCCAATAACCTCTTTCTGTACATCTTAATTTTTAAAGGCACCTTACCTTTGTCCATTAGCTTGCCTTCGCCTGCAGCACTACCTCATTTCGCTGTAGGGTTGCCATACAATCATCTTCTAATGCCTGTTTGCTGTCCAAACACCTGCTGTGTGTTCCCATCCCAGTGAATCCGCATTTTGCTTTGCTTCTCTTATTTTTTCCCTCCCTTACTTTGTATGCTGACACTTTTTTCCTGGTTATTTTATTTATGCATATACTTTTCCCACTCAGTGCTTCCATCTTCACGATACCTCTGTCACAGATTCACCTCTTCAAACTTCACTTGAAATATATGTAAGATCTTGAGGTTTTTCCTGTTTGTGGATGTAATAAGGCAGCAGGATATGTAGACAGAAGCCTTTTTAATCTAAAAGCACTAATATGAAAGAGTCAGCTGTTGTGATTGCAGTAAAATGCAAAATTAAATCAATCCCAGACTGGTTTCTGTTGGAAGGGACCTTAAAGCTCCTCCAGTTCCAACCCCCTGCCATGGGCAGGGACACCTTCCACTAGAGCAGGTTGCTCCAAGCCTAATTGTCCAGAATTACCTGTGCTTTTTCTTTGTTGTGCAAAGGTGCTTTAGGGGTTAAGTGGGAAGTTTCTAGGTCCAATACAGGTCACCTATGAACACAAACTCACTTCTGGTCAGCATCTCTCTGTTCCCACAACACAGCATGAAACTACATTGTACTGGTCAAAATGCGAAGTGATTCCCAGTTCTCAAAGAAAATGAAACTCTGACATAAATACATTTAGGCTGTATTAATGTATTTTCTTAATACATTAATAAAAACACTAACCTATTATGCCCTGTCTCACAGTGCATGTTACAGCCCATTACTCCTAGGTTGGGGTTCCACATCCACATTCTATATAACGATAGAATCAACCACATTGGAAAAGACCTTTAAGATCATCAAGTCCAACCATCCCCCAGCACTGCCAAGGCCACCGCTAACCCATGTCACTGAGGGCCTCGTCTACACGGAGTGTGAATGTTTCCAGGGACGGTAACTCCACCACTGCCCTGGGCAGCCTGTTCCAATGCGTGAGCACCCTTTTGGTGAAGAAAATGGTCCAAGGAAAACCAACAACCCGTCAGTGCAGGGATGTTAAGAGAGGCTACCAAAAGGCTCTCGCAAACACCTTGATAAGTTTCTGATGAATAAGGAGGGAATTAATCTTGCAGCAGGTCCCAAGCCTGCTGCTTCCAATGTGCCACCTGGGCCAGACAGCTCAATAGGAACCTGGAGAACATGCTCTTGTCCTAAGATAGCACTGCTGGAGCCCAGTGTAAAAGCCACTAGATAACTATGTGCCTTGAATGTCATTTCAAAGTTAGGGCAAGCGATGTATTTTCAGCCTTGATTTACATGAAGGCTGCTTTAAATTAATTAGGCCAGGGAGCCCTCACATCACCTTTCCAGCAGTTGCAGGACAGAGATGTCTGGTGTTGCAACTACTAACAGGTCTCCTCCATGTAGAGACAGCCAGGATCTGACCCCTCCTGCTGGCAGCATCTGTCCTTCTCACTTGGTCAGAACCTCAGGGGCAAGTTCCGCACCTCTCCAGTGAATTCCTTTAATTGTGGTTCTTCACTAGCGCAGTTGCTATCCTCCATCTCCCACTTGCAACAAAGAGAGCAAGACCAGTTGTGGTTTCTTCTTTCTTATATGTCTTGAGTAGTGGCTGAACAGCCTAATGTTTCTTAAGCTCTTTCCCAGACAAAAATCCTCTCTTGGTTCTGCAGGTCCATTTCTAAGTTTCCTCTGCTTTTGCAGAGATGGGGCAGCATTATCCCAGAGGCAAGAGGTCTTCTTCAGAGGGAAGAAAGCCTACAGCAGATCTTGCTGACTTACCAACTTTAACTTCCTTAGAAGAGTTCTTCATACTAGAGGATTGAGAGAAACCCAGTCAAGGTGGGAGAAGGTCAGGAGATTATAGATCACTCCAAACCACCTGAGCACATTATCTCAATGGCTTACCAGTGCAGAAGTCCTGAAGAAATCTTTCTCTCTCTACCTCTCCTTGTAGGTCACATTCAGGCTCCCTCTGTAGGATAGCTGCCAGTAAAGACTCAGAAACCATAGAACGATCTTCCACATACAGCATGAAAGCCTTAATACCCTGCACAGCTGAAGGCAGGAGTGACAAACCACTAAGCAAAAAAACCAAAATCCCAGCCCCACCACAGGCAACAATCCTCCCTTTGGACAAGCTGCCACCCCAGCTCTCTAATTATACTTCTCCATTAAGTACAACTACTGGCAGCTGTGCTGGGAAGCTTGGTTTTTTCCCTAGAAATGATTTCTCATTGGTTAAACACTGATGGATAGAAGGAAAAGAGGAAGGGAGGAAGGAAAGGAAAGGAAAGGAAAGGAAAGGAAAGGAAAGGAAAGGAAAGGAAAGGAAAGGAAAGGAAAGGAAAGGAAAGGAAAGGAAAGGAAAGGAAAGGAAAGGAAAGGAAAGGAAAGGCAGCTAAAGTTCAAATAGGATCATCCCTCACATGCCTGATAACATGTCTGCACTCTGGACTATTCTTGAATGTCAAACTAAAGACTCTGAGTCTGAGCTTAATAATTTCCCTGGAGCACCATTGTCCTACAGAGACAGTTTGCCTTTTGGTTCTCTGCTGCTGCCAAGGGAGAGGTGAGGGAAGTGAGCCACTTTATTTATTGAGTTGTTTGTTGTAGCAATTTAAACCAAGCTCAGCATCTCTGCCTGCTTCTTTCTGGGCTGTTCCTGAATTAGTAGATTTTCTTTCAGATCTATGTACCTGAGTCTTTCTCCTTTTATAACACAGTTTTGTCCCAGCCTCAAATACATCTTCTAACCTGAGAAAGGATTACTCCACCTTTGATATCATAATTAAAATGGATCAGGAGGGGGAAGTAACAATTGATCCTTCAGCCATTGTGCTGATCTGCTGAAAGTGCTGACTTTTGCCCATGAGCAAAAATGTTGAATCACAGGGATCAATAAACAGAGCTGTAGTGGTGTGGCTGCTGCGGGCTGCACTGTTAGGCTTGTACTGGCAATTACAGAAACTGGGTTGGCTTTACAACTGCTTCTACAAATGCCCTATAACCCTGACTCTTCCTATGCAAAAAAACCTTAACTGTCCTTTGAATTACCAAAATGGCCTATTCCTGTGCTGCTTTCTGCCTTCCTAAAGCAAAAAATACCTCATTTGGTAAATGCTTATAGAATCCTGGAATGGTTTGTGTTGGAAGGGACCTTAAAGCTCATCCAGTTCCAAGCCCCTGCCACGGGCAGGGACACCTTCTGCTAGACCAGGTTGCTCCAAGCCGCTGAGTCCAACCTGGCCTTGAACACTGCCAGGGATGAGGCTCTGTGTTACGCTCACTTTCATTTTAAACTAACAGGTATTATGACAGCTGTCCTTAAATCTACAAAGTGGGATGTGCTATGTCGAGGAGGTTTGTAAATGAGTAAATGGTTTAACTTTTTGCTTTCTGATGCTGCAGGCAGGCAATTAAATGGGATTGAACTTTGATAGTTTGGAAGTTCTTAATGTAAATGATCGCTACTACAAAATACTCAATGAATTATAAAAGAGGCCAAGGGACAGATCACTGTAGATTTTATGCCTCTAATGGCACTTAAAAAAATGCCTACAGTAGAAGATACTGTGTTCTTCTTAGCTGCGACCTAACTGAAAGGCATCTTAAGACTAAAGGCAGGTAAAGGAGGCTTTGCATTACATTTTGGATATGTCATGCTTCAGAGAGTGGACACATCCTCAGATTCCTTTAACCTGTACTGTTCCCAACTGCAAAATCAGAGTAGTAGACCATGATGTTTGTATTTGTAGTGTATGTTGACTGAAAGGCAAAGCAAAGAGAGACAAAGTATCTTCTTAGTGCTAAAATCAGCTTTGCAAGTCAATATTTACATCCCTTTACAAAAGTCAATACCAAACATTTGAGATTAGCATTTCGTTAGTAAATATCAATACCAAATATTTGGCTTAACCATCCCAACATCCCAAATATTCACCCCCAAAACTTAAGAGTACCATTGGATGTTTGTACCGTATAAACTTCTACTACATGGAGCTCATGGAAATAGGTTCTGTTAATTTTTCCCATGGCAGGAGATTATGTGGGTTTAATGGAGCATTAGTAATATGGCTACATTAAATGCCATTTAAAAACTCTTTCAAATTGGTATTGACCATGTCGAAATGGGACTATGTGGATATCCCTGTGATGGGAAATAGGTATGAATATTGTATTTTCATCAGAGGTAGAATTTTCGAACCGATACAGAAACCCCTGCAAAACATGATTGTATTTTCCTAAATGGATTTGTCTTTCTATATAAAGGTGCTAAAAATAGACTAGTTGATATATTAACAACTGCAAAAAAGGCTTTGAAGTAATTATCAACTATCACCATGTGTTGAAATACCATCTTGTTCCATTTCAATCTATACACTCTCTCTTTTCAAATAACCATGTGCTAAGGATCATTTGGATATAGATGCCATAAATACACATTACCTCCTTATCGACTCTTCCTATGCACTGCTGCATTATTACATTTCACTAAAACAAGCAACCAAGGAGTAGGAATTTAGCAATAATTTTATGAATAATAGCAAAAAGCAATTGTAATGACTCTCATGCAGTAATTGCTCTCCCTAAATATTTATTAGGAATGATCAGATCTGGGATTTTGCCACCCAGGAATTACTTTTATCTATGACATTCTTTACAGACAAGTAAATTTAACCAAGTAAGCCAGTGAAATGTGGAGAAATACAGTATTTGCAAAGAGCTGTATGAGGGAATGTATACAAGACAGTTAAATTGTACTTTTTATCCAAGCATCCAATCACTTGCACAGAGAATGCTGAATTTCAACTCCCCAAAACTGTTGTTTTAATCATATAAATCCAGTGCCTGTTGCTCAGTAGCTTAGAAAAGAAACCAACCAGCCAACCCAACCCTGAAAGCAGAACTGTTTCCTCTCTTCACTTTTGGTGGTACAGCAATATGCAGTGCCATCTTTATGCAACTCATGCAGGGAAATTATCCACCTCCAGTACTGTGGGATGACTGATGGCTTTCTCATAAAAGATGATTTACTCAGGGGCAATATCAAAGGCTGCAGTGGCAAATTGCCAAGAGCTTGAGGGCTGCACCTCATTTGCATGTAAATTTACATCAGTTTTAAAGCCATAAAGAAGTGCAGTGGTAGTACTTGAATAGTTCTTGATAGGTTTAAAAGCTGTGCTGTGTAATCACCAGGAATAAAAACCTGAATGCGACCAGTTTTATTGCCTTCTGTGCTGAGTTCAGGGCTGTGCCTCGAACCCTCTGATCATGGTGGCAGCTGCTCAGCATCCCCCAGGACCCCCACTGTAACAGCCTGAGCTTTAAAGCCTTGCTCCCACGTTCTTCACCTTCATGCTGTTTAAAATTATTCCACTGTCCCATCATCAAAACTGGATGATGTGTTCATAGAATCTCAGACTGGTTTGTGTTGGAAGGGACCTTAAAGCTCATCCACTTCCAACCCCCTGCCATGGTCAGGGGCACCTTCCACTAGAGCAGGTTGCTCCAAGCCCCTGTGTCCAACCTGGCCTGGAACACTGCCAGGGATGGGGCAGCCACAGCTTCTCTGGGCACCCTGTGCCAGGGCCTCAGCACCCCCACGGGGAAGAGCTTCTGCCTAAGAGCTCATCTCAATCTCCCTAATATTTTCCAAATATCTAATCTAATTAATAATCAAATAATTAATATTAAAATAGATTAGACATGAAAATAGCTAATCAAATTAGAAATTTTCCCAATATCTAATCTAAATCTAATCTCATCTGCAGACCTTGACATCTGTGCCCAGAGACGGGTGCAGCAGAGGTGGGGGGCTCTCCTCTTCCTCCTTTCCAAGGCTTGCCAAGCCCAAACCAGTCTCACTAATAATGACAGTAATAAAAGTATATGGGTAGAGAGACTGCATTAAACTGCTAAGTTTGCAAAATACTCTCCCATGCATATAATCTACAGCAGCTAAGATTCTCATAAGCATATATATGCTCATTCCTTCATTGCACACGCTGGCCCAGTGATGCAGCTCTGGGAAGATCAAGTCCATTTTGAATAAAAGCAATATGAATTGCAACAAGATAAGCGAGCAAGTGTAGGGGAAAACCTGCCACTACATGGAAAATTACTGAGGGAGGAAAAAGAATATTTAGAGGGCAGTAGATAAGAAGGATGAGTCCAAATTTTGTGGGTTTAGATTTGGACTGAGGAAGAGGATAATGCAGATGCTTCCTGGCAGCTCCTGTGGCCAGAGTGGATATCTGACCACAGGACCTGCAGTCTGGGTAAGCTTCTGGGTAGCTGCTGTGTTTGCTTTATTTCCAAACCTCGCATTCAGGCTCCTTCTGTCTATAAAAATCCCTGCTTGAATAGATAAGCTGAAGCCTGGTGTCTTATTAAGCCTGAGAATTCCACCCTCTGCTTCCAGCTCTGTCCTCCTATGCCACATAATTTCATTAAGAAATACTGCCCAAGCTGATCCACTAAATCCCTGTATTAGCCAGTACAATTAAATGTAATACAGAGCGGGGAAAGGGAGTGAGTGGGAGTTCTCAGTGGTGTGAGCTCCAGCTCGGGAGCTAAACCGTGCCACAGCAATGGCCAGTTAGCATTCCCAGGATCACACATCTCAGAAAGGCATGCAATCCAGCTATACAGCACAATCCTGTATCAAAAACGGTTTAATCATGTTTTAATTAACTAAGGTGGATGAAAAAGGTGTGTTACGATGTTGGCGAACCCAATGTGATAACTATAACATCCCCATGTACGTAATTGAAAAGCACACAAGCAGCAGGTTAGAAATGGAGATACTTACAAACCCTAAATCATTCTATCTTAAATTGCTTAAGAAAATGCTCAGAGTTTCTCAAGATGAATTGTGGAACACCTTGAAGTGAGAACATAAATCCCCATGCTGTCATTCTTTGCCTCCAAGGATTTATTAAATGAAGGATCCAAAATAAAGAAGTCAGGCTGCTGTGCTTCTAGGGTTTTACTTCTCTCTCAGATGTAAACTTTGTGACTTGTGAGTTTGAAACAATGTCCCTAACATGTCAACCATTAGCAGTGATACTGAATGAGAGTGGCAGATAACCTCTTAACAGAATATGCAGTGATTAAGTTAAGTGATTCATCTCCACTGCAGTCTTGTTAGACTTGTACATAAGAATCATCTGCACAGCAATAAATCTCCATCTCCATCTATGAGCACAGGACAGTTTTATAAAGATATCTCTAACCTGAATAATGTCTTCTTGCACTTGTCTGCATGGAAATTTCCTTTGTCCACTCCTTTTTGCCAGGTGCTTATCCTGATAAACTAAATAGGAAAGTAGCCACTCCTGCAGCGCTCCAAACCAGTCACTTATCAACAGCATTACCAGCCTGGCAGTGAAGAGCTCTTCCAGCTGAGGCTTCAGGGTGAATTCTGTGGCATTACTGAAATTGGTATGTGGCCAAGGTATTAACATTAGCACTGCACTTTCACACATGCATGCACACATACACACAATCACAGCAACTCTAATGAGCCCGGCTCCGACAGCGGTGTCAGTCTGTGTTAACCCAGGATAGAAGCTCCACTCTTGCTTCCATTGAAGGAAATTGCTAAAAGTTGCTCCAACTTTAAAAGGTGCAAGATCAGATCCTTACATCTGAAATAAATCAAAGAGGAAAGCTTTTGCCAAGTGAATCGTTGGCAAATCTGTGTTTTCTGGAAGATCTTATTCCCTGCCGCATGGAGCTGTGGCCAAGCCGGCCACAGGAGGAGGTGATGCTGCAGGATTGTGTAACACACAAACTTCCCCTGCTCCCCCCAGCCCACACAATTAATGACTAATTGAAATTACTGCTCCTGAACTGACCTAGAGCCATATGGATTAAGAGAGGTTTCTGAATGCTAATTACACTACATCATTTTCCCAATTATTTTTAAAATTGGATTATGTACCGGGAGATGGGATGTTTGAAGCAGCCACTAATGAGCAAATCATGCATAAAAAACTTGTTTATTATGTTAGTGATTGCCCAAAATAAGGTTGCAGACGTGATGGCGTGTCCAAATAAACAAGAGAAACCAAAGAGATTCTGAGAGGAGCACTCAGCTGCAATTTAGGTAGCTTCAAAAGTTGTGTTATAGTCAGAGCATGTTTGAGAGCATTTTAGCAGAGATTTCCTTTGCTGGAATGGCTCTAGGAGGCAAACACCAGTACCATCCATCAGGCTGGGAACAGAAGCAAAGATGAGCAACGAAATAGGTAAGCTTGAAAGTCAGGTGAAGGATGGAGGTGGGAGCAGAGAAGGGAAGCAGGAGGTACCAGAGGATGCCTATGTGCCATGGAAGGCTTGGAATTATTAACCTGGGCAACTGAAGGAAGTACTAGCAGCTCATGAATCATGGTTTTAACAACACTGGTGCAAAAAAGTCACGCTGCATTACTGACACCATTCTGCTTGGCTGTGAGGCACCCAGGACAACAGGGGCACGTTGCTATAGCAGATAGTGAATGTATTGCTGTGAATGCATGGCTTTTCTTCTTTCTCTCATCTTCTATCAACGGCTAAAGTTATTGCTGGGTTTTGGGGGGTTCAGGGTATTTCCTAAGAAATGGCTATGTTACCTAAGTGACTAAGTTGCTTATAATCCATTTTCAAAAGTTGCTGAGGAGCTTAAGGACATAAATCTGATTATCAAAGGGACTGCAGTATTGCGTTTTTGTAAATGTTTGCCCCAGCTTTCTCATGTAATCAAGAATAACACAGCAGTTTAATTGCTACAAGTAGTCTATGTACTGCAAGAGCTGAAAGTCTTTACATTCTTTGCTCAAATATAAAA
This sequence comes from Strigops habroptila, assembly GCF_004027225.2. Classification (NCBI taxonomy): domain Eukaryota; kingdom Metazoa; phylum Chordata; class Aves; order Psittaciformes; family Psittacidae; genus Strigops; species Strigops habroptila. Next base: position 80,059,066 of record NC_044281.2, read on the forward strand.
TCCAGTTTTAGTCCCTTTGTACATTTCTGGCTGAGCAGTTTTGTTGTGATTTCAGTGCGGCTCAGGACAATATTCCAAATGGGTTTCCAATCCCTGAGTAGACCTGTTAGATCTATCAATCCGTCTGCCTGGCTGCCTGCCTACCTACCTACCTACCTACCTACCTTTAAATGGCCAAGATACTGCATAAAAAGATTTATAGCTAATTTGTCCCAGAGATTCATAGAATACACTTTCACAGTCAATTTCAAGGCCAGGTTGGACAGAGCCTTGGGCCACATGGTTTAGTGCGAGGTGTCCCTGCCCATGGCAGGGGGGTTGGAACTAGATGATCTTAAGGTCCTTTCCAACCCTTACTATTCCATGATTCTATGATTCTATGAATTTCAGTGCTCTATTATTTTTCTTCATGGAATGTACTGCCTGGAAAAAAAAAAAACCTGCAAAACCCAAGCCATATATGCAGTATGTAAAGAATGAAGTTTCTAGAGTAATTGGTCCAAGCTGCATATGTGAGTCTACAAATAGGAAATAATACTTATTTCTCAAGAATCCAGAATGTATAAATCAAGACAGGCTTAGCTTTAAACCTATTTTTTTTGAGTATCATTCCTAACATACAAGTTCTGAGCTCTTTGCATCATTTGACTTACTTTTTCTCTTTAAAGGACATAAATAAAAAATAGACTTTCCAAAACTCTGGATATTTTTACTCCCTGGATTGAAAAGGTGATGAGTTGTGCATCATTCACAAGTCTCCTTGTCATTTTCAAGGTCTATATTGCCCACAAAGTCTCTTATATTCACTGATAGAATTCTTTTCTGATGTAACAATTCTGTTATAACTTTGAAACTGAAGTTACATTTCTATTCTGATAAAAAAGGTATATAGCAAGAAGAGAATGAAATTACAAACAATCAATGTCTTTGAGTCAATCTCCCATTTACATCTTTCAAACTATTTTCTCTGCTAAGCCTTAAGACAAGACTTCCATAGCAACAGCAACAAAAACTAGCCATCCATTGCAATGAATGCTAACAAAATTGCCGTAAGAAAGGAACAGTGGTAGCTTATTTATTTTGAAGTTATTTGAATGAGGCACAGTAAAGCTTAACGAAAAAAAAATCCAGTGTTTTTCTTCAGCCTAGCCATCAATCAAAACCTAAATAGCATATTCTGTTAATTGCTCTATTCAAAGTATTCTCACTGTTTTCAGTGGAGTGCAGTGGTAGAGAACAACTCTGGTTGGTTTTTTTGTTGTCTAAAACCTGAGTTACAAAGTTCCATTTCCTCCTGATTAAATCCTGACTCCACTGAAACAGCAAAAGGAAAGTCAAAGAGCTTTCTGATGTTAACTCAGGTGGCCAAGATTTGACCTAGAAGATGTATTTGTTTCATCACCTTTCCTTCTGTGCTCTGGTTACGCAGAGACCCACGTGAGTGCCCAGGAACACATCCAGAAAGCAGCATCACTTCACCAGGTTTCATTTTTAATGTATTAAAGGAAATGCTTTATTTGGCACGGATAGCATAAATGACTGCAGTGACCCTCAAAGAAAAGTTATGGGCAAAACCAGAGCCCTTTGCAGTTGAGTGACTCCATCTTCAAACAGCTAAACCCGGCTGGCGTGGGCCGAGTGAGAGCTCTGAGTGATGGGCAGAGCATGGAGGGGCTGACAGGTTTATCGCTTTCTATTACCCAAGATAGCTCAGTTCCTCTGCACCCACGTCCCAGGCTTCTGTCCCGACCCAGCATGTGTCAGTGCTGCTGCAGCCAGGGCAGCCACCATGGACAACAAGGCTGGTGCTATTCATCCCAGCATATTTCCTGGAGGTGCAGCAGCAGATGTGGCTGCTGGCAGTAAGTTATTGTCAGGCTGGTGAGAGGTTGAACTTAGGTTGAGAGAGCTGGGCTAGTTCAGCCTGGAGAAGAGAAGGCTTCTTGAGGGGAGATCTTAGAGCAGCTCCAGTGCCTAAAAGGGCTCCAGAAAACCTGGAGAGGGGCTTTGGACAAGGGCCTGTAGGGACAGGACAAGGGGGAATGGCTTTAACCTGCCAGAGGGGAGATTGAGATTAGACGTTGGGAAGAATACTGTTGAAGTAGCCATTGGATGAATCATGCAGATGTTTTTTGCATGCGTTTTATTCACATAAACCGTGAATTACCATAGATGTTAAGGTAATATTAAAGAAAGTATGTTGTATTACTCAATGCATTGATACAGTCATCTTTGATTTTTATTGAAGGGATGATGCCCAGAGGTTTCAGCATTAGAACCTTCACTTGAGCATCACCAGTGTTAGGTGGTCACTAGACCACCAATGCGAGAGCTGTCTGGGAGAGAGCTGCAGCAGGGGTTGCACTGGCAGATCCCCACCACCTGTACATTTTTCCACAAGATTTAGTTTTACCTGTTCTGGTGACTTTCATGGAGCGCATTCCTGTGGATCTCTTTGAGAAATATGAAAAGCAGAAGGTGGCATAGTGTTAGCTTCAGTGGAATCATTTTGCATCCACTTAGAGGACTGTCTCCATCTCTGGTTTTTTCTCCTTCTTTCTCTCTAGCCTTCCCCCTCTTTGTTTCTTGTTTACTTTTTAAATTACATGCTAAATAATTGTATATGAGAACCCTATAAATGCATTATTTTGCACATTTTACCTTCTAGCTAACGTAACATTGCTTTTCTTGCCTTCCTGGCAGGACTTACATAATTCCACTGTTTGAGGCATTCAGAGCTGCTGAGACGTTTAAAAAGGAAAAAGCACTCAGAAAAGCTATTGCTACCTGCAGTTCCTTCCCTGCATGTAACCTCTCTGCCCCTGATCTACTCACTCTTGTACCTTTTGAATCAGAACTTGGCAAAACCAGGCTGAGCAGACCTGAAGGCATGGGAGCATGGACCTACAAAGCACGAACTCCCCAGTCGGCAGCAGGGAAGAGATTTCTATTGTAACAAGAAGTTGCATAACTCTCATCTGTTGTGCGTATTTTACCATGTTCCTTGGAAGCTTAGTTAGGATATGGTACGGGAGATGTCAGGCGAAGAGCAGAACAGATAAGCTGCAGAGGGTAACAAGGATTGCCTGCAACAACCTGGCTGGCTCAGTGAAAAGAACACAAGTCCTGGCTGTGTATCTTCTTATACACTATCTACTTTAGAACTTAAACTTTCCTTTAATATAATAGCAAATCATGACCACACATTGGGGAGTTTGCCCCACACAGATGGCACTGGTCTCATTCAAGGAATGGAGCTGGATTTGCAAATGATTTATGTTAACACACTGAATGGATATGAGACATTGGCACAGGGTGCCCAGAGAAGCTGTGGCTGCCCCATCCCTGGCAGTGTTCAAGGCCAGGTTGGACACAGGGGCTTGGAGCAACCTGCTCTAGTGGAAGGTGTCCCTGCCCGTGGCAGGGGGTTGGAGCTGGATGAGCTTTGAGGTCCCTTCCAATCCAAACCAGTCTATGATTCTATGATGATTATATGATATTACTAGTTGTATAACTCTTGTGTGACTATTTCAGTGATGTTAGTGTGCTGCTATAGTTATTTTTTTAAAGTGGTTTGTAGGAAAAGTTTGTCATCAATATTTAAAATTCATTTTTTTCATGAAAATTTACTTGTGTGCTATGGTGATTTTAATCTGATCTAGTCAGAGATCTGCTGATAGTCCTAAAAGTCAGTACCTCAAGTGACTAAGATTCTTCTTGCGTTGTTTTGCTTATAACTGCTTTACCATTTAAAAATGTTTTGTTTAGAAATCCAGATTTACCTTAGGCCTTGTCATTGCCATTACATTATGCTCTTTATGTGGAAACAGAGTGTACTTCAAAGAGCATACATCATTATTAATAGTTAATAAGAGAAATGGAAATAAAAGCTCCACAAGCTGGTCTTGTAGCTAGGAAGCAATTCACAGCACTTTATGGGAAAGGCTTCTGTTTGCTAGCTGCCTTTTCGAGACGAGATGAGATGTCTCTCTTGCAGGGACATAAAAACAGTTCCCCGGTTTTGCACTTACTGGGTATGTAATCTTCAAATAATGAGTATCAGGATGAAAACAAGTCAAAGAAGTATCCTGGAGCATTTTCACCCGCTCTCGCTAAGGACAGCAGTTTTGCTTGATTAAGGGTTACAGGATCAGACTCCCAATAAGCAGTTAGCTGTGGAATTGAATGCGTGATACGTTCCTTCTCCTCTCCCCTGAGCTAACTCTGCCACAAAAAGAAGCTGGAATATTGATGACTTCAAAGGAACTGTAAAAACTAAGTAACAAGCCATGATCAACCAACATACTTAAATACTCCTCAACAGAGCAAAACCCTTCTAGGGGAAAGAATGATTTTGAGTCCATGGTATTTTACCACAAGGTGTAATGCAGCTAGCAGGGTTGTATTGCCACAGAACACAATGCAGCAGCATGGGAGAGGTGAAATGCTATTTATTCATGTTTTTAACACAGTTATTAGCTCAGCAGGAGATGCTGTGCTTAATTTATAATCTAGCTCACTGTGGGTTGTGGCTACAGGCAAAGGATCAGAGTGAACTTTTGACTCAGCCCCCATGAGTCGCAGGACTTCTGTGGTTTCCCTGGATTACAGCAGCTGCTTGAGGTCCCGCTGGGAATGGGTCCCCCGGTGCTGGGCAGTATGCAAACATTTGTATAAAATACATTGTTGAGGCTGAGTTTCCCAGTGTGCTGCATGCACACACTCGTTGCTATTCAGTGACTACAGCAAATGAGGAAGCTGTCTGTTATCTGGTTGGGACTCAAGCAGAAGTCCTTGATCAAAGGACAAACACCTTTATATTTAGAGATTCCCTAATCATCCTCTTGAAAAGGTTTAACACCAGCATGTGTCTTTGGTGATGGGATATTTATTTAGCTGTCTATATTGCTCTCTTCACATTAATGACATGCTATTTTTCCTTCCACTTAATTAAGACTATCTTCAAAGAGACCCTTTTATAAACAAATTAGGGTTGATCAATAGGATTGATTGAAGAGATCTAAACCCATCCTTCGGATACTTTATTTCTGCCTTGGAATTTTTTTAATGCCTTGCTTAAGCAGAGGTTGCAGTGCGTGAGCGCCTCACAGCCTCCTACACCATTAGCTGGGCCCTTTTAAAATGGAGACAAAAAGCACTAGAAAACCTTCAAATGGAGCCATTGCCTTTAAATAAAACTGTGTGAAAGGTGGGCGGCAACCTGTCATGCTTTTAGAAAGATTAGGGATCATGAAGAAGATGATTCCAGTGACAAGACACCCAGCTCATGTATTTTTAGCTTCCACAAGATGTCATTTGGCAGATAAGAGAAGGAAAACACAGAACTCTCCAACCATCCATCCATCCATCCATCCACCCATCCATCCACCCATCCATCCATCCATCCATCATCCATCTCTCCATTACTCATCTATCCACTCACCTATCCACCCATTCAATTATCTATTCATCCATCCACCCATCCATCCATCCACCCATCCATCCATCCATCCATCCATCCATCCATCCATCCATCCATCCATCCATCCATTTATCTCTCCATTCATCCATCCATCCCCATGTGAATACCAGGTTGTGCACTGATTGGACTGCAAAGAGCTTTAATCTGTTTTATAAATACAACAGCAAATTCAGATCGAGCATGTTAACATGTGAAGATCTAGGTAGATTCAGAAGCAATGAATTAAATGCACTATTAATTTATATTTCTTATATAAATACATAAACGCATTCTTGGAGTCGTAAGTCTTAGTTGGGATGCTTTGATATAGGACGTTTCTGGTTTGCCCTCATTACAAATAATGTTGAGATTGCAGTAAATAAATGAATCTAGAGAAATTTAAACTATGTCCTCCAGGACAACTTTTCATCTGAACATTTTACCTGTACGTGTGAACTTCCTAACCAGGAAATCTGCTTTTCATTCATGATGAAGACAACATTGCACTGTAAAATGACTAATGAAAAATCCCAATTCCACTGCAGACTTACAAGCAAATAAAGTTAAGCCTAAAGAGGAGCAGAAAGAAGTAGCAAAAAAGAAAGTATCTGAAGAGTTACCAGACCCAAGGAAATTACATCTTAGTCTCACCGATGCAATACTGCCACCAAATTACGACAGTAACTAACAATTTCATGATAGTTGTCCACGAGCTCAGCAGTAAATCCTCTTATTCTAGTAAAAAAACAGTCGTGCCTGCTCCTGAGTAGGCTTAGAAACATATTTACCATATCTGTACATCACTAGTCTCTTGCTCCTCATTTATTTCAGTAGATGTGTATTTTGCAAAGGGAAAGTTAGAGTTTATGGATATACTTCTTATATTTCCAACATCTGGGTATAATGGAGGATTCTGTGTTTAGGCTGTTGTGGGATCCATTTCTACCCTATGACAGTAATCAGTTCAATATGATATTGATAACATATATTTTTGGATGGCTAATTTAGTTCACATTTATCTGTGCCAAGATATCAAGCTGATAATTGATCTCTGCTTTGTTCTGCAGCATTAATTAAGTTTTAGGAAAGCTTACAGATCCATTTATTTTAGTTAATGCACATCTTCACCTATAACAACACAGCTCAGATATTTATCACTCCACTGTGATTCCCTTTTCATGCTTCAGTAATTCATGTTTACATCTGGTTTAAGTTTTCCTAATCTAAAATAAATCAGCATGAAAAAGCATTTGATTTCTCATTTAGATTCTCAATTGCCTTTTATCACAAAAATAATACCCTTTGTCTGATTTAAATGGTAGAATTGTTAGGTTAAAAATAATGAATAAAAATGTTGTCACTCCATAGTTTTTGCCGCTACCCTCACTTTTATTTGCTTTAAAAAAAACACAAATTCTTTCTTATGGACAAGATAATGAAACATTATTTCAATAAAGCATTGCACTTGCATTTAATTTCAGCTTTATGCATCCACTTACAACTCTAATATTTAGGTGGTATTTATTTATTTTAACCTATGGGGGCCAGACTGTAAATCAGGATTTAGGAAGATGCTGCTGCTGCTGCTGCACTGAGATGAATTGCTTTACACAGGCTGGCTTTTCCAATGGCTGTACCCACACCATGCCTGTTATTCACCTCACATTGACATGGCATACTCATTTCACATGGGTAAGAGCTTTTCCAGCAATAAACTGACAGCTGCCTGACATCTCTTACAGGCAAAAATCCCTCTCCTATAAATGCTGTGTGCTGGAGCTACACGTGTGTGTTTGAACAGCACAGAGCTTTGTGTAAAATCACTGTCCTGGCTTGTGTTTCATCCAGTCTGGTTATAGCCACAATTCATTTCTGTGCTCTAACAGTACTGACTTCAAAGGCATTTTAAAGTTGATGTGAAAAGCTCCTCATCATCAGGACCTGACTTGACTTCACAGCCTTTCAGGTGTGAATGGAGAAAAAAACCCAGCTTGGCTCAAATCCAATCAGTTGCAGCAGCAGCAAGTTTATCATCTTTTATTAAAATGCAAAAGATGGCAGTTTTCAGGTAAATCATAGAATGGTTTTGGTTGGAAGAGACCTTCAAAGCTCATCTAGTCCAACCCTGTAGTGAGCAGGGACACCTTCAACTAGATCAGGTTGCCCAGAACCACATCCAGCCTGGCCTTGAATGTCTCCACGGATGGCGCATCCACCACCTCTCTGGGCAACCTGTGCCGGTGTTTTATCACCCTCATTATAAAGAATTTCTTCTTCATGTCCTGCCTGAAAGTAGATCCTGCACTAACAGAGGGGTTTTGCTGTATTTATGAGTTTAGAAGTAACTTCCATTGCCCCACCACCTCCAGCCCCACCAGTGCTTTGCAAACAGCACCCATGGTGCCTGTGCACGGATATATGTGTGTTCGGGGCACAAGTTGCCATCTCCTGGCACTTCTTTCCCTGCAAAGTGTTTTATACTGCTAAAAAATCACAACCACACAAATCCAGTCCCTGGATTCTCCCACAACCTCCTCTGCAGAGTCGCTGTTTCCTCAATTTTGTTTCAGAGCTTTTAAGCACATCTAAACCTAAGCTGGTCGCAGTGACCTTTCAGCACAGCAAGCAAGAACTCCAAATCAACTCTTTTCTCTGTAACCTAACATTGAACATTTCAGAAGTACTCACTTAAATACTTTGCAGTATTTCTATAACACATCTGCAGCATGGGGAAGAAAACTACTATTATGTTTTGCCTGTCTCAACATTTTTGCTGTAGGCAACATCCTTAGATTTTCCTCAACCTGTATCCATTACCATTTGCTATCTAGCACTATACAAGGGAGGAAAAATATCAGTTTGTAAAACATGAGCTCTCTTTATTTTCCATTAGGGAATTTTATGTACGTTGTGTTATGCCAATGCGATGCTGTTTGTCACATCATTCATGGGGCAAGATACTACTAATTAACCAGCTGAGACACAAGCCAGTAGATCTACCTTTATCAGGAGCAGAGCAAATGGCTGTCCCAAACTACTAGATTCTCAGGTTTGCATAATGGGATATGCCTCTGCCAAGCAGTTTCAGTGTTACAGCCATAACCGTACTACAGTCACCAAAGCAGAGCAAAGAGTTAAAGGAAGATATTGGTGAGGTTTTGCCATTTCATCTTTTACTTGACCTTTTCTGAACATTTCAGTGGGGTTTTTTTACAGTCTACTCATCCAAAACCCTATGTAGATTCGGTGCTGTACTGATTTTGTTCACTGTAGAAAATCGCTGACTGAAGAAATAGAATAAAACTTGACTCCTCTTAGTTTTTTACAACTGCCATTGGTTCACGGAGGTCAATGGAAAATGCCACACCCCACCCTCCAAATGAGTGGTTGCTTGGGAACTGGAGAATAATTTTCAGGTTGTTATATTCATCATGAGATGCTGCTCAAATAGATCCAGCTTCTAAAGAAAGACTAGCAGGACCAGCAGATTCAGGTTTGGTCATTGGTTTCTTTTTCCAACTCTGTGGTGATTTTAGTCTGCATGTCAGGAGTGTGTCTTGAGTGAGCCTCTTCACTTCTACCTGCTTATCTATACAGGTGCATTATCAACAGGAAGTCTTAATTCAAGAACATGCTACTGCCTGCAAAGCATTGCATTTAATGAGTCATGGAATCATGGAATGGCTTGGGTGGGAAGCGAGCTTAAAGCTCATCCAGTTCCAACCCCATGCCATAGGCAGGGACTCTTTCCACTAGGTTGTTCAAAGCCCCATCCTTGAAGTCCTTTTTATGCATTCAACTGATGGAGTGGGTGAGAAAATAGGTACATTACATAGCCCTCGGTTTAATCTTCACAAGTCAAGTTGCAGTTTTTATATCCTGTCTGGAATTTGGGTTGGATATTTTTCCACCTAAATTAGCTTAGCCATAGTGATAGCAGTTTCGCATTTCTACACTTCATGGCGGGTTTTTTTGTGTACTGTCTTAAAACCAGGAATAAGGCAGCTGAAAGCAAAAATTTCACTGTAGCTTCTTCTGGCTGCAGTATCTAAGGCAGAGGACCCTCTTTGAAGCAAAAAAGCAGCATGAAAGGCACAACAAGCCGAGGGAGATGGTGCAATGCACCCTCTGTTCCTCCTCAGCTACTCCCAAAATGGGGTGCAGAAGGAAGCTACTCTCCCATGAGCAAGTTTGACATGAAAGAACATGCTACACCAAAAGACTCAGCAAAGAGACAATCCTTGCTGCTTCCTCCTCCTATATTATACTTTTCCTTCTTATTTCATAATCCAAAGTATTCTGCGGTGCTTTTTGCATGGCAGACTAGAAAATGTTGTCCTTTTCTTTAGCTTTTATTGACAATTTTCTCCCTCTGGAACAAAGGATTAATTTAATTTTTCCTATTAATAGGCACATTTTTACAGTGCTTGCACAACTGTGTGGAAAATGGGCACCACAGCATTATTTTTTTGTCTGCTTATTCAATTATTGCCATAAAAAATAAGCTATTTTAGAAATGTCTTTCAAAGTAGGTCAGGACAGAACAATGTAAGTCTGTGGGTACCTTTCCAAAAATAAGAGATATACCCTGATTTGAGAGAGGTTCTGGGTTTCTGAACACCTCTTTGGCTGTACCACTGATAATTAGGAGTATAAAACTAAATGCCTTCATCTGCCTGCTCTGGAGCTGTAGGTGCTGCTGACAGCAGGGCCCTGGCAGATGGGAAGTGGTACAGCAGCAGTGGTGATGCTAAAGGTGAGAAAGGTTAGACTATTTTGTTCTCTATTTCTGATTTGCCTCTTTTGGAGTTGTTCTGGGTTATCTGGTTAGATACTAGAGCAGATATGCCAAGTTGGACTTTCAGGGGAGATTCATCTCCTTCCTTGTCTAGGACAGTGATGAACCTACCAAGAGGGATGCTGGAAGATTTCAATGAGATATTGACTGAGGTTGGGTTTTTTGAGGGGTTGGTATTTTTATTTCTAAATTTTGCATTGGGCATTTTAAGGCGCCCATGGATCTTAGCCTTGGTTTCTCTCTGCTCCAGCTCCCTGCCTGTAAAATAGATTAATCACATTTACTCATCTCACAGGAGCATCGTTGAAAAGGAACACATAAACAGATTGTCAGATGTTCACATATCATTTAACAGGGAAATATTGGTACCTAAAATAAACATCTGAAAGCTTTCCTGTCCAGGGCAGAGAAATACAAAGAACATTTTTCCATGCTAGCAGCCAGCAAGTAATTTTAAGAGTGAGTAATTCTTCCCTTCGGAGACAAGCACCAAACACATCCACTGAGCTGCAGATTTAACTGAAAATGTGTAGGTATCAAGTGCTCTACCAAGTCAGGGGCCTGTAGGCTAATCTTGCTCATTAATCCAGAATTTGGCATAAAAACCATCAGAAAATAACCAGTTTGTTTAATTGTTTTTTACTCTGATTCTTTTTAGGTCCATCCTTTCCCATTAACAGCAGTGTTTAAAGCATTCAGAGCCAGGCAGACACCAGGAATTCATCCCCTTGATAATGTGGTTTTCTGGCACTGATGTGGTGTTGCCAAGTGCAGATGGCTCCTAACGCTGAGCTCCTACAGGCGAGTCTGCTCTGTCCTTTGCCTTCCTGTTCTTGTTGTTTCCTTTTTCTGTTTCATGATGGAAGCCTGTTCCAAGCCCCAAGAGTCATGCCTGAACATCCAGGGTTTTCGAATCAATCCATCCTACACACTCCAACCCAGAAAATAATTGATACAGCTTCATTTATTACACATCTGTATACATATAATTACCTTAATCCCATGATTTTTTAGCCAATAACCTTTTTGTTGACCTGATTATGATTTTAATGGAATTACTGCTCTCACTCTGCATATTGGCTACAGCTTTATTGCAAATAGAGGAAAGACAAGGGAACTTACTCTCATCTGTAGAACAGCACTGCAGAGCCAAGTATATCAGCTAAAACCTCTATCTCTATGACTGCAAACTTAAAGTGAGAAGATTTTTTGGCTAACAATTTATAGAGGGGTTTTTTTGGGGGCATGTAATAGAATTTTTTTAGTGTTAAAGCAATGCAAAAAAATTCAAGATCCTGCAAGTCTGAGTGAGACTTAATTAGGCTGAAAAGCTCTTTGGTGGAGTTGCTGTTCTTGTGTCTGCATGAGGACTAAGCCAACGACACCCTGATGGTACTGTGGCTTTTAAGAGGTTCCTTTACTATAAAGCAGAGTTACCGAACTTGTTTAGAGGCTTCACCATGTTATAGCTTATTTTGAACATTATTGTTTAGTTATATCAGCAATAACTCAACTTCTTAACACTCTAAAGAATTCTGGAAAATTGACTCTTTTGCTCCCTCGTCAGCTCCTCAACTCCTTTCCAATTCCATCCTCCTGACGGAATGAAAACAGAAATCAAGAGAAGAGCTCTAGGATGTTTTGTAGCAAAGTCCTTCCCTACCTTGTCAAGTGAAATAATTACATTGTCAAGCAAATTACATCTTCTGTTTCAGTCCTCCAGCTGGTTTATTTAGCAGGAGACTTGTGTCATTCAGCAAACTCCCACTTTCCTTGCATCCACCAGCCCACACATACTGCGCTTATCCCACAGGATAGGCTAAACCAAGAGGATATTTCTCAGGTCATTTTACCATTTATGCTCTGTTACTGCTGGTATTAACACATCAGCACTTCCTCTGCTGCTCAAATGGATCCGTTAAGCAAAGCAATGATGCCAGCCTTAGGAGCTGACATGCACCCACCACCGTGTCTAGCCCCCAGCCCAAGCAGCCCATTAGCAGGTTGTGCCCTCAATCCTCCAGCAGCACCTCTCCAGACAGAAAACCCAGCCAAGGTTATTGAAACCTGCAGTCAGAAGAGCAGACAAATGGACCTTTCAGTAGTGACTGCAGTGTGCTACACTGCCCTTCAGGACAGCAGATGGGCTGGTGCTTCAGAAGTGCTCTGACCTGACAATTAACCCAAGCAAGGAACAGAACATGTCACAAAATGCTGCTTTTGTTCTCTCTTTTGCTGAAAGATCTTTTTCTAGCCCTGGCTTTAAGTAAGAATATAAATATAAGCCTTCAGATTCCTTACGATATGCTTTTTCCTAATAAAAATCTAAATAGCCTCACCTTTACAGTGCAGTACCTTTATCTGCTGCCAAACAAGGGAAAAGAATATTTTTGCACAAAAAACCCCATACCCATAATTTCATAGGATCACAGGGTGGTTTGGGTTGGCTCATCCAGTTCCAACCCCCTGCCACGGGCAGGGACACCTTCCACTAGAGCAGGTTGCTCCAAGCCCCTGAGTCCAACCTGGCCTTGAACACTGCCAGGGATGGGGCAGCCACAGCTTCTCTGAGCACCCTGTGCCAGCGCCTCAGCACCCTCACAGGGAAGAGCTTCAGCCTCAGAGCTCATCTCAGTCTCCCCTCTGGCAGGTTAAAGCCATTCCCCTTGGCCTGTCCCTACAGGCTCTTGTCCAAAGCCCCTCTCCAGGTTTCCCGGAGCCCCTTTAGGCACTGGAGCTGCTCTAAGGTCTCCCCTTCAGGAGCCTTCTCTTCTCCAGGCTGCCCCAGCCCAGCTCTCTCAGCCTGGCTCCAGAGCAGAGCTGCTCCAGCCCTCGCAGCAGCTCCAGGGCCTCCTCTGGCCTCGCTCCAGCAGCTCCACGTCCCTCTTGTGCTGTTGCCCCAGAGCTGGATCAGGACTGCAGGGGGGGTCTCCCCAGAGCGCAGCAGAGGGGCAGGATCCCCTCCCTCGACCTGCTGCTCACGCTCTGGGGGTGCAGCCCAGCACACAGAGGGGTTCTGGGCTGCAACTGCACATTGGTGGATCATGCTGAGCTTTTCATCAACCAACACCCTCACGTCCTTCTCCTAAGGGCTGCTCTCAATATTACCAACACATGTCCTGTAGCAAGACGTGTTTATGTTATATAGCAAAACCTACTGTTACACAGGTACTTGTGAAGAGCTTCCTGAAGTCCTCTGCTGGATTTCACAAGTGGCTGTTGTCAGCTCATGTATGGTTTGCCAAATTGAGACACTTAAGAAGTTCTTCCCTTTCTGAAAAACAGCCTTGCTGGGTGTCTTACACTGATGTAACTATCCCACATGATTTACCTTCAAAGAGTTCAGCCATTCGACATGAATTTGTGTCATCTAGCATAGGTAAACTAAGTTTTCAGTAATTCCTGTGGTTGGTGAATTAGGGCTGACTGCTTTCCTAGTTAGTTTTTCCTAGTTTCCTAGTGCTTTTTAGTTAGCACACTAACCACAGGTCTTCTGTCCTGACCACCTCATACTGTTATTAAAATGACTTGAAACCTTTAATTCTTCGACATTGAGAAGAAAATTCATGACAAGATTGAAGTCTAAAGAAAGTTCATTTGTACATTACTGAACAAGTCCCTTCCCAGTAATGCTTTCAAAGTGACATAGAAAGGTCTTTGGATGCCTGTCATCCTTCGGAATAATAGCATCAATATGCACGAAGGTTAATGTGTCATAAAGGACTAGGCATCTGCATATTACATTTATCAAAAGATGTGTAAATGAGCCATATAGGAGTCTACTACAATGCCTTGCATAATTTATTCCTTGTACAATAAGAAGCTGATCAGATTTCATGCATGTTTACTTTTTGAAAGATAACTGCCTGAGTGTTTGAACTTGCTGTGGAATACAAATAGGGTTCAAAGTAATGTGTTTATCTACCTGACATTTTCATCTTGAAAACTTTCTTATTGTTTTGACAAAGCCATTCTTTTTTGTGAGAATAATCTCTCCCAAACATGAGAGCACTTGCTTTGTTTGAGACATATAATCTATCTGAAAGTTTATGAGATACGCAGAAGTGAAACAAAAGGCCCACAGTAAAATCATCTATAGTTCTGATACTGTTTATTTTCTTTCCGGAACTCTAAAGGACAGGAAAATTAATTAAATCTGAAGTGACGAGGTTTTAGAGAAATCCTTGTTTCATAAATCAGTGACAATGTGCAGAGCCTCATGCTGCAATCCCTTGCACTTGGAGCAAGGTCTTTGACAAGCAGTAGGCTGTAAAATTGAGCCCTTGTGCATCCATTTCCTTCTCCATGGTGGTAAATAGCTACCAATGCGAACTACCTCATATTCATTGCCTTAGTTTAAGTATTATCTAAAAGAAAAATGTAAAATTTAAACTTTTGTGATTCAGGATTTCGTATTCGTGTGGTATCAATTAGAGCATCTGAAGCCTCTACTGGTACCTAAGCATTTCTGATTTCAACAGATGGACATTTCCCCCCACAAATACGAGTTTACTTTTATCTTTACCTTTTACTTGCTAGTTGTAATGTCTTTGTTCTCCACTGCCTAGCAGGTGCAGATGAAGCTTGTTCTTTTTTTAGCTTTTCTTTTTCACTTACTCCCCACAAAACTGGTTCTCAGCACGTGACCTCTTCAGATCGTGTACAAGAGGATCATACCTGGTGTTTCTTGAGCACACATTCAGCATCGCTCGAAGTATCTTCCCTGCGACAGATGCAGCAGGTTCCCGGATCCTTCATGCTGAAGGGAATCCTGTTGCTGTCAGGAAGCCCAGCGGGGGAACAGACCTCTCTTTGTTTTCAGTTCAGGTGCCGAAAGCTTTTTGGAGCTGCTGTTGAACTCGCTCATTTAACCTCCCCGCCCAATTACTTTCAGACCGTGAGATAGAGGTTTCAAGACGGCTTTATCTAAAGCTCTGGAAAGGTATTTTGGCATGGAAAAGCCTCATCCCTGGCATTACAGTGCCCTACCAAGTCTTTGAGAGCATCGCTTGGCCCATGTTTCACCCCGTTTGTGGTGCAGCTCCATCGTCCCATGGTTATCAGGTATCTCCCTCTGTTACAGTTTCAAAGGCACAACCTTTGTTCACATTGAGTGAGATACTCTGAAATGAAGTTTCTAATTGCAAAACAAGTAGCTGTACCTTTCAGCCTCAAAACTCTGGGTTTTAATAATTGTTTAATGTCTTTTAGGGAGACTAAAGAGCACTGGAGTTCTGCAGGACTCTGCAAAAACGTTTTTCCTCAACATGACTGATAAGTGAGAGTGCATATAATAGATGCAGCGTCCTGCCAGTTAGGAAAGAAAAGCTATACACTTGAGTAAGAAATAACTTCCCACATAGAGTACATCTTGTAAAATTATTCTTTATTAAAAGAGCCTCATGTGTAGCAATGCTGCAGTAATGAATCCTGTACACTGCTGTGTGCTTTCACACCAGCTAATTCCTACAAATTCACTGGATTAGCAGATATTTCTCATAAAGTATTGTGATTTACAAAAACGAAACCTCTTTCTTAATTTACATTATCACTGATACTTCATCATCTTCAGGAGGCCGTGTCTTTGTGCCAGTGTTGTACCAAAGCAAACAGTTCTTTTGGGTAGTCAATAAGGGGCACAGCAGAAAAATAGACAAATGAAGCCTTGGTTAATACTTCATGGGGATGAAGTTGGTGAGTGGAACTTGTTCATGTGAGGAACCAGGATTTTGCTGCCTGCTATAGGACATACATAAACTCTCCACCACCACGCAGAATTGCTGCTGTGGCTTAATTCCAGGGAGGATGGTCCAAGGCCGGTGGCATTTGGGTCTAGAGAGGATGAATTCTGTGCCAAATCCGGGCAGATTCACTTGGGCAGGTGAAATAAAAACAAAGAGACGTCATTTAAAGTACCTGGGGAAAAAAAACCCCAAACCAACAACTTTAAAAGTGTAACGGCTTTAACTTGCCAGAGGGGACATTGAGATGAGCTCTTAGGCAGAAGTTCTTCCCTGTGAGGGTGCTGAGGCGCTGGCACAGGGTGCCCAGAGAAGCTGTGGCTGCCCCATCCCTGGCAGTGTTCAAGGCCAGGTTGGACACAGGGGCTTGGAGCAACCTGCTCTATTGGAAGGTGACTATCACTGCCTGTATTAGGTGGAACTGACTTTCTTCAAAGGAACCTCCTTTACATGGTTCATGTCATTCTCCTTTTGCAAGTCTTACACCTTTTTTCTTCAGGAGCCATGGGCATTAGGCTACAAGTAACATTTCTTCATCACAAACGCTCACAATTCAAATGTGTCCAGCTAATATGGTCACATGGCTTGAAATATGTCAATCACTCCTGTCAAATATTGTTATGCCACAATATAAATATGTCAGTAATACTTCATTTTTCAGACAAATTCGATTTCTTATCAGGGAAAGAGGTTTCATGAGGAGGAGTAGAATGACCCTCACTGGCAACCATAGAAACCACATAGAGATAATCCTGTCTCAGGAAACAAATTTATATCTCATCCAAATTTAGATGGCATATTAAGGCTTGCGGCTTCCTCCTCCATACTGCTTCAGTGGGAGACCATCTCCACTACTGTATACACAAACATAGAGCTTGCAGATAACGCATGAGAGATTGCACTGAACATGTATTATGTACATTAAAAAACAAAATCCTGTTGAAGCAGGATCCCTGAAACAAGTTGCCTTTTATGTGACAAACCCCCTGCTACAACAGTGTTTTATTCTGGGAGACCAATTGCCTCTGTGTGAGTCACCAGAGGAGTTGAAGTCAGCGAAAACGTTTGTGATAATACAATGAAGCAGCAGAACAAGTTTTTCCACAATGAATGTATTCAAAAGAAGGCCTGCGTACTCACACACAGCACGCTGTGGCTATATTCACAGTGTGCTGCAAGATTTGGTGCAGGTGTATGTCTTACTTTGAGATAGATGTTGGGCTATTTCAGGCTATTTTCCACACTGAAATTGAAAATGGCCTAGGAAAGCCAAGTAAACAGATGACAAATACAACCTGACAGCAACAAGTCATATGAATGGGGAAATACAGGAATACTGTTCCATAAAATTATTAAGTTGATGGTGTCAAGACCCTTGGATTTCTGTGCTGGAACCACTCACAGGGACAGAGAGAGCTGCCAGGGCACAGCGAAGGAAAGAGGGTCATCTGGTGTGCAATTGGTTTGGGGGATTGTAGCTTTTGTAAAACTGAGGAAAACTGCTCTTTCTGTCAGAAATCTTCATTTATGAATGTGATTTCTATAATGGCATTGTACTTGTTCCTGAGCTGCCCTTGCGCTGAGGTAGGTGCGCTGATTTATTTCACGTGGGTGTCCAGGGAAAGGAAAGAGTTTTATTACCCCTTGAGAACTAACCATAGTCCTACCCCGCTGCTTTTTACACACTATATTACCAGGGCTGGCTACTACACGTGAAAGTTTCCCCTCCGTGCTGATGGAAAGGCTTTCTCTACAAGCTGTGAAGTATAGCATTTTGTTCTGCTCTAATTATGTCCTGGATCTTGGGCGGTGTTTCCGGGCTATGTCCTTATGTTCCTACTGTCTGAGGAAACCAGCCAAGTGCTAACGTTGGACAAAGAGCAGGGAAAAGACATCAAACCTATGATTTGTTTTGCTTCTTAGATGAAGAGACATATTGCTCTGTTAAAGCACAGCCATGTGTGAGGGGGCAATGACAGCTTCAGGGGAAAGAGAAGTTTTGTTCGTAGCAATCATCATGTATCTCTCACCAAGTTAAACAAGCGCTGGGTAGGGTACAGAGAGGCACAACATCACTTTTTCCTTTGCATTTTTCCCTGGGGAAAACTAAGGTCTGACTGCACAATCAGCCTGGTGCCACCCAGTCACATATGTGTGTCCATTGCATGGATGGCCAACAATGGCCAAGGGGCAATGCTTTATTTTCTAGTCCTCCTATACCTGCACTGGATCAAGCAAAATGTGTAGTCTTCCAAACCGTTCCCTAGTTTGCCCTGTGAAAGAAGAACATATTCACAAAGTTATCTGTCAGTGTATAATCAATGCAATCTCCAATGCCTGGGGATTAATCTAGTCTTTTTCTCTTGCAGTGCAATAGAGCTTGCAACATTTAATATGTATTTAAGCATTTAAATAATGAATTATTTTAAAACAGCAAAATAACTGCAAGTGCTCCATGCCAGATATTTATGCCTCTGAATTCTTAATCTATTTTATAATGAGATTAACTCTCACTGCTATGAAGGATCCTCCACTGCAGGTTATGCAGCATTTCTGTGCTTATCTGCAGGAGGCTGTGTGGTTCCAATAAAGCATTAAGGGCCAGGAAAATAGATTACTCCGAATGCACGAGGTGAAAACTTGGTTTCTTTTGAAATGCTGATGACATGCACTTTTTTACTTCCAGGTACTTCATGGGCATAGTCTGCTATGTGGTTTCATATAGTTTGTCACCTTTTCAGAAAGAGAGCCCCTGAGGCAGGAAATGCAACTAGAAGTGAGTGTGTTTTATGATGCCAAGGTCTCCTTCAACTGTAGTTATTCAATTGCTGCGTCAGCCAAAAGTCTCTTCAAGCCTCCCCAGACCTGCTGGGAAACAATGGTTTCTTGTTCTCTGCAACAATCGTAATGTGAATCAGCACCTCCCGACACCTCGAGGTGGGTGTTGTTGTTACCAAACAAACACGTGGAGAGACAGAAAGAAGAGCGATATACTCATTTTCATGAAAGGGCATGAACTAACTCCTTCTTGGCTTGTTGAATGCTGTTCATGACTGAAATCCTGATGCATCAGCGAAGGAAAAGGAAAGGCTTCTTGTCTGATAAATAAATTGTGCACAGTTTCAGTGTATATGACTATCATAAAATGAGTCGCTTCCGTGTTTTCCCACTTGTGTTTGCCTTTTAAAGGACAGAAATATTTTAAAACTTCTAATGTTTTAAGCATTTTGAATAGAAAATGTGGAGGTTTTATTCTCTGGAGAGGATCAGCTGTAAACACTAAAACTACCAAGCACTTTAAAACAAAGTGTTCAGAAGAGCTTCACTCTTGCTGCTCCCACATCAAGCTTCAAGTGAATTCAGCAACAATTATTATCATATTGAGGAGTTTTTCTGTCCAACATTTTTGCCTAAAAATACTTCATTTTTGTATCTCTGACAAGTGTTTTCCTTGAAAGTCTCTGCAAATCACTTGGAACCTCTGAGAACAAAATAATCTGTTTGGAATATCTGAAAAAGTTTACTCTTTCTCAAACAATTTACAGCACATTACAAATCCCAGCATGTAAAAATGACTCTGTGTTTTCCCTTCATGAACAAAGGCAGCTCAGTCACAGGGGAAAAGGCCAGTTGTGCAGATGGGGATGGCAGAGGACCACTGTTCCTTCCAGCAAGTAGGGTTGGTATCATAGTTCATGTTGTTCTGCTTCTGGTCCCTGGGAAAACAACGCCTGCAGAAATTCAGATACAGCTGCTCTCATTTGCTTTTGTTTGCTCTGAATTAATATTATGTCATAGTGGGTTTAGATTTGGATTTGGGGGGTAATGAAATGCAGCAGGAGGAGCAAAGTAGGTGTTTGAGCTGCCTGTTCACAGAACCAATTTGTTTAATGATCTGAGTTGTCCCATCAAAGTGTTCATTGAATCCCAGAGCGGGCCACAGCCCTTCAACGATGAAAGCAATGAAGTAAATTTCAACCAAAATCGGTTCTAAATTTGGGGTTTTTTTGGGTTTTGGGGTTTTGGTTTTTGTTTGTTTGTTTGTTTTAGGTTGGAAAGGACCTTAAAGCTCATCCAGTTCCAACCCTCTGCCATGGGCAGGGACACCTTCCACTAGAGCAGGTTGCTCCAAGCCCCTGTGTCCAACCTGGCCTTGAACACTGCCAGGGATGGGGCAGCCACAGCTTCTCTGGGCACCCTGTGCCAGCGCCTCAGCACCCTCACAGGGAAGAGCTTCTGCCTAAGAGCTCATCTCAATCTCCCCTCTGGCAGGTTAAAGCCATTCCCCCTCGGCCTGTCCCTGCAGGCCCTTGTCATAAACAAGGATAAACTGCTTTAACCATTTCTGGTCTGTGTGTATTTACAACATGCACACACATATCAAAATGTTGGGCAGCCTCAGGTTTACGAACTGCTTCTTGCTAAGAATAGGACTTGACACAGTGAACTGTGCTACAGCAAGCAAGAGAAGAAGACAGAATCCCACCACCCTCAGATCTTCGCCTAGTCCACCTCAACGGAAGGAGTAGTTACTAACATTGTAATCCTACAATTAAATGTAGAAAACTGATAGTCCTGGCTGTGCAGATATCACAAGCAAAATGAGGCCAAAGAAGTAAAGTAAGAATTGCAGTTTTGATCTGTTAGTTTGATTAGAAATGCAGCACTCTGAGTCCCTCTCATCTCATTAAAAAATATACATATACATCCATTTGAACATCTCCATTGCCTGTAAATGGAATGGATCCTGAGACAGATCAAGCTTTCTGTCCAGCCTCTGCCTCCTCCCCTTCTATTGCACCTTGTCCTGTATATGGAATTTCAGTGACCATTTAGTTGACAAGTTATTTTAGAAAGGGATGCCATCTTTTGGTTGTAGACACTTCACTTACTGCAAGAGTGATTTAATTTAAAATTAATTTGGTGTTGTGTGTAGTAACATTAATCACAATGACTTTATTTGCTATGAAACTGGATAGGGTGATTAAATTCACTCTCATTTCATTGTGACTTAAAAATTAAATGAAGGACCAACATTCAGAATTGGTTTTATTTATGGTGTTGGATGTTTTACTGTGTTGTAAAGTTTCATGTCACATGTTTGGGTAAGGAGAGAAGGAACCCTAATATGTATGGCCATTAGGAAATGTATCTTGCTATTTCCATGTCATTTCCTTGCCATTTTCACTACATTCTAACCATCACCTTGGCCCTGCTTAGAGTGCTTTTTAGTCATTGTCATCACAGAAGCTTATTCCTTTCTATGTCCAGGGAAAGATGACCCAAGTACTTCCAAAAAAAACCTTTCTGCTTTCCATTAACAATATATAAATTGCCTTTCCTACCTCCACGTTTGCATACGCAATGGTCCTGTACATGGGTTACAGCAGAACTGAACTGATATGTGGGTGTTCTTGGCATCAAGGAAGGAAGAACCGGCTCTCTGCTGCTGTTATTAAAGTCTAGATGAAATATTACACAGCTGGCACTGTGTTTCAGTAGTTCTTAAAACCATACTTCTTAAAACAGGCTATCCACATAACCTTTAGAGCAAAATAAGTTGTAAAGAGCAGCAATGATGAAAAATGCTGAGTAAATAAAGCTGAGAAGAATAAGATCCTCTGAGCTAGACTCCCTTGATTGATACAACAAAAGCAAGTGTTAGACAAGATAATACAAATGTAGATCTTAAAGCTATTAATCAGATTAAAAAACAATATGAAAAGCTGCACAGATTCATAGGCTGAAAAAACAGGGTATAAAATGCAGCTGTAGCTGGCCATCCCAACAGGAAATTGGACAATAATAATGGGCAGTTACTGAAGACTGAATTACTGAAGAACATAGAGCAGCGGATCAAAACTGACCATATCAGGCTCTTGTAATGGCAGTGCTAGGGACTTGGCTTTTGCAGTTAGGGAATGTGCTGGCCTCGGGATAAATAACCCATTTTCCCCATGCAGAATATATGAATCAGGGCTTCAGCTTGTGCTGGTTTACCAAGTTTTACCCCGAAATAGCATCTCTCAGGGTTATAATGTCCGTGGAGCATCATATTGCATTTTGGAGCCATTATGTCCAGATGTAGCAAGTCACAGGACCTGAACTCTCCTACCTGGAGGCTTTTGTCCATTACTTGGCCAAATTTCCCCTTCTGGGAGATGGAAAAATGAGGCAGCTATATTGTTGCCCAGAGAAGCTGTGGCTGCTCCATCCCTGGCAGTGTTCAAGGCCAGGTTGGACACAGGGGCTTGGAGCAACCTGCTCTAATGGAAGGTGTCCCTGCCCGTGGCAGGAGGTTGGAACTGGATGAGCTTTAAGGTCCCTTCCAACACAAACCATTCTATGATTCTATGATTCTATGTCTAAAGGTTTTTCCCATTAGAGAATCCAGACTTGGCCAAAACACTCTGTCCTGTTCACATACGGGGTTAATACCTGAATGGGGCGCATAGATGGGATGTGGGAGTTAAAGGGGTGTCGGCATAGAGGCTGTGGACCATCACAGGACTCTGGCTGTCACAAGTATGAAGTCATGGAGCTTCCTCTCAATGTCTTTAGTCTGAATAGTGGCAATGGTAGAGCTGTACCATTTTGTTTGAGCTTTCCTCATCTACATGGTCTGTGTTGCAACCTGGTTTTAGAAATTATTTTGCAAACCATACTCCATGTGAATAGGTTCACATGTAGAACAAGTGTTGCACCAGCAGAAATGTTTTGTGTATCATGTTTTGGGGGATTTGTCCATTTGCCAAAATTTGGAATAGAAAAGGCTTCTCTTTCTGTTCGCTAAACTCAAACCAATGTTTGTAACTCAGAGAAATAATTAGATAAGTGGTTCATGAGTTAATTTCAGCCTGAGCATGTTACATGTACTTCTGGTTTTTCCAATCTCCTTTTATGCCTTGCCTAAAGTCCTAATTGATGAAAATTCATTGAAATTATGAATCAAATAGAATTAATTCTTCATCTCATGCCTAGCTGGTACTTACGTCTCTTCGCCACAATATAGCCTCGAAGCTGAGTTTAATAAGATTTAACAAGGACACTTCCAAGGACACAAAGAACATTTGGAAATATGTTATACAGCCTTAAACAGAATTTTATCCTATGTCAAAATAGCTGTGTTAGGAAGAAGACCCATGGGTAGCATCCTTCCTTGGGCCGCTTCAAGGATGCTTGCTCTGCTCTTGCTCCCACCATGGTGCCAAGGTCCATTGTAGTCACGGCCATGTATTCTCAGTGTCATTTGAAATGGGACATATTTGGTCTTTCTCTTGATTGAGAAAATATTTCTAAGGTAAACTAAACTAGCAGTTGACATTGTTGTTACTGAGAATTAGAGACTTGTCTCCTTACATGTCAAGATCTCAAGCCAGAAGATATTTAGGCACCAAACAAGTCAATGAAGATTACTTACATGCTGAAAATTTACCATATTCTATGACAGAAAATAAAGCAATGAAAATTCCATGGTTTAATATTTATGAAGGATTTACATCTGGCTTATGTCTTTTTCATTACACGTGAAGCATGAAAACATAAGAATTATGTGTGAACATAATGGTGAAATGGCAGCATATAGGCAGGTTAAGAAGATTGTCCTGAGCTCCACTGTTATTATTTATACAGAAATGAAACTGTAGCAGAAACCTATGCATCACATTAAACAGTTTTCTTTTGGATAACAGATCATAAAGATATAGATTTATCAACATACAATAAGATATACCTCACTGAAGCAGGTATGGATTTAGACATCAGGATCAACAGGCAATCAAAAGGAAGATCAGTGTTTAAAGAGCATTAAAATGTCTGTATTATATCAACAATGGCAGGGAGAAAAAAGCAGATAAAGGCTCAGGAAACTGGCGGAGCTTGGTTCCCACTGTAACTACAGCTTCAGTATTTGCTTGAAGAGAATGAGGATACCTTGAAACATGAATATAAAATCACTTATTTGGACTGGTAAACTATAGGATCAAAACCTAAGAGTTCTTTTTCCTCTGGAATAAATTACTAGTTTTATTTTAGGATATTCACAAAATCACTGGATCACAGAATGGTTTGGTTTGGAAGGGACACTGGGATGCCCAAAGGAGAACTTTTACATTGCTTTAAAAGCATTTTACAGCCAGTGTAGTATAGGGCCAAGAGTGTAGGCTTATGGTCATTAAATACATGCTTATTATCGTCCAGTTATCAGCAAGGTGAGATACTGCAACAGGAGTAATGATGCAGCCCTGATATGCCCATGTCTGTTTTGTACAGATTCGTGTTCTGGTGTTCAGAAGCACTTTATGTCCTTACTGAGCTGCTGCCTACATATTTTTCCCGTACGAACTGAGCGCTGCCTGATGCAACTGAGTTGATTTACTCTAGTGGGTAGCTGGTGTGACTCTCGCTCACTCCAAAGCCATTTAATATGTGCATCTATTATCCAGTAAATCACACAAAACCCCCACTTTTTCCTATTAAGAGCCCCCATTATTTACTTGAAATACTACCTCACACATCTCTATCACTTTGAAACTTGATCGTGATTTGAATCTACTCAATATTTAAGACCTGAATCAGAGGATAATAATAACTGAAGCAGTAAAACGACAGAGAACCAAGTTTTCCTACTGATCTGCTAGAGATGAGCAAAATAAAAGTATTGTACCTAAAAGAGGAAATCATGCATATCGCAGAATTATAAAATCACAGACTGGTTTGGGTTGAAGGGACCTTAAGGCTCATCCAGTTCCAACCCCCTGCCACGGGCAGGGACACCTTCCACTAGAGCAGGTTGCTCCAAGCCCCTGTGTCCAACCTGGCCTTGAACACTGCCAGGGATGGGGCAGCCACAGCTTCTCTGGGAAAAGTCTGTGCCAGCGCCTCAGCACCCTCACAGGGAAGAGCTTCTGCCTAAGAGCTCATCTCAATCTCCTCTCTGGCAGTTATACATCTCTATCCTATATTATATTAGTTTCTCGAAGTAGAGTGTACTTTCTCAGACATATTCTATTCCCATAACTTCATTTTAAAATATTCCTTGTATGAAAACAAGTACTAAAAATTACTCAAATAAGAGTAAGGGTCCCAGTACTGACTTTGGAGTACACTCATTTCTCACTGCTAATCTACTTCACTGATTTCAACAGGGCTTTGTGTGGTCAGGAGTGGTATTTGATTGTGAACTCCCCACAATGATAGGAATAGTAATGATGTGCTAATCACTGTAGTCTGTCATGCCAGCTGACATCTCACCTAGGACTCTAGTTCACTTTATCACCTACTTCACAGGCTCCAGAAATAATAATTCATTTTTTGGAGAAATAATCACAGAGTTTTGCCTTTCCTAAGTGTCAAAATGGATTTATTTACAATCCAGTTATTCCATTTCTACTATCTGTAAAGATTCCATTTCTTAGCCATGCCCATCACCCAGCAGCAGCAGATAAAAGGGTCCCTCTGACAGAGCTCACGTAATGGGGTAGCACTGAGGTCTGTGATAGCAGCACTAAGTAACTCTGTGGTGAAGGGATGCTGCTCATCCACCAGCAGCAAGGCTAGAGCAGCAATGACTCCACAGGAAGCTCTGCCATGTAAGTCACTTCTGGATTGGAAATGATGCTTTTTTGTTCATGTTCTGTACAGAATCCTAAAAGCTCATTATGGAAATGAAAAATTAACATGCACTTAATTCCAAGCTTTTTCAAACTAAGCTATACACCATCAGAGACAGCACGCAACACAAAGTAGCATCAGCAGCTTTCTGGTACCTTTGTACAGAAATAGCTGTAAGAGCTGTGTGATAAAGGTCTCGTCTATATCCTCTATAAGTGCAATGAGAAAAAATATGGGAACCTACCAGAGGTACAGAGAAACATCAGATCTTACTGATTTCTTGAAACTGGGCTTGGAAAGTTGGAAAATGTTTACACGTAAGTGCAATGTGGTGTTTTAAACCTGTTAGTGCTTTGGTTGTAAAGACCATCTGATTATACACCTGGTTTTCCTTTGCGTGTCGGCCAATGTGTTTATTTTGCCTACAGCATTTTCTTAATAACCTCTGACAATAATTGAATTTGACCTTTATTTAGTGCCAAAAATGGACTTATCTGCAATCCTCTTATTCTACTTCAAGCATTTCTGGAGCTCTCATTTCTCTGTCATGCCTCATAAAGTCTACCTTACTGAAAATGAACACATGTTCTCATCTGCCCATAAAGATATATTTTGAAGAAAAGAGAAGAAGTTGAAGTTCTCTATATAAACTAACCAGAGAAACTCAGTGTCTCAGATAAGCTCATAGAAGCCAGTCATGCATTCAAAATCTTCATGGGTCGTTTAATAATTAACTGGATTCTAAAAAGCTGGTTGATGTTTTTTAGATCAAGAGCTTGTGCTTATTATAGGCACAGCTTAGTGGGTTTGTTTAGCAGTGTTGTAGCAGAGGAGTGTGGTAAAACACAGTCTGTATGTTTTAGTCATCCCTGTGCAAAGAAAAACTTTCACGTGCATGAAATCCTTCACGATCAAACTGTTTCAAAGGTAGAATTAAAGCTCAAATGCCTGGTTCTGCATGACCACACACCGTGTATGGTAATTTCTGTCTGTGCAGGAGAACGACAACATGGCTATAAAAACTTTGATCTCAATATATCACAAGCTCACGTTGCATTCACAGGAGTGGGGCTTTTGACAAGGGCAGCTACTGACAGGACAAAAGGGAACGGCTTTAACCTGCCAGAGGGGAGACTGAGATGAGCTCTGAGGCAGAAGCTCTTCCCTGTGAGGGTGCTGAGGCGCTGGCACAGGGTGCCCAGAGAAGCTGTGGCTGCCCCATCCCTGGCAGTGTTCAAGGCCAGGTTGGACACAGGGGCTTGGAGCAACCTGCTCTAGTGGAAGGTGTCCCTGCCCGTGGCAGGGGGTTGGAGCTGGATGAGCTTTAAGCTCCCTTCCAACACAAACCATTCTAAGGATTCTAAGGTTCTGGAATAATGAAGAATGATGAAGAATGAGCTAAACTTATAAACCATTAGTTAAGATGCTGTGTTCATGCTTTACCCCATCCATCAGGTGACAAAAACAAGAGTGTGTAGTTATTTACTGTGACTCAGGGGAGCTGCTGTAAGTGAAGAACCAATCCTGCCTCAACGGTAATACTATACTTTGAGTGAAACAAGCAGTATTTGGCTGTTGTCTTACACCAATGTCATTAACATTTCTCCTGAGTTTTTCTCATCTCCAATATTAGTCCCTTGCTTAAGGAGATTTCTTTAATTTATAGGTTTCTAGAACTATTTATAAAAAAATTAACAACTAGAGTAAAAAGAGATTTGAAATACAAGCATATATTTCACTTTATTTTTTAGATATGAATGTTCCCATTTGTTAAACCAACCCAACCATTAAATATCTTCAAGGTAAAAGAACTCAGACAACACATTAAGCTAACTGCTGAATTACATTTAAAAAACTTACTTTAGATCACAGACCATATTTACAATCGCTGTGTGTTTAATCTGTGGTTCTGTGTTTATACCCCTTGATGAAAGGTTTCCATTCGCAGTAATAAGCAGTATTGTTGAAGACAAAAAGTGGTCATCAGAAATAGCTGAGGAAAAGATTTTCCATTGTGAGAAAATCTTTTGAAGTGAGATGTTAAAAGGTTGTTCACGATGAGAAAAAGACTCCTCCATGGCATGGCTCAGAGTGCAACACTCCGTGGGACAGAATAAAGCACCGTGCAGTGGCTGGGCATAGGTCTGAAACCAAAAATGAAATCCTTGTTCCTGGACCCAAGTCTCTGTTTCCTGATCAGGTGCCCTTCATCTTGAAGGAATCCCATCACTTCCCAGTTTCCCATTTGTAGAAGCATTTAATTCCTTTAAATGTGCAGGAGGTGAAGGTAATATGAAAATGTTTCTACGAATTCTTCAGCAATCAGTCAGCAGGTCCTGGAAACACCTCCCCATTTCAAACTAGTGATATAGAACAAGGAGGCAGGTTTAAATTACTTCTGTCCTACCAGCTTAGGTCCTTATCTTAGCTTCTGTCACCAACAGACTTTATTAGTCTCTTCATTAGTTTATTGGTCGAGTACCTCTGCTTTTCTCATCTATCTGCATCTAGATATAATGACAAGGTTTGTAGGTCAAATAATTTACAATTTAAAGCCTGTTCTTGTGATTTGGCATAAGGGGACAAAATTTACAATTCTAACACACCTAAGAACTACATTTGTCTACATTATATGAAAACTTAATGGCTTAAATTTCCTTTTTTGCATCTCTTTCATGAATTCTTCTTGAGAGGGGCTTCTAGCCAGAATGCAACAGGACCTTGTGCAGTTCCTCTGCTCCTCAGGGTGAGTGTCCCAGCATCACCAGTGCCTCCTATGGAGTGCACCCATTGGTAGTGAATGCCTTATGCAAAGGGGTCAGAAATATATATCTCTGTCAAAACAGATTGTGGAGTGTATGCTAGGGCGTGACAGTGAAATGTGATTTGAAAGTGTCAGGCTTGATGTGAAATGATAGAATGAGTGTGTGTTTTCTCAGGAGATCATGTCATAGCCATGGTTTAGGAAACGATGAACTGTATTTTGAAGAATTTCTCATCCCTTCTTTTAAATCAATACGGAAAGAAAAGTAACCCCCTTCCAGAGATTATTCCCTTCCCAGAAGCTGTTTACAGAAGAAAAATGTATCAGGAATTGAATTCCAAGGGAACTTTTTATTCTAATGGGGATTTGTCTTCTCGTTTAGTAAGCGGGAAGAACTATATATATCATGCAGAAGTTATATAAATACTGGTCAGAAAGAAGAAGGGATGCCTTCAAAAGCCCATAATTGAATCTCACACATAATTGCATGCTCACTGAACCTCAGGCTCATGTACTGCTGCCTTGCATCTGCAAAAGAGCTCAGCCTCTCTGAGTCTCATGTGGGAGACCCACAGCAGTCATGCATAGCGTGCTCACATGCACCAACCCAAGAGCCTCTGCAGAGTGGCAAACAAAACCTTTGCCATACGATCCGTTGTGTTGCTCCAGTTCTCCTTTCCCCTGGAGTGCTGTGACTGATTCTCATGTTGCTGTGAAACCCACCCCAGATGCCCCGGTCACATTTTGTGCTACAGCACATACTTTATTATGTCAGATAATCCTAATTCTTCCCTGTGAGGGTGCTGAGGCGCTGGCACAGGGTGCCCAGAGAAGCTGTGGCTGCCCCATCCCTGGCAGTGTTCAAGGCCAGGCTGGACACAGGGGCTTGGAGCAACCTGCTCTAGTGGAAGGTGTCCCTGCCCGTGGCAGGGGGTTGGAGCTGGATGAGCTTTAAGCTCCCTTCCAACACAAACCATTCCAGGATTCTATGATTGTAATATGAATAATGTAAGGAAAAACCATTGCATGGGCAATAGCAGCTAATTTAATAGGTTTGGGGTTTTTCTTCCGCACAGTGGGTTTTGTCTGAAGCTCTGCAATATTCACCCCTTGAGGGCAAAAAAAAAGACAAAAGTGAAATGATTTAAATTAATTATTTGGAGAGTGAAGAATATTCAGGTCTATTGATAATTTAGCTGGTTCTTATAGACAGCTGCATATTCCCAGCTCCCACCTCTATAGGCTCAGGGAATGAAACAGCCAAGCTATAGCACTCCACACTGCCATCATCCAAAAGTCATCGTATCGCAGTGTTTTTCCCCAAAAGCTGCATTTTCTTCAGCTAGAACTTTCCTGTCACTGGCCCTGTAGAACAGGTAAATTTTAATCTCAGAGGTCTAGTCTTAGAGACCTCTTTTCTCTGTAAATATTCATCCCACTGCCCAGATGATGGCTTTCTCTATTAATGATTAGTATTTCCTAACTGTTCAGACATTTGAATAACAGGATTGTAGGAAAAACCATTTTCCAGATTTTCAGTGAAAAGAAAAACAAAAAAAGCACAATCAGGAAAATGGTAACAAATGAGTATTGGAGAGAAGTTCACAATAAAGAGCATTTAATGCTCTGTCTCTATTGCTGTTTTCTGTGTGTCCTTGAGATGGCCTCATCCACTGGTGCAAGTGGGAATTATCTGGAGTTCTCTGGTGAAGCATTTTCTACTGACCATGACTGTGGATCAGACTCAGATGAGCCCTCCTTTTTTATTATCATCTCTCCTGGCTTTTCTCCTCTCAAGACAACCAATATCAGTCCCTTGCTCAAGGATATTTCTTAATTTATTGCTATCTAGAAGTATTTATAAAAAAAATTAGCACCTACATTTGAAATACAAGCACATTATTCCACTTTATTCTTTAAATATGAATGTCCCTATTTGTTAAAACAACCCAACCATTAAATACCTTCAAGGAAAAAGAACTCAGACAATATGTTCCAGCAGTCACCTCTCAGCTCTGCAGATATTATTTGCACTGAGATATTCTCAGGTCTGTAGCTTATATACTTTTCATGTACTGTTTGCTTAAATGATTTCATCACATCCTTTATGTCACCCTTTGGTACACCAACATGTGCAAGTCCCACGCTGGGGTCAGAGGAGATGGGAACCCCAGCTCCATGCCTTCCCCTCCAGCCAAGCCTTCAGCAATGTGCACATCCCCTTCTGCCTGCCACAAGCTGAGCACCTTCTAGAACATTCCAGAAGCAAACCTCTACCCCATACATCCAGGAAGGGAACACAATATTGCACATCATAGAAGAGAATCATAGAATAGTTAGGGGTTGGAAAGGACCTTAAGATCACTGGGTCATTTATAAGCAAAAAATACCATTAGAAGAAGTTCCTTTTAAAATCTGGTTGTCTCAAACTTCAGATTTGTAACTTTGTTCCACTTTCCCAAATCAAACAAAAATGATATTTTAAGGTTCTATCATTCGACATCAGGGGAATAGGCAGGATACAGAGCAAAAGTTACGATCTTTTTTTCTTTAGTGTCCCAGATAATGTACTTTCATATTGCTGACAATTTTTACAAGCCTTTTCTTCCTTGTTTCTTGGGAATGAGCAAAGAAACATCACAGACCGAGGAAGGACTCCATCATCATCCTATCCTCCTTCCAGCTCTTTCTTTGTTCCATGATCTCATCGTATAACACACCTATTGCAAAATTAGTCCAGGGCTTCAGGCTGCCCCCCTGATAGAGCCCAAAGTATCTCATTTCATGAGAAATACTAAAATGTTTTTTTTGCTACATCCATAATAATTTTATCTTTTTCCATCGAGTGAAGGTGATAAGGCAGTGAAATTGTGAAGGGACACTAAGATCATTGTATTTTCCCTCTGTGCAGCCAGTATTACAAGGTCTGGTTTGGGGGACCTTTCCCATTAGGTTTAGGAAATATAATCTTCATCACCCTGTAAAATAGTTTTGCTTATTTTGAGTTGAAGATATAAAAGTTATTTTCACTTTTGTCCTTTAAAATCATATTTAAACCCTCTAATGTCAGCCAAACACAAGAATAGCCAGAGTCCTTACTCACACTTCAGAATTGAAGCCCAATGACTTGAACACGTACATTAAAGATTCTCCAGCAATTTTATGGTTCATATATCTTTCATTCAGCACAGTGTTAGCTGCCTGTTCCCCTCCCTGGAAATAGGAGAGAAAAATAAATAGAACCACTTTAAATACTACAGTAGAGGGAAATAAATACTTCATTAATTGGCCTCCATATTTGCCAAGAAGTAAATTATTTCTTACATTTCAAGCTAAAGTAGAAGTTGGAGAAAAGTTGGTCAGACTTTGACATTCCTCTTGGTGCTCCATTGCTGTATTTGTATCTATCTCTTGTCCTCAAGCGTTGACTCATCCTCACCGAATGCCCAAACTAGAAGAGAACTCAAAGACATTTCCAGTCTTGCAGCTTACAGCTATGGAAGGAAGGAGTTAGAATGAAATCCATGGTGCAAAGACCTTGATGCTAAGAGGTCATCAGCTGTTGACACTGCACAGTCACAGCTGCTGGTGTGTCCCCTCATGGTGGAAATTTCTGTATCTAGGCAAGTACTGGGTACAATGATTTAATACAGTGTAGTTTTTTACAGATCTTCTGTCTGTGATAAAAATTCTTTATTATCAAAGGAAACCAAGAAAACATACAATCCTGGACTGGTTTGTGTTGGAAGGGACCTTAAATCTCATCCAGTTCCAACCCCCTGCCACGGGCAGGGACACCTTCCACTAGAGCAGGTTGCTCCAAGCCCCTGTGTCCAACCTGGCCTTGAACACTGCCAGGGATGGGGCAGCCACAGCTTCTCTGGGAAAAGTCTGTGCCAGCGCCTCAGCACCCTCACAGGGAACAGCTTCTGCCTCAGAGCTCATCTCAATCTCCCCTCTGGCAGGTTAAAGCCATTCCCCTTGTCCTGTCCCTACAGGCCCTTGTCCAAAGCCCCTCTCCAGGTTTCCTGGAGCCCCTTTAGGCACTGGAGCTGCTCTAAAGTCTTCCCTTAAGGAGCCTTCTCTTCTCCGGGATCAAATCAACAGAAAGGAACTGAAGAGACAATTACAGATCAGTTCAATAGGTGCATATGCAACTCTGGAATAGAGTAATGCTAATAATGAGGAAAACAGAGATTTTATCTTCCCTCATTTTAATTCTGAGATCACGCCCATTGTTACAGTGGTTTATTGCTAATGTCAGATTTCATCAGAAGGAATTCAATGTGACTTTTGCAACCTTTTTATGTGGAATACCTTTCTTTTCTTTAGTTATAGAATGCAATATTAGACCTAATTTTTCAAGCGTTATGTATAAATCGGCCTTAACAAGATGTTTTGCTCTGAATTGGTGTAGAAGGAGAATAAAATGTATATGGAATAAAAGTACAATCTATCTGAGAATAGCACAAACATTTTGAAGTTTCACTGATCGTGGTGTTTTATTGCATGTGAGCTGTATCCCTGAAGGAGATAAGGGATCCAAGCCAGATGTAATGAAGAAGTTCATACCTTTGCAAGGGCAAATGCTTGATGAGGCTGCAAACTTGTCAGAAATGCTGACTGCATTTGGTGGAGAAGATCTGAGTTAGGCATTTGATGGAAAATAATAAAGAAAACAGATTTTCCTCTCTTAATCCTTTCAAGTGAGGAGGAACCTTCACAATAAAGAAAAAAAAAGAGAAAAGACACATTGCTGTACACGTGATACCCAAAAACATCTGCCATCTCCGGGGGGCTGCAGTAGAAAGAGAAAAGAAGCTCATGAAATATAAAATTACCCTTGAATCCATATTAATGACTACAGCTTTTCTTCCAGTGGGCTTCACTGTACTCTTCACCCTGTGCTTGATGTTGCTGCTCCAGCTCCCTGGCACTCAGAGAGCAGAGGAGCTGTTAAAAGCCCTGTGGCAATGAGAAGAATCTCTCCTTTGATGGAGTAAATCAGTAGCCAGGGTATGTCTGGATAAACACCACTGTGTAACTCATACAACAGAGACCCTCCTGCACGGGGTCAAGGCAGTAACGTCCTTTTAGATTTTGGATACTTTTGTGGGTCCATCCCTCAGCAACTTCCAGTTTCCCACAAAGGAAGCTTTAGATGTGAATATGCTGTCTTGTTTTCCCAGTTGGAAAGCTAATTTTTTACTGTCTGGTACCTCTAGGGAAGCTTTTTGTCTCCAGAGGTTTAACCATACCCAAAGGAAATTAAAAAGAATATAGTTTCTCCTCATTTAATCTTCTTTTCACTCCAATATCCACAGATGTGGAGCTGTGTGTCCTAGTTAGCACATCCATCATTCTGCTTTTGCTTGGGTAAAGTTTGCCCTTAGGGACTCCCAGGAAATCTGTCTTAAAATTAGCAAACCTACCATGATCTGAAATTATGTAGTTTGTGAGTGCCAAATCAATCAGAAACTCCAGCTTCCTTCTTGTTTTGCTCCAACTTAGCAAAGAAAGGTGCTTTGAAACTCTCCAGATGAATTTAAAGCTCTGTTAAATCTCTGCTCTTTCCCATTTTGGGGTAAATCTTCTTCCACTCATGGGGTGCCCATGCAGTTTTCCTTGTTGGTGTGCTCAGACCTGGATTCCCGGGCGCCCTCTCATTTTCTGTATAAGATTGTTCAGACTTGCTTTTACATTGGCCAAACCTGTGCATCCTCATGGGAAAACTTTACCCTTGCTCAGGACCTGTGCACCAAGGGAGAATCCCATCCCATGGGAAAAGCAGAACATAATTACTATATCTTGGTAACCAAGAAATTAAAAATCCTTATCTTCCACATCAATAGTTGACAAACGCTCTTTGAATAGGGGAAGAATTAAATCCTCCAGCCCCTTTAGAGTGTAATCCTATAAGTGCGAAGCCCAGACTTAGAGGGTGTGGGGTGAGGTGAAAATGGGGTTGTTCTGAATCAGGAAAAAGCCATAATAAAATTAGGGAAAATGCTGTTCAAGATCTTTTTGCTTGGTTCAGATACCAGCAAACTGGGGCTTCTTCATGTTTTAGAATAGCTCTCTCAACAGGCTCCAAACTAATTGAAACAAGGTGTTTGTCTAATGGAGTCTTTGAAGATGCAAGGGGCGCCTGAAGAGAACCTGCCATGGAGTGATGACAAAACACTGGTTATTTATCAGAAAGACAAACATACCTCACTTACCTCCGGCAAGTCCAACCACAACAGAGCTAAACACATGCTCTGAAGCCCTCTTTCCCTGGCTCCTTCACAATTTGCAGTAACCTTTCCTTCTGCTTTCCTTAACTGAAAGTCAAATAAAGCATCAGGCAAGTTTTATTTTCTGACTTCAGTAAACAATACAGAGACTTTTTTTTATGCCTGTTTTGGCTGCTCAGAAGCCCCAGTCTGTGCATCCTAAAACTTTTTCTGCTTTCCAATCGGCCTTTTATTTGTGCCATTAATCATAGAATCCCAGACTGGTTTGGGTTGGAAACGCCCTTAAAGCTCATCCAGCTCCAACCCCCTGCCACGGGCAGGGACACCTTCCACTAGAGCAGGTTGCTCCAAGCCCCTGTGTCCAACCTGGCCTTGAACACTGCCAGGGATGGGGCAGCCACAGCTTCTCTGGGCACCCTGTGCCAGCGCCTCAGCACCCTCACAGGGAACAGCTTCTGCCTAAGAGCTCATCTCAGTCTCCCACCTATAAGAAGATACAGGACTAATGAAGACATTACACATAACCCTTTAAGTAGAAGCTGTGTGACTGCTGCCAAAAACATGCAGTGTGGGATTTCCTTTCTCTGTTCCGCATGAAGAGGGACAGCCTCAGGTATTGTTATGAAACTAGGATGGTAAATCAGCTTCAAGACTCTTTATCTTCCCATTCATGTCCCCTCTTTAGTCCCAAGGGTGGTTATCTCCAGTTCAGTCTGACTGAGTTTGCCCAATATTGTCATAAAAGGCTTAAAGATGACAAAGGACCAATTATCCTGCTGCATACAACCCATGATGGTATCATTTGTAAGGAAGCACTAGGGTGCTGGGTGGGAAATGGGAGGAAGAAAAGATGGAGAATTACAAGTGTCGGTTGTAGGAAGAGAATTTTCAGGAAACAAAGCAATTTAACCTTGCTGAAATTTGGTGGATTTATGACTTTATTATAAGTCATATAGTTATAATTATAACTGAATTATAATTAAGGACATGGATGTCAAAGGTCAAAGTGAGACAGGGCCATGATACAGGATAAGTACAACCAATCATCACAGTTTGGCTTTAAGAAAGGAAAAGCCAAAATAAGTTATAGCAGAGAACTGCTCTCCTTACATGCCTGAAAGTCTCAATTTAAGTAGAAGCTTGGCCATGTCAGAGTGCATAATACAATTAAAAATATAAGAAGGGCATGGAGCTGTTGGAGCAATTCCAGAGGAGGCCAAGAGGATGATCAGGGGCTGGAGCATCTCCCTTATGAAGACAGGCTGAGAACATTGGGGCTGTTCAGCCTGGAGAAGAGAAGCTGCGTGGAGACCTCAGAGCAGCTCCCAGTGTCTGAAGGGGGCTACAAGGATGCTGGAGAGGGACTCTTCATCAGGGACAAGGGGTGGTGTAGTGACAGGACAAGGGGTGATGGGTTTAAACTAAAACAGGGGAAGTTCAGGTTGGATATAAAGAAGAAGTTCTTTACTGTGAGGGTGGTGAGGTGCTGGCACAGGGTGCCCAAGGGTGTTGTGAATGCTCCATCCCTGGCAGTGTTCAAGGCCAGGTTGGACAGAGCCTTGGGCGACATAGTCTAGTGTGAGGTGTCCCTGCCCATGGCAGGGAGGGTGGAACTAGATGATCTTAAGGTGCTTTCCAACCCAAATCATTCTGTGATTCTATGATTCTATGTTTATTATGAAACGGTGAGTGAACCCACACTTAGAGAATCAAACTACTTCTCAAAGTAGGATAGGACCTATCCCAGTATTTCTTTTCTGGGAGTATTCATTTTTGGCTACTTAGTGATTGACTCGCTCAGTATTCAAAATGTATTCTGAATTTATTCAAATGCCAGAAAAAACAGAGAAATTCCACCCACTGACCTAGATTTATCTGCTCCCAAAACTGAAATGACATTCTACAGACGAAAAGCAATTTACTGTTTCTTGTATGTAGCCATATATAATAGACGATTAATTACTTTAAAATGCATTAAGTTTACGCACCTTTTCATTTCCTCCTCCCAGTCAGGAAGGCTGTCTGTTCTGTTAGTGATAGTACTCAGAATAAGATACATAGGAACTTCACTGCAAAATCACCCCGAGGTTCCTTTCTTTCCAGCTGGAGTAGCTTTCTTTTCCTAAAATGTAAAAATAACCCCCCCAAACCCATAAATTAACAGTCATTTCCCATTCATTCCCTCATGCTATTCTGAGATTTTTACTTTTTTTAAGATTTAAAATGTACTGAAGCAAGTTCGTGTGGATGTGCTGAAATATCAACAAGAGCAAACACAGATCTTTAAGCTTTTCAAAGGATAATAAGCCAATTTATATGGAATAATAGTATTACAGCATTGGTTATACTGCTGAACTCGAAGCATAATATAGCTCAAGGGAACAGATAAAACTGCTCTCTAATTCTCTGGAAGGATCCAGGGTCATCAGCTGGAATAAGAAGAGGCTTTAACATCTGCAGCTGGTGAGCTTCAAACCGTGTAACATAGGGACAGTGTTAGAACATAACTGCTGACTTTGTAGTTTTGAAGACAATTCTGTTCAATGCTTCTACTGCTGCATTTTCTGCAGGAAGTTTCAGCAATTTCACACCATCATAAATGTGTAGGAATCAGGGGACTTTGACACCAATACATGGTCTCAAGGGCTGTCCAACATGAAGGCAGTGCCTCCTTTCGGCAGGGGGCAAGGGTGGTGGGTCTGGGGCTATGGAACCAGGGAAGAAGCCAATGAGTGCCCTCATTTGACCAGGTACTGCCACTTCCTTCAGATCTGTCCAATATGTCCTTCCATCATACTGGACAGGACACTTCCTATTTGAAAAAGGTCTTGAATTACTGACTGATTACATGGGTTAGTTCTCTTTGGCTCTATCCATGGAGCTTTAAACCATTAAACCAAACTACAGGAAACTACAGCTCAAGATTTTTGTTATTTTCCTTATGGGCAAGAGAGTAGAAGAGGTACAAAAGGCAATAATAGGTGAAATGCCCTTAAAAAATTAAAGGAAACCAAGTCAGGCAAGCACGCACAATAGGTTCTTAGAACATCTGTGCATCAAAGATACTTACAAAAACTGTTACAGCCGATCCTTTCCAGCTGAGTGTTCAGCAGTTAAAGTATATATATCTTATTACAGTAAGCGTTAGAGGAAACAAGAGAAACATTGTGTTGTCTAATGAAAGGAAGTGTCAAGCCTTAAACAGAAAAACTCGTATCACGTACTGTTCAACCTCAAGATCACAGAATCCCAGATTGGTTTGTGTTGGAAAGGCCCTTAAAGCTCATCCAGCTCCAACCCCCTGCCACAGGCAGGGACACCTTCCACTAGAGC
Source organism: Strigops habroptila (assembly GCF_004027225.2). NCBI lineage: Eukaryota > Metazoa > Chordata > Aves > Psittaciformes > Psittacidae > Strigops > Strigops habroptila. The sequence continues at coordinate 80,097,011 of NC_044281.2, forward strand.
AGGTTGCTCCAAGCCCCTGTGTCCAACCTGGCCTTGAACACTGCCAGGGATGGGGCAGCCACAGCTTCTCTGGGAAAAGTCTGTGCCAGCACCTCAGCACCCTCACAGGGAAGAACTTCTGCCTAAGATCCCATCTCAGTCTCCCCTCTGGCAGGTTAAAGCCATTCCCCTTGGCCTGTCCCTACAGGCCCTTGTCCAAAGCCCCTCTCCAGGTTTCCTGGAGCCCCTTTAGGCACTGGAGCTGCTCTAAGGTCTCCCCTTCAGGAGCCTTCTCTTCTCCAGGCTGCCCCAGCCCAGCTCTCTCAGCCTGGCTCCAGAGCAGAGCTGCTCCAGCCCTCGCAGCAGCTCCGGGGCCTCCTCTGGCCTCGCTCCAGCAGCTCCACGTCCCTCTTGTGCTGTTGCCCCAGAGCTGGATCAGGACTGCAGGGGGGTGTCTAGCCAGAGCGCAGCAGAGGGGCAGGATCCCCTCCCTGACCTGCTGCTCACGCTCTGGGGGTGCAGCCCAAGTTACTATGAGATAGTAAAAATTCACCAGGGCAGTATGTGGTATAACGACATCAACTGAACTTGCTTTGCTCCTCCTTGCAACACATTAAATGGGTTAATAGAAATTGAAGTATTTTTTCCAGCGAGTGATGATTTTATATGTCTATGGTTTCATATCCACATGCACTTCAGTGATGTATCTTGCTAATTATTAGCCTTCATGGGACTTACCGTGTTGGGGCATGGCATGACAGAGTTCAGTGTCAGCAGAATAATGAAAAGCTGATAAGAGTATCTCCACAGTTCTGGCCAGCAACTTCAGCTATATATAGAGCAGAAGTAGGAATGGGATGAAAGTCTGGAAGGGACCAGGATGAGTGAATCTCCTCATCCATGTTCATCAGTTCCTGGAACTCCACAAATTCAGCCAGGTTTTATGGACCTTCCCATAACATTGTAGCCACACTGATGAACGTTAATTGATGCATCTATAATTGTACCTAATTACTGACGCTGAATTATTCAGTCTAGCAAGAGGGAGCATAAGCAGAAGTAATGGGATTAAATTCAGACAGGGAAAAACTAGGTTGAATATAAGGGTAAGTTCTCTGGCAATGAGATTCATTAGGATGGCTCCCAAGGGAAATGTTGGGCACTGCTTTGCCGCAGACATAGAAAATTAAGTTTAAACCCATATTCAGGAAATTACCTACATAATTCGGGATGTCTTTTCCACTTCTAAATTATTGAACTCTTCAGGAACTCAGCTGCTGAGCAAGTTTCTCTAGGCAGCCCAGGTGCCAGCCAATCCTACCAACTGATGTCTCTGAATGGAAGATTGCCCTCAAAGCACTTCCACGAGAGCAGACCCTGTACTTATTCAAAGCAAGTTGTACTTAAACTTTACTCTAAAGACAGCAATGCTTAACCTGTGTTTAAGTGGTGCTTAAATGCTCCCCAGGATGGCAGTTAGGAGGTAGACTGTTTTCCCAGCCTGGGATTATAATTATCTCCTGTTCTCCCAGGTAGAAACATGTGATGGCAGGACACGAGGAGATAGAACCCTTCAGAAAAGGCATCCTTAATGGCTGCTCTTTCATCTCCTTTCATCATTTGACCTATGACAAGTTAACTGTAACAAGCTAACAGAAGTAACTGTGAGCATAGTCAAACAAATGAAGAGTGAACTTTTATCATGACATGATTAATGATGTCTGAAATTGCTGTGAGTGGCAGAAAAGGTGAAGGAATCTGCACCAGGAATGAAGAAGCCGTATCCTGCTTATCATACTTTGTAATGCCACCTCAAGGCAGGCAAAGAAGTGTGAACCTTTACAGCCTTAATCACTACAAATCCTTTTAGAATTGCCTTAAAACTTCAGTGCAATGACAGGATCTCAGAAGACAGAAAGAATAACTCTTGTAGCCACAGATGCTTCCTACTTCTGTTTATCTTTATCTGTTTATGTTTAAAAATGCCTTTCTGGCATTCAAATTGCATGGAACCAGCCTGAGCAGAAATTGCCTTTGAGGGGAGCTCAGCAAGTCCTTGATGCCTGCAGGATTTCGGCTGCCCTCCGAGACAGTCCCAGGCTGCAGATGAGATGATGCCCACTCCTTGAATCATCTGTGGTCCTCAATACAAGCAGCACCATGTCACTGCCTGCACCCTCCACAGTGCATGGCACTCCAGGATATTTCCAGAGTTAAACCAGAATCCTAGAGTCACAGCATCATAGAATCCCAGCCTGCTTTGTGTTGGGAGGAACCTTAAAGCTCATCCAGTTCCAACCCCCTGCCACGGGCAGGGACACATTCCACTAGAGCAGGTTGCTCCAAGCCCCGTCCGACCTGGTCTTGAATAATAATAATTTAATAATAATAACAACAACAACAATAATAACAATATCATCTTGCATAGCTGAAACTAAAGGAAAATTGCCCAAATTTCATATGAAATTGCAACTAAATAGGAAAGAAGACAAACTTAAACAGAAAAGACATGATCGATTTTGTGCTTTGCAATGCTGTTAGAAGCTCAGATAAAAAGAGGGAAAATATTTCCAGGTCTTAAACATTCATGTAGCCATTTGTGCACAATAAATTCCCATTGTTCTTTGTTCATCTAAAGGTATGGGTATGTTAGCAAGCAAAGTAACACTAAAACTTCTGCATTCTTCGCGTTTCACAATATTTACGGAAAAGAAAGGAAAACATCTTAATTCTCAGTACCCGCTGCAGGAGTTACATTTGCTTTTCCTGAGTCACTGATTTCTGCTCCTCTGTAAGCTGCAGTACAGCAAGGTGAGTCACTGATGAAGAAGACGACGACTTTTCAAGGTCCAGAGTGTGCTCATTGACTTCGGCTGCTCAAATCCTTTCACATCTTTGCTCAGAGCTTTTCCTGAACAAGTAGAAAGCCAATTTAAAAAGCCTTTTTTTAACCTTTATTGATGATCTTTAGCATGTGTCTCTCTGATTTCTAACAGCATACTCTCCCATTTAATCCTCAGTAACCCATTTTTCAGCTAACACCACCGATGTTGCAATGTTATGTGATCTATGACTATTTTCAGAACTTATTATTCATTCCACCTATTCAGTGCAACAGAGGACTGTGTTGCCCCTTAACCAGTACTGTTATGTACTATAATTTAATTGCAGTTATGTGGGGTTGGATGCAGTTCTCAAACTAGCTCTCACCACTGAATGGCTTTGCCTTTCATCTTCAGTGAAGATGGAGCTCAGAACTATCATGCCTAGGTTCCCAATGGGCTGCAGTAGGAAAGATAAAGGGAACATAAAAATCTTCAAAGATAGCTACTTCAAACTCTAGCAAACTTGCATCTCTCAGTTTCTTGCTCACTTTTTCTCATTCCTTTTGTGTAATTCTTTGTTAATGGTTTAGTTTCCAGTTCAATTCTCTCTTTCTCACATATAGTTGAAATCCAGCACCGAAGAGTGGTTTCCTGGCCCTGTATTAGGTTCGCCCATGGCTCATGTGGACAAAAGCTAAGCAAAAAATAGGTATAAAGTTTATATATCACCTACAGCAACCTATGCTGCATGCCAGCTACAGGTAGGTATCTTTCCAATATCCCGCATTTCTTTAAGCCACAGTCCCAGCGCTATTTAGATCATGTGTGGGGGTATGATGGAATCCAACCAAACTCAGGTTTCTGAAGCTTCTATTGCTGCTTTTGTTTCCCGACCTGGTACTCTACATATAAAGAGTGACAAAAGGTGAGGAATGATATATTATGGCACTGGTTTCTATTGCTGTGTGGGTAGATGTTGATGCCAATGAAGTCATTAGGAAGATTCCCCCTGAATCCATATGAATTTGTGGTGGTAACTACACTGAAAACCTTTCTTAAAGGGCTGCTTGATAGATCTGCACCATAGGGATGCATTTCTCACAGGCCTGTGGAGCTGTGTGCTGGAGAGATGCCCACTGACACCAGTGAAACCAAGATTTCCCTTCTATTTCTCAGCTCTACCAAACTCTATTTAAATAGACTCAGTAAAGTCCATGTATCCTTCTAACCTCTAAAAAAAGGGTTTGAAAGGAATGACATAATTAGAGGAACAACAATCAGAGACTTCTAATCCTTGTTTATTTTCCCATCTGTTAACAGCTGTGCTCTGATACAGAGAGTTACAAATATCCCTGTAATTTTATCTGGTTTTGTTTGTACAATATTCTGACTAAGCAGTAACAAAGACTGCAAAGTCTGAAGTCATTCTGTGTCACACCTGTGCTGTGTGGGAGGGAAACAACGGATATTTGCTGCTTGGGGAATGCAAAGCCACCATCTCCCCTGATAACGAATGGATTTATTCTTTCCGTAACTCAGAACGTCACAAAAGCGCATTCTAGTGTAATGCAGTGATTCTCAACAAATATTTGCAAGTAACTAAATGATACAATTTCTAAGTAATTATACCTTGAAAGAAGATAGTCAAGACTTCAGAGATATAATTTCTTATAGCTGATTACTGAAACTGTCTTTATTTTCACATTACTCTTTACAGGATCATGCTGCCCCCCTGCATTTTCTTTTCCTCTCCTGCTTACTAGAAACCAGTGAATGTATTGGAATACTTAGAGTGTCTTGAGGAAAAACTAATGCAATTTTTAAAACCCAAGGAAGAGGTGCAAGAGGAGTTGTGTAGTGCGCATCACTGGTGACCTCTATGGACAACCATGTTGTTGTTATGCTGTTGACCCAGCGGTCTCAGTGGTCCTACTGCTCGATGGCATCAGAACAGTCAGAGTTTTAACAGATTTGATGCTCTCATTTCAGACCTGTCATATGAGGCTTTTCTTCAGGATCAGAAGAAAATTTTGGGCTATGCTAGCATAATTCATAGTCTGAGTTCTGAGACGGAACTCAAATAATGAATTTCATAGAATCATAGAATCCCAGCCTGGTTTGGGTTGGAAGGGACCTTAAAGCTCATCCAGTTCCAACCCCCTGCCATGGGCAGGGACACCTTCCACTAGAGCAGGTTGCTCCAAGCCCCTGTGTCCAACCTGGCCTTGAACACTGCCAGGGATGGGGCAGCCACAGCTTCTCTGGGCACCCTGTGCCAGCGCCTCAGCACCCTCACAGGGAACAACTTCTGCCTAAGAGCTCATCTCAATCTCCCCTCTGGCAGGTTAAAGCCATTCCTCATAAAACCATTTATCATTTAAAGTTCAAAATTGAATCAGCTGTTACTAGCACACAATTATTTCTTAAGCATAAAAGATGGGTAAGGAAAGATAAAAACTATGTGCAAAGTTACAGTTCTCAAAGAAAATGCTCCTAACCACTGTTTTCCATCGCACCAGTAGGTCTCTGCTTTGAAGGATCTCTTTAATTATCTTCTTTGTTTAAACCCTCGAGGGTGTAAATTCAAGCATATTTTAGGGGAGAGCACTCCCAGAAAATCAAAAACTCCTGGCAGAAAGTCAATTCTACTTGGATTTTTAATATGCAGTGATGCCATTTTCAGAACTATAGTTATTGTGTTATGGTTCCCACCAACACATTTGTCCTGATGGTTGATATAGCGGGGTGAAAAACTTCACCTCTGGCAGTGACGCATGAGCATTATTTGGATTCCAGCTCCATAGCAGACACGGTGCAGGACAAGGACCCTGTCAGCAATTAAGAAATAAGGAATTTAACAGAATAATGGATATCGATTAGTGAGTTTTATTTCTGATAAAATGAGAAGAGTCAGCAGAAGGCAGAGACGTTGAAACTAATTATAGCCTGAGCAAGCCACTGGAACGAAGTCAACAGGGTCATCTGCAAGGATGCTGGAGAGGGACTTTTCATCAGGGACTGTAGCAATAGGACGAGGGGTCATGGGGAGAAGTTCAGGTCAGGTATAAGGAAGAAGTTCCTTATTGTGAGGGTGGTGAAGCACTGGAATGGGTTGCCCAAAGAAGCTGTGAATGCTCCATCCCTGGCGGTGTTCAAGGCCAGGTTGGACAGAGCCTTGGGTGACATGGTCTAGTGCAAGGTGTCCCTGTCCATGGCAAGGGGTTGGAACTGGATAATCTTAAGGTCCTTTCCAACCCAAACCATTCTGTGATTCTATGATCTGAACTAACCAAGCCTGGGACAAAGAAGAGTAGAAATACCCACAGCCACTCGCAGCCACATAGGAGAACTCCAGTGGAGAGGAAAACCCTGTTTAACCTAAGCTTGGCTTTGCCAAGTCTTTTTTGTCAAGTCTGACTTTGTCTAAGCCTTTGTCACAGCAAGATCAGGCTCACAGAGACTCTTTGTATCTTGCCCTCCTTCCCATTTACAGTCATCACTGATGTTTCTAAATGCTCTGTTCAACACCAATGGGGTGTACATCGTGCTTCCTGTCTTTCAGCACTTGTTTTAAACAATCAACCTACAAATTAAGCCTGGAATCTGCAGGGCAGTTTCGCTGTCAAGATTTTGGGAGAATGACTCATATCCAAGAGTTAAAGAGGTCACTGAAATTGGAGCCCCTTCTCCCCTGGAGGGAATGGAAGAGAGGGAAAAGACTGACTGATGGAAGTGGAAACTTCTGATCCTAATCAGAGGGAGAGTGAGGGCAGGATGATCTGACCTGAACATGTGTGCTGAGGAAAGAAGGGAGCTTTGACCAGGATGAAAGAAAAAGGAGGACTGCTGTGGTTGTGCTTCCCCTGATCCTCGTTTGTCCTTGGGCTCTATCCTTTCACCCACTCGATATTCAATCATCTTAGTTTTAATCTTAAAATTGAATATTCCTGAACATAAGATAGAATATTCCTTGCAGTGTTTTCTTTTACTGAGTTTATAACCAAATATCCCATTAGTTTTGCTGTTACTGGTAGCAAGTGCTTTCCTCGACACACTGCAATGTCTCATTCACCAGGCCACAGTGGCCAATGCTCTTCTCTCACTGAAGAGGTAAAAATATCATCTATCAATCAGTCCTGTCTCTGTCTGAATAATACTGGTTGCATGTAATACTTTTAATTCTGGATTTTCCTGTAACATATTAAGCCAATATTTTTCAATACCCTCCTCATGGAAGGTGTCCCTGCTCCTGGCAAGGGGGTTTGAACTAGATGATCTTTAAGGTCTCTTCCAACCCAAATAATTCTTGGACTCTATGACATATTCATGTTCTTCAGGAGCTATACAGAGGATATCTGACATGGATTTATTTATTTATTTAGATATCATCCAAATTTTCTGATGAATTCCATGAAAATCTCAAATAAAATATTCTCAGTCAATATTTCTGCTGTTCTAATTAGATGTAAAATACAATTTTTTAATGAAAGAGCATTTTCCACATTGGCAAACAGTCTTATTTTACATCTAGAAAGGCGTAAAGTCTATAAGTTTGAAAGGACGTTAACCCTCCATTAAAGAAAAGAAACAATTGTTACACTAATCTCTGTGCCATATAAAGCAGAAGCATATATTGCACGTGCCTGCAATAAAATTACGCCCTGAATTAAACAAGTACTGCTGCATTAATTACTGTTTCATTTTCATGTGGTCCCCAGTAATCAAAGTACAGATAAGCTTTCAAAGGAGAAAGCTCTTGAAGAGTGAAAGACAGTGGTGAAGGTGGGGAGGAGGCTTGTCTGTCCCGTGTGACTTCCTTCACTAAACAAGCAGCAGCCCACGTTAATTACTTTCCTTGTAATTCCTCTAAATTATCCCACATCCCGAGCCTCAAGGAGAAGGAAAAATCTTCCTCGCTCCTCCGTGGCATGTGGCACAAGGCATTGCTATCTGTGTGGGGACCTCAGAGCAGCCTTCCAATACCTGAAGGGGGCCTACGAGGGTGCTGGAGACGGACTTTTCATCAGGGACTGTAGTAATAGGACAAGGGGTGATGGGTTCAAACTGAAACAGGGGAAGTTCAAGTCGGATATAAGAAGAATATAAGAAGAAATTCTTCCCTGTGAGGGTGCTGAGGCGCTGGCACAGGGTGCCCAGAGAAGCTGTGGCTGCCCCATCCCTGGCAGTGTTCAAGGCCAGGTTGGACACAGGGGCTTGGCGCAACCTGCTCTAGTGGAAGGTGTCCCTGCCCGTGGCAGGGGGTTGGAACTGGATGAGCTTTAAGGTCCCTTCTAACACAAACCATTCCAGGATTCTATGATTTTCACTCGCCTCTCACCAGAGAATGTATTTAAGTAATTTCAGGAAACAAAACCTCTGGGAATGTGATGACAACAGAGTTTTTCAGTGGATGATAAAAGTTTTTCATTTTTAAGCTGCAACAGCAATACATCATTTTGTTACAGGCTTTGAAATAAGAGACGCTGGCACTCACCAGTAACCGTGTGCCAGACCTTGTAATTCTTTCACAGCCATAGGAAAGAAGTGTACAAGTAACTCAACTTTTATTCCCCAAAGGTTCCCTTTGTATGTGGGTAGTAGCAATCTTTCACTTCAAAATTAATACTTCTGGTATCTTTGAAGTTACAGCTAATTTTCTACAGACTCTTTACCAGGCATTTCTGGATGTACTTGCCAGTAGTGAGGGTCCTCATGGGATAAAGAGAAATTCTAAGAAATATTAAAAGAAAAATACAAGATAATACTTTAGAGATTAAATAAGTTGAACAACAAAGAACAACAAAAGAATAAGTCTGTTATCCTTGGAAACAATCAAGATGCTTTCTCAAACATCTAATCCCCTGTACTTCCTTGAAGAAGACATCAATGCTAAACCAAAGTATTCTGATTTTAACATACAAAGCAAAAAAATACCCAGTTTTGCTAGTAGGCAACTTTTGAGGTTAACAAGGACCCTGAACCAATTTAAATGCATTACAGTTCTGCATATTCATAAAGATATGCTGAAGAGATAGCACAGCAAAGGGTTTAATTGAAAAATCAGGCAGTGTGAATATTTTTTCTTGTGAATCACGGAAATGCGACAAGATCTGTTCATTAATATAATCTCATTGATTTGACATTGTTCTTGTCACTTAATATAATCTTCACACAAAGAGTAAAAACAGGAAATTACCAGAAGAGTAAAGAGGAAAAATAAACAGAGGAAAATACAAAAGGGGAGAATAACCCTAGAAAAGGTAAAGAATATAGGTTACACTGATATAAAAGAAGAAATATAATGAATGAGGAAAAAAAGCAAACAGAATGCAGAGATAAAGGAAAGAGAAAATGGGGAGGAAAAAGCTCCAGAACACTCAGAAAGTGTTTAGCACTTGCATGAGTAAGGTAAGAGCTTCATAGCATGCCAGTCTATCATGGAGGGCAGATCGTAGAATCACAGAATGGTTTGGGAAGGGACCTTAAAGCTCATCCAGTTCCAACTCTCTGCTGTGGGCAGGGACACCTTCCACTAGAGCAGGTTGCTCCAAGCCCTGTCCAACCCGGCCTTGGTAGGAAAGAAGGATAATATTCCAAATGAAGACAAGCAACATTAATCTGCTGTTACTGCTGTTAGCATCAAGTGTTTGCTTGGAGAACCACATCAGTGAGCAGTGGCTGCTCACAGCTAAAGAAACCAGGCTCAGTGTGAGCCCTTCAGGAGGGGACTGTAATGCAGAAACCATTTCAGACAACTCTCCGGGTGGATTGATCCTACCATCATGCCCACAGATCTGCAAGAAGCAACACATATGGCCAAGTGGTCCAACACTGGGCTCCTAAATCACCTCTTCGGTGGCTGATGCAGCACAGGGCACCTGCTCTTGATGCCACACCGATGCTACTGTCAGGCGTATCTGTGGTTAATCAACACCGTAATCACATGTAAACATTGTTAGATGTATTTCAGATGGGATCTAAGATAGAACAGTGGTCCTATGCAATGGAGGGACTAACCCTGCTACCTGCTCTGTCTTAAGAGAAAGTGTGGTTTGTGCTGTTATTCTGTGCCTTTTAATAAGTGCATATTGGCACTTTCCCACTAACTTACCCTAGCAAAAATAGGTCAATTTATTCTTGATTAGCTTTACCAATTTCTTTCCTATAAGCCCATTCCACTGTACATAATGCTTGTGGTCAATTCAGGTCTCTTGAACTCACTGATGTTGCTGAGCTTCAGTGTACGTGTCCACCTCCTCTGGCCTCTTTACAGCCATTAAATACCTTGCCAGGTGAGTGACCCTTGGAAAAGACTGAAGTCTGAAAAGACTATAAAATGCTATTTCTCAACAGCCACATATTAAGTTCTCAAGTTCTCCATACTTTGAAATAGCTATAGGATGGTTTATGGGTTAAATTAAAGATTTCCTTTTGCTTTATGAAATCTTCTGTGAAATTCTCATTGAAATTAAAAAACATAATAATTGAACAAAACTGTAGGAAGAAAAATTGGATTTGGACCTCTATTCAGAACAAAGAAACGTGATTTAGACATAAATGTGGGTATCAAACCTGTGGACTGCCTATGCTGGAGTACATAAATTGTGTTCAAAATGGATGGCTTCTGGTCAGCATTCCATCACTGATCTTCCTTCCTGGCCATCATTTCAGAGAACACCTTTGCTAATTAAATTAAAAATGAATTGTCAAGAATGCTGCACAAGGATGAAGAATTCCAGCACTCTCTTATATGTTGTTTATGATCCTCATAAAGCACTTGTGTGTTAGGAGTAATTTAAACTGTGAGCTCCTGATAAAGCACCATCCGAACTTATGATGCTGCATAAATAACAAAAAGAAACAATGCAATCTATCAAATGCTCAAGGCTGAACACTGATTTAGTCCTAACTTATTTCAATTATTATGACCACAGACATTTAAATGCGAGATAAATTCTTATAAAGTCAGTTGTTAATAGACTCTATTAACTGAAATTTATATTAGTAATTGTAGATATTAAGTGTGTGAACTGATAAAAAAGAAAAGCCTAATTGGAAAATGGAGATTAACTTCATTAGAGAGAACATAATGATATAAAAGATCTTGTTTGACTTCTCCAAATAACTAGACCTTACAGCCAAGTTGTTTGGAATAAATGTGTTCTTCACAGGTCAGAAGCTGAGCTTGCACCCACGTTACACTGTCAAGTAATGCCCACAGAGTTACAGCAGGGTTAATGGAAAGAAAAAACCCTGAGAGGGAGGAATGGATGGATGGATGGATGGATGGATGGATGGATGGATGGATGGATGGATGGATGGATGCATGGATGGATGGATGGATGGATGCATGGATGGATGGATGGATGGATGGATGGATGGATGACTGAATGGATGGGTGGATGGCTGTGTGGGCAGAAGGAAGGACGGAAGGAAGGAAAGAGGAAAGGAAAGGAGGGAGGAAACGAGGGAAGGAAGGAGGACAAGCTTTCAAATTGCATGGGAAAGTAGGTCTAAGAATAACCAATGCTGAATTAAAATAAATATTAAAGAAAAATGGACTAAAATCCCAGCACTACAGCCTGGCAAACAGAATCCACTGAAAGTACTAAACGTACGTGAGTTTTAAGATTCATTTCACAAACACTTGCTAGTACAACTGATGGGTATATATAATTTTTCATGAATGTTTATTACGATACGATGTTATTTTAAACCACATAAAAGCAATGTGCAACAAACAAACTATGAGAGCTTTATGACTGCTCCCTGCAAAGTCCCATTTATCACCAAGACTGAAGAGAAATAACTTGGAGATATCAGAATGAACAGGCAGAGGGAATATAAAGAATTATTTCTTTATTTTGTGATTTTCCCAAAGCAGAAGGATAAAAAAACCTAGGAAATGCTTACAGTATTTGTTCTGTCAATGACAAAATTCTCATAAGAGCAAACAGTAACACAGTAAATGATGGAACTTGTTATTTCACTGTATTTTCAGTCCATTTAAATAGAGCCTCGTAAATGTATGTTCCATTTTTACCAGATTAAAACCTGATTTCAATAAGGACTGCTTGAAATCTGCTTTCATAGTCCCACTGTTAAGCCCTTTTACTTTCTTTATTTTATGACTATGACTCTCCTATTCACATTTCATGTTCTCCCTATGAGACCACCAAACACGAAATAGGATTAAACACTGAACTTTAAGCAGTCTATCTGCTCTGTTTAAATAGAGACTTCTCCAGGCTGTACATTCATGTAACGTAACATCTCAGTGCAGTATTTAATCATCCAAACGAAAGAAAGACCACTTTCATAGAGATGTAAAATCTTACTTTTAGCAAATTAGGAAAGCGTCCACTTTTCAGGGTCATTACTCATGACTGTACATTGCTCATGGTGCCTGCTTGGTCTAGAAATGAAAATGAAGAATAGTAGATCATTAGAGGTCCTTTTGCTATTTGATTATGGAATACTGAGGCAGTTAATTTTTTAAAGCTACTATGGATGGCAACATTCATCTATGTTCGTCAGCTCAGGCCTCACACCAGCACAGGTGGCCTCAACTGTGGGCAGGTGCAGCTGGTTTTCAGTCATGTTATGATGGTTTTCCATCAACCTGTGATTACTAGAATGAAATACAGTAGTTGAACTGATTGAAATAGTCTGGACAAATGCCCTCCTTTTATATATAAAACATTCTCAGCTGAAAGACTTCTTTCTACCAGTTTAATGCTGGTAGAAAGGATCATAGAATACCAAGTTGGAAGGGACCTCAAGGGTCATCTCGTCTAACCTTTCTCTGGCAAAAGCACGGGGTAGTTTTTCCCACACAAGAAAAAGTATTCCTAATTTCATCAAAAACTTGCCCCTGGCTTCTAAAATCTGACCAGTTTGATTGTATTTGTTGCTGAATGTAATTTTTGCAGCAGAGGTGGAGACCTCAAATGTCACTCCCTGCACTACAGAAGGGATGAATGGCAGAGCTGGAGTTTATAGGTAAGACAAAAAATATAGGGAAATAACCAATATATCATGTACTGTGGTCTATATCCTTATTTGTAAGTAAATCAAAGCTGAGGTGGGTAACAAACCCATCAAATCATAAGAATCACACAGATCTGCACTGGCTGGTAGAGCAGCTCCCTGTTGGGTGCAGTTGTTTAGACTAACTTCACCCAATAGAAAAAGATGGGTTGACTTATACTACCTATGTGACCTATTTTGCACATGCTTTAAAATGAGATGAATTATCCTCCCTTCACTGATCGCTGAGGGAGACTAGATGAAAACATAAACCAAATATTTACCATTTGAACCATTTGAGATAGATGAGATATATCCTGGCCAAACTGTTCTGACAGAAATGGTGAGAACAGTCCTAGCCCTTCCTCTCAAACCAGAGGTGCTACCATAAATGCCAACAAATTGCCCCTAAGGACCACATTCAGCCCTTGTAGCAGAATATAGGGTCTAGAATCCACGCCCCATCCCATATTAGGTGCAGTATTTCTTTAATCCATTATAATTGATGGAGCATTTAGACATTCACAGCTCTCTGTCCTGCTCAACAGACCACTGCAACGCTGCAGCTTGAGCAGTAAGATATAGCTCTTGCTTCATTTTCATCTATTTATATATTCCAGGGAGCTGACCTGTTTTTTTTATATATATATCCTGTCCTGCTCATCCAAATTGCAGTGCATTTGCAAAGCCAAATTCCCCACCTCTGCACCTGCATAATCATTTACACCAGAGCAAAACAGTATAAAGGGAAAACTGGGACCACAACCCCCAATAGCGATACTTCGCGCTCTATTTGCAGGGCTCTGACTAAACACAGGAGGGGAAACTGAAATAGGTCAATTATTATTTTCACCCCAGCCTGTTGTTTCTTCGGTGTGTAATCCAAGCTCGTATTTTACTCAGGTTTGCTCTTCACTGTGAAAGCAATCACTAACCTGACATATACTGACTTACATTTATTTCTAAGCTAGCTTTACAGGTCTGGTAGCAAGGAAATTTTCTTCTCCATGGTGATTCCTGGCATCCAGGCAGCAGGGATATGCTGGGTCTGAAAACTCTGTGGTCTGGAAGTTTCTGCTGCCCTGAGTTATAATGGTTGAATTTGTATTTTCCTGGGTGAGCCGTGGGGAAACAGCTTCAAAAGGTGACAACAACCTTGCACAGGAGGTGGTGTTGGGCATTAAAGTCTGTTGGTAACACTGTAAATCAAGGAAATAATTCTGCTAAATCGGTAAGGCGAAATGGATGTGAAATAGATATACCTGCAACCAGAGCCATGTTATAGATCACAGAATAACAGACTGGTTTGTGTTGAAAGGGGCCTTAAAGCTCATCCAGTTCCAACCCCCTGCCACGGGCAGGGACACCTTCCACTAGAGCAGGTTGCTCCAAGCCCCTGTGTCCAACCTGGCCTTGAACACTGTCAGGAATGGGGCAGCCACAGCTTCTCTGGGCACCCTGTGCCAATGCCTCAGCACCCCCAAAAACTTTCTGTTGCCACCAACGCCTTCAGCTAGAGAAGGTCAGAATGACTGCAGGGATTAAGGAAAGAATATTGTGTAACTTGAATCCCCATTTCTGCCAGGTACACAGCTCAGGAAGTTAAATTGTTTCTGCAACATATCACCAGAAAACTCCTTCTGCACAATGTAGTGAAATCCTAATAAAGTCCTGTGTGGGAACAGGATTTCATTCTCATGTTTATCATTACTCCTTAGTACATTCTTCAGCCAATTACTTGTGCCTGTAATTGCATTTCTACGTAATCCATTTTGATTCATTTGTCAAACACAATTTTGAGACGCGCCGCATCAAATGCTTTAGTAAATTCCAGATGCTTTAATGTACTTCCTTCCCTTCTTCCACTAATTTAGAATGTAATTAAAAAAGTAATCATTTTTGCTTGGCATGATTTGCTCTTTACATACCCATGTAAGTGATACTATGTTTTAAATTAAATACAACTGTGAACCCTATATAACCTCAAATGTTTTCTCTGAGGAAGCACAACGTTTTACTCCACAGTGTTTGTCTTGAGAGTAAAAACACTTTGTATCCTAAAAGACCTCCAATGTTATTTCTATTTTTGTGCTTTCCTTTCTATTATAAAACACATTTTTGAAGCCCAAAAGCAAAATGACACATCATTATTACATAGTTTTTACTTAGTTTGAGATTCTTGGTATGGCTCAAACATACACAGATCTATATAGTGTGAGATGAGACTTTTTTTTTTGTATCACGAGGGAATGTCTGTTTTGTTAAGTTAAATATGACATGCTGGTTGCATAAATCTCTCCCAAGCAGAAAATCTTTTTACTCTCATACATATATATATTGACCCCATAGAATTTTCAATTACTGGTAAGTAGAGTTTAAGTGTTAATACCTGAAGGGTTGTCTAGTCTATAGTATGTATAGTCTACATAGGCTGTCTAGTTAAGGAGAAGGATGGGCACCATTAGGAGATGATTTATCTCATCCTGATACACCAGAGATAAATAGGATGAGTGCTCTCTGCAGCTATTTCCCTCCTCCTATGGCCACAAGCTATCCTAGATGACTTGCTTCAACCAGGCTCCATCTCTTTATAAGCAGAGAAGTTCTATCCAAATTCTTATCTGACAAAAATAAAACACATAATACCAACAATCTGAATCGCTCTTTGAAAGCTGCCAAAGCTGAAGACAACATTCAGTACCGTGATGCCTTCTGTTTGACTGAAAATATCTGCTGAAAATGGAGTAATTATAAAGGTGAATTGGACTCACCTTGTTATATCTGTGTAACATCCATTTATGGAACAAAGCTTAATATCTTCCTTAATTTTATCCTGAAATTTAAACATTAGCAAACAATTTGTCACTGAATAAATCCTTTATGTATAGTATCTCCAACTTTAAATATAGTATCTCCAACTTCTGTTAAAGTAACTTACAGTAACTACTAACAGCAACCTTAAAAATCCAATGAAGGAAAGAATACATGTTATTCATTAAAACTCCTGTATCTTTGTAATGCAGAAGAACAGAATCAATATCATGTAGCAACAGAAGATCTGGTAAATCATTTCATACATACCAGTTCATATTTACTTATAATTCACAGGAGCGCATTCCTGCAATCAAGAGACAGGGATGCGCAGCATGAGAAAGCATTTAGCACAGAGCAGCCTGCATGAATAATTGCCTGTCAGAGTGGCTTATTAAAGGGAATCTACAATTTTACAAGACAATTCTTGTATCTGCTTGTCTAATCTAAAGACAGATATAAATACGAAGAGAAATAAAAAAAAAGAAATGTTTCTTACTCTGAGGTTGGATTAAAAGTTCAGTTTTTAAAGCATTAAAAGAACAATCAGAATGTGACAGCTTTGATACCTGCACAGACCTTTCTAAAATGGGAAGTTAATCCTTTGTATTTTAAGGTAGTGGTGGTTTTTGTAGGCAGTGAGATGAAGGGGACAGCAGGGTGGCTATGGAAACCATCCTCCTGCATGTAAGCAAAGGTATCTGGTGAAGTAACCTGTTGTAAGCCCTTGAAATGTAATGGCAGATGTACCTGGTACATGAGTGTGATCCAAGAAGCCTCCGGGACCAGGCTGCTGCCTTCCAGGTGGAATCACCAGCAGGCACTGACTGGGATGACTGGAGCCTTGAAAGGCATTCTCCCTCTAAATGCTTTACTGGGTTTGGCAACCTTCAACAAGTACCTCGTGTCCCAGTTCACCCGTTGTCGCTGGAGGACCTCCCTAGCATCAAGATGTCATGCAGGCAGGGTAATGGTTGGACTTGATGATCTTAAAGGTCTTTTCCAACTGAGCTGATTGTATGATTCCATGCTGCTTGTGGAGGGACTAGATCCCAACAGGCAGCTCTGCGGAGGTGAGAAGCTCAGCTTCATGGAAGGACTAATTCTGGTTTATTCATCCACTTAATGAGTTTCACTTCCTCCTCTCTGCCTGATGCAGAGGTTCCTAGAGAGCAGGCAGGTTGAAGTTGAAGAAAATTCATTTTATAACAAAATAAATGTGGGGGAAAGAGTATAAGGACAATTTACTGAAGAAAACCCAACAACCCAAACCAAAAGAAGGTGTTTTGAATGACCTCGTGGCCTTTAGCGAGACATCTGGTGACACCCAGGGCCTTCATACATTGCAGTTTTTTAGAAGTATCTTAGCATTGGTTTTATGCCTTTGAGGTGATTCAGGGGTGCACACACCTTGAAATGGAAGAAAATAATACTTCATCATTGAAGTGCATTCAAAAATAAATGAAAACATTATGTTATAATCCTTAGGAACAGCACCTGCAGCATTGTTCAAGCCAGTAACATTTTGTCAGGCTTGGTTTAACGCTTGTGATTCAGAGATCTAAAGTCTGAAATGTGTTTGCTCAAGAGCTGGCCTAGAGCTAAAGCCCCTCAAAATCAATGTGAGTCTTTTCATTGATTTCAGAGAGCTTGGACCACAGTCAGGGTCGAGAGAACAAAGGCAGCAGCTTTAACAATGCTACACAAAAATGTCTTGCCCATTCTTCCAATAACCACTGCTGAGACTTTAAGCTGTGTCATGGTCTCTGCCTGGATGCTGAGACTGTAACAGCAATGGTGGGTTTGATAATGGTCATAATTTGGGTATTCCACTGTGAAATACACTGAGTCATTTTATATATAGTAACTCGTCATAAAAACCATCAGAAGGAAACAGCTCACAGTCACTGAGAGGAAGCTTTGCTCCTTTCCAAGTAACACATTTGATAATGTTTCACTTACAAAGACACCCTAATAACTTTTTTATAACAATCTGAGAGAACTTTCATCTAATTTCTACTCCAGGAATCTCTATGGTTTGCTTTAGAAAAATGGTTATCAGTTTGGAATGTTATAAACCTGACATAGTTTCCAAAAAAGGTTGTAAACAAATTATTGGGACTTTCTGTTCCAGGAAATACATTAAAAACATTCAAAGTAAAGAAATTAAGTTGGCCAGTGAGAAAACTGTCTAGACAAAGCTTCCATTATACGATTTAACAATCCCTAGCAAATGCTGCTTAAAGATAAAATTGGATTCCTGTCTAGAATATTAATACTTTTATTGCACTTCACAGAACTATATGTATTTTATAGATGAATGTACATATTCATACAGAGATAAATGATGAACATTGAGAATGGTGGGGAAAATGGTTTGTTTTATCAGTATTTCTCTCTGTAAAATAAGTAAATAATTTTTCAGGCAGAGGCTCCTGATGAGGAGGAAGATTTCTTTATTTTCAGACAAGGGCTTCTGTATTTCCATTTCAACCACTGCCAAGGCACGTTTGTAAGTAGTTACTAATGGTGACACAAACAACTTGCGGTTATAGAGTGATGAACAGCGCTCATAACTTTCTATTTCCAAACAACTCCACATAAATAGTTTGCAAGTTGAAGTTTCAGCATAGCCAGAGCAAGCTCAGGAATACAGAAACCAGCTTTATTGTATTTGACTCAGTGCAGCATCCTCATGGAAATCAAAAAGTGACATTTCTCCAGGATGACAGGAGAGAGTTTTGAGATGTTTTCCCAAGTCAGACAAAAGGAAGGCACTGAGAATTAGATCTGCTCTTCTGCTTTTTCCAAGGCATAGCAAAGCACTGTTTCATGTTTGGTAGCCAACTGCAGCACAACTGCAAAATAGCTCTGTGCTCCGAGTGGAAAAATGAACCTGACTTCCACCCGGGACCCATGCAGAATGTAGGCAGTATCAATCTTCATTTTTCCAGGATCCTGGATCTTATATGATTGAAAGAAAAATGCAGCTAGTTTCAGAAGGAGTATTTATGCCTAAGTGTATTTAAAAATTGTCCTGGTGAAGCTGGTCACAAACTGTGTTCTATTTATTAACATTTACTGTTACTAGCCAAAAGGGAGATATCAGGATTACTGCATATTTGTGTGCTTATATACACAAGAAAAAAAGAAAGTTAAAATAGTGTGAGCTACAAACCACGTGGGGTTTATTTGGATAGAGGAGCTGAAAAAAAGCCTCATTTTAACTTTCTGAATGTTTCAAAATAGAAACAAAACCCAAACAAAACCAATGTACTTGGAAAGAAAGGGTAGCATCTATGGAAGATCAAAAGCAAGTGATTGAGTTCTTGGCTTTCTATGTTCCCAGGTGAATAAATAATCATAGTATCAAAGAATCCCAGGGTGGAAGGGACCTCAAGGTTCATCTGGTCCAACCTTTCTAGGCAAAGCACGACCCAGAGTAGATGGCCCAGCACGCTGCCCAGCCAAATCTTAACAGTGTCCAATGTTGGGGAATTCACCACTTCCCTGGGGAAATTATTCCAGTGACTGGTTGTTCGCATTGGGAAAAAATTTCCTCTTCTGTCCAGTCGGATACCTCATTTTGGAGAAGTTGTTTTTAGCTACCTGAATCATTTGCGAGGTACAAGGTTCAATGGAAACATTTGGGGTTTTTTTAAATGGAACTGGACCTGTCATGCCAACATGGCTGGAGGGTGTGGAGATGCCATCCCACTCTCTACTCTGGGAGTGGTTGAACTGCGGCGTCAATCCAAAGCCAGGGAAAGCAGCAAGAACCATTTTTCTGTGGTACATAGAATCCCAGCCTGGTTTGGGTTCGAAGGGGCCTTAAAGCTCATCCAGCTCCAACCCCCTGCCACGGGCAGGGACACCTTCCACTAGAGCAGGTTGCTCCAAGCCCCTGTGTCCAACCTGGCCTTGAACACTGCCAGGGATGGGGCAGCCACAGCTTCTCTGGGAAAAGTCTGTGCCAGCGCCTCAGCACCCTCACAGGGAAGAGCTTCTGCCTAAGAGCTCATCTCAGTCTCCCCTCTGGCAGGTTAAAGCCATTCCCCTTGGCCTGTCCCTACAGGCCCTTGTTCAAAGCCCCTCTCCAGGTTTCCCGGAGCCCCTTTAGGCGCTGGAGCTGCTCTAAGGTCTCCCCTTCAGGAGCCTTCTCTTCTCCAGGCTGCCCCAGCCCAGCTCTCTCAGCCTGGCTCCAGAGCAGAGCTGCTCCAGCCCTCGCAGCAGCTCCGGGGCCTCCTCTGGACTCGCTCCAACAGCTCCACGACCCTCTTGTGTTGAGGCCCCAGAGCTGGACGAAGGACCACATACATCTGAGAAAGGCTTTTAAAAGACTTTAGAAAACCAATCCTGCCACCTTTACAGGAAAGCCTGCCAGTTCTTTTGGGGAGAAAGACATTTAGAAGCACAGTTCTGGAGGCATGCCAGCAGATAGGCAGAAGGAGAGATAATGGGCACCACTTGCCCCTGGACCATGACTGCCAGCGCTGCTCAATTCCCCACGCGCTTGGCAGTCGCTGCTGCTGCAGAGTTTGCTGACTGCTTCAGATCAAGCTGTTGTCAAAAGGGATGTCAGCTTCTTCAACTACATGCAGTCTCCTGGGCATCCTCCCATCCCTTTCTAGCTTGTTCTGGTAAGGGCTTAAATGGCTGTACAATTTAGATAAAAAGTCAATAGGATGTTTTTATTTTTTCTTTCAAAATTATCCCTTTTTTTCTATGTACAGACCATTTCTGTGAGTCCTGCCCAGTTCTTTGTTCCTGCAAAATCATTTTCATCACTGCTGCAAATACTTCCTATTTCAGTAACTAGCTTCTCAAACCTTGTAAGAGGTGCTAGCACATCATGTACTTCCATTGTCATTTCTCACTGCCATCCTCCATTGTTCATCAAACGATGAGAGGGAACACTGTCTGCAGACTGGGGAAATCATAAAATCTAACCCTGCCCTGGCTAATGTGTCACTTTTGGCCTCAAGAAAACCACATAATCAAGAGGTGACAGAAGTGGCCTGATATTCTGAATTTCTCCATTTTTGACTGCCCATCACATTTTAAAGAGCTGGCCTTAGCTCAGCTGCCTCTGACTTGTAACTGGAGATAAGGACATCTTTTTGTCTCACAAGAGAGAGTTAATATTTGCTCAGTGCTTTCCAAATGTTAAGTGCTACGGAAGTGCTGAGTGTTTCTAACAGGAATAATGTACGTTTTCATCTCGAGCTCGTCCTCTTTTATCTAATCATCATCTAGCTCCTAATAAATAACAATTGTACCAGAACAGAGTCCCAGAAAATATCTTTCTCAATCTTCTTGCAAAATGTTCCAATTCTTTTATTATGAGACTTGAACATAATGTGTCAGATTTAAAATCATAGATTTGTTGGAGTTTATGAAGTTAAACTAACTGGTCTCTGGGAAGGATTCTTCTCTAACTCGTTGTATATAGCATTTTGGTTTGCTATTATCTTTGAGTTTGACAAAGAGTATGTCATTTTGAGTATAAAGATCAAATATATGAAAAAAGTACTAGTAAATACTAGACAGAAAACAACCCCACATAAAACCATATACTGTTGGTTATTTAAAGCTATTGCAAAGAGGAAGAGTTGCCACTAACCAACAGTGGCATATATACTAGCTTGTATTTTGGAATCATTCATACTCCTTTGGACTTGACTGTAACATTTGGAATGATATTCCCAAGCACCTACTCAAGGCTGTGAGTCTGTTGCTACTAAGTAAGGGTTAAAGTCCAGCTCCCATAAGGAACTCAGGAAAAATTAAGTTTTGTGTGCTTTGGAGTTTACAACATAACGCTCATGTGAGTGAGCGTATCTTGCTCATGATGGTAAGTATTTCGGCTGGAAATACAAAAGTATTCCTACACTGGGTGAAATTTTGGGCTGCAGTGAAGCTGGATAAACCTGAAATTGCTAATGTTATTTCCTAGGTACCTCGGCTGCTTCAGGCCTGCAGGAATAAACATCCTCCCTAAGAAGGATGACAGTTGGGTAAATACACCGCTTCAGGCTTCATCACCCTACACAGAAAGTTCCCATCAGCAAGGCAAGCTTCCCCTCCAAAGTTAACTAGTTACTTGCCAACGTCCAAGGTACACACTGCTAAACATAGAAACTACTTAAAGTGATGCCCACGGTACTTTTGACAGAACAAGATGTACTATTCATGTAGAGGGGCTCTCTTTAATCCGTCTGAAAAATACTAAACCAGTGCAATGAATGCAGTGGCTATGTAAATTCAGACGTTGCCTTCGAATACTTCTGCTGGCAACTGAAGTCTTGCCTCCACATGCTGGTTACCGCAAACGTCCTCCTGCTAGAAGAAATGCGTAAGACACACCCATGTATAATCAAAATGCTTCTATAAAACTAAATGGAAGATTAAAGATTACTGAGCACGCTTCAAAAACACATGGGCAAAGCCTGGAAGAGCACAAAACTTGCCTCTAGCTACCAGTAAAGCTACTGGTCATTCGGACCAGCTTTACAAATGCCACACCTTGGCTGACTGAAGCCAGCAGGGACATCACAGGAAATTCAGCTTTGGCTTCTTAATTCTCCCTGAAAATTGTCCACATTCCTCTACAAGAGATCCCCAAGATCACAGAATTGAATCCTAGAATCATTTGTGTTGGAAAGGACCTTAAAGCTCATCCAGTTCCAACCCCCTGCCACGGGCAGGGACACCTTCCACTAGAGCAGGTTGCTCCAAGCCCCTGTGTCCAACCTGGCCTTGAACACTGCCAGGGATGGGGCAGCCACAGCTTCTCTGGGCACCCTGTGCCAGCGCCTCAGCACCCTCACAGGGAAGAACTTCTTCCCAATAATCAATCATACACAGAGCAGGTATATGTAAGAGCAAGGCAGAACTAATTTTGGTAACACAAAATCATAAACTTAATTTTATTTCCATTCTGATTAAAACAGCATTTAAAAAAAGGTATTTTTTTTAAAGTATCTTTCCCTCAGGTATAAAAATCCCTCTCTGTGTATACCCAAACGTGGAACACAGGCAGCCATTCATCACAGAAACGATCTAAAGCACAGAGGTCTTTCACCCCAAATGAAACTTGTGTAGCAAAAATAGATGACGAGTATCTGGACTGGAAGCAGTAACATTTCTAACAGAATATCTTTAATAGGAACAGCAAAGCAAACCAGTTATTTATTGTGTGATTTTATAAGTCCTCCTGGGAGGAGTATTTCCAAGAGGAATTTGCATTGTGTGCATAGAATAACTACTTACATGTTTTGAGCGAAAATACTGGATTTACCTACAAGGCCTGACAATGAAACAGAACATATTACAAACACTGTGATATTTAACTGAGATGGAACATTCCTCTCATGCAGTCACATGCAATAAGTATGAAATACAACTTGATTGCATCTGTACACGCACAGAGTATCTCTTATTTACTGCAGATATATTTCATGCAGGGTAACATCTCTGTTTCCATTCATCCTCTCCAAAAGATACTCCTAATTTCTGTGACAAGAATTTCAAATATCATTCATAGCCAAACACTGTGTTTGGATTTCTTGGATGTAACGTTACGAAAAGGAATGTTTCTCTGCTCCAAGAGAAGTGCCTCCCATTCAATGGGATGCATTAAAAAAACCAGGTGAGAATCCAAAGAGTTGACATAATGATGTAATAAAACTGTTGGATTTTATGGGAAGAAGCATTTTTCAGTTTCCTTTTCATAAATGAAAAACATACATGCACAGTGTGAAGAAATGTATTATGCCCAAGTATGCAAAATATGTCAGCTTGAGCATTTTACAGTTTAATGAAAAATATTCTTCGGGAGGATACTTTATATTATGTTTGCTGGAGAAGTATAAAAATCTTTTATTTTCTCAATATTAAAGTCCTATCCCATTACCATTTTTTTTTTTCCCTAGCTGTAAAAAACCAGCATTGGGATATTTATGCATTGTGAAATAGGAGGAGTTTCTACTGGTTATCAAAATTTTAATGGCATTAGCTCTATTTGTAACATGTTTTCATTAAAATGAAAATGTGGAAAGCAATAAAATGAATATAGACCTTTATTGGTATCAGTGAGGCTTTATGTTGGCTGTGGGATTACTCAGGTTGTTTCTGTTATAGGTCATGATCAGCCAACAGGACAAACATCTTTTTCTACTGAAGTCAAAATAAAGTTTGTCAGTGTAGTACAGAACCTGGATTTAATACGGAGAAGCTGTAAGTAATTCTTGAGCTTTCACTTTATTGAATCTGGTACTTCCTGCCTTAGGAGAGTGTACTTACTCCTAGGTATATATAATTCCTATTAAGTGTAAATATACATATAAACTGAGGCTGAGGAGTGTCCATCTTTATAAGAATTTAATTTATCCCTTAATTAACACCTGAAGAAGGGTTGTCAGCAGTCTATTTCTCATGAATGGAAACACACTCCTTTAGCTTTCCTCAAAACAGGACCAAATACCACAGTTTGAGTCTCAGATTTGAACCCTGAGGCCCAGAAAGGACAGAATATAGGATTTATTAGCTAATGACAGCTATCTGCAGGTTTAAATTAACACCAGGTGGCTGCTTTGCATCCCCTATTCACACTCCATATCTGCAAAAGCTATCACAGCATTCACTGAAGTGATTTCTCATAAAGGGTAATCTAAAAGAAAAGTCAATCAGGTTCCCTGATTTACAGTAATACTCTTAAAAATCCCTAAACTATCTAATGCCTGAGCAGCCTCGGCAGTTTTGCTGCACATCTTTAGTAGCACCATAAAAATATTGTATAAAACTGCAAAATGCTCATGATTAGAAATAAATACTATTGCTGCGCTGCTTTCCCACTTCACTTCTCCTTTCCGTTGCATGGAAAACCAAAGATGAACTACAGGAACAGGGCAAGTACATCCATTATTTCAGTTAATTCACTTTGATTTATCTTAGAAAAATAAACCTGCTAAACCAAAGAGCTCACTTGTAAGCTGTCTTTGGTAGGACTCTAATCATTTACCCATTAATGCAGGATAAATATAACGAGCCATGAAGCTGACTTTGAAAGCCTTTTGATCTCCTCATTGCCAGGCATAATGCATCAAGGTGCCATAGTTCACTTGATCACAATGGCCTTTGAATTCTGCAGGAGCAGAGCAGTGAAATTTAGATGAGTTGGAATGTGTAGGTGGTGACCTGGGGAACAAATCCCAAGGATGGGAAAAAAGTACATGGAAAGAAGAGTAGAATCGTTCAGATGTTTGAGCACTTGATCTCCAAACCTGACAGTAACGAATGCTGTTGCAGAAACTGGCCCACTGCATTACTAAGGATCCAAGAAAACAAGAGGAGAGAAAAGAGATTCCACCTTGATCTCAAAAGAGGACCTAATTTCATTCTTAAAGCTCTGGTACAGGGTTGCTTCTTTGCTGGACTATTAACAAATGGCAGCCACTTATACATTTCACCCCTTTATTTCTCCTCAGTGTTAACCTTCTGCTTTGTGCTGGCTTTCACACAGCTTATTTTCTCTTTGCTGAAGACTGTTTTTTAACTTTTCTTTTTAAATCACTGTCCAAGAGTACAGGGGTTGGGATCAGGAAGCTCATTTCCCTTGCTCATTCTTTTGTAATCACATATTCCACATCTAAATTAACCAAGGGATGTTAAGTTTGGACCAAGTTTTTGATTTATGCTTAGCAATCAGAAGGTTTCTAATCTTTATGGACCAGGAAGGATTTATTTGGAAATGTGTGCTCATCAGCATGGAAATACCCAAACACAGACAGCCTGCTACTCTTAAGCATTAGCAGTACCTTGGTTTAGCCATGCATCTCTGGAAAGGAAGCAGCCAGAAATCCTGGAGTGCCAGATGTTTACAGGGATCAGAGCAGAAGCTAAATCCCATGAATCACAGAATCCTGGAATGGTTTCCGTTGGTAAGGACCTTACAGCTCATCCAGCTCCAACCCCTGCCACGGGCAGGGACACCTTCCACTAGAGCAGGTTGCT
Source organism: Strigops habroptila (assembly GCF_004027225.2). Taxonomy (NCBI): domain Eukaryota; kingdom Metazoa; phylum Chordata; class Aves; order Psittaciformes; family Psittacidae; genus Strigops; species Strigops habroptila. Next base: position 80,122,669 of record NC_044281.2, read on the forward strand.
CCAAGCCCCTGTGTCCAACCTGGCCTTGAACACTGCCAGGGATGGGGCAGCCACAGCTTCTCTGGGAAAAGTCTGTGCCAGCGCCTCAGCACCCTCACAGGGAAGAGCTTCTGCCTCAGAGCTCATCTCAATCTCCCCTCTGGCAGGTTAAAGCCATTCCCCTTGGCCTGTCCCTACAGGCCCATTGTCCAAAGCCCCTCTCCAGGTTTCCTGGAGCCCCTTTAGGCACTGGAGCTGCTCTAAGGTCTCCCCTTCAGGAGCCTTCTCTTCTCCAGGCTGACCCAACCCAACTCTCTCAGCTGATGAGAAACCGATGATTTCTCCAGAACATGTGTTCTAAAGAAGATTAGAGCCTTCCAATTAAGCTACCTGGTATTATGGCTTTGAGGAAAGCCATGCCGGCTTTATATCAAGCCGATTTTGCGCAGGTGAAGCCACTTTCCAGCAGAGCAAGGCCAGGTGTACCTGGCATGCAATTACACAATTAGGGTGAGTGCTAAAGAGGCACCACCCCACTTTGCTCTCCTTTGTGTAGAAACTAGGAGGGATTTGGCCGCGTTCTTTCACCGGGGAGGCCCCTTTGGAGGGGGTCTCCAGCCCGTTCCCCTCGCGTGCCGCCCGGCGCCCCCTTCAGCACCCGCGGCCGGCCGGCCGGGGCGGGCAGCCCGCTCTCCCCTCCGCCTCCCCGGGGCCGGCCGGGGCGCCAGGCCGCTGGCTCCGCCCGCACCACATGATCTCCGCCGTCGGGAGAAACTTTTCCCGTCCCGCGGTTGGAAAATGGCGGCGTAGGAGCGGGGCTCTCGCATCCCCCAGCGCCATGACCCGCTGGGTCCCCACCAAGCGGGAGGAGAAGTACGGAGTAGGTGAGGACCGTCCCGGCGCCGCGCCCGCCTGTTGCGCCGCGGGATCCCCGGGCCGACGCGGGCTTCTCTCCTTCCCTCCTTCCCCTTACTGCTGCTGGCTGCGCCGGGCCGGGGCCGCGCTCCCCGGGCAGCAGCGGCCGCGATGGGGAGCGGGGCGGCCGGTTACCCCCGGGGTGGCTCCGGTGGCTGCAGCCCCCATCCGCGGATTTCGGCCGGGGAAAGTTTGGAAGTTGTCTGTAAACCTCCGCTGGAGCGCTAAAAAAGTTGCCTTTTTCTGCTGTTTATTTCTATTTTCTTCCCCACCGCTACTTTGTCTGGTTGGAAGAGGGCTCTGAGTTATTCCTACATTGGTTTCTTCCCCCCCCCCCCCCCCCCCCCCCACTTCGTGATGGCAGCTGAACAGAACCCGCTTCCAGCGCTGGTGTTGCCTGTTGCTCCCTCATCCCCCGTCTCTCCCAAGGGAAAAGGCTCTGGCTTTCGCAGGGAGTGTGATTTTCATACAGATGAAGGGTTTTCCCTGCGCGCTGCTGTCCGGGGATCCATTTCGTTCTCTGCTTCTTCCGTCCCTTTCAAACAGAGGGGGATTGTTCTCTGCTAGTAGTTAAAACATCTCTGCTCTCATTAGCTGTAATTAAACGGAACCGAACTCGGCTGGCTTTGGGCAGTGTTGTGCTGAGAGGGCCCGTCTTGGTTGTGGAGATGTTTCGTTTTGCTCAAAAGCTTTGTTTTTAGGGGTTGTGGAGAAGAAAACTTTATTGGCCTGAGTGAGAGTGTGTGTCTTGGGGAAGGAAATAATAAATCTGACTGTTCAACTTGGAAATACACATTTAATGTCCAACACATTCCTTGGACTCTGATTGTGAAGAACAACTTTTCGTATATACCCACAGCTAAGCTTTGTATAAACAACATGAGCAGGAAGAAGGAGTTTCTGGGTCTAAGTAGAGGCCAAGTGAATTTTAGGAATTAATTTTGGATTGTGTGTACATTCCTAGAAAACAAGAGCATGACTTTTAAGTTACTGGGAATTCCTGGCTGTCTGCTCACACTGTGTGAGACCTGTGAGTAACGTGAGTGTTGAGGATGCAGGACAGATACACACGGCAGCAGAAGTGCTGTGGATGGCTGTCACTTGTTAAGTTTTCCAAATCCCTGCTTCATAGTGTGGGATAGGTCAGGTATTTTTGGAAGACTAGAATGACTAAACCATCAGGTAGTATACTCTGTTTACAAACAAGTAACACTAGAAAGCAAGTTCCTCTTCTGCAGGAACTTTGTATCTGCGACTGTGGCAGAGGCGATTGCCTAGACCTAGCTTTCCAGGAATTGATGTCCTGGAAGTGGATTTAAAAGAGTGAGAGAATAAGTGAAGTGTGGAATAAACTGCATATTTAAGAATACACTTCAAGTGTATTTGGATATCTAGTGTGCGAACTTCCCTATGCAGTAGGAGAACAAGTCTTAAATGTAATTTAAGGAAAAACATGGTTTCAGAGTTTCAAAAATCACAAGGTTATGTGCTCAGTTGATGTTCTTTTGTGGTGTCCGCTGCTCTGGAGAGAAGTTTGTCGTGGTTTTATAATAGGTTTGTTTTTCATTGATAGTTAGATGAGGGGTGATACTCGGCAAAATTAGGGTATTTCTCTGCGGAACGACAGGGGTGTGAGAGTTCAAATTCAAATGAAGTGTTGCATAGAGGTAAAATCAGATTTAGAACTAATTGCACGTTGTGGTTCACTGGCCCGTGCTACTCTGCTAGATGCTGGTTTGGAAGGGTTTTGGCTTCTTTTTTGGTGTTGCTGGGTTTCCTCCGGAGGAAGATGAATATTTAGTTTGGTTACATGTGCTTTATACATCCTTGCGTTGTTAGAAAAGGGCTCTTCTGGATATGGTGAGTCTTCTGATGGTTTATTTATTGCTGCTTGTGAAACTTTGAGGTTGCGGGGAATTGATGCAGCGGTTGGATAGTCCCAAACACAAATGGAGACGCTTCTGCTAAGCTGAACACGCTAACATTTTGATTCTTTATTATTTGCCATGGTCAGTGATGATCTTAGTGATGGAGACTGATTTTGGATGAGTGTTGTCTGACAATGAAACAGAAACATCCGCCTGTTTCTGAACAGGATTAATTGCACTGCCATCTTAGTGATATATCCATGCAATATACTTGGTGTGAATGCTTCACTACGGCAGAAATAACAGGAAGGTATCTATTGTGGTGGGTTATATTACTTATGTCCCAGTCATGGGAGCTCAGAAATGTGTGTATATGAGTAAGATGTGTATATATAATGTACATATATATATGATACACATGTGTATATGCATCCTTGTGTAGTTTGGGTTAGAAGGGACCTTAAAGCTCATCTAGTTCCAACTCCCCAATACGTATACGCAGTTCTTTTCCCTCCTCTTGACTGGCATGTTCCTGTGCACAGCAAAGCTTTCTTAACACCTCAAGTCCCAAAGATTGGCTGACTGTGATGCAGTTGGAACAGAATCTTGCAACATACCTATACCGAAGCTGTGGTAGGATACAGGTGGGTTAGGAAACACTGCTTCTCTTTGCACAGCGCGGTTTGTAGATGATCCTGGATGTCCAGCACATGTGTAAACTAAACTGCCTCAAATGGAGCAGTGCTGCTGCGTAGTGCACAGGCATTATCTCAGCAGGCAGTTGTGAGCGTGACTCAGCTCCACTTCCTGAGAGCATTCATGGCTCGGCATGCGGGGCGGTTGGATGAGGAATGGGTGCGGATATAAAGGGATAATGCAGCTATTAGATTAACATATGGAGAACCATCTGAAACAGGAAAACAATAGGCTTAATGAAAGCAGCTTTTCTCCATCCTGATGCTGCGTATCCTTCTCCTTCTGTATTTTGTCTCTTGCCCCGTGGCAGTGGGGAGGTGTGTGGTCATGTTGAGGTGGCCACGTGGATGCGTGGCTTCCTCAGGAGGGACATCAGAGGCTTTCAGAAGCTGCTTATATCTGCTGGAGCCACATCTGTGGCTGCTCAGTCTCAGTTTCCTGCTTTTAGTGGGGTGTGAAAATGGTAATTCTGGTGTTCCTCCTTATGCTGGTGGAGAGGAGATGTAATGAGCTGCTTTAGGAAGTCTGGGAGCCTGAATAGTGCTTCTGAGACAGCATAAAGTGGCTCTAGCAGCTTCCAAATCCTCTTGACTTCTGCTGTTACTTAACCCTTTTCCTTTGGGATTAGAACTGCAGTAAGAAGTAGAACTGATGCTACTATCCTTAATACAGGTATCATCTTTAAAATGCCTTTGTGTTCAAAAGCATGCACAGATCAGGAGTAATTAGAGCACTACTGTGATAGTTTAATTGCTTTTTTCTTCTTTCTTTTTTTAACTAAATAGTGAAATAGAAAAATAGTGCCATGTTGTCACTACGTGGTCCGACGTAGAAGAACTTCCTGGCTACAGGGCTTGTACTCTCTAAGATCCTGTTAATTTTCGGGATGCTGACTCTACTTTCCTCTGCTACTCCTACTGAGTCACTGGAAAACATGGATAGTTGTGCCTTTACTATGATCGGTGAGAAGGTGTGAGCTCTGCCTTGCAGGCAAGGTGTTCCTGGCTTTGAACAGCTTCATAAATGCAAAGCCTTGATGAAGATAGGGCTGGGTATCTACACAGGATGATGTGTTGAGTGTTATTACTTCAAAACAGTGCGTGATGCCTGGGTAGGTGTTTCCTAATGGCCTGTATTAGGTCAAAGACAGTGCGTCAAGGGCGCCAGCATTTTAAACTTGGTCTGTACTTCTGTAGCTGTATGTTTAGAGTTGTTGCAGTTCTGTGGCATATCTTGTGAGACCCCACTTTGAGTACCGAGTCCAGCTCTGGGGCAACAACACAAGAGGGATGTGGAGCTGCTGGAGCGAGGCCAGAGGAGGCCCCGGAGCTGCTGCGAGGGCTGGAGCAGCTCTGCTCTGGAGCCAGGCTGAGAGAGCTGGGCTGGGGCAGCCTGGAGAAGAGAAGGCTCCTGAAGGGGAGACCTTAGAGCAGCTCCAGTGCCTAAAGGGGCTACAAGAAACCTGGAGAGGGGCTTTGGACAAGGGCCTGTAGGGACAGGCCAAGGGGAATGGCTTTAACCTGCCAGAGGGGAGACTGAGATGAGCTCTGAGGCAGAAGCTCTTCCCTGGGAGGGTGCTGAGGCGCTGGCACAGGGTGCCCAGAGAAGCTGTGGCTGCCCCATCCCTGGCAGTGTTCAAGGCCAGGTTGGACACAGGGGCTTGGAGCAACCTGCTCTAGTGGAAGGTGTCCCTGCCCATGGCAGGGGCTTGGAACTGGATGAGCTTTAAGGTCCCTTCCAACACAAACCAGACTGTGGTTCTATGACTTTTCCCTTTGTACTGTTGCTGACAGGACTGCGCTCTGATGCATCCCAAAATGGAGTAAAAATGCCCATGCAGTATTTGCTGATGCATTAGCATAGTACCATTTTAGTAAAGCATGTGCAGGTTCAGTCTCCTAGAGACAGCGTACACTACTGTTTTATTTTGTGATATCTTGTGCTATGTTTTAATTCCCTGCTTGCTACAGGGAGGTATTTCTGTGCTCCCCATGCCTGGCATCACAGAAAGCAAAGGGAAGGGCCTGGTACATGAATTGTACTTCTGAAACAAATGACCTTAATTTGACTGTAGGCATGTGCTTGATTACTCTCAGTTTACTCAGCAGCCGCTATTGCTCTCTCTCAATGAACACTTGTTGCAAGCAAGAGATTGGAGAGGGATAAAGATAACAGATAAGTAGAAGTGTGTACTCCTGTTTGTTTTCATCCAGGTCAGTAACAACAATACAAATGGGGATTGTTCCAAGAAATGATTCCTGTAGGGATTTACCAGAAATACTGTTTTTTCCCTCGTAGAACACATACTGACTTCCTGCAGGCAGCTGGCTGCATGTGAGTGTGATACAGAGCAGTTATTTCACTCTGCAGACTAAGTTCTCGGTCTGTTCAGGGATTTTTCAGCTGTTAATTATCATGGAATAATAACTGGCACTCTCCAAGCTGCCGCTCTCAACTTCCACTCTTAATCCTAGAAAACAAAAGGGGAGGGAGAATTTTCACAAGACAAGGATTTACCCTTTACATTGTTCACAGGTTTGGAAGTGACAGTGGGACAATGTCCTGATTTGAAGTTTTTGGTTTGGTTTTAATTCGGGGGGAAAAACCATTCTGGAATTTCAAATACCATGGTGGGTTTTGTAGTTTTCCTCTTTGTTTCTTATTGCTGTAAATACTTGATTTAGGTGCACTGATAGGACTCTAATTTCGGATGATGTACCACACTTTGCATAGCTTTCTTTGTATCATAAATGCCTTTTCTTTTCTGTATAGGCAGAGTTTTTTATGGAAGAGGAAAGTAAACTTGGATGCAGCTTAGTCTCCAGGAAGCCTTTGTCAGTTGGCAACTACAGGCATAAGGATTGCAATAAGTTTTCTTTGAAATGTTTGTGCTTCTGGAGTTTGTCCAGTGTTGGCTGTAGAGCACATGGAGGATACGCTTTGTCTGGTCCTTTAGTAGTCCTCCAGGACTGAAATCCAATAAATCTCGTTAAATACCTGTAGGTGGGTTCAAGTGGAGATAAATGGCTGGAAGCTGACTAACATCAATGAATCGAAGCACAAATGGGGAACTAGTGCTAATCCAAAGTATTTACTGTGTTAACGATGTCAGTCTTACCTCTCCTACTGGGTGCAAGTCTGGAATTCTCACTAAACATGGCGTGGCAGCTAATCACTGCCCCTCTACGCTGCTCTTGTGAGACCCCACTTGCAGCAGTGTGTGCAGTTCTGGTGTCCCAAACATAAGAAGGACATGGAGCTGCTGGAGCAAGCCCAGAGGAGGCCACGAGGATGATCAGGGGCTGGAGCACCTCCCATATGAAGACAGGCTGAGAAAGTTGGGGCTGTTCAGCCTGGAGAAGAGAAGCTGCGTGGAGACCTCAGAGCAGCTTCCAGTGTCTGAAGGGGGCTACAAGGATGCTGGAGAGGGACGCTTCACCAAGGACTGTAGCAACAGGACAAGGGGTGGTGGGTTCAACCTGGAACAGGGGAAGTTCAGGTTCGATATAAGGAAGAAGTTCTTCCCTGTGAGGGTTCTGAGGCGCTGGCACAGGGTGCCCGGAGAAGTGGTAAATGCCCCATCCCTGGCAGTGTTCAAGGCCAGGTTGGACAGAGCCTTGGGTGACATAGTCTGGTGTGAGATGTCCCTGCCCATGGCAAGGGGTTAGAACTGGATGATCTTCAGGTCCCTTCCAGCCCAAACCATCCTGTGAAATACATGGGCTGCTCTTTGTGGTCCATCTTTGGGAGATGGACCACTGAAAATGCAGCTTTTTTGGTTTTTGTGAACTTACAAACACTTTAAATTCTATTTTCTGGCCTGTGGTAGATCCCAAGGCTATTCTGACAATAATTGTTTTCTCAATAATGCTTTCATGAATTCCTTAAGGAGTTACTGGAATACTTTTCTAGTTTGGGGGTGAATTGAAATCTAAACCAAAAGAAATGTTCAAAAAGAGAGAATTCTTGAAATTCTGAAACTTTTTCTGCATTTTCAGGCTGCTGTTGTGAAAACATTTGTATATTTATAGGATTAATCTCTCCATGTTTATGTAATTTGTGCATTAAATGTGGTTTCTGATGTAAAAGCTTGTAACACAAGCAGCAGCAGTTGCTGGATTTCAGTTTCATCAGCAAAATATGAAATATCTCTGGGAATATTTTTCTGCTCCATGTAGCTTTGTCACTAAACTGAAATAATTACGTTGAGAACTGTTATGTGTAATCATGTATCCATATATGTAACAAAACAGATGGATGAATAACTGAAGTAGCTATTGGCCATGATACTTGAAATTTGGTTTTTTGAATACTGTTTCTTAGCACAGCTGCTTTATTTAGAGAACTGTTTACGTTGTTTTAGCACAAACCTTTTTATAACTTGTTTTTGGAGGTTTGTGGTGGCTGATTTTACTGAAGGGTGTTAGAGTAGTAAAATGTCTTTTTCTAAGACATGAGAAAATCATACAAATACCCTAATTTTGCTGAGAGTCACTCCTCTCAGCTCACTTGCAGGAAAAAGAAACTGTTGTAGTAAACCAAACACAGAATCCCAGCCTGGTTTGGGTTGAAGGGAGCTTAAAGCTCATCCAGTTCCAACCCCCTGCCACAGGCAGGGACACCTTCCACTAGAGCAGGTTGCTCCAAGCCCCTGTGTCCAACCTGGCCTTGAACACTGCCAGGGATGGGGCAGCCACAGCTTCTCTGGGCACCCTGTGCCAGCGCCTCAGCACCCTCACAGGGAAGAGCTTCTGCCTCAGAGCTCATCTCAATCTCCCCTCTGTCCATTTAAATCTCAGTGAGTGAGTAATAGGGGATTTGCAGTGTAATTTATGAACACAAATGGGAGTAAAAGTGTACATAATCCATATAAATGCTTGTAGACTCCTGGTTTCCTAAGGCACTCTGTTGAGTGTATCTCTATTGTTGTAGTAGCTGTGTTACTTAAACATTTCTACTACAGAACTTAATATTGAGCCTGAAAACCTGCCTGAACAGCTCACAGTGGGAGCTTGGTGCAGGGGTTTTGGAAGCTCACTGTAGTAAAGCAGCATTCCCTGAGGAGTCCCGTGTGTGGAGAGCAATTTGGTGCCATCATGGAGAAGTGTCTTCCTCGTGAAGGAACCTCTTGGCTTGCGGTGGCGAGTTCCTGAGTGCTGGCAGTGCTTCCTGGAGACACAGCTCCTGAGCAGCTTTGACTGTGTTCATCTGGTAGTGCAGGCTGGATTTGTGAGAGCACATGAACTGTGATGTGCCCGAGAGCTCCTTCCAGCATCCAGATACCTTTTGGAGTTCTAGCCCTGGGTGTTTGTGTTTGCTCTGCCTTCTCCTCCTCGAAACAAAGCACGGAAGTACTGACATCACTCAGTTTGAAGTTGAATGGAATAAAATAACACATGTTTAGGGAACAGAGCTCAATAGCCTGTGGGTCCCAGGAGGAGTAACTGATGCCAAACAAGGAGCTGATGATGCCGGAATGTACCCAAACCAAATGCACAAGGACCTTCAGCTGTGTTGTGTTAGTAGAGGAGGGCTTTCCTATTTTCCATACATGGAATAAAATAATTCAGAAGGAATAAGATGGCAAATCCTGGTGCCTGTGGTCCCTGCATAAGGCTAAAGGGACTTGTTGGAAGGGGCAGGGATACAGGATCATGGAAAGCTGTGTCTCCAGCCTGCTTCCCAGCTGATGCTTTAACATCCTCCTAATCCAGCCAGCTGGTCTGCAGGAAAAAATATTGGCAGCAGGGAATGGTTCAGTGAATGTGGTTGGTGCTTCTATTGAGGAGTTGCTTCTGCTTCAATGTCATGTGTGTGCGGTAGTATCTGTAGCAAAGGCCGTGTATCAGGAATGAGGTGAAATGAATGTAAGAAGTATCCCTGTAGTGGACTCTGCAGCAGGAAACATCCCAATACTGAGCCAGATGGAAGTTGTTGATGATGATTTGAGATTCCAAGTCCTGACGCAGCTGGTGAACAATTTGAAAGGACGTTTGCTTCAAAAAATCTGCTGTGCAGATGACTCCAGTGAGCAAATTGTGACCCTGGAGTGGCTGCGGATTGTCAAGGCAGTGGCTTGGAATGGCCGGTAAATATTGTCCTCCAAAGGAGGGGTTGCACTGCAGCTGAGTGACTAAGTGGAGAGATGATTAACAGATCACTTGGGGCAGGAAAGTTAGAGATAAGGGTCTGTGGGAACCTTTAGGCTTTCTCTTGACTAAATGTAAGGATATTCTCCCAAAATATGAGTGAATAAAAACTAACATCAAAATGGCAAGAAGTGGGGTTTTTACTTACTGTTTTTTAAGTAATGGAAAGAGCTAATGGTTTGTTCATCAGATCTTGTTTGACTTGGGGCTCCCAGCACAAGAGGGATGTGGAGCTGTTGGAGTGAGTCCAGGGGAGGTCACAGAGCTGCTGCGAGGGCTGGAGCAGCTCTGCTCTGGAGCCAGGCTGAGAGAGCTGGGCTGGGGCAGCCTGGAGAAGAGAAGGCTCCTGAAGGGGAGACCTTAGAGCAGCTCCAGTGCCTAAAGGGGCTCCAGGAAACCTGGAGAGGGGCTTTGGACAAGGGCCTGTAGGGACAGGCCAAGGGGAATGGCTTTAACCTGCCAGAGGGGAGACTGAGATGAGCTCTTAGGCAGAAGCTCTTCCTTGTGAGGGTGCTGAGGCGCTGGCACAGGGTGCCCAGAGAAGCTGTGGCTGCCCCATCCCTGGCAGTGTTCAAGGCCAGGTTGGACACAGGGGCTTGGAGCAACCTGCTCTAGTGGAAGGTGTCCCTGCCTGTGGCAGGGGGTTGGAGCTGGATGAGCTTTAAGGTCCTTTCCAACACAAACCATTCTATGACTCTGTTTAATATATAGAAAATAATGCTTACATTGAAGCCTATAGAATGCTCTGTGAGGTAATGGTGATGTTCATCATGTCTGGCCTTGGCTGCTGGATGCTTTGCTGGCCGCAGGCTTTGTGTGTACCGATGTATATTGCTTTGTATCTTCTGAGTAAAATGTGCTTATGATACAAAACTGTCAGTGATTTTGACATGAAAGCTTTTTTGGTATCTGATTATTTTCCTTTTAATGTTTGTTCATGTGTCATGTTATGTTTAATTTTTAATGTTTTCAAGGCTCTTCATTTCTTATATTTTGTCATACGACCATAGAATGGTTTGGGTTGGAAGGGAGCTTAAAGCTCATCCAGTTCCAACCCCCTGCCAGGGGCAGGGACACCTTCCACTAGAGCAGGTTGCTCCAAGCCCCTGTGTCCAACCTGGCCTTGAACACTGCCAGGGATGGGGCAGCCACAGCTTCTCTGGGCAACCTGATATGAATGCCCACCAGTTTTCTGCAGGCATCACCCGTTGTCCCTGCTGGAATTCCTTCCTACTCACCCGGCTACCCCTGCTTCACCCTTCATATTGGTGGGAAATAGTGTTTATCTTTGGCGACTTATAACTGGGGCAGATGGAATCTGTAAGCACTGCAGTGATGAAATGCAAACTCTCATCACTTGTTCACGGTATGAGGAGGCTGAATCACTTCTCTAGTAGAGGACATCCAGTAGATACAGAGCTTCATCCACCTCCTGCTGCTGTGCTGTCTGACTCTTGCCTGTTATATTTACTTATCGTGACTGGGAGGTGTTGGTTGTTTCCATCAATCCATTGCTTCCTGATGCTGCTTTGACCAAGACTCTTCAGTGGGGTGGACTTGAGAGACTCTTTTTTTTTCCTCCTCCCATCTGAGGTTGGTGTGTCCTGTGTTGTGGTTTTGTTTTTGGTTTTTCTTCCAGTGTGAAGGGTAAGTGGTGCAGCTACAATAGTGGTTTTGCTGATGGTGTTTTTGCTAAGTTGGTTTAAAAATGAAAAAGCAGTTTGTGGCTGCTTTTAGCTTGGTTCTGTAGGTATTTAGGCTGCCATTTCGATTCAGAATTCCTCTAGAAGGTATGTCTTTGGCCTGGCAGTCTCTAACTGCCTTCCCTTTCACAGCCTCTCAGCAGTACCTGTATAGCTGTTGACAGCTATCTCTGTGACCTTGATCAGGTCTGTTCTGTGCTTTTTTGGTGTCTCTTCTGGTGCTGCTCACTGATTGTTTGGCATTGACAACCTTTCTCCTGTGGACTTCCCATGTGTTAGGCAGCAGTGTGCAGAAGAGCAACTTGGAATTCCGATAAGACTGGGATTTGCTTACAAACACAGCAGCTGGCATTGGCTTCTATCTAAAATGAGTTTAGTGACATATGACAAAGCACTGGGAGGGGTTGAAGCAATGGGTAAAGATCCCTTTCCCAGAGTTTTCAGTTATTGAACTCTTATGGTGAGAAAACTGTTGTTCTTGCTCCCAAGTGAAGTGGCTGGAGATGAGAACAGATATTTTTGTGGCTCAGAGGTATTTCTCAGACAGTAGTTTCCATCATGTATGAGTCAAACGGGGCAAAATGGCAACCCAAGACTTTTGATGTAGAGCCAAATAATCTTTTGGTATTTATTATATTGCACTTTATTGGTTTTGTTCTTGAGTGTTGCACTGTTATTAAGAGTCTAAAAGGATTAAAGAAATAAAGCATTAGACGTTTATCTGGGTAATAGGGACATCTGCAGTTACATGAGATTGGATTGCTTTACTGCTAAGCATTACTGGCTCAAAGAGCTCCAGGACAAGATAAGGGGCCAATGGACAAGGGAATTTTTTCAGTGCTGGCTGATACAGAATTCCCTGCTGTAAGGTCTTGGTGTGTCTCTAAAATGCTGATTATGGGAATTGTGCTTCACCCCCTTATGGTAAGACTAAGGGGGAATGGCTTTAACCTGACAGAAGGGAGACTGAGATGAGCTCTTAGGCAGAAGCTCTTCCCTGTGAGGGTGCTGAGGCGCTGGCACAGACTTTTCCCAGAGAAGCTGTGGCTGCCCCATCCCTGGCAGTGTTCAAGGCCAAGTTGGACACAGGGGCTTGGAGCAACCTGCTCTAGTGGAAGGTGTCCCTGCCCGTGGCAGGGGGTTGGAGCTGGATGAGCTTTATGGTCCTTTCCAACACAAACCATTCTAAGATTCTGTTTATGAAGAGAGTAAAATGTGATGCTGGGTCATTGAAGCACAGTAATACCATATCAGTTACCTTTCCTTCTCCTTATTTCTTCTAGAATGAACATAAAAATGAGTGTTGGCTCAAAGGATTCCCCTTAGGTGGGAAACACGGAGTCCGTATGGGTATGAGCTCCCTCGGACAGCGCAATGAGGAAACCCCATCACTAGTGGCAGGGCTGATGATGAGATCCCAGCTCCCTGCAGCCTGGAGCGGGCGGACAGGGACTCTTTGTTCAGACCAGCTGCTGAAGCCAACTCTGCTGCTGCTCTGGATGCAGCACGAGGCATGTGATGTCTTAGTGCGTGAGGGAGAAACAATTTTTCCCTGTTTCTGCAAAATGCTGCTCTTCTAGTGCTGTTTGAGTCACTTCCATTACATTTTTCCATGAATTCTGGTATGAGATGCACCTTTGGGGAAAGATATCTTGCATTTCCCATTTCTGTACCAGCCTGGCTGTTGCGGGAAAGACAAAGTGTTGGTGGATCAATGGCAGCTCTCAGCAGGTAATTCTTCTCTGTGACTGTTACTTGTAAGGAAGCAGAACAAGTTCCTCAGGGATTGTTTGACTCTGGAGCTGTGCTTTCTCTCTGTACTTGCTGTTGGAGACAGCTTGAAGGGCTGAGACAAACAAGGTGATGGCAAGTAAAAATATATTGAGTAAGGTCTGATGTGTAAAAAGCCTAAAACTTTTCTCTTCCCTGCTCCATAAGCTTTCCTGAGGAATTTCTTCTTTTCTTTGTAGAAATGCTGAGAAGGAAGAGCAGTAGAAAATGAAAACTTCTTCCCATCACCCCGTTTTCCCCTTGCTTTAGGCTTTTTGTTCTGCATCACCAGCTCTATATTGCAGTAAATATTGTCTTGCAGGGGCCATTCTTTTGCTAACTATGTCGGCAGTAGTTTGGTGGAGGTTTTATTGTGTTGAACTTGATTTTTATAGACATTGAAATGACTATTAAAATATAGCTGTGACATTAAGCTCACTGCTATAGAAATGCTTAGTAAAAGGCACCCTCGTTGCAAAATTATGTTGGGTGCAATAGAGACCTGCTGCAGTGGCAAGGGAAAAGCTTGAAGCAGGGGACTGATGTGTCAGATATCTTCAGATGGAGCAAAGATGGGTGTAGTGTGGGTGTGTTTTGTTAAAAACCTCATGCAGCTGTAACTGGGTTTCGTTCTTGTTGGCTTTTACATAGCAGCAGCTGGAAGCTGAAAAAGGTGGTGTCGTAAATCACAGAATCCCAGACTGGTTTGTGTTGGAAGGGAGCTTAAAGCTCATCCAGTTCCAACCCCCTGCCACGGGCAGGGACACCTTCCACTAGAGCAGGTTGCTCCAAGCCCTGTGTCCAACCTGGCCTTGAACACTGTCAGGGATGGGGCAGCCACAGCTTCTCTGGGCACCCTGTGCCAGCGCCTCAGCACCCTCACAGGGAAGAGCTTCTGCCTCACATCTAACCTGAACTTCCCCTGTTTCAGTTTAAACCCATCACGCCTTGTCCTATCGCTGCAGTCCCTGATGAAGAGTCCCTCTCATCCTTGCAGGCCCCCTTCAGATGCTGGAAGGCTGCAATATTGACGGTTTTTGCAAAGCCTTCAGGTAGAGGCTGTTTTGAATTTCAGTTAACTAAAAGCTCTGAAGCCCTTTTTTCAGCTACACCGTAGTAAGCAGAGGGCACCCTCAAACACTGTCTTTGCCTTCTTTAAGATGTTGCTCGTAGACCTACCATAGCAAAAGCCGAGTTATCACTTCTTAGTGTCCCCAGTTGAGAAGCAGGAAATTCAGGGAAACATCTAAACTCACTTACTTTGTGATTCTGCAATATGAGAAGACAGATGCCAAGACATCTGCCTCTAGATGTTTTCTGTTTGTCTAAATCAGCAGCTTGCTTGTTGTACAAAGCCAGTGTTGAGAGCTGGGGGTGCTCTGATTGCTTCTTGCTCCCAATGTGTTTCAGTTAATGGACTTTAATACTAAAAATTGATTTGAATGGTCTTGATTGTGCTTCTTGGAAGCTATGGATTATGACACATTATTAATGCTGTTATAGTCAGTAATGATACCTTTTCTTTAACACTAGCTTTGTACTTAGTGGTGAAGTACCATGAATACAAATGAAGCAGCAAGAAGGAGGAGGGAGAAAGCTGTTAAAAGAGTGAGTTGGCATCTTACTTCATTAGCTCCCTAAAGATTAAAGTATCTCACTTAAAAGGGAGGAGGAGGAAAAGCAAGAACCTGGACTTGGTTCTTGAAAATCTTGGATAGCTACAGAACTCTTTCTTTTTTATTGAACTAGTACAGAAAGGACAAGTGTGCAACTTGTTCTGTCCTACTCAGGTTCTGCCTGCAGGATTCAGCAGCAGGGTGGTTACAATTGTAGAGAGCACCATAGAATCATAGAATGGCTTGGGTTGAAAGGGACCTCAAGATCATCCAGTTCCAACTCCCTGTCACAGGCAGGGATGCCTCACACTAGGAGGATGCCAGGGATGGAGCATTTACCGCTTTTTAGGAAACCTGTTCCAGTGCCTCACCACCCTCACAGTAAAGAACAACTTCGTGTCTAACCTGAACTTCCCCTGTTTCAGTTTGAACCCATAACCCCTTGTCCTATCACTACAGTCCCTGAGGAAGAGTCCTTCTCCGGCATCCTTGTAGCCCCCTTCAGACACTGGAAGCTGCTCTGAGGTCTCCACGCAGCTTCTCTTCTCCAGGCCAAATATGACTCAAGGTTGGGGATTGCTCTGGATTTATGAAGTTTCCTCAGCTAATTAATTCCTATTGAATAGTGATAAGACACCAGATGTGTTGCAGAGCATATTGCTCCCCTGTGTTGCCATCTGTTGTAAAACCTGACGTGTCTAGTTTTGTTTATAGAGACTTGGGTGGCCCTTTGCTCTTTCTAAGCTGTGCTAAACCAACAATTGATGCTGCACCTGTGCTTGGGTTCTCCTCTAAAGGCAGAATTTATTCCTTTGTGTTTCTCCTAGCTTCCTCTCAAGCATTTTGTGCCCTCACTTTGGAAGAGGGAAGGCAGGCTCTCATTGCAGGGATTTCAGCGTGAGGGGTGCCTGAGTCCAAGTTCAGGGTTCTCTCTACACTCAGCAGATGTCCTGTGTAGTTCATGGAGAAGAGGTGCTCCTGGGCTCACATGGGAATAGTCTCCAGAGGAACCAAGGTGTGTTTCAGGTGGAAGGCAAGGGGAGAAAGGAATGACCTCCCCTTTGTAAGGGAAAATGAGACTAAATCCTCACTACGTACTTGTATTTAGTCTAGTCCTGCTTGAGAGATACCTGCAATATAAGTCACATTTGTAGGTTTAATCACGAAGCTGTAGTGTGCTACTGGGGAGGAGGAACCAGGAGCTGTAATTTCTGTGTTAGCTTGGTGGTAACAGTTCAAGTCTGAGTTTCTTCAGGCTTCTCTCTTTAGGAAACTCATCGTTTGTGAATGTTTGCATGACAGAATAACTAGAAGGGTCCAGAGAAGGGCCACAAAGATGATCCGAGGACTGGAAAGCCACATGAGAAAAGGCTGAGAGGGCTGGGTTTGTTTAGCCTGGAGAAAAGAAGGCTCAGGAGAGACCTTATCTCCATGTTCCAGTACTTAAAGGGTGGCTACAAAGAGGACGGAGACACCCTTTTTACGAGGAATCCCATGGGAAAGACAAGGGGTGATGGGCACAAGTTATTCCTGGAGAGATTTTTGACTGAACACAAAAGGAAACTTTTTCCTAATGAGAACAACCAGCCCCTGGAATAATCTCCCCAGGGAAGTGGTGGATTCCCCAACACTGGACACTGTTAAGATTCAGGTGCACTGGGTGCTGGGACATCTAGTCTAGGTCATGCTTTTCCTAGAGAGGTTGGACTAGATGATCCCTGAGGTCCCTTCCCACCTGTTTTCTTCTTCCTTCTCCATTAGCCTCAGCTGTAAAAACTGGAAACTTGGCTGGGTAAGTAACAGAGGATAAAGGAGTTTCCCTCATACTGAAAGCATCACCTTGCAGAGAAAATAGGAGGAAAACCTTCAGGTTTCTTTTATTTTTAATATAGAGAATTTGCAGGAGACTTTGCTTTCAGCTCTGTAGATTCAGTCTGCTTTTAGGAGGAAAGCACAATTATTTTGATTCCTTTCTGAAGACGGTGTAAAATAAAGCTGGTAATGTGTTAAATGTGGCTTGCTTTCTTTTAGGAGCAGGGAATGATTAATACAGCCTTTAATGCAGAGTAATTACGGGGAATATTGTTTTTATGGTATCTTAAGATCTCTCAGTTCTTATGCAGTCAGAGAAAAGCTTTTTCAGTGTATGTTGATGGTACCTTTGTTGGCTCTTTCCTTTTACTCCCCTTCTGTCACCTCTCTGTAATTCTTCTAGTGTTGCACTCCTCATTTTCCTAATGTGTGCAGATTAATGGGTGCACTTCGGAGGGGTTTGGTTTGTATTCTGTGGCAGTAAATGGGGTTTTAGTGCAATTACTGTAATGCCCTATTCATTGTTCCTTTCTTAATCAACTCCTAGAGTTAAAAAAATTGCTCTTTCTATGCCCACATTAATCCTTTTGCTTTCAGCATTGCAGTACTTCAGTGTAGATGTGCTTTGTGGTGCCAGTGGGAGGAGGAGGGGAGCACAGAGAGCCTTTACCTGGAGAATTGCTCTTCTAAAAGCACAGCTGATGAGGAAAAATACCTTTGGTGGCACTGAAACATTTTTCCTGCTACATGGAAATGGAAGGAGGCTTCAGAATGGTTTTGTCAACGTGAATTTGTTCTTTGTTTTCTCTTTTGCCACCCTGTTTCTGCTCGTTGTTGCATCTTGGAGCTGAAACCCAAAGTTCACTGATGTATTTCCTGGATGCTCTTCAGCCTTCATGTCACCTTGACTAACTGACATACTAAACCCATATGCTGCTGGCTTTGTTCAGGGCAGACCTTGAGGGCCTCCACTGTTCTTTATGCATTAGCAGCCTGTCCCCTAAAATTGCTTTCCCTGTTGTGGAGAGTTTTGGTTTATCTCTGTCTTTATAAGCAGGTTGGATGTGAAGACTGCACCTGAAATGGTCTGTTTGGAAGCAAGTGTACCCATAACATGGTTGTCAAGGAAATATATTTGCAAAATCACACCAGTAGGTTGTAATAGGCCCCCACAGCTCTTGATTAAATCAGTCATAGCTAATAATGCTTAGGACTGGAAAATAAAGCTCTTTAGTTCATTGTCCACAACTTTGGGAAACTGCTGTGGTGGTTCTCTTCTGCAGGCTAACCTTGTAAGTATGACTAGAAGAAACCAGTCACATACATGTGTCTGGGCCTTCTGCAGTGAGAGCAGTCCTCCTGGGTAGAAACCACCTTTACAGGTGACTCCCTTGCTCATTTAAAGTTGATTGCCATATCCTGGGCTGCATGAACCTGATACTTCATCTGTAGTGCAGACTACAAGGTGAGGGAAGTGACACTGGGTTGCAAGAGCCTGTGGTAACTCCTCTGTTCCTTCTGAGGAAGGACAGTGTGTTTGTCGATCAGAGAGCAGAGTCTTTCCTGAGTAACAGGGGCTTTGGTATCTCTTCTATATGGTGTCTTAAGTTACCTCTGTCACAGATCCCAGACTGGTTTGTGTTGGAAGAGGCCTTAAAGCCGATCCAGTTCCAGCCTCCTGCCAGGGGCAGGGACACCTTCCACTAGAGCAGGTTGCTCCAAGCCCCTGTGTCCAACCTGGCCTTGAACACTGCCAGGGATGGGGCAGCCACAGCTTCTCTGGGCACCCTGTGCCAGCGCCTCAGCACCCTCATCATAAAGCTTGTTCCTTATTAAAAACCATGTTTCCCTTAAGGAGAAAACACACTGTAAACCTCATTTTTCTGTATGATAAAGGATGACAGCATTTTGTTGCAATAGAAAAGCTTAATGTGTCTCTTCAGTTGAAGTTTATTAGAGAGGAAAGGTACTGCGCATGGAGTAAGAGCATTGGGATGCTGTATTACTGTTAGCTGGGAGGTTAACTAGGTCTTACTCATAAATTTTCTGATGCTGGAGTAACTATGCTCCTTACCTTGCTTTTTCTAACTTAGGAGGCTGCATAAGTCCTTTGCTAAAACAGTGACCTTGATTCCCAGTTCAAGCATGATGGGGAGGCCTGATGTTACCTGTTGTAGATATTCCTAATGCTTCATTTAGCTCAGAGCTCTCCAAGCTGGAAATCTGTCACTCTGAGACTTGGACTTTCCAAATGAAGCAAAAGCTTAATTAAAAGAAATAAAAATCTGGAAGTTATTCTTCAGGTTTTAAATACTTTAAAATGGTGCCTCAGAATACAGTTGATCAGACAAAATATAAGTACCAGTTTCATGCTTTATTCCTCCAAATTGTCTTTTTAATTAAAGCCTTGCTTGCTCCAATCAAACATTTGATCTGTCATAACATCTTTTGATGTCACTCTCCATAAAGAAGTACCCCGAGAGGGAGTTATCTGCTAGCTTACATCAGAGTATGCAGTCTAGTTCAAGCCTTGATTTGTAATCACAGGGGTGGAATGCACTTTATAGTTTGGTGCTTTGCTTCATGATCTGTTGGTGCTGCTGCAAGCCAAAATGAGGATGTTTTGTTGACATGTTTTCCACATATGTGTATCTTTAAAGCTAAATCTTCCCCCTATGGCCATTGCTCCTCACTCAGTTCAGGGCAGTGGGAGCTCTTGTGGGCAGTAATTATCACTTGATGGCTGTTTGTCATCTTCTGTCAAAAGAATTGGTCATTACAGTGATGCTCCTGCTCCGTGACCCTCCTTGTTATGAGAGACAGCAGTTAGCACTCTTGGATGTAAATTCTCATGTCTTTTATTCATAGCTGCCTTTGATCCTTATTGCATTTAAATGTTGGAGAAATGCTGAGCTGAAGTGTGAATTGAATACAGGATTGGTTTGAATCTGTCATAATGTGAGTTCTCCCTGACTGGGGTATCTGGTACAAGGCAGTGGGGTTGCTTGTCAGAGTCCTGAAGGTGGAAAACTCGAGTTAGATTCATTTTTGGACAAGTTGAGCACCCACTCTTGACTCTAGTCATGGCTGTGAGTGTTGAAGAGATCATAGAATTGTAGAGGGGATTGGGTTGAAGAATTCTCTGCTCCTGCAGAATAGCCATTATGGCTTTGAAGTATTCTGCACCAGATACCTAGGAGGGAGGATTTAGGGTTAATAATGAGAAACTTAAACCCCTTAAACCAGGAATAGCCACCTTGGCTTGTTTGAATGTCAATAAAACTATATTAGCTTATAAAGCCTTCATTTAAATACCTTTACTATTAGTCTCTGCCATGCACTTGATTTTGTTCTTTTCACCCTGAAGTCTCCTCTAATGATAATCTTATACTTTGTACTATGTTTTCTTTTCCATATTGCTTTTTCTATCTCTTTTTGTTCAGTTTTTGCACTCAGATGTATTTCTTTTTCACTCTGAAGTCTGTAGTCTGTCAAGCAAGAGGAGTACCGCAGAGAAAAGGACCAAGGCAACCCATCGTGTATTGGTGGTCGTTAGCATTTTAAACTGGGATTGGTAAATTCTGGGGAGACTAAATAGTAACTCCTGGAGGCTGCAAACGAGGTCATGGCCATGGTTGGAGGCAGTGCTGGGCGCTGTGCCCCGTCCTCGTGGTGGGATTAGACCTTTTCACGTGCCCACTTGGATGTCCCTTGTGCGCTTGGGGCTAAACGGATTGTCAGATTTGAGGTCAGGAAAGTGTTTTCTTCCAGTTACCAGTTGTTATGGATGTAATTTATGTTGTTGATCTTCTTTGTAATACAGGCTTTAGCCTGCTTGGGAATAGGAGAAAATTGGGTGGGTAAGTGAAGGTGCCTCCTGGGTCTGAGGTCTCATTGCCTTATAACTGTGGCTGTTGGCCTTTTGCTGTACATTTTAAGTTTGAGGGGTTTTTGGAAGTGCTTTGTGATGTGTAATGAGTGTGGTACATGCTGTTAATGTCCTCTGAGCTCTTTTGGTCTGAACATCTGTGAAGATTTCCTGCAAGAAGGTTTGTTTCATGTAACTTACCCAGGTCTTTCTGTTCCAATGATAGTATCCGAGAGTCCCACTGGAGTGCCTCTGACCAGTGCTGCAAACCAACCCTGTCCCTGGGCATTGATGTAGAAAGAAAAGTGGCTGGTTGTCCGAGGGGTGGTAGAAGCTTTTGAGGTGACTGTCATCTTCCAAGAATGCTTCCACTCCCTAAAGAGTTATGACAATTAATAAGAAATTCAGATTATCAGACACTTTCAAAAAGCTGTTCTTAAGACACTGTGTTCTGGAAGGTGTCTCTGAAAGGGAGGTCTGTGCTTAAAGAACAGCCCTTCGTGTACTGGAGATGTGAAGACAAGAAGTCCATAGTGCCTCATGGTGATGGAGGAAGGCTACTATTTCCATTTCATTAGTTAAGAACAGCATATAAACCACCTCTAAACTTGGTAACCTCATTGGAAGGAGTAACTGCAGTTGCAGAACTGTGCAGAAACTTTTGTGGGTCAACCTTGACCATAATTATGGAATCATAGAATCCCACACTGGTTTGTGTTGGAAGGGACCTTAAAGCTCATCCAGTTCCAACTCCCTGCCATGGGCAGGGACACCTTCTGCTTGTTCATTAACTTCAGTCTTGTGAAGCAACTCGAGTCACTGCTTTTGGTCATAAAGACCCTGCTTGATATCAGAAGATTGTTTCTTACAGAGAGTTTGTTCCATATGAAATGTGAAGGTCTTACTTTAGGAGTTGTAATTGGTTTGTTTTTCAGATTATTACTACTTTTTCCCAACCAAACCTGGTTTGCAGTGCTGTTTGTGAGATAAATTCCTGAGTATCGCTAAGCTCAGTGCTCAGAGTTTCCAGATTTTCTTTTGGGAAAGGCACAGAGGAGTGGTCTTTGAATTACTTATGTTTTGGTTGTAGTTTGTTGTCTTCTGAAGACAGCAGTTCTCAAACATTCTGCTTGCTTAGCAGCCAGGTCTTTGAAAACCAAAAACCCCTTTGTGGTTTCTATTTATTGGTTATGTTGCCATTTCATTGGCAAGGAGGGTAATGTGTTATCTCTGGTAGTATATACACCTCATGAATTATCTCTGTAGTATACACCTGGTTACTGTTTCTTCAAAGCAAACCAGTTTTTGTTCTCTCCAGGGTTACTCCCTGGCCAGAAGTCTATTTGAGCACCAGGGTTTTGCTCCTCCAAGGAGCTGCAATTCATGACCCCTAATGGAGTCACTTATGAAATATACACAGCAGCAAGGTTTGGGTTTGCTATTGAGGTGCATCTAAACAAATCAGAGACTTTTCTCTCAACCCAGAATCCTTTGTCTTGCTGTAGGTCTCCAGTATTGGCACCAGCTGTGTGCAATGTGTGGGTCCTTCAGGTTTCTCATGTGTTGTGCCTCTTGCTGCTCATAGGGGTTGGTAGGACTTAAGGCTGCTTCCGAATTCAGCAGTGGAAAGGGCAGTGGGTTTCATGTTATTGTCACCCTGCTTGTGTCTGGAGCAGCTCAGAAATACTTGTGCAAACAAACCCATTTGGTGAATTTGGAGGTTGTGGTGCTGCAGGTTGTGGATGCTCTCGGGGCTTGGTAATGAGTTATCAAGTATAATAACTTGATTATAATACTATAAAATGGGGGATAGAACCAGTCTGTCCCATGAATAGTGTGGCTTGATGTCCTCTGGCACTCAGGAATACTGAAATCAGTTTTTAATATAGTATGCATGCAATGAATTAATGAAGTGGCTGAGAAATCATTCTTTAATGTGAGTGGTGGTAATTTGAGTTTTCTAAAGACACTTTGTAGGCTTTCTGTGGTTGAGCCGAGAGTGGAAGAGAGCACAGTTCATTGCAGAACGGCATAAAATTGACACAAAGTGCTGGGAGATGGGCAAGTACAATAACATTAATTGAATGTATTGTGATGAAGAAGCAATGCATCATAAATGGAGTGAGGGACTGGCTTTAGAAAGGGTGTTTGTGGCTTTTTGAGACTTGTCACAAGGTGAAATACTGATGGATTAAAGGACTTTAATCTGATTTTTTTTTTTTTTTTTAACAAAATCCTTTGTGAATGGCAACCATGAGTAATAAAAACAATTATGTGGAGAAACAAGAACCGTGGAAGTTCTGTTGTCTTGCATGTGCTAACAGTGATGTTTCCTCTCTCCAGCTCTCTACAACTACGATGCGAGGGGACCGGATGAGCTTTCCCTACAGATAGGTGACACCGTGCACATATTAGAAACATATGAAGGTAAACTGGAAAAGAATGCATTGAAAAACATTGTTTTTGCACTTGTGTTCCTTTTGTGTTTGTGACCTTATCTTCTTGAGTTATCAGGTGATGAATTGCCTATTTTCTTGCTAAAGGGCAAACCACATTATTCCTAATGAACCCAGAATTAACCAATGCTAGATGGGAATGAAGACGTGTGTGGTCGATACCTGGTGAATAACTATTCCCTTTTCTATGGAAGATGGATGTTCACACAGCTTTATTTGTATGGGTTAATTGTAGCATCTACCTACGTAAAAGACGTGATAGATGCTTTATGGATGCCCTCAGGTAATGCAGGAAAGAGCTTGCTGCTAGAAGAAGTTTAATCTGAATTTGAAAGTTACCTGGGTTCTAAATTATTTATGTCTTTCTTATAAGATGGGTACATGAGTTACAGTGCCATGGACTGATTTCAGGCTTGTCAGGTGCTTTGCTTGTTTTACTGTGAAGCTGTAGAAACACTACATGTACCAAAATCTTTCCCTCTTGATCTGTGTCAAAGGGAATTTGAATGTTGAGTTTGATAATCAACGGAAGGTGAAAATTGTCATAACACTTCTCAGCTCTTGCTTGATCCAGGACCGAGTCAAGCAAACTACAGCTCTTTCATTATATACTTGACTTGAGGCCTTATGGCACCCTGCAGTTTGGAGAGGTATAAGGAATGTAGAACTAAACTTAGTTTAAAATATTGTAATACATTTTGTCTTGTGGAAATGTGATTTACTTTAATATATGGATTTAATTTGTTTCTCTAGACATTGATCTTCTGGTGCCTCTGTGTGATAAATTTGGTTTAGGTATTGGCTTAATAGGATGGTTTTTATTGTGATATTTACTGAAACAAACAATACTGTTTCAACAGAAGTAACAAGCTCTACTCATCACTGTGCAAATGAACTTTGTCATTATTCCTAGGCTGGCATTTTCTTACAGAGCTCAACTTGCCAAATTTGACTTGAAGCAAAGTAATCTTTCCTCTATCTGACGTTATATGCTCTAATAAAAGTCTAATAATGCAAAAATTCACATGCAAATGGAATGAGTTAAATATTATGCAGCTTTGTACTTTTAATATATAAATAGATTTATTTAATGAATGTGGGAGAAACTCTGAATCCTGAATAGAGTACGTGAAACCATATGAAATGATGACTGCTGCCAGCTAAGTGGGACAGTGGATGTGACTCACTTCTCCCCTAGACTTGAATAATAAAGCCCTTCACACCCTCGTGGTTGTTTGGCTTCAAGCACATGGGATGAATTCATGTTAAAAGAAATGCAAATAAGTTAATGTTCTTCCAAACATGTCATACAATGATTACTCATTACGTACCTGCTGTGATGGGAAATTAGATGCCATAATTCTTATCTCCCTTGTTCACAGAGCTGCCATTATTAGGTAATTATTTGAGCTCTTTGATCTCCAAGTTCCTCTATATGGAATTTGAGTAGATTGTGCCCCAGGAGGTTTCAGGCTGTGTGTGATGGTGTCCAGGTGTGTGCCTGGGAGCTTCCCTGCCATTGATCCCATCTGTGTCAGGGTTGTGTTAGGCTGTGGTGGGATGGACCAAGCAGAAGAAAAATCCCCTTATAATAGAATCACAGAATCATTTAGGTTGGAAAAGACATTGAAGATCATTGAGCCCAGTGCAAAGGTGGGTGCCAGGAGGATGGTGCCAGACTCTTTGCAGTGGTGCCCGGCAACAGGATGAGGAGTAACAGCCATAAACTAAAACACACAAGTTTCACCTCAACATGGGGAAGAACTTCTTTATGCTGTGGGTGGCAGAGCACCGGAACAGGCTGCCCAGGAAGTTTCTCTCTCTGGAGACGTTCCAAACCTGCCTGGACACGTTCCTGTGTAACCTGCTTTAGGTGGCCCTGCCTTGGCAGGGGTTGGACTGGATGATCACCAGAGGTCCCTTCCAACCCAAACCATTCTGTGAAATCCACCGTTAAATAAGAATGTAATTTGAGCATGGACAGAAAAGTCTTTTAGAGAGTCAGTAATGCCTTTTTTGCTGATCATCTGTGATTCTGCTTCCCGAGTCTACGCCCTTTCCCTGTGTTTAAGGTTGTGGGGAGAAAACTGCCTTCTTTCATTGGTATCTGCTGTATTATGTATTTTGCTCTTGGCATCCTACTGTAGAATTGTTACTGTTTTGAAAGAGGTTTTTGAAGTAATGCTCAAGTAAGGAGTAGTTCTGAAGACATATAGGTGTCCATGGGCTTTGAAGTGGTAGATTGTGGGGTTTGTTTGTTTGTTTCTTGTTTTCCTTAAGTTCCTCTGAATCTGCAAGAAAATCTTATGGTAAATCCTTGCTCAGTTGGTCTACTCTCTGCAGATGAAAGATATTGAGAAGTTGGGAGGGCTTGGTCTCATGCCTAGTATAGAAGACCTATTTTAAGGACAGGCAGGTTTCTGTAGGATATCGTGTTGCTACCACATACTGGAATGGATTGCTAAGATGGACTTTGCTTATGTGTTTAAAATACTACTTATTTTTTACCTATGTGTAGAACTAATTTTGGAATTTGGTTTTTGTTACTAAAACATTTTAATGTTTTAAATTTGAATGAAAAACCACTCTGTTTTTTGCTCTGAATGCAGGAAAAAGCTTTTGTGACTCATTCAATGTGCGGGTCCTGTGAAGGGCTTCTTGAAAACAACCTGTATTTTTATAGGAGTTGAGATTCGAAATGAATGTGTGCATTTGAGCAACCTGCTCTAGTGAAAGGTGTCCTGCGCATGGCAGGGGGTTGGAACTGGATGAGCTTTAAGGTTCCTGCCAACACAAACCACTCTGATTCTATGATTTTACTGCTAAACCTTCAAGTTTCTGTTCTTCCAGGAACCAAAGAAAAAATAAAGTGACTTTCTTGAGTCACTGATGTTCACAGTTAAATTAATGTATTTCTATCAGGTAGGATTACAGACAACTTTACTTTTGAGATAAAAAACTTCCTGTCACTCCTCCTAATATGAGCCTTACAGGAAAAGCTGAACAGCAAAGCTTATGACTTCATAAATACCCTTCATCCTGCAGGAAAGAGGGACTGCATTTCATAGATATCCCAAAACACATATTTGCAATGTTCTGAATTGGCACTTGCCACATCTTTATTGTCTTAATTCTGTTTCTTTACATTATTTGGTGGAATGGGTGAAAGGGAGCATCTGATCAATAAATGTGGCTGATTAAGGTGAATAGCAATTAAATATAACAGTAAAGAAGCCTCAAAGCCAAGATTGAACTGTAATTTCTAGTGATGCTGTGGGGAGTTTGGGTTCCCAAATAAGTATTTTCAAAGAAGTTATTCCTGATTCTGTTGGAACACTTAGTTGTTGTTTGCAGGGTTTTAACCGTGTAGTAAATAGATGCATTGTTTGAGAAAAACAAGAGTAAATAGTTGAGTGTCTTGCAGCTTTAACAGACACAAATATTTCATTGGTCCCTTTTCTTCATTGGATGTTTATGGGGATGCGTTTTTCCAGCCATTACATCCCACAATATTTTTAAGGGTGAGGCTAGAAACCCTGTAACACATCAAGAAGCCACTTAAAAGCTCTGGTCACTTGAGAAGAGTGTTTCTGGCATCAGCCTGTTTTCCGATATGTCTGAAACCAAATTGGCTGTGAACAGAGTGAGGGGGATCTGGAGCTCTCTGCTGTGTGAGCGCCAGAGGCGTGTTGGACACCAGGTATTTGCCCTCTCTGCCCTCAGGCTTTGGGCTTTTAATTTATTATTATTTTTTTTCCATGATGTCCAAAACTGCTGAGGTTACAAACTGAAGAACTAAAATGAGGCAGAGTCACAGTGTACCTTGATAGGTGCATTAGGATACCTTCTCAGTGTCATTACAAGCTCACACATTCCTCTACCCCTTGCATTCTTTAGTGTTGAGGACTAGAGGCTGCTTGCCTAAAGCAGAGGCTATATTATGCTTGTATAATCCAAGAATAGTTTGTGTTGGGAGGGACCTTAAAGCTCATCCAGTTCCAAGCCCCTGCCACAGGCAGGGACACCTTTCACTAGAGCAGGTTGCTCCAAGCCCCTGTGTCCAACCTGGCCTTGAACACTGCCAGGGATGGGGCAGCCACAGCTTCTCTGGGAAAAGTCTGTGCCAGCACCTCAGCACCCTCACAGGGAAGAGCTTCTGCCTCAGAGCTCATCTCAGTCTCCCCTCTGGCAGGTTAAAGCCATTCCCCTTGGCCTGTCCCTACAGGCCCTTGTCCAAAGCCCCTCTCCAGGTTTCCTGGAGCCCCTTTAGGCACTGGAGCTGCTCCAAGATCTCCCCTTCAGGAGCCTTCTCTTCTCCAGGCTGCCTCAGCCCAGCTCTCTCAGCCTGGCTCCAGAGCAGAGCTGCTCCAGCCCTCACAGCAGCTCTGGGGCCTCCTCTGGCCTCGCTCCAGCAGCTCCACGTCCCTCTTGTGCTGTTGCCCCAGAGCTGGATCAGGACTGCAGGGGGGGTCTCCCCAGAGGGCAGCAGAGGGGCAGGATCCCCTCCCTCAACCTGCTGGTCTGACAACAAACTGTGTGTATGGCGTGTCAAAGGAAAAAATCAGTTTTCATAGGATCACAGACTGGTTTGGGTTGGAAAGGACCTTAAGATCATCCAGTTCCAACCTCCCTGCCATGGGCAGGGATGCCTCACACTAGTCAACATCTTTAATTCATGTTTGTGAGGGAGTTGGTTGGTTTCGTAGTGGCTGGCTGTCTGTGAAAGAGAGCTGCCCTCATCTTACAGGTGGGGAACTAAGAAATGAAGTAGTTACGTTTTGGCTAGTTGATTAGAGATGACTTCTTGTGTTTAAATGACATTGCCCTTGTATGTGCATGGTCATGGCAAGACTCAGCACCTCCAGTTGGATCAGTGAGAGTTAGCTCTCTGAAATTGAGCTCCCCACCGTATAGCTACAGGCTAGACACCCAGCAAGAACTCCATTTAGGTGGTGGCTGCCAGCGAGGAGCCTGGTTGGACTTGCTTGGCCGCATTAGGACCTTGGCGATGAGTAAGAGCGCAACCAGTTCTCCAGGGCAGATTTCGGCTGCTTTCATATCTTCAGTATCTTGTAGCTCTTGCTGCTTGCTACAAAGAAAGAAGAGTGGTGAGGAGCTTTCTTTGCTATGTCGCTTTTTAATCTGCAGGTGCAGTGCAATGTCCTGAGTTAGCAGAGAAGATGGGATGGGAGAAATGAGGTGGAAGAGATAATGATTGATTGTTCTTTAGTTTGTACAGTGTGTTTGATCAGAATCATGGTGTTTATCAGTTAAGACTCCAGAACTTCAAAATGTCGGTGTATTCATATAAAACTGAGGGAATTTAGTGATTTAATAGGATTGAAATCTCTGTATGTCTGTGGAGGAAGTCCTAGCAGAAATACTTTGCCTTCTTTGCACCTGAGCCAGAAACTGCATGGTGGTTTCAGCAACAGTTTTGTCCTCTGGAAGGAATGAGAGTGTGAGAGGTGAGGCTATTGCAGCCTCTGTAGGGAAGCGAGTTGTGATGGTTGTAGGCACCAGGTTAAAGATGACAGCACAAAGCATTCCCAAGGGATCACAGAGGTCAGGCTTCTGATGCAGCATGAAGGTGATGAATCATTTCACCTTTTGCTACTGGAGAGCAGACTGAAAAATCCTGTCTGCTTGAGACTTTAATTTGTGTTTTTAGTCCCAGAGTGCAGATAATGAATTTATCAGCATGTGTTGTCTTCCTTAAGCATTTCTCCTGCCCTGCTTGTTATCACGAGTGGGACTGTAGTCTTCACTTCTGCTTTGCAATCCCCCCCCCATGTTCATCTCTGGAGAGGGATGCTTTGATGTACAAAACCCCATTTTTCAGCACTAGAGGGGGTGGTTTTGCACCCAGGTTCAGTTCTCCAAAAGCTGCAGAGGGCTGCTCTGGTCACCTGGGGAGTTCCCTTGGGTGCTGGACAGGCAGGAGCAAGATATGGCACAGCCAAACTGAAATACAGGATAGCCCCAGTGCAGATGTGCAAGTGAGCTGGTGCTGGACTGGGAGCAATGTAGAATCATAGAATCATGGAATAGTTAGGGTTGGAAAGGACCTTAAGATCATCTAGTTCCAACCCCCATGCCATGGGCAGGGACACCTCGCACTAAACCATGTTGCCCAAGGCTCTGTCCAACCTGGCCTTGAGCACTGCCAGGGATGGAGCATTCACAACTTCCTTGGGCAACACATTCCAATGCCTCACCACCCTCACCGTAAAGAACTTCTTCCTTATATCTCATCTAAACTTCCCCTGTTTAAGTTTGAACCCATTACCCCTTGTCCTACCACTACAGTCCCTAAGGAAGAGTCCCTCCCCAGCATCCTTATAGGCCCCCTTCAGAGACTGGAAGGCTGCTCTGAGGTCTCCACGCAGCTTCTCTTCTCCAGGCTGAACAGCCCCAACTTTCCCAGTTTGTCTTCATACGGGATGTGCTCCAGCCCTCTTATCATCCTCATGGCCAGAATCATGGAATGGTTTGTGTTGGAAGGGACCTTAAGGCTCATCCAGTTCCAACCCCCTGCCATGGACAGGGACACTTTCCACTAGAGCAGGTTGCTCCAAGCCCCATCCAACCTGGCCTTATCCCACTACCCTCACAGTGAAGTTCATCTCATCTGCTTTCCCTGGCACAATATCTCCCATGAGGCAAAACAACTGTTGTTTGTAAGGTTTTGTGTTTGCTTTGGTTATCCAGTTGTGCTGAAGTGTGATGGCTGCAGAAACACTGAAAGCTATAATGGTGATTGCTTGCAGATGTGTCCTGAACTTGGGAGCACAATAAATGGGACAGTTTTCCAGACTGCCTGGTAGTGTGGCACTGGCTGAATGATGAGGCAGCATTGGGGGTGCCGTGGGGTGGATGTTTGCTGCTTCATGCTGAATTAGGGCTGTAGGGCTCCATGCTTTCATATTTTGATATGTGAATCATAAATCCCAAAGTATCCTTGTTTTCTGCTGAGATGACAAACAGCTGATCCACATTTGGAAACTTGTAATTTCTGGGACTGAAATAGGTTTTAACTTTACAGAAGTGTACTGATTGACTTGTTTGATTTTAACACTCTTCAGTTGGTTTTGTTTTACATTGGTAAATTGTAATTAAAATTAAAGGAATGACAATTAAACACACAATGGAAAATGCCATCTTTGTCATGTCTTTTCCATCAGTTTGATTTTTTTTTTTTTAATAGCTTCTGAGACGACTTGTTTTAGCCAGGATATTAATCCTGCAGAGGGTTTGAATTCAGATGAGATGTGCATGTTGGTGGGGGTGAAGCATGATCAGAAGCCATGTTAAGGTGCTGCGAAGCCACAGCTGGTAGGTGACATTAATGACCTTTTTAATGCTTTCTTCCCTTTTTTTTCCCCTCCTAGGTTGGTACAGAGGTTATACACTACGAAAAAAGTCCAAGAAGGTAAGTGTTGACAGAGTGGAATGCTCATTTTCCTCTTGGGTAGAGATGTGTTATGGCATTGGGTGTGTTGCTGTAATGGAGATCTTGACGTATGTTATGGCACGGCATGGGAACTATTCACTGTGTGTCTGCTGATCTCTCCTACCTACCTGTGTCACAACCTCTTGTAAATGTGAATTTAAGTTAATTGTAACTTATTTCAGGCCTAAAATCCGTGTTGGATATCTATTTTGTACGATTTAAGGGTATACATATGTACAGCTACTATAGATGGCTTGATGCACCTCAGCTTTTTTGCCTTTGCCTCAGTAAGAAGTTCAGAACTTTAATGTTCCGGTTGATCTGTTTAGAGGCTGCCACTTTGCTTTGCTGTCCGTTAAATAGTGTGTTACTCGTAAAACACAATTGCATCTTAGAAAGCGATATGGGGATCTACATTGTGATTTTTCAGGGGGAATAATCTTTTCCAGTGTAATTTTGCCTCGTTGGTAGACTTTCAGTGTACATGAAGGGTTGCTGTTATAGCAGCCTCGCTGAAATAAAAAGAAACATCACAAATACTGGTTGTAACATTGTGTTTTAGTTTTTGAGTGTTTTCCTTTATAGTAGTAATTAACCAGAATTAAATGACTTCTGATTCTGCTTCTTTTTCCACTTCAAATAAACCACTTGAAATGTAATGTTTGCCTACAGAGGTGCATTTTGAGTTGCGCCTGCATGTCTAGAAGTACAGAGCTGAGTTGTGTGGTTCGTCCCACCCATTTCCTACCCAGGCCTCTTCTATTCTATTTTGATATTTTCTTTTCTTGGAAATACACTAAATTTCTTATGCAGTGTATTTCATGAACATGCCTTGTGCAGCCTAAGAAGCAGTTAGGCATTCTTCTTGGCTTAAATGAATCCCACGTGTTGCTGCATTTGTCTGACTGCTGCTAAATGTAGTGATTTCTTTCTTTTACTGGGATAAAAAGAGTCAGCCCCAGCTCCTACCCCCTAGTTTTTGTAGCTTTCTAAGACTTTGTCTTCATGTTCCCATAGCAGGGGGTTGAAACTACATGGCCTTTAAGGTCCCTTCCAACCCAAACCAGTCTGCGATTCCATGATAAGAAAACTGAACGACTGCCCTGAAGGATGAGGTGTAGGAATTTACTTTCTCGGCATGGCTTGAGATATTTTTTGACTTTGATCTTACACTATTTTGAAAATATTATTGTATTTCTGGAATCTTGATTAATTTAGAACATTTTTTTCAAGGAAAGCAGTTCTGGTGTTTTGCAGTTGTCTGCAAAGAGGTTTTTGGCTCGTAGCACTTGTAACGATAGGTTGGCGTTAGGACATACTATGTTATGTATAAGAAAGCTTGGTTAGATCTGAGGAAAAGCAAGCAGCAGACCTGGATTACAGGCAAAATGTAATTTTGAAGTTAAACATATGTAAAATCCTCTCTTTCACACTTTCAAATGGAAATCTGCCTTAATTTTTATAGTATATATCATCCAGGGACCTGGAGAATAGTGACAAACTCTATCTTGAACTGGGGGAGAAAACACCCCTTTGCAAGGCCACTTATTGACAGGGCATCTTCTGTTTTCTTCAATAGAGTGAAGAAGGGATTAAAACCACTTAAGTTTGTGTTTGGTAAGGGTACAATTACAGCTTGTTGAAAGAACATGCAAACAAAACTTAAATGTACATTAAAAAAAACCCAGACCACCCAACACAACTGTTCTGATGCTCAAGA
This sequence comes from Strigops habroptila, assembly GCF_004027225.2. Lineage (NCBI taxonomy): Eukaryota > Metazoa > Chordata > Aves > Psittaciformes > Psittacidae > Strigops > Strigops habroptila. The sequence goes on from NC_044281.2 coordinate 80,154,674, forward strand.
GGATGCAGACTTGGCAATGTGTCTTGGCATATTTTTAGGTAATAGACACAATATGTTATGTGTAACTTATTTAAAACATCTTTTTTCCTCTCTCTCCCTCTCAAAGGGCATTTTTCCTGCCTCCTATATACATCTTAAGGAAGCAATAGTTGAAGGCAAAGGGTAAGTTTGATTTGAAGATAATAAGCATCGATTTTCCTCTTTTTATAAATGTAATTTTGGTGTATTATCAGATAGTTTACACTTGTTCCCAGTCAGTTAAAGAGCTGATGGTGAAAATGTGGGTGTTTCTTTTTGGAAATGCTTTAAATTGGTAACTCACCTCAAATTTGAAGGTGCTGTCATCGCCAGTACTTCTGGCTAGCGCTGTCCTTAGCTGCATTGTCATATCGTTGAGCTAAAGCATAACTGGGTCTGTATTAATGTGCATGTTTTGGAAGAATTAATAATTTACCACTTTTCTTTACAACATTTATTGCTCTCTGGACTGAGAATTCCCTACATTAACTTCCTCCACTCCCTGCCTCCTGCTGTAGTTCTAACTTCAGTTTTCCCAACTTCTTTCATCTTCCATCCCTTGAGTCTTACACCTTTTGCTTGGTATATTGAGAGGCCTTTGATATGAGATACCTTCCTTTTATGCAGGTGAAATTTGAGTAGTTTCTAAATTCCCTCTTCAATACATGTTGTAGACTGGACTCCTCACAGAAAGCCATTATCCAGACATTGCTTTCTGACCTACCAAGAAGTGCTGTTGAATTGTTCATTTTATGATTCTCCTGCTTCTGATGTGTGTGACACTAAATAGTTTGGGCTGTTTTTTCTTGCTTAACAGCTCTTAAAGTTGGATGTTTATATATCAAAACAGCTTTTCTGGACAGGCATGTAAAAGTTTGCAACATTGATAGAAAAATCTAGTTAAAAAACAAGGAAAAAACCTCCAAACAAATCCCAGGGAAAATAAAAAGTGGAGTGAAATTAATAAATAATTAGTCAGGAAATGGAGTGAAACAGGATTGAAATATTGTATTCCTTTGTGCCTGATTTATTTTTATACACTGTTAAATATGCAAATGATAAAACTACTAATCATGAGATTGCTGCATAATGACATCTTTCTTGCTGATTACAGAACTGCCTTTAAGTACCCTACTTGTGAAATATTAAAAGATCTAGCTGTTGTTTCTTACTTTCATGGCACATCATTCCAAAACAAGTTGCACAGAAACTCAATGGTGATGACTTCCATGCTTAATTTTCTTTGCAAGACCAATATTATGGAAAACAATTGCACATTAGTCTCAGGGCACTGTTGGTTGTTGCATATGTTTGGTTGCTTCTTGGAAAATCAGTATCTCAATAACAAATGGTATGGTGAGGTGTGCCTAGATATCCTCATCTTGAGAGTACAGAAATTAGGACATGGAGGGGAAAGTGTGAGCTCCATAGCATAGTATCAGTCCACCAAAGTACTATTCCCATCACGTGGCAGTGCTGGTGTACTCTGCTTCTCCTATATCTGATAATGCATTCTTTTTTACCTGGAGTACTGTGTTAAGCTCTGGGGCAACATCACAAGAGGGACGTGGAGCTGTTGGAGCGAGGCCAGAGGAGGCCCCGGAGCTGCTGTGAGGGCTGGAGCAGCTCTGCTCTGGAGCCAGGCTGAGAGAGCTGGGCTGGGGCAGCCTGGAGAAGAGAAGGCTCCTGAAGGGGAGACCTTAGAGCAGCTCCAGTGCCTAAAGGGGCTCCAGGAAACCTGGAGAGGGGCTTTGGACAAGGGCCTGTAGGGACAGGCCAAGGGGAATGGCTTTAACCTGCCAGAGGGGAGACTGAGATGAGCTCTGAGGCAGAAGCTCTTCCCTGTGAGGGTGCTGAGGCACTGGCACAGACTTTTCCCAGAGAAGCTGTGGCTGCCCCATCCCTGGCAGTGTTCAAGGCCAGGTTGGACACAGGGGCTTGGAGCAACCTGCTCTAGTGGAAGGTGTCCCTGCCCATGGCAGAGGGTTGGAGCTGGATGAGCTTTAAGGTCTCTTCCAACACAAACCACTCTGGGATTCTGTGATTTTTACCTTACAAATTTATAAGCAATGTTGCTTTCAGCGCTGTCATCATTGAATTGTCTTTAGAAATCAAGAGTTCCTTCTGTAGAGTGATCCTGCCACCCTACCCAAAACTGCTACTTAATTAAAACTTTTTTCTCTCCCTCTTAAGACAACATGAAACAGTCATACCCAATGAGCTCCCCTTGATTCAGGAGGTTACCACAACGCTGCGGGAATGGTCTATAATATGGCGCCAATTATATGTTGTAAGTATCAGTATAAACCATATTCTGTTGTAAATGTTTTATTAGAAGTGTGATGGTTTGGAAGGTATAGTGAGAAGTATGTGACGGAACTATTAATGAAATTCTACTTCTTTTCCTGTTCTAAAGCCTACTCTTAGTGCTGAAAAGCTGTTTAGCATCTATTTTAAGGCAGAAATCTCAGTAGTGTTTCTTTTGATTGTTTTCTCAAATACTGTGTGTTCCTTTTGCAGAATCAGTTTTTTAGAGTGTTGCCTTGATCTAGCAATAATTTGAGCAATTATGGTCCATTTTTCCTAGGGTACTATTACACTGAAGAAGTTGGATTTTTAAGATGTATACAGATCTGGAAAAATCTGATGTAGAATTGTATTATAGAGATGAAAGGCAGTTCTTAAGGTTGTTGGTCTGTGTTAGGAAAAGGTTGAATAGTTGACCTCAAATTTGTGGGTACAATCTTGTGCCTTTGAAAAGGCCTTTTACCTTAGTATTGTATTTGAAGTTGATTGTTCTCAGCTTATCCTGACTGTAAGTCACCTATCTGACTATTTTCACATGCTTCAGTTCCAAGCACATAAGAATTACTGTTAGAAATTTATAGCAATAAGCATTTGCATTGATAGTATCTCGGATGTGATAATAAAGATACAATAGCCATTAAACTACACACATGAAAGTGCTTGTAAGGTTTAAATAGTGTTAATATATGCTTAAAAGTACAGTTCAGATGTAAACCAGCAGCATGCTGTAGAATGTGAGGTACCATAGCTCAGACTACTCATGCTCTCATTGTAAGGTCACTGTAACAAGATAATGGGAACATGGAAAGTCTCGTGTTTAAAGTAAGGTTTAATGCCAAGTCTGTTTCCTCTGAATACGTTTGAAATCTTCTATTATAAAAGCTCAAGCTGTGTAATGAAGGCATTAACTGGAAATTAAGATGTGTGTGTTGACTAATGTGGCTTTTGATCGTGTCCATGAAAATAAAGATTAAAAATGCTGGAAGTGATGTAGTGTTGCAGTAGATAAGGTGAAGGATGATTTACGAAGAGAAGCAAATTAATATATTAGAGAGCTTTGATGTGATGTAATACTAGAGAGGTCATGTGTTGAGGGGCAAGGAAGAGGTCGATGGCAGAAGCAAACCAGGAGAAGCAGAATCCAGAGGGGGGACTGAAAACAGCTTTGCCCTCAGTTCCACTGCTGTGTGCTGCTGAGGACAGTGAGGGTTACATTTTGACCCTGATGTCGTCTTGTGGGGATTATCCTGAGTATGAAATCTGTTATTGCTTAATGTCAGAGAAATACCACTTGCAGAACTGTACAAAGCTTGGTTGTGGTGCACATACAATAAGGAGGAACAGCAAAGAGACATCGTTAGGAGTTTTCTTCCCAAGACTTGTGTGTGGTTTTGGTAGCAGTAACTGTTAGGAAACTGTAAAATTCCCTTGGTGTGGCAATTGGTTGTTCTAAGCATTAATGCTTATCTCATTTGTCATGCATTTACCTCCATGAAGACACACGAACAGCTAAAAGATACTTCAGCAGTGCTGGTAACTTTGAATTCAAGAGCATGCAAGGTGTGAGGCTACCAGTGGCATCAATTTGGTAGGAGGAAGGGTTCCAGTCCCTGTTACAGCTTTAGTTGGAGTAGCTGGATCACTTAATGAGTTTATAGTATGTATCTCAAGGATATCTGTTAGATTAATTGAATGTGGCTAGTGGCCAAAAAGAGCATTGGTGCCCTGGGATTGCCTCTACAAGGGAGATTTGGTTTACTGGGGACAGCTGGTTTCAAACTGGTCACTCTGCAGACTAAAGAGATATTCTGTGTTATCCACATCAGTACCAGAAGTCATTAAATTACCACGTTTATTCCTTTATTCAGTTTGTAATTGTGCTTGAATATTGCATAGACATTGTTTTGCTTTTCAGATAGCAGAGGATGTGGCATGTTCTTTCTCTCACTGGTTTACGATTGCCTGCAGCATCGAAAATCATGAAACTCTTTCCCATTTGGATGTGTCTGTATTTAGCTTCCAGCCATATGTGCCTGTTGTGTCTTTCTCTGCTACATTGAAGAGCTTTTAATAACGGGTATTTTCTCTCTGTGAAGGTTCTCGTGCTATAATCAAATCAGCTTTTGGATAATCTGAACAGACTGAAGTCTTTAAGTTTCACAGTTAGATATTTCCCCCTCCTGAGTCCCTGAGTCGTTATAGTCTTTTCCTGCACCTTGTGTGGTTTTTTGTTGTCTTTTATACATAGTGGAGAGCTTTATTTTAACTATTCCAGTTGTTCTCAGTCAGATAAGGCCCAGGTATAGCCTGAATGAAAGATAGCTGCGTGTAGCCTGAATAATTCCTTGATGTAGGGTGTTTAGAAAGATGTATTCTTTTTAAGAGTGTATTGAACTAATGGCTTAGATTTGGAGGGTTATGAAGGCAGTAAGAGAGTCTGCTTCTGGGTAAGATCAAAGCATTCAGAGCCTCTGCATTGTCTTTGTCCTGACATCTTTCACAATAAAAATAGGAAGGCTGTTGTTCTGCAACTTCTGTTTTGCATGGTATTGTTTGTTTGAGGCAAAACTGTTGCCTCTATGCACTGCCCACAGCATTTTGTGGTTGAAGATTTGATCTTTTGTTTTCAAATGCATGTGTGTATGGGCATGCATGTAGAAAACACTCTGGAAAACAGGGTATTTCCATTCTAAGTCTGGAACTTTATCTTCTTGTGTCCTAGTTTAGCTGAATGTTGCCAAGGAAAGTGTGTGTGTGCTGCTGGCGTGATTTAATACCATTGTTCCAGCCTTTATAAACAAGTGAGGTACTTAACTTCATAAAGGTTTAGTGCTTTCCTGGTTTTTCACTTTCCCTCAGCTGTTACCTGTGGACTCATAAGATGCTGATGCACTCGGCATTACACACTGAGGCATTTCAAAGTGTTATTCTGAAGGTTTAACCAGGGAGAAGGATTCTGTAATCTGTTGCAGATGGAGTATGGCAGAACTTGAGCCTCTTCCTTTTAAAATACATAGTTTTTAGTCCTGTTCTACTCCGTATAGAGGGTCACTGAAGAAAGTTGCTCTCTGAACCAAGAAAACGGTAGCTTTTCTTCGAATGCCTGTTCTGAATACAGTATTACTCAGGTTTTTAAGGTAACACACACAAGCATTTACACTTATTTAGACACCTAAAGCAGAGTGTAAGACACTGTTCAGTGTTCTGTGCTATAGAAAAGCTCCTATTTTAGAGCTGTTTGTAGACTCTTACCCTTCTGAATTCATATTTTACAATGGCAATCTAATATATGCATTTAAAAGGTGTTCACTAGACTTCAGAACTAACTTCCACCCATCTTCTTCCTCCAAACAGCAGGATAACAGAGAGATGTTTCGCAGTGTGCGGCACATGATATATGATCTTATTGAGTGGAGATCTCAAATACTCTCTGGCACCCTACCCCAAGATGAGCTCAAGGAACTGAAAAAGAAAGTGACAGCCAAGATTGATTATGGCAACAGGTTTGTGAGTAGTGTTTTCCATGTGTTGATGCTTAAAACCAAATCAGTTTGTGTGATATGCATTAACTGTCAATGACTTCTTGCAGGATTCTTTTATTCCTCTATTTATGGAGGTGTAATGGTGTATTAACAGTCCTGTTATAGCAAGATAAAGAATGAAGTTGATATAGCATGTTTTCTACGATACATATAGATTAGAAATTATAGTATGTAAAGTGGAATCCATATATAACTCTTTTCCTTCATGACATTATCAATTTGATTTTGGCAAGAAGCTGTAATTTTTAAGGTCAGTTGAAAAGTGCAAGCATTGCCTCCATTCAAAATACAATTTAAACTGGCTTCTGCAGCATCAACAGTTGTTGCCTTCTCAACACCACCAGCTGCATGTGCCCTGAAGTCACTTAGCTCTAATGTGATGTTGAAGGATTTGGCTCAGAAATACCATTTAAGCTCATTGTTCCTCTACTTACATAGTAGCCAGCTTGTACCAGAAGATTAATAGGCAGATTTGATAAAAGAAAGTGTCTATTTAACAGAAGAGAATGGAAATTGTGAAGGAAATACCCAAAAAGACAGCAGTATGGGTTGGATATGTTGTTAATTCAGATATATTAACTCTCCAGACAGTGGTCTAGATCTAAGCAAGGTTCTTGATTTAAATACAAGTTTTAGGTTCCAAGTTCTCTAGATACATTTATGACTTTGCATTTTGATTGAAAATGAGATCTCATATCTCACTCTTCAATCAGGGAATTGCTTGAAGCAGTATTTTGAATACTGAGGGACACTGTTGTAGTACTGAGCACCTGGGGACTGAAAAAGTTTTTGGCTATCCAGTCTTTAACTCCCTTGTGATGTAAATAACTCATCAGATTTCAGCTATTGGTGCTTTATTCCTTAAAAAGTGCCAAATTTCACTATTTCTATTCATCTGCTTTACCAGTAAAAGCTGTGACTAAAGCCAGAAATATTAAAATATCATCAGTAACTGCATTCACTCAGTAATTATCATCCATAATCCAAGATATGGACTCTCGTACCTCAGTCGACAATTAAACCAGATGTTGTTGATGATATTAGTTTGGCTACTGGATTTTACCATCTGCCTAAGAAGTTGGTTAAAGTTACTCTGAACAGCCTCCAGATGCTCAGCGTTCAAGTACAATGGCACATCTTGTGCTGTGCTTTATATTCCTAATGTGCTGTTGGACTAAATAAGTGATCAGAACATTCTCTGTGGAGAGAAGTGGATTTGAACTTGTGAGTAAATTCATGTCTGAAAGATATCATGTTTTTGATGTGGTCCTACGTTCACTTTTGTCTAAAATAAGCAGGAACGAAGAAATTTTCTCTTTAGCAGGGACTCTAGTGATAGGACAAGGGTTGATGGGTTTAAACTGAAACAGGGAAAGTTCAGGTTAGATTTAAGGCAGAAGCTCTTCCCTGTGAGAGTGCTGAGGCGCTGGCACAGGGTGCCCAGAGAAGCTGTGGCTGCCCCATCCCTGGCAGTGTTCAAGGCCAGGTTGGACACAGGGGCTTGGAGCAACCTGCTCTAGTGGAAGGTGTCCCTGCCCGTGGCAGGGGTTGGAACTGGATGAGCTTTAAGCTCCCTTCAACCCAAACCAGGCTGGGATTCTATGATTTCAATATCCAGACAGAATGAATTCATTATGTGTTTCATAAATGTTTTCTGATCTAATCATATCCTCACTTTTCCTGTTTTGTGAAGTACTGGTTTGTAAATCAGATATTTTGTTTCTATAAATAAAGGCAACAGTTTCACTGCATGTTGTCAAAATAACTGAGGAAGTAAAACAAGGTCTTAGGAATTTGTATTTATAATGTTTTTCTGAAATTGGGTCAGGTAATTTTGTTGTGAAAACATCTGTTCAGTTGCAAAAAATCTGTAACTGGGACACTTAGGAAAAAACTTCTAAATCTTTCCAAGCATCATTTGCAAGGATAAAACAAAGACATTAAATCAAAGGAGGGTTCCCTTCTATTTATTCAATAGTCTGTGCAAATATTTGTGTCCTCTTGGTGTGTGGTAGCCTGGGTCATTGGTCTCTCTGAACTTCTGAGCCCCTTTTCCTGTGGTCCAGGCTGGTGTCTTCTGTAGAAGGACTCTGCTTTTGTTCATCCCAGCTGGCAGTCACCAGACCAGTGGTCCATGTGTCTCTCTCCTGCTGTGGCTGCTGTCCAGGAACCAGTAGTAGGGAGGAGCAAGATGATTTTGGCTGTTTATGTGTTTGACTTTGAAACCGTTTTCTCACTAGAAAATTCATCTGGGAGCTTGGTGACCCAGGGATGCTTCAAAGTGTTTTGTGACTTTGCCCAGAGAAGCTGTGGCTGCCCCATCCCTGACAGTGTTCAAGGCCAGGTTGGACACAGGGGCTTGGAGCAACCTGATTGAGTGGAAGGTGTCCCTGCCTGTGGCAGGGGGTTGGAACTGGATGAGCTTTAAGGTCCCTTCCAACCTTAAAGCTCATCCAGTTCCAGCCCCCTGCCACGGGCAGGGACAACCTTAAAACCTGTCTGGGATTCTGTGATGGGGTCCCGTTAATGTGTAGAGCTTAGGAGGTGTTTCTTAACAAGCTGCTGCCTGCACTCTGCAACTTGAGTGTTGTTAATCCACTATTGAATTAATGCAGTGCAATGAATTGGAGGGGTTTGTATATTGGCCCTGCTTAAGGCTTTTTTTAACACCTCCAGGCTTCCCTCTTGTCAGGGAGGGCATGGAGTGATCCTCTAACTGCATGAAGCATTTCTTCATCTGCCATAGCCCCTGTTCTTAAGTGATGAAGTTCTTAAGTGGGTTATATCCAAAGGGGACTTATTCTCAGATAAACCACTTACCTCTGTATGACTTACCAGACACTGCAAGTTTGATTTAAGGTCATTCATCAAACACATTTCAAACCCAAAGTTACAGCAGCTCCATCGTGAGAGGCGACTACAGAGTTAGAGGAAGAAAATAGGGACCGTGGTTTGGAACAGAAGTGAAGAGGTCAGGCTTGGGGACAATAGACAGGGAAATGCAGAGCAGCCTAGACCTGGTTATTTTATCTTTGGTTCTGCTGCCAGCACTGGACTAGTGTGGAAAAATGTGAAGGGCCTTTCCTAAGGCTGGGTTTGATTATGGCACAAACCTCCCTCTCTGCAGAAGGTAATCACAGACCTTAACACCCCGCTGACAGAAATCTGGCTCTGCTTTAAATAAAGGGAAACAAAGTGTGTTTGCTTGTATCTCATAGGTGTTTACTAAAACATGAATATGCCTGCTTTGGAGGAGAGTGTGGAGTGGGATCAAATGAACTTAACGTGTGGTGTTTCTGTAGTGGTTGGTTGTCCAAACTGTCAGATGAATCAAGACGAGGAGACAAATTCAGTTGTTTAAAGATATGATTTCTCCAGATCTTATGCTGTTACATTTGCAGGGATTCTTTCTGTGCTGTGGAGAAAAAATGACTTCCAGCCAGGGATGGTTATCTCTGGGGTTGGTGACATGTTAAATTGATTTACCAGGTATTAAATAGCATTTTTCTACCATGTTTCAGGTGGGCATGACTTTGTTAAACACATGTTAACTAAGTGTTAACTTAGCACATGAGATTTTCAAGCACTTACATGAGCACTGTTAATTCACAAGCATGTATTTTGTTTGGTTAGAATTCTTGATTTAGATCTGGTGGTCAGAGATGAGGATGGCAACATTTTGGACCCAGAGCAGACCAGCACCATTAGCCTGTTCAGAGCACATGAAATTGCTTCCAAGCAAGTTGAGGAGAGGCTACAGGAGGAAAAGGTAAGATTCGCTACACACTATAGCTTTTTCTTTGAGATGTGGGATTGTAAACTAAGTGACTTATTTTTAGCGTTGGTAACGAAGAATTGATATGTTTATGAAGAGCTACCAGGCTTAATAATTCTGTAACAACTTGTATGTCTTGGGCTGTTTAATTGTCTGTCTCATCCTTTAAAGGGATTAGTAGAATTTATTGATAAGACCTATATCACTAAGTTGACTACATTGGTAGATGGATATCAGACACATGTAGCAGGTTTGTATGTTAGGTTGTCATGAGAGTTTATTTTAAAGAATCAAGTAGAATAATGTTCTCTCGTCTGTATGATTTCTGCATGCCAATCCAGAAAATCTGTTTGTTGAAATACAAGGGGCAAGTTCAAATGACTTTAACCTGCCAGAGGGGAGATTGAGATGAGCTCTGAGGCAGAAGCTCTTCCCTGTGAGGGTGCTGAGGCGCTGGCACAGGGTGCCCAGAGAAGCTGTGGCTGCCCCATCCCTGGCAGTGTTCAAGGCCAGGTTGGACACAGGGGCTTGGAGCAACCTGCTCTAGTGGAAGATGTCCCTGCCCGTGGCAGGGGGTTGGAACTGGGTGAGCTTTAAGGTCCTTCCAACACAAACCAGTCTGGGATTATTCTGAAGACATTCTCTGACTTGACTGTTCCACTTCTTTGCAATTCAAATCCTTATTTTTAAAAGGAAGCACATTGCTGTTGTAAGGAGTCCTGCCTGTGTCAGCAGCAGTTAGTGGAGCATGGTATTCCTGAGGAGATGCTCATGGGTGCATTAGTGCAACGTAATGAGTTACTGTGCCCTGTTGAGTTGTAATGGGCTATACACACAGTTGCAGGCCTTACCAAACTTGGTGTAGAAATACACCAGTTTAGGCGGAGTTTAAAGTACTGAATTTTTGCATCCAGATTTGTTTATTCATCCTTGCCGCAGACAGTTTCTTTCTCCTCCCATGTGCATTCTGCCCCTTCCCTATATAAAGTAGCTTGTGGTAAGTTCATGGGAGCTAAAGTCTGAGGGGTGGGTAACCTGTGGAATATACCTTCAGGTATATTTAAGGCTTTATTAGTTCCTCTACTTGTTTAGCTCTTTTTAATAAGCGAAGACATCTTCTTCCCCCCTTCTTTCCCTTTCTCCTTATGGTGGGAGGCACTTCAAGACAGATCCAGAAAATGCAGTCTGTAAATCCTGATTTAAACAAAGATCACACAACTAGGCACCCCACAGAATCCCTCCTCCTGTCTGAAGGGTTTTAGGAAAGGTTTATAGGCGTTGGATATTTGTTAGGCTGACTTAAACTCTAAGTTTCTTCTATTCTTGAATTACAGTCCCAGAAACAGAATATTGATATCAACAGACAAGCCAAGTTTGCTGCCACTCCTTCATTTGCTTTATTTGTAAACTTAAAAAATGTAGTCTGTAAAATAGGAGAAGATGCTGAGGTCCTGATGTCGCTGTATGATCCGCTGGAATCAAAATTCATCAGGTTAGTGTACTCCCTAATCTGTGCTTACTCAGTGGTAATAGTGAGGTGGTTTTGTGAAATGAGAAGGCTTATGAAAGTCAAATATCTGTGAGAGGCATAGGACAGGGTCACCTGGGAAGCAGCTGTGCAGCAGCTCTTTGTCGTGTTCAGCACAGCATCAAGCAAATCCTCTCACCTTGGGTATGTTTCAGGGTCGCGCTGTTCCTCCTCGCGCTGTGCCTGTGGTTCCCCATGTGCAGAGCTTAAAAGAGACATGAACACACCTGCAAGGCCGTGTGCCCTCACTTAGTAGCAGCCTTGGCACTACTCAGAGTTTGATTTCTACATCCCCTGCTTCCTTAAAGAGATTCTTACACTTTGTTGCTTGCTTTTTATAAGTGATACCCGCAAAGGGAAATATCAGCTCTCCTCTAAGTAAATACTCATTAGTTTAGGATAAGTAGATTGGGTTTAAAATGGTCTTCTGTAAATTTTGAAGTTGATTGCAATGCTTATGTTCAAGGAAGCCATTTAAACAAAGACTCCTCAAACTATTGTTCTTTCAGTGAAAACTACTTGGTGCGATGGTCAAGCTGTGGACTCCCTAAAGACATAGACAGATTGCATAACCTGCGAGCAGTGTTCACTGTAAGTGCGTGTGCTGGGTTCAGCTGGCAGATTGTAAAGCACTGGTTTTGTAGTGAGTAACTGGGGAATGTAGTGACCTGTGTGTAAACAGCGCAGAGTTACCTCTGCAGGCCATGAGCACGGAGAAGGCTCATGTGAGACACTTCTCATAAGTGACCACTAAATATTCTCAATGCCTGGCCAACCCCAAAGTTGCTCTTTGAAGTTTTAACTTGCTAGAAGTGATTTGGCCTCTGAAGCAATTAATTTACACAGAAGTCAAGATAAAATGCTTAAGTACTGTTACAAGAATTTCTTTACTCTGGGAACAGTTTTGCCCTGGTGCTAGAGGATAGCATGGCAAATTCTGAGCAGCAAACTTTTTGCCTATTAAAATAGATCTTGAAATTCAATTATAAAGTAATCTGAAGAAACTGCTATTTCTAGGACCTGGGCAGCAAAGACCTGAAAAGAGAGAAGATCAGTTTTGTCTGTCAGATTGTGCGAGTGGGCAGAATGGAGCTGAGGGACAACAACACGAGAAAACTGACTTCTGGGCTGCGGCGACCTTTTGGAGTTGCAGGTAACTGGGTGTGCTGTATCTGTCTATATCATGTTGTATTCTTACATAGAAAATGAGGTGTGAAACTCTTGTGGGGTTGAATAAACTCAGAATTGTTCCAAATTTAACCAGACTGATGGCTGTACTGTATTGTATTGTAGTGTAGCCTCTAGAACCCGTGTTAGCTAGAGATGCCAAAGTTACTTGCAATATGTTACTCTGTAGAAAACATCTGAAATTGCACAGTTAATAATTCTGTTCCTCTTTTGAGTCACTATTGCTTCTAGGCCCCCAGGGTATTCCCTCAGCACCCCTCTTCCCATGTGGATTACTTCATTCAGTGCGCTTTGGTTTTGTTTTCAGTGATGGATGTTACTGACATCATTAACGGGAAAGTTGACGATGAGGACAAACAGCACTTCATACCATTCCAACCGTAAGTGGGAAATAGGTTAAAGACAAAGCAGAAGTAAAGAATTAAGATTTTTAACTTACAATGTGGTGTTTAAAAAAGAAATAAACTTTTGATTGGAACAAGTGTTCTGTAGATATTCTGAAGTTAACTTATTTCAGTGTCATGTTTTATCTTTAGTACTTACTAATCATTCTTCCCATTAGTTAAAGTAGTGATAGCCCTAAAACCTGTTCTTTTTCTAAGTCTTGACTTTAAAGCATGCATTTCCAGTTTCCCAGTCTTGATTTCTTTTTGTTTAAAGGTGTCAGGGTGATGATGTGTAAGAGGTGAAATGCTTAGAACAAGTATATTGCTGCTTTAGATCTGCCTGAGGTTGCTGAATACCAGCAGTGTTACCAGCATCTACTGCAGCATGAGATTCTCACTTCTGTGAGATTAGTAAATGATAATGTTGATCTTGGCAGCACATGAAACTTCACAGTAGCGGTCACTCCATAACTGGAGTACAATTAAAAGCTGAGAATCTGAAGGATGGCTTGATATATCTCCTGCATGATCTTATAGAATCCCAGACTGGTTTGGGTTGGAAAGGACCTTAAAGCTCATCCAGTTCCAGCCCTCTGCCACAGGCAGGGACACCTTCCACTAGAGCAGGTTGCTCCAAGCCCCTGTGTCCAACCTGGCCTTGAACACTGCCAGGGATGGGGCAGCCACAGCTTCTCTGGGCAACTTTGTTGTGTGAGTCTTTTACCTTAGGTATCTTGGTTGGGTGGTAAGGGAGAGCTCTGCCGCACATACCTGTTATAGCTGGTTCACAGAATCAAGCAGACCACTCTGCTGTGTGGACCTGCTCTTAATTCTAGTCATCTAAAACCACAGACCTTTCCACAGTGACTCTGAGGTTGCTGACATGGAGTTTGGCACTATTGTACAATAATTAGCTGATAGCAAATACGGAGTTGGTCTCCTCTAAAGTACTAACAAGTTCAGCCTGGAGAAGAGAAGGCACAGCTCCCAGTGCCTAAAGGGGCTACAGGAAACCTGGAGAGGGGCTTTGGACAGGGCAAGGGGAATGGCTTTAACCTGCCAGAAGGGAGATTGAGATGAGCTCTGAGGCAGAAGTTCTTCCCTGTGAGGGTGCTGAGGCGCTGGCACAGGGTGCCCAGAGAAGTGTGTTAAGAATAGAGAATATGTGGCAAATACTCTGTTCCATCCATAGTCATAGTTTCTTTTTTTCATTCCATGAAATGGGGAAAGGTATAAGAGAGAAGTCAAATAAATGTGCATAAAATATGAATACTTAGTTTTCCCTTTGTGTGAAATACTAGATTGCCATCTGTTCCAAAAGGCAAAACTTAGTTATGTGGGCTAAATTCCTTGGTTCAAGTACGAACTGATTTTCAGAGCAGGTTTAATAATATGAAAAAGGAAAAAGCTTGAAATAATGTAATCTCAAATTCACTTTACTTTGGAAAATAGGCTTAATTCAGGAAACCCTCATGATTTGAGGATGTAGGATGTTGAGAGGCTTGCAGGGGGCTCTGCCTCCTCTCTGAAAGGGTTTTGTTTGTATGCAGCAGCGGTGTGCAGGCTGCTAATGTGGGAATCACAAGTACCATTCCATTTTGAAGGAAACCAGAAGGTTTTTAGGGAGGAGTGCATTCATGATCTATTTACTGTGTGCTAAACAATCGCAGGCTTATTTTTTAGTGAGTGTGGAAGTGTGCAATGAAAATGATGAACCTCTGTGTATGGAAGTGGATGCTAATGGAACATGTAGTTTTCTGCTCCATTAACACTGATTTATTTTTGCTCTGTGTAGCTATAAATCAGATTTGGAAATGATGTTCAATGTCTTTTTTTCATACTAAATTAAAACATTCTTCTGAAAGTGTATTCCAAAGAATATGAATAATGTGAAAACACGAATCCTGGTGCCATTATGTGCAATGTAGGCCGAGGCTGTGTATATATGAGCCACATTCTTCTCCTCATTCCATTTTCTGCTTCTGTTGTACCACATGCAACTCTGTTTTCATATCTTTGTTTGTATTCATTCACTAGCCACCACCACAATGGCTGTCTAAAGCACTTGGCGAGATTACTTCAATGACACTTCATGTTGCTGTTTATTCAGAGAGTTTCCATCTTTTCATTCATCAAATTTAACAACGTTTGGATTATCTGCTTTCCTTCTCCTGTGCCATTTCTGTGGGATTTAGGGTAGCTTTTCCTTCGGGTGGTGTGTGCTGCTGCTTAACCTACAGAATGACAGAAGTGACCCTGGAGGGGTTGCAGGGCCACTCTGCTCTATGTGTATCTTTAAGAGAAAACTGCCTGTATAGGTTTTCACTGCTTACCAGGGGATTCTCAGGTGGGAGCCATCCATCCTCTCCTCCCAAAGCATCCCTGGGGCCTGTACATGCATGTCCCTGAAGGGAGAAGTAGCAACGCAGGTGTGCTGTACTTCTCTTCTGATTAATGCTCTTCCTCTGTCTTTCTTGTTACCTTTCCTGTCCTTTGTCTTGCGTTGACTAATAAATACTCTTTGTCACAACTATGATACGATCTTTTGTGTTCCCTTGTTACTGTGACTTCTGGTTTTCTGTGACCCTTTGTTTCCTGGTGTTGGTCGTCATGTGCATCCTCCAGGCTAGCGTTGGATGACGCCATTCGACACAAGCAGCTGAACATATCATCCCGTTTTTCACCCAGGGTGGCAGGGGAGAATGATTTCCTTCAGACTGTTATAAACAAAGTGATTGCTGCTAAAGAAGTTAACCACAAGGGTCAGGGTATGTACTGTTATATTTCATATACAACCGGTGTAAAACATATACACATGTGTAGCATGTGATGGGTTTAACTATAGAATCAAGGGTGCATAATATCACCTTGTTCACTACTGTTTGGTAACAGAAAATGTGATTGCATGGATTGTTCCCCCTGTTCCCCATCCTTCAGGGCTCATTCTGCCCTGCACCTTTTCCTCCTGCCCCATGTTAACTCCACAGGTTGTCCATCCTTTCTCTGTGTTGTCCATTGCTTGGACATCTTTATATTTCCATCCTGGAAACAGTGACTTGAGTTGGCTCTTGCGCCCTTGAGCTGCAGAGTTTGGCCTCCTAATGCTGAAGGAAGGGATATTCTCTTCCTTCTCTTTGCCTTATGTTTCCACTTTGCAGCTGCACTTGCAGCATTTGGCTCCCTGAGAAGAAGACCATGGTGTTGCCCCCACCAGCACTGCACCTGAGCTTGGAGGTGGTAAGGATGGAGGCAGAGCAAGGGAACCTTGAATTATGAGCTGCTCATGTCACTGCTTGTAACTCAGTGTACGCTCTGCTGACGTGAAGCTCAGCTTCTCAAACCTGGTTCTTTGGGTGTTTTTGTGTGTGTACAACACTTCATGATCGTGTGTCTTACAGTTCAAAAGTGGATTGTGTGACGGTGCAGTTATTAATGTACTGCCTTCAGTATTTTCTTGGGGTTAATACAGCATTGTGCAACACGATGTGCAGTTTCCACTAAACACGCTGTAAATATCTGCATCACTTGTTAGGGGTATCTGAGCAACAGGCCTAAGGAAAATGATTGATTTTTCCCCTGATTTTTACTAATTAATAACAAATAAACTTTTAAATAAACTGATTTTTAAATTATCCATTAGCTAAAACTTGATCTGCTTCCCCCCCCTCCCTGTTTTCACCTGAGGCCAGTGTGTATCAGAAAGGAGGAAATATTTCAGCTTCTTTGATTCATTTCAGAGCCTTTTCCTAAGAAACAGAGAAGGAGTAACAGTTATTGCTTGGGCTGTCAGTGTAGGTACAGTTACTGTTTAATGGAATAGCAGCTGGTAGAGCCACCTCTGGAACAGGTCAGCATATAATATAGCCTGTTAGAAGAGATTTTAATAGAAAAGAATAGCTGCTAAATATATACCAAATGAACGTATAGTTAATAGTGTGTGCAACAGGATAACCCTCAACTTGTTTTATAGATGAATATTTTGGGGTATTTTTCATAGATTTTAACTTTAGGATTTTCTTCTGCAAATCGCTGCTGGTATTTAATGCTTAAACCTGATTTCCAGTCACTTTACGAAGTGCAAGACTACTTTGGGGTTGGGTTTTGTTTTTCACTTTGGTATCATTCTTTCTCCTACAAGTGCACCCCATGTTAGTTGGGAAGCAGCAGCTTGTTAGTGGCTGCTTCTGCTGCTGAAGAGGAAAATACCAACTCTATAAAGCTGATGCTATAGATTTCTTTGTGCTCAGTGCAGTTAAAACAGCTTACTGGGGGTGGTGAATCAATTCAGGGTATGTATCTGCTGCCGGTGATGTCCTTGGCATCTCAATATTGGTTGGTTGTAATACTTAAGTTTTTCCATTCAAATGAGTGTTGCCACTTCTCTTTCTTTCCGTGGAAGATAAACATTTTATTAGAGCTTGTGAGAGTTCCAAGGGTAGATACAAGCTTGAGGCAGTGCTACTAGTGGCTTAATAACTGTATTTCCACAAGATTTCAGTGTGGAAGACTGCAATGATAAGAGAAATCTGGTTCTGGGAGGAGGAGGGATTCTCCCAGGGCCACTTGAGCTTCATGCCAAGGGCTTGAAGCCTTGCTTGCATTTTCACAGCCAGACTCTGGTAGGTCCAGCTGATATCCAAGCGATTCCTCCTTCCTGCCTGTTGTCTGGTGTTGCTAACCTGGTTTTCTCCTGGATGGAGACCTGTTGTATTGAAACTTTTAGACTGTGAAGAAACTTTTTAGCTTTAGTAAGCCCATGGAAGGGGAGCTACCTGCTTATCTGGTGTTGAACACCTGCCTAACTTCTCCCTGCCAGCCACCTAGCTGGTATTGCTGCAAAGTGCACAATACAAAGGCCTGAATCCTTATCTTGCACAGATTTCCCAAGTTTTTGTTATCAAGTCAGCTTCCAGGTGAGGATTTGATACAGTTTTCCATAAAGTCTGCTATAATCAGACATACTGATGTGCGCTGTGCTCATGGTTCTGCTTGAAGCAATGGGGTTTTTGAGTGTTTCAAAGTAAAGTGTATTTGTTGTAAATGAAGAGCAGTTACCTCAATATGTGTTCTTACATTTTAGACTGTGTAAAAAGAAATCTTTAGTAACTAGGAATACTTTAATAATTGTGGTTTTTGTACAACAGGTTTGTGGGTGACTTTGAAACTTCTTCCAGGAGATATTCACCAGATTAGGAAGGAGTTTCCACACTTAGTGGATAGGTCCACAGCCGTGGCTCGGAAAATGGGGTTTCCTGAGATTATTATGCCTGGTAAGTCGTTGCGTGGACTAATGCTGCTTTGTTATAGTTGAACCTTCTTTGGATCTCTGTATATGTGAAAGCTTTGGGGGGAAAAGGGGTAAGAAGATTAATTTGAGGTATGGAATGTATTAGAAATAATGGGTCATGAAAGGATTTTCTCATTTAAAATGAACATAAAATACTTGGGTAATATCTACCACATGTGCTGCATCAATAAATAAAACTAAGAACCCTTCAAAAAGTCTGGCTACCACAGTGACAGTGGAAATTCTCCTCTTTTTCCAGTGAAAAATGTGTATGAAGGACACACTTTCTCTCATCTTCCTAGCAAAGGCATTTATAAAACTTACGTGTCTGGTGATGAACCTTAAACCAGAAAGATCTTTCAGATGAATGGGCTGATTTAGAGATATTTAGGTCTCTTAGGGTTTGTACTAGGTTTGCATAATGTATTTGAAAGAAAGCCATGTTGTCTTTTTAATACATATATTCCATGGATGTTCAGTTCTGGTGTTTGTGAAAACAAAACCAAACCCAAAACATGGTGCTTCTCAAAGTAAAAGCTGCCGTAAGCGACAGGCTACAGAAGAAAACCTGCACTGTGCTTTTTGGATTGATGGGCTTTGGAGGATCCATTAGATATTGCCAAACCCATCCATGTTCCAGCTTTCCCTGTGGTGCTGAATGTGTTTGTCAGATGTTTTACTGTATATCCAGGTTGGATGGGGCTTGGAGCAACCTGCTCTAGTGGAAGATGTCCCTGCCCATGGCAGGGGGCTGGAACTGGATGAGCTTTAAGGTCTCTTCCAACAAAAACCATTGCATGGTTCTATGACATGATTCTATGGTGTAAGTGCCACAGTGCCTCCACTTGGTATGATGGTTTGTTGGCACGTAAGCCATCTGCCTCATGAAATTATTGGAAATTCCCATTTCCCCATTTAATTTTCAAAAGTGGGGTGTAGTTGAAGAGCATTTTAAGACCTAAATCTAAATACAACCCTCCTCTGCAACCCCCGAAGCAGCAAAGTCATTAAACCACTTCCTAAAGTAACAAGTTACAGACCTCTGTAGGCTGTTAAATATTTTTAAATTGCAAAATATCTGCGTATGGGATAAACT
Source organism: Strigops habroptila (assembly GCF_004027225.2). NCBI lineage: Eukaryota > Metazoa > Chordata > Aves > Psittaciformes > Psittacidae > Strigops > Strigops habroptila. Next base: position 80,173,801 of record NC_044281.2, read on the forward strand.
AATGCAGTGTTGAAACTCATCCTTTGAAATCAATACTGAAAGAGGTGGTATCAAAGTGGACCTGAGGTGTTTTTTGAGTGATATGCTCCATGCTTTTCACGATGATGCATTCTTTCAGTCCAGAGAGAACGTGTGGTTTTGTTTGTTGGATTCACCTTGCTGCATTGTGAGTTGATAGGTCAGGCTTTAGAAGTCTCAGCACAGTTTTAGCTGAACATCTCTTTTCAGTAGTAGTTCTGAATGTCCAGTGGTCTGTGGCTTTATAATGTTTTGCCATGTATAGTTATAATTGCTGTTACTAAATGTGTTGGTCATAATATCTACCTATCATTGGTTATGTATCACTATATATACTGTGAAAATTGCTTAGAGCTTTGTGCTTTGCTTTTCCTTTCAGGTGACGTTCGTAATGACATCTATGTAACGTTGGTGCAGGGAGATTTTGACAAAGGCAGTAAAACCACAGCAAAGAATGTGGAAGTTACAGTGTCTGTGTATGATGAAGATGGCAAAAGATTAGAGGTATTAAAGTATTTAATGTCTGTTGTTTTGGTTTTGATACGTGTCTGTTTAAGCCTTTTCAACATCTTTGTATTTGTCAAATTAAGCCCTTTTATTTACAACAAAACTGTCTCCTTTGTCATAACTAAATACAACTTGTCATACATCAGCTCATGCACTTTGATACTAATTTAATCAGGAGCTCTGAGCATGAACAATTCTTATTTTGACCTAATTCATAGAGTTTTTTCCTTTATTTGGATGAAAAAGTGGAGTTTAAGATAGACATTAACATTTTCTCTTCTCTCTGTGTTTTCAAGAGCGTTATTTTTCCTGGTGCTGGTGATGAAGCCATCTCAGAGTACAAGTCAGTAATATATTACCAAGTCAAGCAGCCTCGCTGGTTTGAGACTGTGAAGGTATAGAAACTGTTATAATAACTCCCTCTGTGTGGGTTAATGTGCAATTAATGTAAGATTTCAGTGGAAAGCCTTGAGAAATAGGACTATGGAAATTCCGTGCTTGTGTTTAGCAGGACAAAAGGAACAGCTCAGCTAAGGAAAGCTTTCAGAAACTCCTGGAAAACAGCTTTGATTTTAATTGCATATTGAATTTTATTTCATTTTTCTGGTCAGCACAAGTGTTATGGGGGCACTCCAACATCTGCTTAGGAATGGTTTACTCTATTTCCCTGGAGCTGACCTGGAGAGGCAGGGTATTAAGGTTAAAACATAATTGCCATAATGTTGAGCTCATCAGTGTTCTGGGATCTGGGCTTTAAGCTTGCTGAATTTGCTTGGATAATAACACTTTCACTTAAATGCCACGTTTTAATATTACAGAGGAGGTTGATGTTGGCTTTATGAAACATTCTGTCTAGCTGTAGTGAGTGGGAGAAGGATATGTACTGAGAAGGGGCTTACAGCTACTCCCCACACCATTGTGTTAACCCACCTGGAGTTCTGCGTCCAGTTTTGAGGACCCCGACCTAAGAAGGATGTGGAGCTGCTGGAGCGAGGCCAGAGGAGGCCCCGGAGCTGCTGCGAGGGCTGGAGCAGCTCTGCTCTGGAGCCAGGCTGAGAGAGCTGGGCTGGGGCAGCCTGGAGAAGAGAAGGCTCCTGAAGGGGAGACCTTAGGGCAGCTCCAGTGCCTAAAGGGGCTACAGGAAACCTGGAGAGGGGCTTTGGACAAGGGCCTGTAGGGACAGGCCAAGGGGAATGGCTTTAACCTGCCAGAGGGGAGATTGAGATGAGCTCTGAGGCAGAAGCTCTTCCCTGTGAGGGTGCTGAGGCGCTGGCACAGGGTGCCCAGAGAAGCTGTGGCTGCCCCATCCTGTTAAAGGCCAGGGTGGACACAGGGGCTTCTTTCCTCCTCTCTTTCTTGGTACAAGAATTCCTGGTTTTCCTGAGAAGTGACTTTTCAAGGTTCTCTATGGCAAAATGAAGCTGGTACCTAACATTAATCTTCCTGAGAGCTCCAAGCATGTTATTGAAAGATGTCCAGATGAGATTTGGTAGTGGTCGATGATGTTTGAACACACTATACTGACTGTTTCTTCACTCTCTTCCCCAACGCGTGAAGGTCGCGATCCCCATTGAAGATGTGAACCGCAGTCATTTAAGGTTCACGTTCCGTCATAGATCATCACAGGACTGTGAGTAATTCAGCCTTTTCATTATGGTTCCTGTCAATGTCTGGTGCTAAAATCTGCTGATACAGGCATAATGTTCCTTATCTGTGATTAACTGTTGTAATTGCTTTTAGTGCAGGGTAAGTTTTTTGCCTGCTTATTTTGTTTGCATCTCAGCTTCTTTTTCCCTTTAAATCTTCCTCACTCTTGCCTCAACATCAAGTTTTTCTTTTCTTGCCCAGTTATTTCTCCAAGTCAAATAGAAGGGCTAATGAATAAAGCTTTCAGTCAGCAACACAGAGGGTTGTGGTGTTGTGTATCTTGGAGGTAAGTGGTTAGGGAGTAGTAAAGATATTTAACAACCCCAGTGTAAAACAGGAACATATAAAAGAGCTTAGAGTAGGCTTAGCATCAGTAATTGAAGACTTAGCTGTTAAGAAATTGGTTTCTGCTGCTGGTTCTCCGACTGACTCGTGGTTTCTTTTGAAGTAATTTTGGTCTAAAAGATATTTGAGAGCTTGTGGTTGTCCTCAGCTCTCCTGTAACGCTAGCAGCTGAGATGCTCTGAGCTGTCAAGGATCAGATGGAGACAACCTGACATCTTCCTGTTGTCAACAGTTGTTTTGTAGTAAAGTTTGAAGAGTTGCTGTGTTTGTGATAATATTCATTCCATATAGTGATTACAGGGGCTGGCTCTTTTGATAGCAAAGCCTTTCTGAATCTGCAGGGAACTTTGTTGTTGTAGAATAAATACATAGAGGGATTAATCAGGTGGTGTCCACTGGATGCATTTTAAGACACATAATACTCGTGTACATGTCTCTGTGTAATAATGTAATTACCCTATAGTGGTTATTTAATTGAAGCTGTATATTTTGCAAACTGATCATTGAGAAAAGATTTCCTTAGTTTAGAGTATGGTACCTGCTAATGGAAACAACGTGCCAAAAATCAGTGTCAGAAGTGTCAAAAGTGTGATTGTGTGCTATGGAGTCAAATACTTTTATGCTGACTCAAAGGTTTAGGTTGGCCATGGCTTAAGTGCCCTAGAGCTGCAGAGCTTTCTCACAGGTTTCTTGGGCTATCTCAGGTTGATTGCACTTTCCTTCTGGTTTTACGTCTTAACTTACTTTGTGAATTCTACTTGCCCTGTTACTTTGGTTTTACTTAACTTTTGATAATAGATTTTGAATACTGAGAGCAAACTGAATGCCTTTTCTAGTTCATGTTGCTCTAGAGTGGGTCAGCTTTCAGAAACACTTCATTTGTGCTTATGGATCTAGTTTGTTTTGGTCCTAGTGTTCCCTCTCTAAATGCCAGAGCCTTGATGAGATCCTCAGTGGTGGTCTTTAAATCGCTATTCTAGGTACCAAGCATTTCAATTCTTCTAAAAGCATGAACTTTATAGATGCATCAAATGTGTTTTGTTTTCAGAAAGTTGCCTTAATCCAGCTTTCTGAAAGAGTAGACCCAATATAGAAATATTAAACATCTACTTACTGTTGTGGTGCTCAGATTGTTACATGTTATTTTGCATTGGTTTTGGTTCTGCCTTGTGTTTAGAAGATTCTTGTACACTTTCTCCATCTGAGAATATTTATGGTCATTCATTTTCGTATTATCCATGGTTTTGAGATTTAGGTGGTGGACTGTCTGTGTCATTATCAAATACTTCATTTATGTGGTGGTGTTTTGGTTTTTATTCTAACAGCCAAAGATAAATCTGAGAAGATCTTTGCCCTGGCATTTGTGAAGCTCATGAGATACGATGGAACAACTTTGAGAGATGGAGAACATGACCTTATAGTTTACAAGGTAGAATTCTGTCGTACTTTAGGCTTTCCATAGTAGCTAGCTGAGCTGCCTGACTTTTGGTGAATTACTGTTAGAATTGCACAGAAAAATGGGTTCTAGACTATTCTGTTACATCAAGCTACTAAATAGCAAGTACTTTGCCATTTGGGTATTTGGCAGATTGATTGTTAACCCCTGAATATATTTTGCTGGGGATGTTTTAATTTCAAAGGCATTTGTTACTGAGTTTTATGTGGGTTTTCATAGCTGGGAGAAGTTATTTCTGTAGCCTTTTAAATAGCACATTTTGGCTCTAATCTGTAGATGGTTTAGTGCTAAGTTACTGTTGAACACCCATTGGATAGCTCCAATTCTGGAGCAAACCTAAGAAATTCCAGTGTAAATAATATTTTATTATCACCTAGTTTGTTTTTTACTAGATATTTTCAAGTTGTTTCATTTAAAACACCCCTGTAGGCAGAAGCAAAGAAGCTGGAGGATGCCTCGACGTATTTAAGCCTGCCATCCACCAAAATAGAACTGGAGGAAAAGGGACACTCTGCGACAGGGAAGAGCATGCAGAACCTGGGGAGCTGCACCATCAGCAAAGACTCTTTCCAAATTTCTACTCTAGTTTGTTCAACCAAACTTACCCAGAATGGTAAGTTCATAGGGCTGCTGGAGATTCTGTGCCATGTAGTTGGAGTGGGGTTGTATGTACTGACTTTCCTGCTTTCTCCATTCCCCTTCCTCTGTGAATGGATGGTGGGTTGTTTACCCCGCAGTCTTGGATTAAATTGTCTGGATGCAGCAAAAGCATCTACTGCGTTTGTGTACTCTCCAGCCCTTTCCCATGGGCTTTGTTTTGCTTTAGAGCAGCACATGTCTCTAAGAAAACAGAAGAATCCCAAGTGCAATAGAAACAGGAATATTGTTTGCCATGTTGTTGGGACTTTTACACTGAAGTGCACTGAAAACAAGCTCTGTGGCATTTTACCTCTCTGTAGGTATGAATAATAGCACTAGGGAAGCGGATGGGTTTGCTTTTAGGTGTAGGTAACATGGCTTTACTCCCAAATTGGCTGTTTTGTGTTATTTCCAGGGTACAATATTCATATCTTACGCTTGAAGAGAGCTCTGGTGTTTTCTTGTGTTGGGCAGAAGGGATGTGAGCATGAGCATGTTGCATGGAGATCACTCCTGTGTTCGCACATCTTGACATGAACAACAGGAATGGAGTTATGTTATTTCATTCCTGTTAAAACTTGCCTTATATCCGTTTTTCATGTGTGTTTGTCAGCTGGCTGACTGCATCCAAGGGCTGTGGAGAGCAGAGCAGCCACCAAAGCAAATATTTCACATTTCCAGACTGTGCCCTGTCTGTAATTCCTGTGCTTTGTTGCCATGGAGCGGTCCCTTGTTCTCTTGGCTGCACCAGCAGCAGGCTCAGGAGTGTGGGTGGGTCACTGGGATGTGAGTCACAGCAGGGGAAGGTAGAGCTCAGGTCAGATAGATCTGTTGGGAGCTGAGGTTGTGCATGAGGAGGGCTTGGGATGCAGGCTGGGTGGGAATCGTGATTGCATTGTCATGGTAATGACTTCTCCTCTGTCCAGGGGGAAAGTTATTGCTGTGGTACAACTTCATAGTCAACTCCTAATTTCATTGCAGTGTTTTTCAGCAGCATCTCTTTTACAGCACATCCTAGGTGTTTCATATTCAGAGCACATCAGGTTCACTGCAGTCTGGCAGTCTTATAGCCTAAGAGGGTGTTTAGCAGAAAATTCAGAAATGATGTTGGAATTTCGTAGCAAAGATGGGATCATAGCTCAACAGTTACACAGTGGTGTTACTGTTGAGAAGCCAGTGTGTGGAATTGAGCTGCTATTCGTTTGTGATATGATTAGTTATCATTTCCTCCCTGCCCCCCCCCCCAGTCTTTCCTAATGCTTGTTAGGATGGAGAAATACTTCATAGTGATCAACATATTGACATTGCTTTCACAAAACTATCATTAAAATTAAGACTGAGCATTTTTTCATCCTTAATTTACATGTTATTTGCTTTGAATTTATGATCTTTAGTTAATGTTACTGTTCATTCTGTTGGCTGTGAAACCTTTTGGCAGCTCCAAGTTGCCAAATCCTTTTCTCTTTCTCCTCTTCTTGACATTATTAAACAAGATCAGCGCGTATCCTTAAGCAATTTAGAACAGAAACAAAAATTTAGTCATTAAATTCCTCCCTCAAGTATAATTTTTCATCTAAAAATTGGCAGCACATGTTCAGATTATAGTTTCTGAAGCTGATTTTTAACTCCTGTGAAATTGTTGGTTAATATTATAACTTTCTTCAAAAGAAGTAAAAGTCCATGATTATCCTCATTTACTCCCTCTACGGAGACATTCAAAACCTGTCTGGACAGGTGACAACATCTCAGTACATATCTCTGGGATGGAAATTTTGGGCCTTCAGTTCTTAGGGTAAATCACAGAATCCCAGACTGGTTTGTGTTGGAAGGGACCTTAAAGCTCCTCCAGTTCCAACCCCCTGCCACGGGCAGGGACACCTTCCACTAGAGCAGGTTGCTCCAAGCCCCTGTGTCCAACCTGGCCTTGAACACTGCCAGGGATGGGGCAGCCACAGCTTCTCTGGGAAAAGTCTGTGCCAGCGCCTCAGCACCCTCACAGGGAAGATTTTTTTCCTAATATATAATAAAATAGGTAAATTTTAAATTAATAAATTGGTAAATAGAGAGCAAGTTCTCTTTTGAACTTGTTCCTGATGTCAGTCCAAGTCAGGGTTCTGTGTTGATTTTTGTTTCCCCCTTTGAGTAGCCTGTTGAGCTATGACAAACTGGGGGCTTGTTTTCTTGTCCATGGGCAAGCCACTTCTGGTATTTGAATCATCTATTTCTGTCAACCAGAAGCTGGAGATACCCAGAAATACAGAAGAAAGAGCAAAATGGCATGAAAAGTGACATCCCCCTCTACATGAATACTGCCTGTGGATAGTGCCTCTTACAGAACTAACAAGATGGATGTCCTTTTAGTGTCACAGTGATAGAAATAAAAGTGAAATTGCTGAAAGGATGCTGGAGAGGGACTCTTCATCAGGGACTGTAGTGATAGGACAAGGAGCAATGGGTTTAAACTGAAACAGGGGAAGTTCAGGTTAGGCATAAGGAAGCTCTTCCCTGTGAGGGTGCTGAGGCGCTGGCACAGGGTGCCCAGAGAAGCTGTGGCTGCCCCATCCCTGGCAGTGTTCAAGGCCAGGTTGGACACAGGGGCTTGGAGCAACCTGCTCTAGTGGAAGGTGTCCCTGCCCGTGGCAGGGGTTGGAACTGGATGATCTTAAGGTCATTTCCAACCCAAACCAGTCTGGGATTCTGTGCTTCTATGAAATTGCATTAATGGGCTTGCTGGAATATTCTGAATTACCAGTAGCCAGAGAGCTGTGTTAGAGTTCTACCCAAGTACTTGCTGTTGTGAAGCATCCAGGGTACATGTAAGGCTTATTCAAAGTGTTTTTATGCTTTTTCTTCTGCTTGAAGGACTCAAACCTGTAGATAAGTGACTGTGACTAATCTGGAGTTGAGACTTGGAGGAACCAAGGAGACCAGGCTTTCAGAAAACACTTGAGCCAGGTTTTACTTAGTCATTCAGCACAACTGATAATGTAAGAAAAATAAAGCAATACACATGATAGGACAAATTCAGGTTGCTATAGTTTCATAATAATGATGTTTTAATTCTGGTTTTACAAGTCATAAAGAGTAGAAAATAAATAGCTTAAGATCATAAGATGATTTCAAAGAACACACACAAATTTAATGAGGGTGGAAATATTATCCAGCTTCAGTTCAGTGACTGGGCTTTGAGAGAAGTGTGGGTATCTCTACAGGGAAACCTTTGTGTAGATACAGGTCCAGGAAGCGCATAACCCCAGGGAGTTGGACCATGTGCTTCCAATTGCTAAATGTGATGGAAAAGAAAACCTTCCTATATAGTTAATACAATCATAACTTACATCAACCCAAAGAAAGTAGCTACTGGCTACTTGGCAGGCTGGATGTTTGATCTAACTCCTTGCAGTTAAAAATCCTCATTCTGTTTTCTTCCAGTTATGTTTTCTGGTCACATAAATATCTCTTGACCTAAGCTGACTACAGTATTACCATTTGCTATAGGCTAAAATACTGGTTTACATTCTTATCCTGGTTTACTTACTGTGTTACTTTATTCCTAGACCTACAAAAAGTAGGATGAACTGACTGACTGGTACTTTGCTGGGGTTAAATCTTGCAGGAACAGTGAATGCACGTTTTTCCTGTGCACTGTAACTTGTTTTTCTCTCTGGTGGCTGGGCTGCATTGACATTTTCTGTTCACATATGCATATTCATATAGCATTTGCTGCGTCATCGTGCTGAAAGTGCACGTGGGTTTGTTTTCTTGGGGTAATACACGATGCCATTCAGAGACAGTCTGTGGGCTGGCTTTTGTTTGGATCATTCCTTTTGTCAAGCTGATGCCTTTTTACAAGTCAAGACTGAAACCAGATTCAGTGGTAGAAAGTTGAGATATTTATATTCATGAAACACTTTGTATAAGTCATTAGAGGTACCTTTGCTTTTCTTCCAGAAGCAATTTCTCTGTTAATGTGTAGTTTCTAAAGCTTTGGTTTCAGCTTATAGACTTCTTATAGGATATACTGAAAAACAGTTAAAAATGAGGGCTTGAATTGTTCAAAGTTTTAATTTAGTAAACAACTCTTTACTTCTACTCCCAAAGAGATGCAAAGAAGGCTTGGTTTGAGTGCTGCTCAGAAGGGAAGCTATCCCAAGGAGAACTGCAGTCCATTCCACTAGAATTAGTTTTATTTATTGCTTGAAATAAAGGATATTGGGGCAAGTACAGTAGCTGCTCTGGGTTTCTGCATAGAATTACCAGAATATACTCTGCAGATGTATGGTTTGGTAAATGTTTTGTTGGTTGCTTTGAAAGTTGGAATAGAAGAAGTGAACGGGAATTGGTTGGGAGAAGCTGCCTGTCATTAAGGAGTTACATTGGGCATAATTCAGATAGTGTTCAAGGCCAGGTTGGACACAGGCTTGGTGCAACCTGGTCTAGTGGAAGGTGTGCCTGCCCATGGCAGGAGGTTGAAACTGGATGAGCTGTAAGGTCCTTTCCAATGCAAACCAGTCTGGGATTCTAAATTTGGGGTGGCTAACGTGCACTAGTAATCTAGTGGTTAAACTGAAGGTAACCTCCAAATCTTCTGTGCGTAACTTTGTGGTTTCTATTGAGGATGACTTATGTATAGTTTGTTTTATTATGGAAACTGACTTTTAATGGGACAGGAAGGAAATCTTTGGCTAAGGCTGGAGGAGCTTATGGTTTTTGGGTTGCTGGGCACTTCAGGTCGCATCCCAACAAGTGCGAGGATGCGTTTAACTTACTGTGCTCCAGGTTGTTAATGTTTACTAGTGTGCTTATTTGCAGGGGAGCCCCAATTGTCTGTTCCTTGTGACTTTTCCTGAAAGGAAACTGAAAAATGGTGTTGTGGCTCTTTACGACTAATAAAAGAGAGCGAGCTTGCCTCCTGTGTTCCCTTATTTATCACAGTGACTGCTGAAGTGACGTGATCTTATCATAGACTGGTTTAGGTTGGAAGGGACCTTAAAGCTCATTCAGCTCCAACCCCCTGCCACGGGCAGATCCTAATAGTGGGATGTAGAATTTGGAGACAAGACTAGTCACGGTTGATGTGTTTTGTGATCTGACCTGTCCCGCCGCTCTCCATCGCTTGGAAGAACCATGCCATTTGGGCATTATGAGTTATTAAGCAGGCAGCTTTCCACTTCATAGCTTGGTTTGCAACTGTTTGCCTTGCACTGGGCCTTGTTTTATTTTCAGTTTATTCAGTGAGAGCAAAAAAAACCCTAGAAACATTAATGCTGGAAGAGTCACGGCCTGTGGATGTGACTGTGTTGGTGGCTGACTAATTTCATTCTGGCATCTTCTTCTAAACACACAACTGTTGTGTACAACAAATTAAAACTGAGGGATCAGGCTTTCTTGGCCTAGATTTTAATGCTGACATTTCAAAAGCAGGCTGTGTTTCTGGAAAGCCCTTCAGAGTTCTTTCATACCAGAAGTACTGCATGAGGCTTCTGCAGTGGCAGAGGCAGACTAGAAACAGCATTGTTGTCCAGGGAAAACGGCTGACCTAAGGGAGTAAATCCATTTGTCCTGAACGTAGTTATGGAGTGTGAGTCCATAGTAAATATCTTATGTGATATAATTGTGTTTCTTTTTCCTAGTTGATCTCTTGGGACTTCTGAAATGGAGATCCAACACAAACCTGTTGCAGCAGAATTTGAAGCAGCTGATGAAAGTTGATGGTGGCGAAGTGGTTAAGGTACAAATTCATTTCTTTAGAAATAAATTTAGCATCGTAATTTGGCTGAACCCATATTTTGAGGTCTTTCTATCTTCTGTTTTGTTCCCTGCACCCCCCAACCTCACTGAACACACTTCAGATTAAATTGTAAGCAGGTATCTCTCGGCCTTCAGGATACTAATGGCCCTCACAGAACATTTCAGGTGTTGAGTGCTGGTAAAACACATGTAAAATGCAATTTTCTGAGCATGTAGGGTGGCTTTTTAGCATTTCAGTGAATTTTTATATCCAGATATGTGAAGGACAAGAGTGGTTTTTTTTGCAAGATGAAAACATCTTGGAATTCTTACATGGTGATATTAAACGTAGTTTTAATATATAGATGTGGAATACAATCCTATCGTGTGCTGCCGATACTGTTTTAACAAAAATTACTCCTCCTGAAGGTACTTTGCTGAGCCAAGTATTTACATGTGCCAAGGCCACTGAGTGATTGTAGAGACATACATAAAGACTGACTTAGCTGTGGAAAAGAGTAGGTTGGAGAAGAGTATCCTGGGAATTAATGAATGCTTTGTACTAAATCAAATCCATGAATGTCAAAAGCTGTGATGTACTGGGGACAGATGACCCTTAAGGGCCTCTAGTGTTGTGTGCTTACTTCGATGGATTTTCATTTGGTTAATAGGATAATGAATGCCTCATCTTCAAGTCACTTAAGTCTGAGAATACTGGTATTATCCCTCTTGAGTGTGGGGAAAATGTCTCTCCCATGACTTGTTTTTCAGGGAGGTTCTACTGCTGCTATTTTATTGTGGATCACTTGACAGCTAAAAACTTGACATACTTCTGCTAAGCATTGTCATAGCTCTCTCATTTGTAATTTTTCCTTTTCTCCCAATGACATGAGAGTGTGTAGCACAGATTACTGCTTGATGGATATGGGTGAATGTTTAATATTCCTCTTTTAATCACTTATTCTTTTTATAGAAGACTCCTGTTTGCATTATCCATCTGTTACAGCAGTGTTCAGCAAATCTGTGTGTACACTCCTCCGTTGTATGCTTGTAGTATCTAGCTTGTAACTGTTCCTTTCTGTTCTTTCAGCTTTTCTGTTCTTCATGGTTTTTAAATATGATACATGGTGCAGTCTATATATATAAAGAAAAAGTATGATAAAGCATATTCAAACATTCAGTTAAACTATTTCAGTTTATTTAAAAGTCCAGTATAATGCCTCTGTCTACTGATGACTGACCTTTTTAGTGATAAGTGAACAAGACATTCATTCTCTGATGGACTGTTTCAACAGTGTATGGAAACTGTAAATGTTATCTCCCTTTAACAGAGGCTCTGGCTCCATTTGTGCATAGAATCTGTAGAATATGGGAGGGTAAACTAATAGTCTACAAATCATTCATACTGGCTCCCTACCTGCGAAATGTTTTCCTACTACTACTATGTACAACAAAAGCATCTATCCTGTGTTCTTGCTGTCACACAAAGTCCTTGTGAACGGATATACACTTGAACTCTGCTAATGAAACTCAATGTATGATGTCTAAATGTGAAATGAAACTTGGTGGATCTCGATATGGCCTTCTAACATCCTTTGTTTTTAAAGGGACTTAGCCAGGCACTGTTTGGTGTTTGGGATCTGAGAGTGCTGCTTCTCTTCAAAACAAGGCAGAAACTTCTCTCAAAAACTCTCTTTCCTTCCTGCCAGCTGCTGGTTAAATGTACTTTTGCACATGTTCTTTAATTGAACAAATGGGACGGAGAAGGCTGTCAACTGAAATCCTGTAGTGAAATTGTGAGCTGGATCTCCCCCAGAACTGAATCTAAAATCAGCTGCAGGCATTTTGCTTTTCCATTTTTATATCTTCAGGTACTAGTACCGTTGAACTGTGGCTCCATGTTTGGCATTCAGCAGTGTTTAGTGAGCTGCTAAATGGAGTTTAATTCCTGAGATTTAACTGTAGTTATAATAGATAGTCCAAGTGAATCATGGAATCATGTTTGATCTAGGAGGCTCATTGAACAGATAAAAGCTTTGAAGGAAGGTGGGAGTTGGGCTGGTTTTCCAGTGTATATAAGATCTCTTTGTAGTTGAAATCTCAGGAATCAGAATCCCAGATTGAAAGGCGCCTCAGGGATCATCTGGTCCAACCTTGCTAAGCAAAGTGTGACATAGACTAGATGCCGCAGCACCCTGTCTAGCCCAATCTTAACAGTGTCCAACACTGGGGAATCCACCACTTCCCTAGGGAAATGTTTACAGTGGCTGGTTGTTCTCATTAGGAAAAGTTTTCCTTGTGTCCAGTCAGAATTTCCTCAGGAGTAACTTGTGCCCATCACCCCTCATCTTTCCCATGGGATTCCTTGTGAAAAGGGAGTCTCTGTCTTCTTTGTAGCCACCCTTTATATATTGGAACATGGTGATAAGCTCTCTCTTGAGTCTTCTTTTCTCTAGGCTGAACAAACCCAGTTTGAATCAATTGCCTTCTGCTTGTTCAGGTGTTCTTCCCCAACTATATCTTGTCTCATCTACAAGACAAAACCCATTTTTACTTCATTTGATACAGATGTGCTGGAACAATCCATGTTGAACCCCTTTTTTCCCAGCCAAAACAAATACAGACTGGGGCCACAATCCATCCTTACTCTTCATTTGAGGATCCCATGTCATTTTTGTCATCTGGTGGAAGAAACTGCTCAGATGCAGAATCCCATGCTGATAAAATGAGTGTGTTGATGGATATCTCTGGGCCATGCATTGATTTCTTGCTGTTGCTGGGAAGAAATACTGTAATTACACGTGTAAACCGTCTTTTATCCCTCTGCTTAACTTGAATCCCCGGACACTAATCTGCTTTTACTCTCGTATTGCACAGATCAGGGTCCAGCCAACTGGCTAGTGAAGACTCTTCCTGTGTTACAGTGCTAGAGGCGTGTAGGTTTGGGCTGGGGCAGCAGGTTGTGTGCTCTGTTTCCCATGCCTGCATGTGTGCTCTCATTTGAACTTGTGGATCTGAGTTGATGCAGCCATCAAAAGCGATATGCTGTGCACTGCTCATTGCTCAGCTCAAAACTACTGAGGGTGACTTGATTTATTTGGCATGGGACTTGGTTGCTTGTCTGGTTTGTGCTCTTGAAACATCAGTTGTACGAAACTGCATGATCCTGTTGGCTGTATGTTGAAACTGAGGTTTGAAATGCATACTTGTTCATTCACTACAATAGATTAAACTGCTTATTCAAGTGTACCAAGTGTGATTTCTGACCTTTTTCTTTTCTATTTGAGTGATCCAGATGTCTAGATAATCAACTTAACTAAAAAAATAATTTGCTGAAAACCAGAATGTTCAATTTTCCCTTTTTTTTTGGCTAACTTTTAAAATGTCTTTACTTTGTGAAATGGGTAAATGAAAGCAAATACATCTGTAGAAACCTGTGTGAAATCCGAATTCCATTTCTCTTGTAAAACATGATGACCTGTGTATGTATTTGCAGTTCCTTCAAGACACATTGGATGCACTTTTTAACATAATGATGGAGAACTCTGAGAGTGAGACATTTGACACGTTGGTGTTTGATGCTTTGGTAAGTTTGTATTGTGCATATCATCTAAGATGTGAGATATATGCGTAATATTTAAAATATAGCTACTGTAATGATGAATAAATGAAACTGATGAATAAAACTGTAAAGGCTTGAAGGAACTTTACTAATGAAAAGGATTTTCTTAGCTGTTAGTTAGTTATTGAATCTGAAAATTACATTTGAAGCTTCAGTTGGACTTGATCAAAAAGGGCTTGGATTGAATCATGTCATCCTCCCAGAAAAGATGAAAGCAATTGAGTCCAGTAGTAGCGGGTGAACAGCAGTATTTAGGACAGAAACAAAGTGTCTGCTCAGAACAGAAAACTTTGTTGTGAATGGGAAGTTTTCACAGGAAAAGAGAATATTAAGACATTGGGAGGAGAATTGCAAGCTAAAATCTACGTGGTTTAATGTTATTAATGTGGCTTCTCCAAAAATAAAGGTGGATGAATGCACAAAACTAAAGGATTTTTGAGGCTAATGCAATAGTTTTGTTGTTTTTTCAGGTATTTATCATTGGACTGATTGCTGACAGAAAATTTCAACATTTTAATCCTGTCTTGGAAACCTACATCAAGAAGCATTTCAGTGCTACGTTAGCCTACACGTAATGTTCAAATCTCACTCTTTCTAATGGAGCTTGTATAATTTTTCCAGATGATGTTAGTGCAGCTACTTGTTTGTAGGTTCATTGGGAATTTGCCCATAGAGCTTGGGAGGCTGGGAGGATTATATGTCTTTCCCTCTTCAATAACAGTAGTAAAACATTGGATCAATTTGTAAGAGGAAGTCTTGATTTTGTGGTATAAGAGAGGTTGATTTGATGATTTTGAGATTTGTTTTGCAAAGAAAACACTCATAAGTAATTCTCAGTCATACTTGAGAAAGAAATCATGTCCATTTAAGATGCTTCAGAGATCCATTTAGTGCATTAAATTGATGTTCTACCCTTTATTATCTGCATTATTGTCACTTTGGGGAGGAAGCAGTGAAGGACAAAAAATCCCAAAGGTCCATTATTTTGGCTGCCTTAAGGATTTCTGTATGGCGAGGCTCTTTGCTGCTGCAAAAGGGTAAAGGATGAAGCATCCTTGGGCATCTGGGTCTGTTAGTGAGTGCTGAAGGTGGCCCTTGCACTGGTAGACATGGAGAGCATCGTTCCCCTCCTTAAATGCAGGGAGGCAGGAGCAGGGTTAAGCTTGAGGATGCTGGAATTGCTGGATTCTGGCTTGACTTGTGCCCATGGGCATGACAAATCCCTGCCCTCTCCCTGCTTTTTATTGCACAATTTTAAGGAGATGTTGCATTGGCAATATCTAAGTGGTTATTGAAATTCTTAGGCAGTTTCTCCTATTTAAATAAATCCCCATATATCAAGATATCTGTCTACTCAGTGTTCTTTTCTGTTAGCGGTATATTGCTGTACTTACTTACTTTTAGTGTGGATGTGGAAACATAGAGTGTAGCCAGGATGATTTAAAATGGAATTGCTTGTAGCTGCATTAGAATCGTGATTGATATTCATTGGGAGGGAGGGAGCTGAAATACTATAATTTTTAAAGTTATTTCACTTTCAAGTTTGATAGACTTTAAAATGTGGAATCAGAGAATATCCAACTGGTGTTAGATACATCTTTGATACATATAGCCCCAAATCCATGGGATAGTTATGTAAAGGGGAAGCCTCGTTTAGTGAAGACGCTCCCATTTAATGGCTTTGAATTCTAACAATGAGTTTGTATTTAATTTATTCTCATTATTTTGATTATTATTAGTAGCCGCATCTTTATAATAACTTAAACCTGAATCTCCCTAAATATCCAGCAGAAAATAAGTCTTACTGAGACTTGCTGTATTGCTTGTGTGTTGAATGGTGTTACGGTCTGTGTCTTTTCTTTTTACTCAAGCACAGTTTGCAGCTACTTACCAGCAAAACCAAGAACATAAGGAGTTCATTCGTTGTACAATTAATTTTTAGCTTGTTGGGCACTACTTGGGCACATAATTTTTCTTTAAGCCTTTCAAAATTGAAATTCTTCTCCGTGGGCTTGTAACTTGTGTGTGTGTTTTGTATTTAAACAGAAAGCTGACGAAAGTGTTAAAAACATACGTGGATAATGCAGAGAAGTGTGGTATCACAGATCAACTCTTCAAAGCTATGAAAGCTCTAGAGTACATCTTCAAGTTCATAGTCCGGTCCAGGATATTGTTCAATCAGTAAGTATGGTGGATGCTGAAACCTGTCATTCCCATTGCCAGTATTGCTCAAAAAGTGCCAACGTTTTATAACGCAACAAGTTAAAGTTGCTCAATATTGCACTGGTTTAGATCTTAAGTTGCTGGAACTTACTTCTGGAGACAGCTATTCCCCAGGATATCCTGAAGAGATGTATATTTTAAGTACTACACTGCCAAAATCATGATGTGTTTCAGCTCTCTATAGTTTAGGTCTCTGAACAAATAAAGGTTGCCACTATTTGGGAAACTTCTGTTAAGAACTGTCTGGTACTGTGGCTGAAACATTGAAGGTACTGAGTGTTCATACATTCCTGTCCCTCATGCAGGCCTGGGCTTTTCCTAGTGGCAAAAGAGGCTCCAGGAAACCTGGAGAGGGGCTTTGGACAAGGGCCTGTAGGGACAGGACAAGGGGAATGGCTTTAACCTGCCAGAGGGGAGATTGAGATCTGTGGCAGGGGGTTGGAACTGAATGAGCTTTAAGGTCCTTTCCAACCCAAACCATTCCATAATTCTGTGGTTGGATTTGTGGGGCCTTGCAGTCTCAATAAGTTTCAGTGAGTGAGATGGGAATATGGAAAGGAAGGAAGGGCTGCAGAAATCTATTTGAGAGTGTAGGAGAATCACTTGGTTTTCTGTGAAAGCTCTTCCTTTGCCTGCCAGTGTGGCAGGGGGCTGCTGGGGGCCTGTTTTGTGCTCCCCACTTGACCTCTTGTATGGTGAACATGCTGGTGCTGTCTGTATGCATCCGTTAAGCCAAGCACAAATAATTGTCCGGTGAATTTTGAAGTCAGTACTCTGTTTTATACACAAAATATTGAAGAAGTTATAAACCAAATTAATAATGTATCCATCTTCACTGAGATTCAATCCTTTTACCGCTTCTTAGCGACAGTAACAACCTTATTACAAGGGATTTATGTAGAGCTCTGAAGTTATCAATTCCACCAACCTATCTCTAATTGAGAGCTTGTAATTTATTTCTGTAGGAGTCTTACTGTGAGATTCATAAAATACTGAATGTCACTTACACTGTTACAGGTCCTACAAATCACTTTAAATCAGAAAAAGAAATAATTATCCCTTGCTGCAGATTAGATTTACAGACAATATGACCCTCTAGTATTGGCCATTGGATTTCCTCCTGCTAAGCATTAATTCACTGTTCTTTAGCATGGGGAAGACACAGCTCTCAATGACAGGGAATTAATCAGCAAAGCTCCTGAATGCTGAATGACACCATGATTTGTTCTGCTGTAAGACTTCAATCCTGCCTGAGGTGTGTGATTTGAAATGATTGTAATGCAGGAATGGAGCAGCCTTCTGAAATATCATCAGTGTTTCACTGAGTAATTGCAAGGAGCCAGCAGAATCTTCTATTAAAAAATATTACATGTTTTTAACTCTGATAATACAGTAGGGGACTAAATATATGGAGCATTTCAGTAATGTGATTGCAGGCAAGCTTCAGTTCTGGATAAATCCATAGAAGCCTCGCTTATCTAGTTAAAGCCTGGTGGCAAATCTATTTGTTCAGTATATCAAGGTTTATAAAAGCAAAATACTGTAAGTGAACTTTAGCAATAGCTTCATTTGTTTTGCTCAGTAATGATCCTAGTGGTTGTGTTGCATTTACAACAGTCTTAACATTTTGAAGGCAGTGCTAAAGGGTCAACTCGGTATAATCCTGGTTTTCTCATAGTGCACAAAACCATTGCAACTATCAGGCGTGTTAAATAAATATATGTTAATAACTGACAGTAGAAACCCATTGGTGAGTAACTTGTTTATTTTTATTACCATTTCCTTTTTGAAACAAAGCTCTTTTGAAGCACTTCGATTTATTGGACTGTCGAGTTTAGTTACTCTTTCTATTGGTATTAGTTTCACCTCTCTAATCCGTTCAGGGGGACCCTGAAATCCATTAATGAAATTGGGAATTCACAAGTAATTTGTCCTGCATAACCCCTACTTTTAGCCTAAAAGGGGAATAGAAATTTGTGCAGCAAAATAGCTCAGTTTAATATTTTTTCTGTAGCATACATTTCCCCTGTGTACTGGTTAAACAGCATTCTTTAATACCTGTGGCTCCCAAAGGTTTATGAACACAGCATTAAAAATGATACATATTAGTTTCAGTGTAAAGCATCAAGAACATTCTGAATTCCATGTTTTACCTTAAGGTAAACCCCTTTCCTCCTGTGATAGGTGGTTCAGCCAGGTTGGACGGGGCTTGGAGCAACCTGCTCTAGTGGAAGGTGTCCCTGCCCGTGGCAGGGGGCTGGAACTGGATGAGCTTTAAGGTCCCTTCCAACACAAACCATTCTAGGATTCCATGATAAAAACTCCTGTTAAGATTTGACCTGGATGCCAGATTCTCCTTGGCTTCTTTTAAGCACTGGTTTTTGGGAGTGTCACGTTAAATCTGTGTAGCTGAGGTTAAAGAAGTGTGTTTACAACAGCCCTTATGTAGGCGAGTTGTACCAACTGCCAGAGGGGAGGAAAAACATGTAAAGGGTTTATGTGGAGCTAGTGGTCTTCTCCTTTCCCATTTCATAATAGGAATTACCTCATCCTACACCTGAAGCAGAGATCATTCTGCATTCAAAATATCCAAGAGTGTTTCAGGAACGTTCATTCCTGTGCTGTGCTGAACCAGTGGACCAAGTTCTTCAGCTTGGCTGGATGTTTTTTGGCTTTAGTATTGCTCACGTGTCTCAGGACAGATTTTATCCCCCTGAAACCATCTGGTGGAGAGAAAGAGTGAGAGAGGGGTCCCTATGGGCAGCTCAGCTCTAAGAAATCCCCCTGAAGGCATAGAGACTTGCCTTTTGAACTTGAGCTATGGAATAGTCATTCTGCTGTGACATCTGTACTGACTGTATGGGGAAACTGCTTAACTAGTTCAGTTTAGCGAGCCAGGAATGAGAGTTGAAATGAACTTCAGTGTTCCCTTCCCATAGAAGAAAATGTGGGTTTTCTAGCCAATAATGGGTTGCTAGGCTTTCTTTTTTATCTTCCACGAAGCTTAAAGTCATTCACCTCAGGCCATTGGTAGATTTTAATGATTGCTGGCAAGTTGTCTGCATGCTTTCTGGCTTCATCATCAGAGGGCTGCTTGGCATTGGGCCTCCCAGACATCTGCTCACTGTTGTGCAGGGGCAAGAGGCTCTATCCCACTGCTGTGTGGGCACGTGGAATTGAGGCAGTGCTGAGGGATTCACTGTGACTTGAAGGCAGAGACAATACTGGATGTGACATTTCGCATGGGAAGCTTGAAAACAAGAATCTGCTATTCCTGCTGGCCCAGCTCAGTCTGTCTGACTTGTCTTTATTGCTGTTTGTGAAAGGAAACTCTTGGTTCAGTGGAGAGACTTGTAGATATTCTTGAACTTCAAAACACATGAGTAATGCAACAAATTATTATGTCATTTGAAAACAAAATTAAAACTCTCTTTCCATTTTAGTTGGATTGTGCTTATGGAACCTAATTCTCTTTCAGACTGTATGAAAACAAAGGAGAAGCAGACTTCAGGGAGTCTCTGCTGCAGCTCTTTAAGTCCATCAATGAGATGATGAGCAGCATCTCTGATCAGACTGTCATAGTGAAGGTACGTACTCTACAAATCCCCATCTTGCCTTTACTTTGGCATCCTAAACCACAGGTAGGTGGTCCATGAGGTGTATGCTTGTGTTTGTGCCCATAAGTATTTTACTTCAAACATGGTTAATACTTAGTGCTTCTAGTGAAGGGTTGGTGACTAAAGAATGTGCTTTGAACAGGTAAGTTTACTTAAATTGCTGCAACTACCTCACTTTGATTTTTAAAAGAGAACTTAAGTTCTCTTTTAAGGGAGCTTATTTAACTTGTATAACCTTAACATTAAGGTATTTTTAAGGCATTATCTTTAAGATGCAGATGGCAGTGTAGATCCTCATGTTCTTGTGCACTTATGCACTGCCAGGCCGAGAGAGCTGGGCTGGGCCAGCCTGGAGAAGAGAAGGCTCCTGAAGGGGAGACCTTAGAGCAGCTCCAGTGCCTAAAGGGGCTCCAGGAAACCTGGAGAGGGGCTTTGGACAAGGGTCTGTAGGGACAGGCCAAGGGGAATGGCTTTAACCTGCCAGAGGGGAGACTGAGATGAGCTCTGAGGCAGAAGCTCTTCCCTGTGAGGGTGCTGAGGCGCTGGCACAGGGTGCCCAGAGAAGCTGTGGCTGCCCCATCCCTGGCAGTGTTCAAGGCCAGGTTGGACACAGGGGCTTGGAGCAACCTGCTCTAGTGGAAGGTGTCCCTGCCCGTGGCAGGGGTTGGAGGTGGATGAGCTTTGAGGTCCCTTCCAACACAAACCAGTCTGGGATTCTAGGATTCTATGACATCTTAGGCTATTCAGGAACTTGAATATAGTATCTTAGGCTCTAATACGTATTTTTAATGGAAAATCAGTAATGAGTCAGACTGCAAACTTCACCTCTCACCCCTCTTCTTTTGTCCCTTTAAAACAGTATCTGCTTTTGGTCATCTTGACTGGCTTGTGGAATTGGGAATGTGGTCTCTGACCTCAAGTGAACATGGGTGTTGATGTCAGAGGCTAGAAGCACTGAATAAAAGGACTGGTAGGTTTTTGTACCTGGGAGTCTAAGGTCATTGTGTCAGTACCAGTCTCGTGTTCTGTTAATGAATCTCCTTCACCATGGAGAAGTACAGAGCCTGTCATACATGTGTTTGATAAGCTACACCATGAAGTTTTCCTCATGGTTCCAAATAGCTTTTCTAAAAGGACGTAACTCTTGACCTAGCCATACTGAATCAGTTGAAAGATGGTGATCACAAAGGTGCTAACAACTGGGGTTGAATTTGGGGACAGTTTGACAGTATGACTCCTCCTGCTCAGATGTGCAATGGTTGTGTGTTAGAAGAATATTCTACAGCAGCTGGGTGGCAAAGAGAGGGGCAAATACTGTACCAGTTCAACAGGTTCCTCTCGAAGGGAGCAGGGATAAGTAGAGCAGGAGAACACCCAAGTCAAAGACACAGGTCCATTGTAGCTGAGTGCCTGCAGGTCTTAGGCTAGTAACATCATGCTGAGCACACAACACAAATAGTGGGGATAAAGCTGCTGAGTTTGATTATTTGGTGGAAGGGAGACGGAGACAGTATCATCTGATCACAAAATAGCAGTGTTACAAGTTTCAGGAAAGCTGTATTTTCATTCCATTGACAAAGCCCTGAATGCAAATGGATAAGTTTGAGTTAGTGACTTGGAGTGTGCTAGCTGGTGCTTTACAAATAGAATGTTTTCAGATTACCAGCATTAAATGTAAGGTTTATTTTCCTGAGATCATTTGTGAGGCCTACTCCAAGAAGGCAGATGTGAAGGCAGATGAACATGAGCTTTTTTTCTTATTCAACAGTTTATGCCTTAAAAGAATTAAATAGATTAATACCCTCCAAAATAGATTGGGTTTTCTTCACCCGAGATTCAGGAAAAGACAACAAACTTCCCAGGAAAGGCTAGAGAGATGACACTACAGCAGTGTCTGCCCTAGCCCATGTGTTGTTTCACGTTCAGACAGTAGAGCACATCTGCTGTCTGCATTTGCCTATGTGAAGTACACGGGGAGATGAGGCATTGACAGATGAGCCAGTGTGGGGTTGTCTGAGAAGTGTGCTTGTGGATGCATTTCAGAAGCCTTGACAACCTTTCATTTATTATTCATTGATTTCATCTTCTTTGGACTCTAATTACTTAGCTCTTAGAACACATAATTGTTAGTATTGGCTTTTTGCAGCTTGTGGAATTGCTTTTATTATGTTCAAATATCCACTGAAGCACTGCAGCTTTTTCAGGAACTGGAAATGTGTCCTTCTGGTACAAAGAAGAAAATTGTTGAATAGGTGGATGAACGTGGGGGTTTTTTTGAGAGGGAGTGAGTAGGGCTTGTGTACATCTTGACTGGCAAAGATGTGGGAGTCCTGGGAGGGTTTCAGTAACTGTGTGAAGTGGATGTGACGTTAGAGGCTTCATTCAGCATCTTTGTCTGTGGCCTTCCAGTACCTAAAGGGACCGAGAAGAAATCTGGAGAGGGGCTTTGGACAAGTGCCTGTAGGGACAGGCCAAGGGGAATGGCTTTAACCTGCCAGAGGGGAGATTGAGATGAGCTCTGAGGCAGAAGCTCTTCCCTGTGAGGGTGCTGAGGCGCTGGCACAGACTTTTCCCAGAGAAGCTGTGGCTGCCCCATCCCTGGCAGTGTTCAAGGCCAGGTTGGACACAGGGGCTTGGAGCAACCTGATTGAGTGGAAGGTGTCCCTGCCTGTGGCAGGGGCTTGGAACTGGATGAGCTTTAAGGTCCCTTCCAACACAAACCGTTCCATGATTCTATGATGTGGAGCTGGCAGTTAAGCGCCATGCTAATCCTGCGGCACATCAGAAGGACCCCTGACCATGCTGAAATTTAAGCTGTGAGGGAGACAAATATAAACCAGGGCATCTTGGGAAGAGTGGATTAATCCCTGTGTGATGCTCCACTTGAAGCTGACAGTTGCAGTCTGGGGAGGACACCATGGAGCCATAACTGACAGCTTTCCAGGGTCATTGGTTCCATGTGCAGTGGCAACCGAAGAAGCAACAGGGTGTTGGGTGTCAGCCAGGAGGACAGTGAGAACAAGCCAAGGCTGTGATTTTGTGGTTGGATCCACATCTTGCATGTCAGGTGCTGTTCTGGTCTCTGTACCTCAGGAAATAAGGGGATACAGAGGACCAGGATTGGGAATGGTGCATTTCACTAGTGAGAGGTCTGTGAAACACTTCTGCACCAAATCCCACAGTACAAGAAATAGGGTCCACTCACTGACATCAGTAGGAGCTTTATGTAAAATGAATAAAATCATTTCATTCCTGAAGCCTGCTGTTGCAGGGGGTGATGGAGACACACAGTGGCAGCAAGCCCAGGAAGAGGGTATGCACATTTGCAGACCACAAGTCCATGGATGTTCTGGAAGGGTGGTGGACATGCAGTCTCGAAAGGATGCTGGGGAGAGAACCAGGAAGGGGAATGGGCCACCAAAACCAAAAGGCACCTCCTGTGGCCATCGTTGTACAGTCCTGGGCTATACAAACCATTAGTGTGACACAGTGAACACTTCTTGTGCTGTTGGCTACTCTGTTGAAGCTGTATAGAAACTAATGAAGATCAGCAGATAGATTTCTAGGTCCCTGTGTTGTGCAGCTAAGATCAGTAGATCTAGCTGTAGCAGTTTAAAGCCTGTTTTACTGGTTTTAATATATATTGGGGAAGCTAAACAAGCGTATACAAAATCAGTCTGTTTGGAGAGATAAGAAGTTGAAAAGACCTACACAGAAAATGAAGGTGCTTCACATTAAGAGAGAGATGCTTAATTCATACATTAGAATATTTCTATTTCTCCTTGTATAAATCGTAATCTCTCTTGATAGTTTATCAACAGGAAGCAGAACTGCCACTGGAAGGTTTCTTGTGGAATGTTGGAAACTTTCCTCTTTGAGCTGGTTATCCTGAATTCTGCTTTTCCCCAGCCTATCTGTTAAGAGTAGCCTTCAAGCTGACACTGCACAGGAGAGAATGAATAGCTTTAGTCTTAACTTCTTAGCAAGAATTGCTCTTTATCTATTCAAATGTTTATGTCCTTGTGAAAGCCAATGGCTTGTTTCTGACTGTAGCTCAAGTCTTCAGTTCCTTAATGTTTTTGCATTTAAATTGCCCCTTTTCTGAACTTTTCAAGGTTTTGGGTACATTTAAAATTAAAATTTCCTCAAAAGAAAACTGAGAGAGTCGTACACAGATTTAAGGGTTTAGAGCACAAAAAGACACTCTGAATTTGTATCTTTGTAGCTATTCAAAACTTCATGGTATAGGGGAGAATTTATATCTGTAGCTCCTTTGCAAACCTGACTTCGGTTTCAACCTTTCAGAAAGCAAAATCAAGAATATTGTTCAACCTGGAGAAGAGAAGGTTCCAGGGAGACCTTACTGTGGCCTTTCGATACCTAAACAGGCTCCAGGAAACCTGGAGAGGGGCTTTGGACAAGGGCCTGTAGGGACAGGCCAAGGGGAATGGCTTTAACCTGCCAGAGGGGAGATTGAGATGAGCTCTGAGGCAGAAGCTCTTCCCTGTGAGGGTGCTGAGGCGCTGGCACAGGTTGCCCAGAGAAGCTGTGGCTGCCCCATCCCTGGCAGTGTTCAAGGCCAGGTTGGACACAGGGGCTTGGAGCAACCTGCTCTAGTGGAAGGTGTCCCTGCCCGTGGCAGGGGCTTGGGACTGGGTGAGCTTTAAGGTCCCTTCCAACACAAACCAGGCTGGGATTCTATGATTTAATGCAGTAATTCTTAAAATCAAACTGGTACTGGAAAAAAACAATGTGTAAGCTCTCTACTTCTCAAACTGTTACTGTCATTCATCATGCCAGGGCCTCAGCGCTCTCACAGTGAAGAACTTCTTCCTTATCTCTAACCTGAACTTCCCCTGTTGAAGTTAAGGTGTGCAGCATTTGGTACGTGCTCATGTTTTTAATGGTTCCAATGGAGTGAGCTATCCTGGTTTTCTTCCTGTTTTCTACTAATCGGTGTGTGACAATTACTCCCTTAACCTTTCAGTGTTTAAGCAGGAGCTCAGCTGAAGCCTAACATGATGCTTCAAGTTGAGATAAAAATGCAAATGTTTCCTGGTAATTTATTCTTGCATCTCTTGGAAACAAGGGCAGCTGAGCCAGCTGCATCAGATTGATGAGGACTGTCTGATTTCGGCTGGCTTTGGAGGAGGGAGCTGAATGATTCTCAGCAGGGTTCTTGCAGCATGCTCTAATGTTTGCTGTTACGTGTGACTTTGTGCTGCTGCTCAGGATGACTGGAAAAAGACAAGTTCTCTGTGCTTTAAATAGTCTTGATAGAGTAGATGTGTATGTAAACTTACCCCATAATGCGACCACAGAGCCGGGGTGGAAGGTGATTACATTTCACTAATGCAAATTCTCTTATGTGTATGTGGTTTTTCAATAATCCTTGTCACTTTTAACACACGATGCATATTTCTCAGTATCCGTGCTGTGCTTTTTCCTACTCTAATATTAAGCATTTATTCCGAAAGCCACAGAAAAACATTTAAATGAAGACAGGGAAATACAATACAAGCCGCTGAGATACCTAGAAGAAAAGAAAGAGACTGCTTTAGTCTGCAAAGCTTTTCCAACAGGTTGATTATTTCATAACCATCGTTTAAAATGAGTTGGGTAACAAAATGCAACTGTGAATTGAGGCTTCTGTTGTCTCTTAGAACCTATGTGGGAAAGTCTGTTACACTGGGAACAAATGCAATCTATAGAAGAGCGCAAGGCCACTTTGCTGGTGATAATGCTTTGTGCTGTTTTACACTGGTTTTGGGCTGGAGGCACTGGTGCAGTTGTGATTTGGAACAAATGACTGCTGTAGATTAGGGCAATTCACAAATTTAGGCATTCCTGGATATTGTTTCATCCAGCTGCTGACAGGGCTAGATTTGGCTGGATAAGCTTCACAGGATGGCATCAGGATAATGCTTGGGTAAAAGATTGGTGCTTTGTGTTGAATGACACAAAAGATGAAAATTAACATTAAAATCCTATTCAAGTCGAGGCAGGTAAAACAAGTTACTGCTTCATCAAATGAGAGAGTTCATAAGAATATGCTGTATTTGGCAAGGATTTTATGCCTAATTTTGACATAAAATCCAAACTGCACTGGGTGTGCAGTTTGAAATGAATGTCTTCAGAAAATGTCACTTTCAAATGAAGTAGTTTTGCTTTTATGTAGTACAAAGAGACGAGCTTAAATCCTAGGGAAACTCTACTATGCTATTTGGAATACATTTCCTTTAATACCTCATTTTTCAATCTAATGACAACCTTAAGTTGCTATTGCAGTTTGCTTAAATAACTACTGGAGAAAAGCTTTGGTTACTATTTTTTTTGTCATTCCTTGTCAGTATAAACCCAAGAATGGGATAAAAGAATGTTGTGCTGTTGCAAGACTGCTTTGCAGTACCCTGTACTGCTTTGTTTTCATTTACCAGTGACTATTGTTAGTATCACAGTAGTAATTTCTGGTTTGTATTGATGAAGAGATTACTCCGTGTTCTCAACTGTGTAATAAACAAAAGTAAATGAGTAAAATTCCCAGTGTTTGCCTGTTATCCAAACTTATATCAGAAGTGACTTTAAGCTACTTCAGAAGGCAACCCTATGTTACGTTAGTGTGCTTTCATATGACAAAGAAGTGTTTGTGCAGACAATTTGTCTTCTGCCAAGTGATAGAAGGATGCTGGGGTGCAATATCAGGGTGCAACTTCATGGCAATCCCCAGCACAAACACAGGCTGGGGGAGACTGGATGGAGCAGCCCTGAGGAGAAGGACTTGGGGGTGTTGGGTGAGGAGAAGCTCCCCATGACCCGGCTTCAGTGAGTGCTTGAGCCCAGAACCCCCCCGTGTGCTGGGCTGCACCCCCAGAGCGTGAGCAGCAGGGAGTGGAATTAGTAATGGTTGGACTTCATGATCTTAAAGGTCTTTTCCAACCTGGCTGATTCTGTCATCTTGAAGGTCCCTTCCAACCCAACCATTCTAGGATTCTATGAATATAGTGCCATATTTTTGGTCCCCTTTTAGTGTAGCTTTGTGTTAATACACAAGAGTGTTAGTTCAAGTGTGGTAAAATTTTTAAGAGTATGTAATTTATGTTACTCCACAAGCTTTCAGATGTACTAAGTGCTACCAGATGTGACATAGTAATGGAGATGCTTGCAAACAGCACTTGCTGAATGCACACACTGCAGCATCACTTTCTGCCTTTGAGACAGACCAGATTTAAGATCTGTCTCCAAGCAGCATATGAAATTAGCTGTATTTGTACTAATCTCGCAGTGCTTCTTAAACATGTTTCTGAGAATATTCAGTTCTGTATAGATATGTTCTTCATGGCTTGCTATGGTGTTGGATTGTCAGTGTTTAAACTATAATCTGCATGGCTTTTCAAAAGGTGGACTAGGTGACTTTGGGTGCTGGTGACCAAATGCATAAAGTAATGCTGCGTTTCATAAGTGAAGCCATCTCCAGCAAACATAAAGGTTTGCAGAAGTAGACTCCACGGGAATACTAGTCTGTCTGTTGTCTTTCCTAAACTTAAAACTATGGAGGGCTTGATGGGAGCTGGGCTCGGAGGACAGGCTTACGCCGTGTCCTACAGGAAACTAGGGTTTCCTTCCTAAGTAGCTTAAAGTCACTTCTGATATAAGTGAGGAGGGATTCAGATTGCTGGGGCCTTGGTGGGAGTTCCAAACCTGAAAACTGAGGAACTTATATTTGCCTAAGGACATGAAGAGGAGGTGTGGAACTGTCCTCCCATCTCTTTCTGGGAGGACTGCTGGTAGATGCCTATCTCCATAGAATCACCATAGGATCATAGACTGGTTTGGATTGGAAGGGAGCTTAAAGCTCATCCAGCTCCAACCCCCTGCCACGGGCAGGGACACCTTCCACTAGAGCAGGTTGCTCCAAGCCCCTGTGTCCAACCTGGCCTTGAACACTGCCAGGGATGGGGCAGCCACAGCTTCTCTGGGCACCCTGTGCCAGCACCTCACCAGCCTTACCTTCATGGAGGAATGAGAATCTTGGGTGCTGTTCTGTAAGGCAGCTCCTCCGCGTAGTTCTAGCAGTTAGGGATTTTGGGATTCTTTTTGTTGTTCCAAAAAATAAATGAAGCTTACTCAGTCATGTGAAGTTTACTTAGTGTTAGAAATTTCTAGGACCTTTAGATCTGAAGAATGTGCTAGTTTTTCCCTTGGTAGAGCCCATTCCTTATCCATTCTTGTCTCATTAAATCTGACTGGAAATGCACCATCAGGTAGAAAAGAGCCATGGCAGTGAACCGATGTTCAGAGGGACCACCAGGAGAAATAACATGTCTGTTGGACACGGTCTTATTTATATTTTGCCCTTCTTATCATATCTAGAGGTTTCTTTTTTCCCCAACTGATCTTTTGATATGGGCCATCACTGTATGTGTTTCTTCAACACGAAAATCCCCTGTGTTATCTCACTGCCAGCTCTGAAGAAGTTCAATGATTAGCAGTTCAGTCATTACAAGCACATCAATGAATTTATCTTAAAGGTTGCGAAGGTTGGCTGCTCTGGAGAGGTGGTTGTGATGATTTAAGGAATAAGTTGCAATGATAAAACCTTGGAATTTTGTCCTCTGTATGGCCTGTGCAGAGAGCTGTGGCCATCAATTATTGCTTAATTTTATTCTGTTTAAGGCAAAGCTTTGACTTTTCTGGACCTTCTTATTCT
Organism: Strigops habroptila; assembly: GCF_004027225.2. Lineage (NCBI taxonomy): Eukaryota > Metazoa > Chordata > Aves > Psittaciformes > Psittacidae > Strigops > Strigops habroptila. The sequence goes on from NC_044281.2 coordinate 80,202,312, forward strand.
CACTTAGTTTTATTTCTTGGCATGCTTAATTGCCTTTTCTTATAGTTTAGAAGGGTATCCTTGAAGCACTACGCCCATTGACTTCGCAGTTCAATAGGTTGTATTGGCAGATGGTTCATATATTAAGTGTCAGTTAATGGTGGTTCTCATATGGATGCTCTTTGGCTGTGGTATAGTAACTTTTATCCATAGCTATGATATTCATAAAGGGGAAATAAGATGTAAGTGTGTAAGGTTGTGTGTGGTGGGGAGAGGGAGGAGTAAGGGAGGAGATGTGCTTGGAGTTAGCTTGCAGGCTGATGTGCACTTGTTGTCATCTTGCTGATCCTTGGCTTGCATGTGAATCACATCCCAGGAAAAAACATCCAATAATATCCCAACAGTCAGTATAACAGTGAGTGTACAAGGAAGTTTAACTCACCAAAAAGGGAAAATAGAGCTGTTATTCATATGGTGCACTGTCTTTTTTCTGCTTTCCCTCCTTTTTATTCAACCCCTTTGCTAGTTGTGTGCTTTGTGGTACTTAAGGCTGAATGACTTTGTAACCTGGTAAGAGCAGTGATAATTTCTCACTTGCTTTCCAAAGAGAGAAGCCCTTTTGGGCAGTAAAATTTTTATTGCAGCCCAGCTCAGAACTATGTGTAATTATTGACTGAGTCAGTTGACTGCTATTTCCAGCTGTGTATGTGATGTGATCACACGGGAATCATTGCGAAAACCTGTTTGATTAAAAATCAAAGCATGAAGGTTCTTCATTATTGTGTTTGCTCTAATGTTGGTTTGAATTTTCAAGTGTCTCGGGCATCACCGTGGAACTGTGAAATGAAGATTTTGATTTTGTTTGCCATGTCCTTCTTGCAGAAATGAGGAGTTTGAACCTTTGTCCAGATGGAAAGTAATCGAATTTAACTTCTTTCAGCAGGGAAAAAAATAAACCAGATTGCTTATTTGGTTTTCTTTTCCTGATGTTACATGAAAACATGAGAACAGGTTTTATATCTGCTGAATTTAATATGCCTCACTTCTGTGTTCCAATACCCTGGGAATAACCAGCATTGCAACTGTGCTACTGCTACTGAAAGATCTACTTTCAGCTGCGGCTTCTAACAGAGTAAAACCTACAATGAGAGTTGTTCTATGACAAGAGTTAATATCGACAAGAGGCTCTTTTAGTGGACCTCTGGATTACACAGATACAGATTGAATCACGTGGCTGCAGAGCCTACTTGTCTGATGATACTGCCTGTCATATAATGAAGTCAGTTGTGATTGGAAATAGGGAAAACACTTCCACAAATTCCTTTACATTTTAAGTTATTAAACTTTAATTGCTTAGTCCATAAAGTAGAAGCTAAATTGCTGATAATTGTTGTAACTACAGGCTTTAAATTGATGTTGTAAATAGTTTTACCTGCTAGTACTTGATGGAAGCTGTTAAAGTGTTAATTTTAATGATTGCGCCAGCTCAGTGTGAAATTTGAATTCAAGATATAAAATGCAAGCTCTCTTTTAGTGTGTGTTACTAAACATTTATTGCTACACGCATTTGAATGATAAGCAAATAAAAACCCAGCGATGGCTGCGGTTTATAACTGGTCATTAGAGTCCTCATCCATCAGAACACACAAGCCTGTACATAAAGGGACTATTTGCATAAATACAGTTATGGGCTCGATTTCTGAGCATGGAACTAGCCCTTTAAGCCTACATGGATATGTTGGATGATGGAGCTTGACAATTTAAATGGCCTATGAATAAAAACCAGGACACTCTTGAAATCTGCATCTAACCTATTGACATGTTTGAGGGTTTTGCTCTTGTCAGAAGTGATTAGCAAGTGTTGGCAAGCTTCCCACGCTGGCTACTTGAGGTTATCTTTGTGACTGTAATCAAACAATTGACCTGGCATTCAAGGAGGGTGGAATTTAATTGAAAATGACCAGGGTTGAGGCAGAAAAGTGTGATTTTCTGTGGTTTTCTACATACAGACAAGGCAATGCTCCTTGACTCTGTGTCCCTGTGGCTCTTGCTACTTTTAACAGCTACTGCTAAATATGAGCTAATAAGCATAAGAGTAAAACCAAAGACTTCTGCCTTAATGTTTCTTAGGTAGAACATTTGCTACTGCTGGCATGAGTCCAGAGGAGGGCACGAAGATGCTGCGAGGGCTGGAGCAGCTCTGCTCTGGAGCCAGGCTGAGAGAGCTGGGCTGGGGCAGCCTGGAGAAGAGAAGGCTCCTGAAGGGGAGACCTTAGAGCAGCTCCAGTGCCTAAAGGGGCTCCAGGAAACCTGGAGAGGGGCTTTGGACAAGGGCCTGTAGGGACAGGCCAAGGGGAATGGCTTTAACCTGCCCGAGGGGAGATTGAGATGAGCTCTGAGGCAGAAGCTCTTCCCTGTGAGGGTGCTGAGGCGCTGGCACAGACTTTTCCCAGAGAAGCTGTGGCTGCCCCATCCCTGGCAGTGTTCAAGGCCAGGTTGGACACAGGGGCTTGGAGCAACCTGCTCTAGTGGAAGGTGTCCCTGCCTGTGGCAGGGGGTTGGAACTGGATGAGCTTTAAGGCCCCTTCCAACACACACTGTTCTAGGATTCTGTGGTTGTGTACCAATAAACCAAAAGGTTTCTATAGCATGTTGTAAAGAACGGATCTTAAAAGTCTCTAATTTCAGTCTATGTTGTCAGTTTTGCCAGCTTACTTATGTTTCATGCCTTTTTCTTCTTTTAAATCTGTTAAATCATAAAGTTCCATATTCACTGAGTTTCAGCTCAGGTAGCTTACGCCTGGAAGAATCTGCCAAGAGCAGGGCACACGGGTTCAGGTGAAGCTGCAGAGAATAGTGAAGCCAGAACAACCTACTCTTGTGTGATTCTCTTTGTGCAGTTTTCACATTGCCTTTAAAGACATGAATCTCAATCTTGTTTATTTGTTGTTTTTCTTAGGGGGCAGCACTTAAATACTTGCCAGCTATTGTCAATGATGTGAAATTAGTATTTGATCCAAAAGAACTGAGGTGAGTACAGTTAATGAAATGCAGAGTGTGAGCTTTGTATACATCTTTATTTTGCATGCATATATATATATACACATATTAATAGAAACATATACAGAGGCAATGAAACGATCACCTGAGATGCTTTATCACTTTGGTTTAGTACCTTTCTTCCCTTGCAAATATTTGTAGGGCTACACAAATAGCGTGTTTTTATGTGACGTGTACTGCATCAAGGTTTGACAAATGTCCTGACAAACTTTGCAGTCCTATTGACTACAGTCATGTCATGAGATAGCAAGAATTATCAATCAGGCAACTGACAGCAAAACTTGATGCTTCGCTCTTTCAAGTGTAAATTTAATGTAAAGAAGAACTCTGTTCAGTGAACCCTATTGCTGGATTGACATTTCAGTAGCTCATGGACACAGGAATGTTGTTAGTAAATAGAGAAAGGGTAAGAGGAAGATGTTAGAACAAAAAAAATAGAGAAACCAAATCAAAACTAGTATTTCAAGAGAACTTTTAACTTAAAGGTAAAAAAGAACAGTTTCTCCTTCACAGGGTAATTACAAAGCAATAAAGTTAAAACCCCCTTTTTTACGTAATTTGATTGCACAAACCCTTCTATATATTGTCTGGTTTTATTTCTGTGTTCTGAGGTATCAAAATGAGGAAAAAAAGGATGAAGTGGAAATAAAATAGATAAGTATAGTCCTAGTCTAACATTCCAGTGGACTGAGGAACCTGGCATTTAGCTTTTCCTTGCCTGTGCTGTGAAGTTCTTTACATGTACACTGCTGCTTCCTGTGGGCTTAGGGAGAACATCTTTACTGTGGAGTTTCTGGATTCAATCACAGCTTTTATATGTGTTAGCAAAAGTACTGGGAAAAGACACCAAATGAAAATAACCAGAGTTGGCCTGTTCCACCTCAAGCACTCCAGTTTTTCTGTCACTTAGAGTATTTAAATTGAGATTGAATAATACCCAGAAGTGAATTCTTAACGGGAGAAACAAAACCACAATATTTTAGGAAGTGCTGCAAAACTATTGCCAAGTCTTTTAAAAATCTGTATTATCTGCGTGTTCAGCTGATGAGTGTGATGGTACCTTCTTATCCTAAATTGTGTTTGTTTCTTATTGGAAGTGTGTAACACATTATCACTTTGTTTTGTGTTTTTGGCTTATATGGTTCATGTATTGTTCCATTAGTGGTATGTAAGGATTGAAGTAAAGAGCTAACAGCACAGACAAATGAAAATTAAAATCTAAAGCCTGAAATGAAACATGGGAGAAGACTGTAAAGATGAGATAAAAGGGAGAGGGCAAAAGAAGGGCACAAAAAAATAAAGGGCCTGTAGGGACAGGCGAAGGGGAATGGCTTTAACCTGCCAGAGGGGAGATTGAGATGAGCTCTGAGGCAGAAGCTCTTCCCTGTGAGGGTGCTGAGGCGCTGGCACAGACTTTTCCCAGAGAAGCTGTGGCTGCCCCATCCCTGGCAGTGTTCAAGGCCAGGTTGGACACAGGGGCTTGGAGCAACCTGCTCTAGTGGAAGGTGTCCCTGCCCGTGGCAGGGGGTTGGAACTGGATGAGCTTTAAGGTCCTTTTCAACACAAACCAGGCTGGGATTCTGTGATTACAGACAATTCATGTTGCACTAAAATTCCTGTCTAACTCTTTTACATCTGGAAAAAGAGCTTGTTTGTCCCAGAAGTATGTAGTTGTTTATCTTCTTCTGTGCTGCTGGATTTTTTTTATGTATTTTGTAGAGATTAATATATTTTTACTTGTCCCTTTGTTTATAGCAAACTCTTCACTGAATTCATTCTCAATGTTCCTGTTAGCCGGCTCACAATCCAGAAGCTGTACTGCCTGATAGAAATAGTTCACAGCGATCTCTTCACGCAGCACGGTAAGCAGGACCTTTGCAACCATTAAACTGGCAAATTATTCATTGTCTGCAGACCTCTACTAGTGCAGATTTGTCCTTGCTGCTGAACATAGTGGAGGTTGGACCCAATTAAGGTTCTTCCGTTAGAAAAACAAGAAGATTTAAAATAGATGAGAAAATGTTAATTGATGCTTAATGCAGGTTGTAAATCATAAAGAAGTGAGGTGTTGGCACAGGTTGCCCAGAGAAGCTGTGGCTGCCCCATCCCTGGCAGTGTTCAAGTCCAGGTTGGACACAGGGGCTTGGGCAACCTGCTCTAGTGGAAGGTGTCCCTGCCCGTGGCAGGGGGTGGGAACTGGATGAGCTTTAAGGTCCCTTCCAACACAAACCATTCCAGGGTTCTAAGAAAGCAAAAACTTGTCATTTTGAATTTATAAAGGGCCCTGAGCATCCCATGTTCTTGGCATGTGTTTAAACTTTGATATATTTTACCAAAAGCTATAAATTCAGCTTTTGTTTTTGGTGAACTTCTATGGAGAAAATGGAATTTTTCATGTCCTCTTTCTGAATCATCATTCTCTCCTTTTAAGTTTTCCCTGGCTGAAGTAAACCAACATACAAAGTTCTGAGTGTGCTGTTCATTCATGTTGCTTATTTTATCCTCTTACATGAGTGGGCCAGTGAAAGCTAACTTCAAGCACTTGTCTTACAGATCTCTTCCTATGAGGTGAAACATTTTATTCTTTCTCTAGATGACTCAGTTAAACTAACCTAAACTGTTTATGTGCTGTCAGAAGGAGGTAATCAGGAAGGAAATGGGCAATGGTTCAGTAATAAAGGAAATGTGTAAGGGTTCTTCTGTCAGATCAAAAATGATGGGACCACAGGATATGAAGTGCTGATAAAATGAACTCTTTTGGTTCCAATGCAGAAAATGTTCTTGGTGGGTTGGCTTTGTACTGGCAGGCCTTAGACCAGATTAGGGAATCATAGAATCGGCTTGGTTGGAAAAGACCTTTAAGATCATCAAGTCCAACCATGACCCTAGGACTGCCAAGACCACCACTAACCCATGGCACTGAGGGCCTCATCTACATGGTTTTCTAACCACAGCTATGTAACTTCTATAGGATCTAGTAACTTCTGTTTTCTTCTTAGCAAACAAGTATGAAGCCAGCACAATCTGCTGCAACCTGTTATACTCCTTCATTTCACAAAACTGAAATTCCATTGCAGTTCAGCAGCCCTGGTAGAAAGTGGGATATTGTGTGGAGCTGGTATTGACCACTGTGGAATGAAATACCGTTGTTCTTTCCACTTCTTTCCACTTGAAGTTTCCTTTCTCATTTTGCACAAGCAGCAATGAAGAATGAGGCTCAAAGAATTGAGCTTTGCGGTTTGATGGCACTTCTTATTTAAATTGAATTTCCATTAAGGTTATTCTCCAAGCTTATGATTTATAAGAAGTACATGTGAAATTATTGGGTGTACATGATACATGTTACATGCATGTTTAAACCTCTAACTTTGGGTGAAAAAAGTCTAAGGAGAATTAAGACTGGAAGATAAAAGATCCTGGAGGCTCTGAACCTTTCCAGAAAGAGAGAGCGCTTTTCCATAAGGAAGCCTTCAGTACAGTTATAGTCCCATTTGAGCAATGGTGTAACAAGGTTGTAAATTTACTTCCTGTAGTTATGGATGGTGATGAAGTAAAGAATGAACCTCTGGAAAGCAGAGTCTACCAGTCATGTCACCATGTGCTGAACCAGCAAGTCCAAATGCAGTTCACCTTGATCTTCTCTTTGGAGATCTTCTGTTGAAATTATACAGCCCTGATGAGCCACATCATAGCATAGTTTGGGGTTTTTTCTCAATAGCAGAGTTTGCAAGAATAAAAAGGAGGAACACAGATGGAATTGCTGGTGTTTGGGCTTGGTAAAATCCCACTAGTCTCTCAGAGCACTTTAATCTTTGCTCTTTCAGATGCATGCATCAGTGTTATTCCTTCATTCATTCTCAGCTCACTGTCTGTAGAAATTTGTTCCTTCTCCTTGCTGCTTTTAGGTTGCAAGGTCTTTGGGGCAGAAGTCAGTAATATCATGTATCATACTTAGCTTTCTTGGATAGGAGCTAACTCAAATAAAACAAGAAATTCTGGCTATAGAAAGCCCTCCTAAGGAAGGCTATAGGGGCATGTTGTGCAATTACTATATTCATCTTTGACTTCCCTTAGTCAAACAATTTCATTTTCAGAGGTGAAAGGAGGAATCGTGTGTGGCTGGTCTGGTATTTAAATCTACCTCAGCCATTTGAGTTGTAGCAAAAGGTATAGTCCGACATTACTGAGCTCCTGAGAAATGTAAATGACTCTGTTTTAATGGCAGGGTCATTAATCTGAACTCAGCCCAGTTTTCTTGACTAAACAGTGCTACTTAATGGCTTTTGGATCTTATCAGGAGGCTCCTAACCAGGGGTTTTCATGTCACTGGCTGTTAAGGGTGTCTTAAATCTAACGTGCTTCAGTAGAGTTGCAGTGGAGATTCAGGGCACGTTTGGGTGTCTCCTTTTCTGTGTGTGACAATAAACAAAGCATCATCTTAAAAGCTTCTCTTGCCACTCGTAATTCTCTGTAAAGCCTGCGTTGAGAGAACCAGTTGCGCTGGGAACCCTCCATAAACACTGGAATTCACTTGAGAATAAACTAAACAGCCTTTGATAAATGTAGGTGTATTTTTCTTCCCTTTGCTCTGTGGGTTTGAAGTCTTATTACTCCAGTGTGGTTCAACTCCCTCCTCCTCCTCCTCGATTCAATAACATTCATCTGATAGGCAATGCTTTCATACAAGAATCCCACTAATCCTGTATCACATTGCAGAAATGAGATTTTCTTTTCTAAAAGCAATATACAGGACAGGGTTGTGGAACTGATAAAAAGCTGTAAAACGCATAGAAAATCAAACAGCATTTCATCAGTGTAGTTCTCTTGGAGAAACATGCTCTAATTGTGAGCTTTGAGAGGTGAAGGAAGATTGATTGGAGTCTCCAGAGGAATTAAAATTCAAAATACATGAGTTTGTGAAGCTTTAAGGATTTTGGAGTGAGAGGAGTGTGAAATAGTTAGCTAAAGCATTGTGCTTGAAGAACGATGTGGAGTGATGGATGGTTCCGAGGTCTTTATGGAATCTCAGTTTGGGACCTTGGATGAGAAGGTAGTAAGGTGGTGTGGCTTGTATGTCTTTAAAAAGGCTCTAAAATATAGTTTTAAAATGCGTTCACTTATTTTCTGGTTGTGTCATGTGCAATTTATAGGTTTCCTTCTGAAATTAAAGGTAACTTTTCATAGAATAGAAAGGGCTTGGAGCAACCTGCTCTAGTGGAAGGTGTTCCTGCCCGTGGCAGGGGGTTGGAACTGGATGAGCTTTAAGGTCCCTTCCAACCCAAACCTTTCCATGATTCTCTGATACTGCCCAGGTAGTGATATCAGCAGGATAAAGGATGGTTATGAACAGGGAGATGTGTAATCTGGACTTTGGAGAAGTTCATTTGATTCTGTCCCACTCCCTGATTTTGGTAGAGAAGAAAATTCTCATGCAATCAACTAGGTTGGAAAAGACCTTTAAGATCATCAAAAGCCCTTTACATAGGGGCTGGATGCTTCCATAGAGTCATTGAAACACCCCAGTGTTGTGTGTGCTACCTGGGATGCAGCTTTTTGCATGCACTAAAGCATTTTAAATTGCCAGTGATTAACATCCTGAAACAGCAGGTTATTTGATTTTGAGACTTGAATAGAACCTTAAATGTATTGGTTTAGAAAATATGCATTTTGTTCAATGAGGATATAAGCATATTAAGATGTTCTTAGATATGGCATACAAAATATTGTACATACGTATCTTTATAAGCACAAGGTAAATATGAATATAAAGTAATATGACCATATATTATGGCCATATATAGTGTTAAGTAACACTATTCCCCTACCACAATAATTTACATTCACCTGATACAGTGCACACACAACCCTTTTCAGCAAGCTTTTGCTTGAGTCCAACCCTGCAGCTCTTCTCCCTTTCATGTCCCTCTCCCTGTCAAAACCCACCCACTTCAAACCCCAAGACAAAGGCAGCATTTCTTTAGATTAGCACCTGAAGTGATTGTGTTGTAAAAGTCTCCTATAAGAATATGTCTAAATATAAGTATGAATTTATAAATGAGTGTGGAACAGTTTATAATAACCTGATGCATGTTTTCAGCTCTCAATGTGTAATTACTTACGGTTGGTGGTTGTGTCTCATCCGTACAAACGTCACAATCTTGGGTTTATGTAAATAGTGATTTGTCTGATTTGTTTTGTCCCGTGGAGTTGTTTGTGTTCTCTGTTGCTTTGCTTTACAAATGACTTTGAGCTAATTACCAAGTGAGCTGTGTAGCTGCTGTACTCTTAGTTAGGAAATCCAGTGATTTCTCCATTAGGAAATTGTTAGTCTATTAAGTATGAGTAGACAGCATATAGCATTTGTAAGAGTTCTTATCATAGAATCATAGAATGGTTTGGGTTGGAAAGAACCTTAAGATTATTTTAAGATTATTAAGGTCCTTTCCAACCCAAACCATTCTATGATCATCCAGTTCCAACTCCCTGCCATGGGCATTGGTGCCTCACCCTAGACCATGTCGCCCAAGCCCCTGTGTCCAACCTGGCCTTGAACACTGCCAGGGATGGGGCAGCCACAGCTTCTCTGGGAAAAGTCTGTGCCAGCGCCTCAGCACCTTCACAGGGAAGAATTTCTTCCTTATATCCGACTTGAACTTCCCGTTTCAATTTAAACCCATCGCCCCTTGTCCTAACACTACAGTCCCTGATGAAGAGTCCATCTCCATCATCCTTGTAGGCTCCCTTCATTGTTGTATTATGACTAAAATGACAGTCTTTGTCCCCATGCTGTATAGTGGAAGCAAGGTTCCTAAGCACAGGTTATATTGTCCTGGCTACATTAACTAAATGAGCCATAAAATAAAGAAATGCATTTGCCAGTGTCCCTCCAAATGAAATGTTTTTAAATTGACAAAAATGTATTGCATGTGTTTAGCTTCAGCAGAGTTCTGGTGCCAGTGCTACATTTGAAGTCTTTGCTCAGATGCTCCTAGGTTGATAATGTCTCCTGAGCATCCTTTTATAAAGATTAATATTTTATTCTTGCTGCACATTCCTGTGACATTAATCACTGGGGGTTGGACTTGAGCAGTAGAGAACAGATGTCAAATTACTGCTGTCTGTAATCATTGTGAATCATCCTCGTGAGCGATCACAGAGCTGGCTTTAGAGCCAGAGACGAATGTTATAGACTATAGATTTATCAAGGTTGCCCATTAATCAGGGCCAGGAAGGGTTTGTGACAGGCGAGCTCAGGAAGGTTAAGCTTTCCTCTTTTGTATATTTAAGTAATCAAGATACGATGCACTTAAAATATGATCTCATAGAATCATAGAACAGTTTGTGTTGGAAGGGACCTTAAAGCTCATCCGGTTCCAACCCCCTGCCATGGGCAGGGACACCTTCCACTAGAGCAGCTTGCTCCGAGCCCTGTCTCTACACTGAAGAAACTTCATTCTTCAAAGAACTTTCTTTGAATGAGAGCTCACTTGTGCATTGTACTTATGTGAGTCACTTAAGACTGACGAGTGTTTCTCTTGAACTACGAGAGGTTGGGTGTACTTGTACGCTGTTATTTCTCATCCTCTATGTGCGAGCTTACAAGACAGAATGAGGATGAGTCTGTTTCAGTTCCTCTTTAGCATCTTGTTGAGGTGGAGTGCTCTCTATTGTGCATTATAGCATAGGGTTTTGTTGCTGGTTTTTGGCCAGTGAGTTACTTTTCCCCATTTTGCACAGTTTGTGGGAGCAGGATTACCAGCCTTTGTGCTGTGTATCTTGCCCTAGGGATGAGTTCTTGGAGCTGCTCCTCCTGTAACTCTTCCCTGCTCTGTAGGAGGCTGATCACCGATGATCTGGGAGTCACAGAGTCCCAGCCTGGTTTGGGTTGGAAGGGACCTTAAAGCACATCCAGCTCCAAGCCCCTGCCACGGGCAGGGACACCTTCCACTAGAGCAGGTTGCTCCAAGCCCCTGTGTCCAACCTGGCCTTGAACACTGCCAGGGATGGGGCAGCCACAGCTTCTCTGGGAAAAGTCTGTGCCAGCGCCTCAGCACCCTCACAGGGAACAACTTCTGCCTAAGGGCTCATCCAAATTTGCCCTTTCTCAGTTACCTCTTTCAGTGAGACCACTCAAGTACTTTGCAGAACTGGGACAGACGGAAAGGTGGTTCCTATCCAGATATTCCTAACCTCATGACTCCATTTTCACTTGCTTATAGTTTTGCAGGTTTTTATGCTTTTGGTTGAAATTAAAGTGACTGGAAATCTGGAAATTATCTTCTTTTCCCAGATTTTCTAATCTTGTGTAAGCACTGAAGCAGCTTGGCTATTTAGGCAGCGCTATGAAGTTATTTAAAGCTGTGTATGTAACCTTATGTTTTGTGTGCAGACTGCAGGGAAATCTTGCTGCCAACAATGACAGATCAGCTGAAGTATCACTTGGAAAGACAAGAAGATTTGGAGGCTTGTTGCCAGTTGCTGAGTAACATCCTGGAAGTGCTGTACAAGAAGGATGTGGTGAGTATCGTGCGGTTTTGTGATGATTTAACACTTAAATGAATCTTAGTAGAATGAATTACGCAGGTAACTCTTGATGGCTTAGATGTTCTTTTATTGTGTTTTTCCTTAACCAGTGTCTTTTAAGTCATCTTTTTAGGTATCCAGTGATGGGGATGTGTTGTTGTGACATCTCGGGATGGCTCGTACTGTTTGAGGCACATCCAGTGCAGCGCTGTTATCCAATAACACTTTGGGTTGGATATTGGATAGATAGTAAATGGATATTAAGAGTTTAACCTTTCTTTTTCATGGTATCTAGCCTTTGGTAATTGAGCATAATCCAATGAGAAGATGTGGGTTATTACACAGATCCAGGGCAAGAAGGACAGTGGTTCATCAGGATGTTTGTTTCATGAAGAAGCAATGCAAAGACACTGTTTGCTTTAGATAATTATCCTGGAAAACACAAATGTTGGGTATGGAATTGTTTCCCCTTTCCTTCTCAGGGACCCCTTTTGAAGTCATCTCCTTCAGACTAATGAGAACTATGAAGAAGCCTGTTTGTAAAGGAAAAGTTTGGGAGCAAAGCTCCTCTGTTTCTTTGTCCTTGTCATGCGTGTTTGGTTTCAGTTCAGTTTCATTCTGCACGTTTTCAGAACTCATTCTTAGAAGCTGGTTGCACTAAATATTTCATTTTCAACTCTTTTAAAGTGGCACATTACTTCTAATACACAAATATTAATTTGAAACAATTAACTGAAGTCGCAGTTCCTCAACCAAAGTGTTGTGCTTTGCTTTTCTGTTTCTTTTGATTGAGCTGTTGCAGAACAGCCCCTAAATGTGGTAATGCCTGTGGGCTTTGGATGGTGGAAAAATGACTTGGGAAGATAAAATGATTAGGTAACTGAATGCCATAAGCTTTGTATTTCCAGGGACTTGCTTTTCATTGAAATAACTAACACTACATGTTAATTTATCAGTAACATGTATTAATAAAACAGACTTTGTGTGGTGTTTGTTAAAATGGGAGACTTAATTTTCTGCTTTTGTTTGACAGCAGTCTTTTATTTAACTTTCACAAGACAGATTTAAAGGCAAACAGAAGTAGTTCAGTTGTATTGGTGTCTGTTGTATCTAGTTACCGCTAATTTATTCTTCTTCCTTAGGGGCCAACGCAACGACATGTCCAGATAATCATGGAGAAGCTATTGAGGACAGTAAACAGAACAGTCATTTCCATGGGACGTGATTCCGAGCTCATTGTAAGTGTCTCTTGATGTAAACTTAAATACCTCTGTCACATCTTTTGGAACCTGACTGTAATAGGATTTCAATCCCAAGTGACCCAAAGCAATCAAAACCTTCTGTAACTGTCTTTGTGTTCAGTAAGCTGTGAAACTGGCTTGTGATTTTTTTTTTTGTGGTTTACATAGGAGGAGAAAGAAACACAAATCTCAGTGGCCAAGTGATGAGCCAGATTCGAGATGTCTGTGTTAACCCAAATGATGTATTATCTGTAATTAGCCAGCTGAAAAGTGTGCAAATGAGACTTGTGTGTTTGTTAATGCATTAGCAATCATTTGACCCTACAAGGATTTACCTGCCTTTTTGGACTACAACTAAGGACACCAAGATAGTGGTTGTATTTGAATGATTGAAGTATAAAGCCCCAAATTCTTATGTTTTGAAAACCTAGAGGAAGGACTGGTGCAGTAGTTGCAAGTTGTTGTGTTCCACTTCAGTGGAAGTGGACATTTAAAGCCTGGCATTTGAATTTAAGTGTATCACTAACATTGGCTTAAATAATGAAAATTAGCAGGGCCTATTGATATCTAAACCAGGGATAGATCTTAGTGTGGTTTTGGAGGCTTGCTGTGTGTTTGCCTTTACCTTGTATTCTTCCTTATGTGTCTGCATCTGGCAACTGATACATAGGCAACTGGTCAAAGTGGACCATGTTTCTCATCTGTCTGTGTAGTCATTCTTCTGGTCTACATTAATTTGGTTCATTTTGGTTAGATACAATGATTTCTTTCTTGAAAATGAGTTTGTTAGATGTATCTGAGTCCATTCTCACTTCCTTTTTTTGATGTCCCATTTCTTTTCCAATTGTATTTCTCACTGTAATTGCACAGTGATATTTGACTTGTTGTAAGCAGGCTCTGCCCCCTGCATATCTTACCTACTGCTGTCCCATTTACTTGGCTCATGGCGGTGCTTGTGTTGGCAAACATCCTAAAGTCTTATTTTTGTCTTTAGTACATCACCCACTAACTTTTCTTTTGTCTTCCAATTATGAATTTGATTTGTAATGATGGGTTTTATTGTAAGAAGGTGATAATGGATCACCAGGTCCATTGTCGGAGCAAGAAATGGTGATAAGTAGAGATCATTCCTACAGAACATCCTAGTGCTGGGATGCAGTAACAGTGAAAGAAGTCAAAAGGTTTATATGATATTGTTACTCTGTGTGTCACCACAGGAATTATTAATAATGTGCAGAATAGATACATTAATTCTGTATAAGGGTACAAGACTTCTTCCCTCAGTTTGGCTTGGTTTGGTTGGAAGGGTTGGAAGTAGTGCAAGAAGGATTAGTCTTCTAAGCCATACCTACAGGAAACTTCATCAGTTACAGTGTGAATGTGAATAATTACTGTTTTGATGAACATGCCTTAGATGATATTTAACAACTTTAATTATTCCTTTTGCATTTATCAGATTATATTTGATAAAATCCTGTGTATGTTTTAACTAAGTGCAGTTGTAATTAAGGATATCTGCAGTGCTCATGAATACAGCTTGAACTCCCTCTATCCACGCACTCTGTAATTATGGGATGAGTGTTAATGGGACTGGGTATTTTCAATGAGTACTTACTCCTAGCTCAATATTCAGTCTGTGGTTGAAAGGATGCCCCGTGATCAACAGGTAACACTTCATTTTTGTGGTGTCAGCAAAGTAGGAAGAGTAAATGGAGTGATAATGAGCAAGCAGAACCTGACCCCTCTTGGATCAGGTTGAATTTGTGCATTAATTTTCTTCTGTCAATGCTAGTAGAGTTTTACCTGGAGCTTGTATCAGGGAATTAACCATAGAGGATGAGTAGGAGGAAGGAACGTTACAAATGAAGGATCTTACAGAGGCATAGTTCAAGCAAGGATAACCTTGTCAAAAGAGGTAAACTACAGGATGTAGCAATTTGCTCCTTACATAAATATAGCTATAGTGGTGCACCAAAGCTGGCGTGTTTTCACCCTGAATTACTGAGCTTTAGGGCATCTGCATCCAAAACTGCTGTTGCATAATACGCTTTAAATAATAAAAAACTACCTTGGATCAGAAATAGTGGGAAACTGGCATTTACTCCTGTAGAGTGAAATATATATATATATGTATAAAGATAAAGCTTTTAGCTCAGTTCTGGAAGCATTCCTCTGAGCATCCTGCTTTGAAGAGTACAAACAAATGGAAGATGTGGTCCTTTTCGACCAAGAGAAGACTTCTTTTTCTCTTTGGTGGTAGCGATACAGGAACATAGATTCATAATCCCCTCACGGTGGCAATCAATCTTGTTTCATTTCACATTCTTTATAAACCTCAGTTCTAATTCCTGTGGAACTACCGTGGCATGTGGGATGGGTGAACTTTGATATTTACCTCTGTAGATCCCAAAGACAGTTGTTGGTAGAAGTTGTTTTAATTTCTCTTAATAATACTCTTTATATACCCTCCTGAGATTGAGGCTTGTGCCACTTCCGTTTGTGGTGTTTCTGACTGTGTGGTAGGTCAGTGAGAGATGGTGTTTCTGAGAGGATGGAATTCAATGTGATCAGTGGAGGATTGTAAAGAACTGAAGTGCTCAAGTGAAAATGGTCTTGGAACAGAGGCAGAGGAGGTAGAATCCTTAAATATGATATGCTTTTTGTTCACTAACAACAGAAGGAGAGGTTGTGACATGTGCTTGTGTAACGAGGATGTAAGGTGCTAGATTTATGGATTCAGGAGGATATGCAGCTCAAAGCTGCTAAAGATACCATAAATAATCCAAAGGACTTTCTCTGTGTTGTAATGTATGGAGAGGGTTCTGTATGGCTGATCCTGAGTGACTGTTACCAGGTCAGTTTCCTTTGGAAGAACACTGATGAAAGATGGATGAGTTAAACTAAGTCCCTGACCGTCAGCATAAGGCTGTGATGGTGGGACCAGCACCACAGTCTATTTCCGATGTATTTGCTTTCCTGTGTTACAAACATTCCACCTTAGTCCAGGAAATAAGATTTGGGTAACACCTGACACCTATCATATGTCAGTCAGAATATGGGAGGCATTGGTGTTGGGTACAACCTTCTAAAGGATTTTGCTCTTCTGCTTCTTCAAGGCCATATCTCACATTGGTGGCAAAGTTTGTCTATTAAACCTTTAAATTGCAACTTCTTCATGTTTAGTTGCAGGAGGTGCCTTTTCCTACACTGTTGAACAGACTGGAAAGATTCTTCAATAGTCTCTTTTGACTTTGTACACTTTTCTTTAACATCTTTGCTTCCTTAAATGTGTTTCTAGATAAAACCCACAAGCTATTTTTATCATACACCTTCAAAAGAGAATTATCTTGAAATAAGACCAGTTGTAAGAAGCAAACGTAGCCAATAAATAAAACAGAGTATAAGTGAGAGATTAAAATCTGATTTGACCCTGATTTTGGTAGGAGTTGGTAGCAAGACTTTAAGTGAACATCTGTGATACTGCACACTCTCTTGTAGCCTTAAGAACTTATTAAAGACCCAAACTCTTGGTGTCACCAGTGTATGTATTAATGAAGATTAAGCACAGTCTGGCCACTTACACAGGTTGTTTCAGTGAAAGGAGTGAATTTCTATTGTTGGAAATGAACATCAGTTTCCTGGCTGCCACATCAAATAGTCTTTAACATGCAAGAAAAAAATCTTGTCACCATTTTAATACTCGTTATTATTGTCTACTTTTTCCTCTGGAAGTCTCACGGGTGATTTTTACTTGATCCATTTGCTGGCTGAGTAGAAGGTTCTGTGTGTGGTGGTGTAGTGAAGGTAAGAAAGTAGATTCATCCTGTGGGTGCCGAGGTGTCTGATGTGAGGTTGGGGTTTGTTGCTGTTCACATCAGTTGGCTGTTGGGCTACTTCTGCGTGTGCCTGGAGCTTGTGGTGCAGCAAGAAGTCACCTGTAACAAGGTCACAAAATCTCTCCTACTGAATGTGTTTAGAATCCTAAAGTCTTGGAATGGTTTGTATTGGAAGGGACCTCAAAGCTCTTCCAGTTCCAACCCCCTGCCACAGGCAGGGACACCTTCCACTAGAGCAGGTTGCTCCAAGCCCCTGTGTCCAACCTGGCCTTGAACACTGCCAGGGATGGGGCAGCCACAGCTTCTCTGGGCACCCTGTGCCAGCGCCTCAGCACCCTCACAGGGAAGAGCTTCTGCCTAATGGAATGTTGCATGAAAACCCCCAGAACTGAGCATAATTCCTTGAGTCTTTCTTGAAGGATGATTTCAAATCATCTCTTGTCTAGTAACTCCTGCAGCATGTTGTGTTTGATGAGAATCAGCATATTGGCCTCCTTCAGTAAGTTAGAATTGACCGGCCACGATGGTCAAAAGTGAATCACAACTGCTCCCTACTTCCTTGTGGCCATCAGCTTGGCATATTTTTCACTTCCAAAGTCAGGAAAAACAAGCTGGTTGCTGAACTCTTTAATTTCAGAAGGACATCCAGATAAGGTTTGTGGATCCCTGTGTGTGCAGGTTTTGGAAGATGCTTCAGTTGGCAGAGCTGTGCAACTGTATGATCAGTGTCTATTACAGACCATCTTGGTTCCTTTATGTGGTGGAACAAATCAAATTCCATTTTGACAAAGAAAAAACAATCCAGCTCTCGGATGGAAGAGCAAAGAGTGTTGGAAGTGGCTTGACTCCCAGGACACTCTGTCCCTAATAAAAGCAGCTCTGAAGAGCACACAGTGGTTTATGGTGAACAAAGTCATTGTGAACACCTCCTGTGATCAGGGATAAAATGTGATTTTAGATACTCTCAGGAGGTGTGAGTAGGAAGCAGCGGACAGGAGAGGCATTCATGACTTTACTGATGAGCGGAGTGTTTCCCATATTGCTCGTTCCCCCTTCTCTACACTTTAAACCAAGGACATGATGAAACCAAACCACAAATGCTGCCAAAGTCATCAAAAAGTAGAGAAAGGGACTTGTGGTGAGATGTGAAAGGTTTCTGATGTTAAGAGAAAGAAGATTTAGAGGTGCCCTTTGGTGATAGTGGAGGAGAATCTCTGTGGGGTGATGATACCTATCAAAGGAAAGAGGGAGATGGTGGTAGCACTGGAGAGTGACAAGTGTAAAGCAGAGCAGAGAACGGCACCGGCATGGGAAGTGAACACTGAAGTGATTGATCAAAGGTGGATTCTCCATCTCTTGACTTCCTCCTGAGCACGATACCTTTCTGGAAGGCAGCAAAATACAAGTTTAGGTCTAAGGAAAATATGAGTCATTGATGGTCATGGAAGAGAATTCTGGGGCTGAAGTTATTTAGGAGTTGAAGTCGGATGTAAATTGTCTTTGCCTGAAATCTGTCAAGTTTGGTCAATGGGTTCCAAAATGTTGGGGGAAGCCTCATTTTCTTCCCTAAATGTAAAAATGTATCCTTTGCTTTATTGAACTTGCATGATTTCTTACCAAAACCATCCGAAATTATGTACTGCAAGCTTCCTGTCACAAAACTGGAAGTGGCATTTGAATGATGGCAGTGATTTTGTTCCGTCACTGACACTGAGCTCTTCTACTGTCACCTACACAGTGAGTGGGTATGGAGTGTGTCCTGTCCATGTTCATCAGAACAAACTGCATTCACCTCCACAAATGGACAGGAAATTTCTGGCACTCCAATTATTTTTAATAAGCCACAGTTGTGTTTTATGGATGCTGAAATCATCCTAGAAAGTGTTCCATGCAGTCTGTTTCATTCTACTGGAGCAGAATGGTGTTGGTGTAGCAGTCATATTTTTTAGTGGCAATCCAGTTAACAAATCCCAGTAGTAATATAGAATCCCTGCTATCCTACAGCTGCTAAAGAAATGGTACAACCTAACAGCCTACTTGATTTGAAGGTGTTCATGAAAAATGAACCTATTTGATTTTGAAGCAGTGATTAACCTTTAAAACATAGAGTGCAATTAAAGGCATCGACGGTGGTTTTGCATCTTAAGCAAGAAAAAGCAAACACTTTGTACCAATGGTAGGATTTTCCAGTTTTAATCATGATTTTGTTTCAGTTTATCCTGATTTTTAAACTATTTTTACAGTGACTTTTTCTCTCTTGAAGAAAACAAGTGCTACCCACAGGAATAGTGTTTCCTAATAGCTCTAAACCCAAGAAGGTAACTGCCGCTTAATGGAAATCATACGGACTCAGAAAATAGCAAGTAATAGAAAATCACTGCAGTATTTATTGACTAAAAATCATTATTTAAGCATGAGATGGGAGAGGTGCATATAGCAAATCAGTGTATGAAGGGCATGGTATTGCCAGTGAACTCGGCAAAGCGACGTTGTGTGCCACGTGGAAGGTAAAGGTGCATTTTCTTTGCTGTAACCTCCTACCTGCGCTTTGTAAGATCTCCTAAGTTAGGGTGAGAATAGCTTTGTCAGTCACGTGGAACTAAAAGCTCTAAAGAATGAGAGGTTTTCTTTCAGTGCCTATCTAACCTGAGCCGGAGTGATTCTAAATGTAATACAATATGATGCGTTTTCCACACTTGCAAAAAGGTTTTATTACAAATCCCATGGGATGGTAGGACAGGACCCGAGATGTCATTGTTTAAAGCAAGGCTCTAGATGGATGTTGGCTTTCCCAGTCTTAAAAACATGTATAAAACTAAAAATCTGCAACTTGTTAAGAAAATAACCTGCCCATGTACAGAACACGCTGTAAGAACTTCCACTTTGAGCTCTTTATATGCTTCACCAGTGACTTCTCCTCTGTCCTTTGAAGGGGTTGCAGAACATTGGTCTCTGTGTGAGCCAGTAACATAAAACCAGTTCAGTTTTTTGTCACACCAGAACATTTACAATGGGTTTATGGGGAAAAGCTACTGATTCAGTGACACTTCTGATCTATAATTGATTGCCACTGAGAGATGCATTGATTTGGTTAAAAAACCCCCCAAACTAGGTGTGTTTGCACGGATGAGTTCATGAATTCTTAACACTATTTAAAAATAAGACTGAATATTGTTATATTTTTATGTCCATATTTGCTATTTCTTTCTGTTTAGGAAAAAATATATTCTTTCTAGGAAATATTTGGGGTTCTAAAACATGTTGGATGAGCTGTTGTGTAAACTCTTAAGTATTTTCAGTTACAAACAATATAAAGTACATGAAACACAGATTTTTTTCCACGTGGAAACAATTGCACTTCCATCCTGGTCCACAGGATCCCCTTCCTAATCCTTCAGCTTTCACAAAAATATGTGGGGATTTTGGTTGCTATGTACAAGAACTTGTAGCCCTCTTGAAGGTTACCTGCAAAGGTGACTTTATTCCATTAAAGCATGCTGAGATTAACTTGGAGCTGGACATAGGCTGCTTCTGCACTTCTGTTCCCATTTTAACTTCCTTCTCTTTGCTTTGGGGGGAAAAGCAAGTGATATTCCTTAATGGATTTGATGCTGAGCTAAGAGGAGAACTAGTGTGAACCAAAACACCTCCAATGTTTTAGTATGTGCAAACTCTTCTGCTCGTGATTACATTTCTTTCACCTAAAGACTGAAAGAGTTTGTGTCTTAGTGATGCTGCAGGGGATGTGGTTTCAATCCAAATTCTTAGTAAACCAGTTTGGCACATGACACTGTGACTCAAATAGTCTTAAATCCTTAAACATAGAGAAGATGAGAAGATTCCCACTCCCTGGCCACTTCTAGAGAAATTTTTCCACAAATGGAAGTCTTTCCATAGTTCTAGATGGGATTTCAATGACAGTAGCAAATATTTAGTGGGAAATGTTGTGGTTTATAATTCAGAGCAAAATTTGAAGTGGAATTTTAAGGAAAAATCCCCCAACACTAGGAAAAAGATGGATTCCCATCTCTTCCCTAAGTGTGTTGATTAGCAAGTACAGTTAATGGATTGAGAGATAAATTATGCTGCATTGGAAAACCCATCTGAGAAGCTCAGTAAATAAACAGCATCTAAAATTTACGGCTCCTTCCAAACTGGCTCCAAAGCATGACGTGGACTATAAATTTTCTGGTGCCTTCTGCAATGTTGCAGAGGTTTTCCAAAGGCTGCATTACAAAAAGATACGAAATTAGGGCAAGTGCCAACAATCTGTAGAGCTTTTGGTTGTTCTCTTTGCGGGGTTGGGTTTTTTTAGTGTGTCAGAATGTGTCATTTAGACCTTTTTGGGTACCAAAAGAAGTGGGATCTAGGACAGATGATTGTCCCGTAGCCACGACCCTGTCAGCGTGATGTGGTTAAAGGCTTCTCCTGACCTTGGGCGGTTTCTGGCTGCTCACCCCTTGAAGATGAGCAGCAAACGTGTTCCTCTGGTGATGAGGACAGAGCTAAGTAAGAAATGATGGCGCGTTGTCGAGATGTGGTACCTTGGTTGAAGTCTACATCGCATGAAGGCAGATATACACATAGTCACATCTTAGAGACTATTCATGGTCTTGGACCACATGAAAAATTGTGCTTCGTCCAGGATATATGTGCTGAAAACTGCACTCCCCGATCAACATGGACTTGTAAAACTGAAGACCACTGCAAACATAAGGCTTGCTTTGTTTTTTTCCTCCCCGTGGTGGTGGTGTTTAAAGACAATAAACCAAACCCCCAAAAGGCTTGAAAACAACAGTGATATTGAGCTGTGTACAGGATGACAGCCTACAATTTACCAGGTTAGAATGTGACGCTTTCAGATCTAAGGAGAAGGGGGGGAATAGTTTTACTTTCCATCTTTGTACAAATTTCAATTCAGGTTTTACATCCCACATTGGTGAACTGCAAATCAAAGTTGGTAAGGGATTAAGCAAGGGGTTCTCTTAACACCTTGCTTCTGGACAGGAGTTTATAGGTACAAAGGCCTTTTTGGTACACAGGGTGAGAACTGGATGTCACCACAACGGTCAGAACCACGTTGGCCAGTAACTGCTCAGTCTACCACGATCCCGTTATCAAGGATTGATAGAACTCCAAGTGTTTTTCAAAGAAGGCCTGGAACTCCACATGGACTTGGGTTAAAGGAACCAGAGTTTCCATCTTCCATGCTTTTTTGATTCAGTTTTGGATTTTTGCTTGGGAGTGGAGGAATAGCTCTCCTGAGAATAAGGCAAAGGTGCAACCTGAGTTTCCTCAATAGGATGAAGTTTTCTCAGAACTGGCTGTAGTTTATCTTCTTGCTGTTTAAAATCCAGTTCCACGCTAAAAATGGGAAGAGAAAAGCAATTACTCATTAGGATGACAGAAAGAGTTCAATTAAACCAACATCTGATGCTTAATTTATGAAATTCAAATGGAAAATAAATGTTTAAATCAGATCTCCACACTTCTTGCACTGCAAGTGGAAGGGGAAGAGGAAAGTCAAGAAAAGGACATATTGCAAAAGAGAAATGGGAATGGGATAGTGTGAAGTTCTCCCTGCTGTTTAGGGGGCCCATGAAGATTATGGTAGAAGCGCTGTGAAGTGATTGAAAGCTAGAAATACTACTTCTCCCCCTCATTTTTGTGGTGAAATGCTCTTTGAGGGCTCCCAGGCTTGGTTCTCCCCCATCTGCATGGCATGGGGAGGCAGCCAGGCACCCCAACCCCGACTGCTGAGACTAAAACATCTAATGATGTAGATCCATTTATTTAGCTGACCGTATCATAGAATCCCAGACTGGTTTGTGTTGGAAGGGACCTTAAAGCTCATCCAGTTCCAACCCTCTGCCACGGGCAGGGACACCTTCCACTAGAGCAGGTTGCTCCAAGCCCTGTTCAACCCTTATTTCAGCATTTATCCTACAGATTGTTTCAAGTTTACCTTCTAAAACAAAGGAGCCACATTATAAACCTCAGCAAAAGGGTAATACTGTCCCAAAATCAAATCCTGGCTGCTTAAAAATACACTGAAACATCATGGGTTTGGTTGTGCTAAAATGGGGATATCAGTTGATTGTGAATTCCCCACCACATAAATGCTTTCAGCAGTACAATGAAAGAATCTCAGGATGAAGTCGACTCTTAAGAGCTCTCTAAATCTCATTTAAAGTGGCATGTAAATCTGGACAGAATTTACATGGCATATATTATAGTATGTTTGTATAAAATTGGGGGGAAAGAAAAAGGCATTTCAGCTCTGGCACTGGCACAGTTCATTTTTACTTTCAGAATGTGATTCTTACAGGGGAGCTCTCTTAAGAAGGACTTGATGTAAAAGATGAATTGTTTTTATAGAACCTTGCTGAAGAGAGTAACGTCTTTCATAATCAATTCCTATTTAAGATAGATCTTAAGAGAAAAAACATCTTAATTCTAGCCCATGTGACAGAACCCATGTTATCATTTTCTACTGTATAAACCCATTTTCAGCAGTTCAGACTCATCTATTTACAGCCAAATGAAATATTTTGCTTCTGAAAATGATGAGTGAAAACATTAATTATTTCAGCATTTAGAACTGTACATTTTGCAGAAGAATTGATTCTTGTCTATCAAGATGCATTTATCCAGCTTTGTAGTGTACCTGCTCCTTTCAGGCAAGAGGTTTGTTTGCAAACCTAGGTTTTAGTTTTTGTGCTGCAAAAAAAAAGGCAAGAACCTCCTTATTTTGTAATTTTCCACATATCTTCTGAAATTGTCTATAGCTGGCTTTATTTTTGGTCTTTATGTCAAGCATATGAAATACTATTAAAGTCAGCAAGTGTTATGTATTTGTATGACTTCCTTATATCTCATTACAGACCTGCAGATCTTTCCACTTCCTGCATTCATGACCTTGATTTTGTCACCTGTCACAGCTCTGACAGTTCTGTTTTGCTTAGTGCTGGGTTTGTATCCAAAGGATCTACAGGTTTCCTCTCAAAATGACCTCTTCCTGAAATACTCTCTGTGCCATGTGGCTCTCTCCACTTACAAATTTGGTCTGGTTTTCACTCTTCTTTAAGCCTCCCCCGTAATAACTCCATATACTTACACATTCACAACTTCCTTGGGCAAACTGTTCCAGTACCTCACCACACCACGCTAAAGGCTTCCTTATACCACCCTAAATCTCCTGTTTCAGTTTAAACCCATCACCCCTTGTCCTATCACTCCAGTCCCTGATGAAGGTCCCTCTCCAGCATCCTTGTAGCCCCCTTCAGACACTGGGAGCTGCTCTGAGGTCTCCACGCAGCTTCTCTTCTCCAGGCTGAACAGCCCCAACTCTCTCAGCCTGTCTTCATATGGGAGCTGCTCCAGCCCCTGATCATTCTCGTGGCCTCCTCTAGACTTGCTCCAACAGCTCCATGTCCTTCTAATGTTGAGGACACCAGCACTGCACACAGTGCTGCAAGTGGGGTCTCATGAGAGCAGAGCAGAGGGGCAAGGTGGATGCCTTGGACACCTCACTGAAGGTGTGCACACAAGGTGGCCAACTTGCTCAAGCTGCTTTTCTCTGGCTTATCCCATTTTCTAAATCCTATCGCTGTGGATTTAGGGATTGCTGTGGAGGATTTTCTGCTTTTGGCTTGGACAAACTGTCCAAGCTTGTGAAGCTTTGTTTAGGCTGGGGATAGTGGAAAAAGAAGGAAGAGAGGATTAGAAGAGTTTGAGACAGGTCTTCCAAAAAGGTCATCTCACTTGTTAAAGCTCCTGCTGGATTCCTTGGCTAAGAAAAGGTTTAATTTCTTTATTTTCTTAGGAATATATGTATTAATTTGCTATATCCAGAGCCAGTTTGGAACACTTCAGCCTGCAGTAGCTGACCTAACTTATTTTAATGGTTTAGAGAATAGATGAGTTTATTTTTTGCATGCTGGCAGCAGAGTGAACTTTCCCTAATCCTGTTGCTGTATAAGGGATTGAAAACAGAGTTTGAGGAGTCATAACCATTTGGGTTGAAGCATATGGACTGTGGGTGGGTATCTAGCAACAAGTTTAGAAATACGGATGGGTTTTCTTCTGTATGCCACAGTCACAAGTTATTAACATGAATCATTCTAAGACTATTAGATGCTAATGAGAGGATATGTTGGTTATTTGCAAGATGGACAAAAGTCAGGTTCAGGACTGGGTTGTTGAGGGCTTTATCTACTTTTCCCTTGAAACCTCCGGGGATGGAGCCCTCTGTGTTCTGCCTTAAGGGAAAACCTTTCTTCTCCTACTTGACCTGAACCTTTCTCATCTCATTCACACCCCTTCTGTTCACCTTTTTATTGCCTGCTTTGTAATTTTAAGGCCCAAATTCTCCAAGCATTTGTAGAACAGTCTAACTTTTTGGACTGAAGTCAGCTAGGTGAACCGGGAATTAAGGAATATCGTAGTGTCTCCTTCTGGATGATATTAACTGGATGCTCTGGCATGTCACAACTTGGAAGAGCACGATCCAGATAAGCACTAATCACTCAGAAAATTAGTTTAATACATTTTTTGAGCCATCTCTGTAGAATTTCCTATTTCAACCTGCAGATCCCAGATACCCAGGATCCAAAGCAGTTGGTGTTAGCAAGCCATTAAGATCCATTTTTACTGCCGAGCATCTTAGTCTAGAGATAAGAGAGAATGTAAATTAATTAATGTGGGTAGGAAATAAAAGATGACATTCCTATTCTTATCATGTAGGTACCTGATGTTGCTATCCTGATGCTATCTCAGGGATTGATGTCTACTTGTCTTATTTCTGCTCTGTATTGCCACATTTATGAATTTTAATAATTATCACTATATCTAACCTTTACAAGCGAACTACTTCCATGTGGGCTTGTGCTGCCTAATTAACTTGTGATTGTAATCCTGCTTCATTTGCCACTGTTGTGTTGAGAGTTACGTGTCAGAGATTCTGATAATATATGTTCTGTTGAGTACCCGGAGTGCATCTTAAAGTAACTTCAATATCAAAGACAAAACTGAGTATTGAAAACCAGCATAATCCACAATTTCAAAGGAGTAAAAAGTAGCTAAATTAATGGTTGATACAGCCCCAAAACTCTTCCATCCCTGGCAGTGTTCAAGGCCAGGTTGGACACAGGGGCTTGGAGCAACTTGCTCTAGTGGAAGGTGCCCCTGCCCGTTGGAACTGGATGAGCTTTAAGGTCCCTTCCAACACAAACCAGTCTGGGATTCTATAACTGCAATAGTGTATTATTGATTTGTTTGTTCTCCCTATGCAGAAATTGGCTCATGATTTGGTCTAGTTAAAAGTTCACTTACAAAAGCTAAAGCAACCTTGTAAAAGCTATTGAGTACGTGTGACCTTTTTGCCTAAAGGGAAGTCTAGCATGAATACTTGCAGATACTCCTTCACGGAAATAATTCACACTGAAGGCCTAAGAATAATGCGCACAATATTAACAGAGGAGCCTCATTTTTCTCAGAGATTTCTGTTCAAGGATTACAATTCACAGGGGATGGTAATTTAAACAGGATTGGAAAGGGCAGTTCCACTAAGAGATAATTACAGAATAAAACAGGCTGTGAAGATTTTAGTCCACATGGGTTTGGGTGGTTTAGAACTGGTGCAGTTTCTGCACAGCAATGCAATTGATTCTTAATAGCAATTTCAATGGTGAATCTACTTTAGTTAGTAAAAGATAAACGTAAAAGTCTGTCTTTTGTATATTTGTCATTTAGTTTGTAGAAGATGATTTGGAAACCTTGGGTTATGAGATACCAATTCTAATGGAATAGATTAACGTTTGACACAGCTCAACATTTGAGAAAATGGTTTATTTTTACTACTTTAATCACATTTTTTACTAATATTTTAAATACTGTCTGGAAATACTATAAAGATATGATGGTGAATACTTCTTACTGACTGTTTTAGACTATTGCTATGTAGTTGGAACTTTATACTCAGGCTTTACAACCTAGTGCGATGCTGTTGCCTGATATAGAAGTTGTTCTGCTGTGTTTGAGCCAAGAGCTTTGTAAGAGGCAGCACCACTGATCCTGTCCTTACCCAAATCCATTGGCTGGTGAAGCCTTCAGGATAATCACAGAATCAGCCAGGTTGGAAAAGACCTTTAAGATCATCAAGTCCAACAGTTCCCCAGCACTGCCAAGGCCACCACTAACCCATGGCACTGAGGCCTCGGCTACACGGGGTGTGAACACTTGCAGGGACGGTGACCCCAGCCCTGCCCTGGGCAGCCTGTTCCAATGCCTGAGCACCCTCTGGGGAAGGAATTGTTCCTCAGCTCCATCTAAACCTCCCCTGGTGCAGTTTGAGGCTGTTTCCTCTTGTCCCATCACTTCTTCCTTGGGAGAAGAGACTGACCTCACTTCACTCCATCCTCCTGTCAGGCAGTTGTAGAGAGTGATAAGGTCTCCCCTGAGCCTCCTTTTCTCCAGACTAACCCCCCCCAGGTCCCTCAGCTGTTCCTACCCAGACTGAGCCTTTCCCCCTCTAAAGCTCAGGCCTAATTGGGTGTTTAATTGGGAGTGGAAGCAGCCAATTGCTGTGTGATGCAGTTAATGTGGTGTGTCTCGTATGGTGGAAGGAGTCAGGGCCTCCCGTGTCTGCAGTTCCGGACAAGTTCTATAATATATTTTTTTATCAGAGAAATAAGAAGAATTGTGAGGGAAATAGGGAATCAAATTTAGAAATCAATAGGAAAAAACACACATCTAAAGCAGCTTAAGGTTTGGTACCTTGTTTTTTTAATAATGTTTCATGTTTGACTAGTTTCCTATTTATTAAGAGAAATGAAAAGGTAACCTGGTTTTCTTTTTTCCTGTAATACTAAGAAGTCTGTATATACAGTTCTTTTCAATATAAAGACAAAATAATATAACAACAGATTTGGAATCTTAGCAAAAAACTTAAATGTCATGTGCAAAATAATTGTATTCTCAAAACTTTTCTTAGAACATCTACTAATAGTATCAGCATTTTTGATACTAAAAAGCTAAAACACCTTTAACGTACAAAAAGTACAAGTGTTTTTTTTCTCCTTCTACACTGTCTATGGCTTTTGTGCTGCATATTAATAGTCTACAAAGTCATCTTTAATTACACTGATTGTTTCTGCATTGTAGCTTCTCATCTGTGCTACACTTGACATTAGAGGCTGCAGCTGGGTAGTCAGTAGGGCAACTTAATCCCTCCTCTCAGATGCTGTTTCACTGCAGTTTAAAGGTTAGAAACAGCTCTGAATGTTCTGTTGTTAATTGAGTCATAATTAAAAAGAAACCAAGTCACTTATGGAGAAGTTCAGGTTTTCCCTTTAAATCACTGATTTGTCCTGTAAGGGCATTGGTTATGTTTGCCTTAAGTCTCCCCTATCTACTACATGGGTGAGAAAGCTCAAGCCTGAAGGGGGTCCAGAGCAGGAGCCTGTTGTTAAAGCAGCCAGTGGAACACACAGCAGGTCAAACAGAACAATCCTCCTGGTCTGACATGGACATTTACCAACAGCTTCGAAGGCCTAGTGCCCTCAAACATACTCAAGTTTTCAGTTGAACAGTTTAACCTGAGCTTTAATATCTGTTCCTAAAAGGTGTTTTGTCCTGAAGAGAAACCACATAACTCCATGTTCCATTTCTCATGCAGACCCTCTGCAAAGGGTGAGGTGTGCATTGTTAAATCAAGGTTTAAGAGTAGTTTTAGCACCCTTGCTAATGAAAGTAGTATATGTGACTTGAGGAGGAGCAGGAGCTCCTACAAGGCAGTCTGTCTTAGTGGTAGTTTATCAGTGAATTTCTCTTTCATCCCTTCTGGCTACTTATCTTGTCTCAGCAATTCAGCCTTGTCGCAGTGCCCCTGTTTTGCACTCTCTTCTTGCCTGCAGCATATATTCTCCTAATCTGTCAGAAAGATGAGCTGAGTTTTGCTAAAGCTACCCCTGGAAACCTTGCTTCAGGCAACTGCCCAGCACTGATTGCTCCAGGCCACATGGTTATTCTGGTGGGACCCAAGAGCTAGACCTGCCTGCTGTTCTGTTGGTCTATTGATAGGGAAAGCCTTGAAATCTGCATTTCTCGAGTCAGTTCATTTGCAGGGAGTGAAAGAGGTACTAGAAGGTTCCTTAACTTTAAATCTTGTGACTGATTGAATCTGATTTAAATCTTTAAGTCTTTTAATCAAGGTTTTCAAACAACTTCCAGTTGGATTTTTTTAGCTAATGAAATCAGATGCAAATGTGCTATGTTGTACCTCCCCAGGCTGCCCTGAGCAAGAAACTGCACAGGAGTGGCCTCAGAAAAGGGGAGGCAGGGATAGGCTTTGGTCTGAGTCTGGTTCTCTTTGCTATCCAGTCTCAAAATCACTTCCCAAGTCAAGTCATTCCTGCTATAAAAACAAGTCTGAAGCATGTTGAGTTGTTGGACAGAACATATTAAGCATCTCTAGCAATGGGACACTGAAGCTCAGACTCTGTAACACTTCCCATCCAGTAGCTACAGCAGTTGTACTGACCATACCCATCTACTTTTGATCTGAAAACATGGAAACAGGGCTCTGCTGACTTTAGCAAAGTTAACTTTATGTGCTGTTTCTAAGCTGTATTTATGCTACTGAAAAATCCAGGCTAACAATTGATCCTTCATTAATGAATAAAGCATTACTTTCACTCAGGAAAAACAGTGGGAATATGAGGATTTTAACCTACCTATAGATAATACATGCACTGTTCCTGCATGTGTCGCAATTAGCCGTGTCTTGACCAGTCCGATATGAAAGCCTACAAAGACAAGAACACGAGTTCATTAAAGAGTAATTTGCTTTAACGTGGTTTTACCTTCTGTGATTCTCTTCCTAGAAATCAGGGCTGCTTTTGGGTTTAAACTTAAATATTGAATGCAAAAATCGAGCCATTAGGAAACCAGGATTAATATTCAGCATATTCAGGTTCACTGAGCAATGGCAGGATGAAGTAATTTGGAAAATGAGTCTTTAATGACTGCAAGGAGCAAATAAAGCATTTAGTTTACAAAAGTGTAACAGAAATAAAAGGGAAAACGAGAAAGGAACCAAGTGATGTGAAGCTCTTCTTGCATAAAGCTGCTGTGAACCAAGGTGATGAACCATCACTGTAACAGGCTGGTTTGTTTTCTCTCTGCTTTCTCAAATCCCTGAGGCTTTTCCCAGTTACTGGTGGATGTATAGAACATAATACTGAAAAATGGCATCTATTTAGAAATTCAGTGCCTCAGCAATGAGGTATGAAGATGTGTTGTAGGGATGTTTATGTCTTAAAAGGAAGAAAATACCATTTAAATCACACTTTCTGTACTCGCGTAGCCTACGGCTGTTCTTTGGCACACTTTGGTTTGTAGTCTGTTAGAGCAGTGTCTTAATTTCCTTATGTATTGTCTCTGAGTTGGTCAATTTGAATTAAAAAGGGGTTTTAAGGTATGCAAGAACTTTCTTCTGCATAGATATTTCATTAAAATAAATCATAGAATCCCAGCCTGGTTTGGGTTGGAAAGGACCTTAAAGCTCATCCAGTTCCAACCCCCTGCCACGGGCAGGGACACCTTCCACTAGAGCAGGTTGCTCCAAGCCCCTGTGTCCAACCTGGCCTTGAACACTACCAGGGATGGGGCAGCCACAGCTTCTCTGGGCACCCTGTGCCAGCGCCTCAGCACCCTCACAGGGAAGAGCTTCTGCCTCAGAGCTCATCTCAGTCTCCCCTCTGGCAGGTTAAAGCCATTCCCCTTGTCCTGTCCCTACAGGCCCTTGTCCAAAGCCCCTCTCCACGTTTCTTGTAGCCTCTTTAGGCACTGGAGCTGCTCTAAGGTCTCTTATGCCCTCTGAGAGGGGTGAAGTAGTATCTGTTTTTCATTACCTTTTAAAATCTTTCAGAAGTTGACATCCAGATTGTCACCACTCTGTTAAACTTGGCCTTAGTAAATGTTTTTTTCCAAGCTATTGATCAAATACTAAGGACTCTTCCTAAGGATACAACATCTAAAGTTTACAGATCAGTTGATGAAGGCTTTTATTGGCTGAGCACAGAAAGGATAGTCAATAATTGCTGTCAGAGGAGCACAGTTGTTCAAGTGCTTCTTTATAGGTAAAAGCATAAACCCACCACGCTGAGCACCAAGTTAAGTTGGGACATTTGCATTCATCTTTGTACTCCTGCAAACTACCCATTCAAATCAGTTCATTATCTCGCTTGTAGAGTAATGACCTCCTCTGCTCCTCTCTCTTGTTTGTACAAGGTCTGCAGGGTTTATGTGCTCATATTTGGCTGCTTCTCTGCTGCTTAAGAAATTTTTCCCAAGTCAAGTGTTTCTAAAAGCAAACTGTAGTATACAGGTCACTGATCATGTTAATATCCATTACTGTTATCCCAGATTCTTGTGAGATGAGCCCTGTGACAAAGAGTGACAGCGACATCCTATTTGTAGAGTTCCTTAGGAAAATGGTTGGCTGTATTCTGGGGCCATGCTTGGTGCTCTGAGGGATCTGCTCCTAAAGAGTGAGGTTTCTCAAGGCGGTTGTAAAATCAAGGTAGTCAGGTTGTCTGTTTGCAGTGAATCGTAGAATCACAGAATCCCAGGCTGGTTTGTGTTGGAAGGGACCTTAAAGCTCACCCAGTCCCAACCCCTGCCACAGGCAGGGACACCTTCCACTAGAGCAGGTTGCTCCAAGCCCCTGTGTCCAACCTGGCCTTGAACACTGCCAGGGATGGGGCAGCCACAGCTTCTCTGGGAAAAGTCTGTGCCAGCGCCTCAGCACCCTCACAGGGAAGAGCTTCTGCCCAAGAGCTCATCTCAATCTCCCCTCTGGCAGGTTAAACCCATTCCCCTTGATAAATCAGAGCCCCTGGGACAATTCTGCAGTGGTGAGCATATCCCAGTGATAGCCCACTCAGTCTGGTGCAGAACTTCGCAAGAAGTCATATAGTATTAAACACCCAAAGAGACATGTTTCAGTACTAAAAATCATACAGGTTTGTTTCTGAACCCTTTGGGGGATGAGGTCTAGTGTGAGGCATCCCTTCCCATGATAGGGGGTTGGAACTGGATGATCTTAAGGTCCCTTCCAACCCAAACCATCCTATGATTCTATGATTTTATGCTCCACAGAAGCATGTATGTTGTCACTACTTTAATTACCAACCAGATCCCACCAGCGCCATGTCCGTCTTACAAAAATAGTGTTTTGGTTGGGATAAACTCCCCCAATGCTGGTTGGTTACTTGGCAAAAGCCATGCTCTGGTGTTTATGTGGATGTACTGGATAAACTGTAGTCCTGCTTCTGTAACTTGCAGTGGTTTTAATGTCATGTTAACAGTAAGGCATCAGATAAACTTAGGTGTCTTCCTAAAACTTCAGTTTTCAGTATTGTATTTATATTTCTAAAGCATGATGATCTTCAAATGCACAGTAATTCCAGATATTTAAGTACTTAAAACCATATTTCCTCGTTGATGGTATAAGGAAGACTCATTAAGCTGGCAAAAACAGTCCTTTGATATAAATATTTAATAATTCTATGATTTTTGGATGATCAGTTTGAAATCCTGGTTTTTCAACTGACCACTTGGTTTCAGCATCGTGCTCATTTACAAACTCCTAGTTGGAAGTAATTCACGATGAACTTAAAGCATCCTTTTCCTTATTGAATATTCTTAGCTTTTCAGACATTATTTTCTTTTCAAGCCATGGCTTTAGCAGTGTTGCCTTCTCTGAACCATCCCATCAGTCAGACCTCTTTGTAAGCCCCGAGAACACTGCATGGTGTCACAGTGTTTGGTTTCCATACAGCGGTTTGACAGTTCATAGCCAGGACTGTATGTGAGTGTTAGTACAGTATAAATTCAATTATTTCTATATAAATTAAACTCTTCATGAAAGAATTCTGTTGTTGATACCCCAGGGCTTTGGACTCTCACTTTCTTGTTTTCACATCTGCATAAACACATGCATAGAATTCATCTACTTCATGCCAGCAAGGATTTCACTATTGGCATAGCATTTTCATGTACATCTTAGGCAGCAAGGTTGATTTGCACTGCAGACTTACCGAAAAATAGAGCTTCCCACCAGTGTAAACTACTAGAACCAGTTTATGAGCACACTCTGGGTATCAGGTTCAGGAGAGCACAGTTCTGGGTGGTTATTTTTTCCTTGTGAGGTGGAGTATTTTGAATAAGCTGCTTTTCTCCCTCCCCTTAAAAATGGTTTTAAGGGTATTCCAAGTGCAGAAGAGCTCAGGTTAGAGACCACTAACTTTATTCCTCATTGCTAAAGCAGTTCTTACTTTCAGTAAGAACAAAACCTGTAAAATGTGATGTTACTCACAAAACAAAGACGCCTACAGAAGATTTGTATTCTTTTTAGAGAAATTAAAGTTGGGTTTGGCCTGGTTCAGATTCAAAGTGGAGTATTCCACGTTGTACTGAGATGCCTGGGAGCCAGGAGTTCCCCCCAAGCTATGAATCCCATGGGCAATGTACTTCACATAAAAATCACCTCAGCATTAAGCTTTGCAGCTCATTTTACCGATCTTAATATCTTGATTTGGGGAATGCCTCATCAGTTTTAGTAGTATTACACTTCATAACTTGCTTCAGCCTCTCCCTTTTTTTCTCCCATTCTTTGAGAAGGTTGAACCTGATCACCACGAGGTTGTGCTGACCCACACGGTGTGCAAGTTGGGGCACCTCTGCTCCACTGCTTTGGTGCGTGGATATGTCTGGGATGCCTCATTGTTCCCAGGGAAGACTAATATCCATCAGCCTTGAAGTGAAATGGAGATCTAGTTACATTTTTGGTACTCAGGTGTGACCAAAAGTGGTGAACATTGAATGAGAGGTGGTTGATTTTGCCCTTCTGGTTGTCGTCTTTGTCTCCTGGCCTCATCCTGGCTCTGCTTGCGTGCTGTGCTCCCCTGGGTGTTCCTGAGGCCTCTTCAATGCAGAGGTTTGCCTGTTTGTGCTGCAGCATGGACAGCTTGCTTCAGGTCTCCTAAAACATGCAGGGTTTGGAATTCACAAAAAAAGCATTTTGTTGCCTTTATGTCTGTAAAAACAGCAGACAAGCAGTTGGGCCTCGTGGCCAGGAAAGGCGTCTTGAGCTTAAAAAGGAGGGAGAGCAAACGCCTGTCTCTTACAGGACAGATCTGCTGATATAAAGATTTGAGGTGCAGTTTGAAGACAGCACTTGTCAGTTTGTCTTCTAACACAAGTTCCTTCCTGACATCTACTTCTGACTTCCAAGAATAAGACTGAGATGAGCTCTTAGGCAGAAGCTCTTCCCTGTGAGGGTGCTGAGGCGCTGGCACAGGGTGCCCAGAGAAGCTGTGGCTGCCCCATCCCTGGCAGTGTTCAAGGCCAGGTTGGACACAGGGGCTTGGAGCAACCTGCTCTAGTGGAAGGTGTCCCTGCCCGTGGCAGGGGGTTGGAACTGGAGGAACTTTAAGGTCCCTTCCAACACAAACCAGGCTGGGATTCTATGAAGACCCCACCAAATCTAACCTCTCCCCCCACCAATCAACAATTCCTCATTCTTTCCTTGGTGATCATAAGAAGAAAGATGTTTTAGTCCATACTTGGAAAAATATTTCTCTCATGGATGCTGAGGGAAATCTTTTGGTTTAAGTAGGCTGCTTTCTGGGTAGAACCTGTACTACCTTATGATTTGGTTTTGTTTCCCCCAAAATGATAAAGACGATAGAGTTGACTGTGATATATATATAGATACATATATATACACATACATATATGGGGGGGTTGTTTAATCCTATCAGTGTAGCAAAGTCAACATAGCACTATTCATTCCTAGTTTGATGGGATGCATGCTGATCTACAAGGAAGGAACTGAATGCATATATTTGTTTAATGAGCATTCCTGGTATTCATAATATTACTGTATTTCATACTACTTAATGTGTTTTGATGTACACTAAAAGCAGTCATTACTCCAATAGCTTCATTCTTTGATACCTTACATCTTATATCTTCATTTTTCATATGGGTGCACACAGATGGGCACGGTTAACCTCCTGTGTGATGTGGTGCTGTGTAGTCAGGTGCTGGAAAAGGACTGAATTTGGGTTAGTCTTGTTGCTGTGGCTGCATCCACCTGGCTGAGTCACCTCGGGAGTGATATCTCCATACCCAGTTTTCCACACATGCTTGTGATCTCCATTACATATTATTTTCAGGAGGCTTTCATTTTCTTGCCTTTCTTTCAGCATTCTTGGCACAACCTGAGCTTAACCTCAATTAACACTTCCAAGTATTAAAATGTTATAATGAAGAGCCACCGTTTTGCTGACATGGACTGGCAATAACTAATAATAGGCTGCAATTTTCAGGCAGCCTGAGGGAATGACACCCTCAGAATCCCTGTGAAATGCAGAATTCCTGAACCTGCTTGAGGCTCTTCTGGAAAATACCAACTGTAACATCGAAATCTTGGCATTTGAGTAGGTTTTTTGCTTGTTCAAATTGGAGACCCCATTTTGCTGAGAGGGGGAGGCTCAGATCTGGATATGCTAATTTTTCCCTATTTTTCAGTTGGTGGCTAGAGAAGAGGCACTAATTCAAGTATCCTGGACATAGAACCCTGGACTGGTTTGTGTTGGAAGGGACCTTAAAGCTCATCCAGTTCCAACCCCCTGCCACGGGCAGGGACACCTTCCACTAGAGCAGGTTGCTCCAAGCCCCATCGAACCTGGCCTTGAGCAGTCCAGGGATTATAAAGCAATTTGAAGGGATTGATCTGTTCCATCTGGATGCTTTCTCATATCTGCTGAGATGTAGGGAATACTTAATATCAATTGAGTGACTTAATGGCACGATGTTACACAAGTGGCTGTGCTTCAGAGTGCGTTTATGCGCTGATGGGTGTGCTCTTTAGAGGATATTGATGTTCATCACACTTTTGATGTATCCACCAACAAGAGATAAACAGACTTCAAGATTCTTCTTTTTATTGATGTTTTTATGAAAATACAGTGAAACAAATTATCTTAAGCTGGCAGCGGGCCTTTGAAGTGGTTTTGAAGTGACAGTTCTGACCGTGCTCAATAGCTGAGGAAGTGTAGGCCACGGTTCTCCCTACGTCTTTGTATAAATGGGTATTGTATTTCCACGCATGGCCTGGTCCTGCTGGGACTGTTTATAGCATAGCTAAACACACTCATGTGATCTGTCTTTACAGAGTAATGGTTTAAACATAGAGTCTGGTGGAGAACTTCTCAAAACCTTTGTTTCCTACACTAAAGTGTTACTAATAACTATTCTTCAAGAGAAAATTCTCCATGCTATGAACATAATTTGTCTTTTGGCAGAGTAAGATGACTGCACTACGTCATGTGTGTCTAAGCTGTGTTTCTGGCTTGAATAAGTCATGTTTTAGCTCTGTAAACTGAAGGAAAATAACTTGTATATGTTTTGCAGGTTAAAATCTGCTTAGCCGTATAGGTTTAGTCTACTCTAGGAAAGATTTGTCGTTCCAGCTCAATGGAAAGCCTCATCTAAACCCATTTGTATCAGCAAAATCATGCTCCTGTAGGATGAATATCTGCCCCTGGTTCCTTTAAGAACTTACCTTCTGCCATCAAACCAGTGGGTATGTACAGGTATAAACCATATTTTGGCTCATATAAAGGTGTTCTGAAAAATCACTTGCCCAGTAGACCAGGAGTAAAACTGTTTCAGCCCTACTGCTCCTGGGTTTTCACTACACTCATAGTTACCAGTTAGCAGTTTTGATTTGTAGATGATAGCAGTGCAGCCTGATAAAGCTCAAGAGTCAGCAGTGTTGTGCTTTGAGCAATCATCTTGAGGCTTTTTTGTTTGATGTCTACAGCTGGATGCAAACATTGAATTGTTTCATCCTTCTCGGAGGTGTGCTGGGGTTCGCTGTTTGTTTCTCTGCCTTTTTATTTTCTCCCCGGCTTTCATCTGAAGATGTTTTCTTTTTTCTGTTGTTTGTTGGCATTGCTTGTTTGCTACCCCAGTACCAGCCCCGGGAGCATCCTTGGTGTGTCTCCCAGTAAACACAGAATCACAGAATCAACTAAGTTGGAAAAGACTTTTAAGATCATCACGTCCCACCATTCCCCAGCACTGCCAAGGCCACCACTAACCCATGGCACTAAGGGCGTAGTCTACATGGTTTTTGAACCATTTTCAACTTGTGTTTGAGATGATCTGCTCCCTTTTATGTGACAAAGTGTGGGTTAACTCCACCAGCAGTGTGGATAGCCCTAGACTGCTCAGAGCAGCTAGAGAAAGAGCTGCTTCAGTGTGCCCTGCATCGGGTTGGCTTGAGCTGATTTATATGTGCAATAGATTGGTTGTGTTATAATTGAGAGTGGAAGCCAGCTCTTTGATACTGCTCTGTAGTTCCTGCAGAGACCTAAGAGGGGCTTGAAGCTGTCTCATACCTCCAGCTCCACACAGCTGGAAGCTGTTGCCTGACTTAGTTAGCAAAGTCTCGTGGACTTGTAGTCAGGATTTGCCATCATTACAAGGGCCTGTAGGGACAGGACAAGGGGGAATGGCTTTAACCTGCCACAGAGGAGATTGAGATGAGCTCTGAGGCAGAAGCTCTTCCCTGTGAGGGTGCTGAGGCGCTGGCACAGGGTGCCCAGAGAAGCTGTGGCTGCCCCATCCCTGGCAGTGTTCAAGGCCAGGTTGGACACAGGGGCTTGGAGCAACCTGCTCTAGTGGAAGGTGTCCCTGCCCCTGGCAGGGGGTTGGCACTGGATGAGCTTTAAGGTCCCCTCAACACAAACCAGTCTGGGATTATGTGTTTTAACACACACCAAAATAAGGCGAAAGAAGCACTGCACAAATCCACTACCTCATTTTCGAAAGTCTTTTTTAACTGATGGCAGAGGATGAAAGCAGAAATTTTCTGATGCTCTAAAATAATACCAGAATCTTTTTTCCACTTTTATTTCCCCCTTATCTGTCTTGTTATTCCAGGGCTGATATTATTCATTGGGTTTCTGAAAATACTTTGAAATGTACAGGAGCTCAGTGGTGAGATTTTTCAGCCTGTTTCCAAGACAGTACTTTGTTGTCTCTTACTGAATCCTGACAGTTGGAAGCAGATGACTAATTCTCTTTTTGAGGTATTTGCACTGTGGGTGGATGCCATGACTCCCAAGACAGCAATTGAAGTGCTTTCACCCCATAAATACATTTTATATTAGGTTAGTCGGGGAGTGAAGTGTTTAAAAAAGCCCACAATAAACCCCATATTTTAATAGGGGTGTCTGGTGATTGAACAAAAAACCCACTGAGAATGGAAAGAATTAAAATGTATTTCAAGGGAAATCACAAAGTCTTACAGGAATTAGGTGCATACAAGGTCTAGCATCTCTCTTGAATATTTGTGCCTCTGTTGTCTCATCAGAGAAGTCAGGAGGAGAATTAAAATGTCAACGCTTTGTATTAGGAATAATTCAGGGAAGTTGTTTGCTCTGGCTGAACAGCATCTGTATTCCTGGCGTGTAGTTCTGAGGCCAGACACTGGCAGCAGTTATCAGGGAGCACACTCCGGTGGTTACACTCGGATGAGGTCTCTCTCTTTACCCCTTGCACTCCAAACGTCTTTGCTGTGATTTACTCCTGACCTCAGAGCATCATTACTCGGATGCCCCGAGACTCGTGAACCCACAGCTCATCATGTCTCCCGCACCCATCGTTTAACTGCAGCTTCAGAGTGTGTCAACCTTCCTCTTCCACCCCCAAACCCACCTCGATTTATAATGAATTCCTTCTGCATGTGATTTTGGGGACTAGCTGGGGTGAGGTGTCCTGTTCTGTGGTGTAGTCAGCATGCAGAACTCCCTGCATGCAGCTCGTCCCCTGTCATCCCCCTGGTGCTCCTGCCTGGAGCTGAATGGATTCTCAGCTACAGGGAGATTATCCAGCTCCTCCTCTGTGGTAATAGACCTTCATCAGCCACAGCACTGAGATTCATAACAGCACAGTTCTAATGCAGATGAAACCCTCTCAACCGATGAGAGCGAAGGGTGTTTCATAGGTATAAGCTAATAGCGCGTCTATGGGTAATAGCTGTATTAAAACAACACCTTGGATGTTGCTTGACTTGGACTTTCAAATTAAGAAGGCTGCTCACAGGCATTGTTCCTCTAAAGGAGGGAAGATGGGAGAAATGACTAGTCTGTCAGATGCTTTCTGATCATTCCCAAGTAATAGAGATTTCAGTGCAAGCTCAAATACTAAGCGTGCATTACATAGAATCCTATGGCATGGTACAGAGAGCTACATTCCCAGGAGGACAGCAAATCCCATCCATGCTTTAGGGACTGAAAAACAGATTTGTCAAGGGATGCATAACAGTAAAGTACAGAACAAGCAGAGCCACAGTGGATGCTTGACAGGGCCACACAGCCCAAACCCAGCTTCCTCGCTGCAGCATGTTGTCACCAAAAAACCAGACACATAGAATTACAGAAACCTGGAATGGTTTGTGTTGGGAGGGACCTTAAAGCTCATCCAGTTCCAACCCCCTGCCACGGGCAGGGACACCTTCCACTAGAGCAGGTTGCTCCAAGCCCCTGTGTCCAACCTGGCCTTGAACACTGCCAGGGATGGGGCAGCCACAGCTTCTCTGGGCACCCTGTGCCAGCGCCTCAGCACCCTCACAGGGAAGAGCTTCTGCCTCAGAGCTCATCTCAGTCTCCCCTCTACATCAATAAGCCTAGACCAGCTTACAGTAACAACTACGTCAACCATGCTATATGGAAACCAAAGAGCTTGTTTAGAATTCTACATAGTAAGTGTTCACAAACCATGTAGATGAGGCCCTCAGTGATACGGTTTAGTGGTGGGCTTGGCAGTCCTGGCGTACTATTTGGACTTGATGGTCTCAAAGGTCTTTTCCAACCTAGTTGATTCTATGATTCCATATTCTGCAGTAGCATAACATTAAGAGTATGGTGTGTGAATTGCTGGCCAGTGATGTGGCTGATTGTGTGGTACTTGCAAGAAGGATGAGGAACTGTATGGAGAATAAAAACCATCAGGACGGACCATGGAAGTGCTGAACTCTTTTTCTGTCGCAGCTTGAATAACTCGGCAGGTGTTGGTACTTTGTTCTCTTATTTCCTTAAGTAATGGTACATTTTACTCCAGTCGAGGAGAACGTGTAGAGCCTCAGTTCAGCAGTTGCTTGAGCTTTGTACTCCGATGCTCAGAGAGATCCCATCCCTCGGAGTCCTTTCTGAGCTTGCGTGGCTGACAACGAAGTAAACAAATCTCCTTGCATTTACCAAGGATATGATGTAAGTCATGTCAGCTTGAACTACTCCAGAGTGTAAATTGCCTGTTAATGTCAAAATACCTCTGCTCATCCCTACAGCCCAGGCTCTCATGCTGATGAGTTATTAGATCACACTCAGCTTCTATCATATCTTCTCAAGAGACTGGAACCAAGGGAAAAAAGCTGTAGTACACCCAATACAGTGCTGCGTGTCCTCTTCTGGTTGGTTCATGCAGCAACTGATGTGGTGAAAACCATCTTCCTTCAGCACCTTATTAGTAAAAGAGGGTAAAGCAGAGCTGGGTGTGTTTGGAGAGATTCCAGTCTCTTTTTGAATGGCAGTTTTCCCTCTTGGTTGTCCTGTAACACATCTGATCCTGTGCTGCTGCTCCATAAGATGTAAAACCATCACAATAAACTCTCACAAAAAGCTCAGAATTGTCCAATTTCACTTAAGCGTTCTATTAAACTGCTGCTTTTCTAAGTGTTTGCTTATAACATGGAAAAAAGGTTCAATGACAGGGAAGAGTAAGCTAGTGCTGCCTGCAGACAGCAAACCCTGTGTTGGACTGCTCTACATATCAAAACTTGGTTATCTATTCACTCACCTAGCTTCAAAATCCCTCTGTATTTTCAAATGAAGCTGCTAAGAGCTACAAAACAGTGTAGACCACCTTATTTTTATCAAGATCTGAGCTGAGAACAGTTCCTGCATCTAGAATTGAAGAAGCCAGCAGCGATGGAGGTGGCACGGAGCGAGGATGGGCAGACACGTGCCTGGGAGCTCCTCACTTAAAAGGTGTTTTCCTCCAGATACTGAAACAGTCCATAGATACTTGAATCCAGGTCAACTCTTCACTAGTTCCCTGAATGGAAGCACAGGAGCTTGCTTAAGACTGAACTGCATCTTTATGTCTTAATTCTGGTACCTGGAGAGCTGGGAGCCTCAACAGTTTAAAACCAAAGCACCCATCTCTCTTCAGACACGTCTTTTTACTAACATTGCCCAGTCAAAACCCGTTTTTCCCTAGCCAGGGTAAGAGATAAGCATCTCTGTGTGTGAGCACAGGGGCTCAGAAGTAGGTGTCAGTTAGAAATCTGGGGATTAATCTCATGGCAAACGAACAGCAGTGAGAAATGTGACACTGTAAAGCTCATTCTGTCTCATTTTTACCTGACTAGATGGGTACCTGCCTCATTGCTCTGTCTTTTTGGATTCTAATAGTTCCGACAGTCAAAATGCAGTTATTAAAGGATTATTCTAATTGCGGAAAGTGAAAACTGGTTAATTCAGCACCTAAATAACATCCTCTGTCAAAGCCTGATTTAGCAGAAAAACTCTTCCTTGCAGGTATGTGATTTGGACAGCTTGGTGACAGTTGGCAAAGCTTCCCGTGCGATCTGCAGCAGTTCAGATATATTTAGCAAGAACGTAGTCTGCTGACACTATTCTTTACTGTTCATTATGAGACTTCATCAGCGATTCCAGCTTTGAATTGTGGAAATTTGCTTTTATTGGCCTTGGTGTCACTGCAGCCAATCTGCTGGCAAAGCCTTGAACTTTGATTTCACTGCAAAGGCTGAAGCGGTGCTGAGCCCTGCTCAAATGGGGAGGTGGAGGATGATAGTTCATCTTGGTTTTAAAGTCTATTCAATAGCAACTAGATAGAGATCAAATTCTTTTTCTGAGTACTTCAAATACTGTTTCTTAGAATTGTGCCTGTACAGTTTATGCAGATAAAAAGCTGGAATATAGTAGAAAAATAAGGGTGTTTTTTCCCCAGGCATGCTCCTAATGTCCTTTGAGAAAACACAGGAAGCAGGTAATTCTGCTAAAAAGATTGTGTTTCGTCTTCTTTGTTTGTTTTATCTTTATTCCACATACTGGTTGTTGCTAAGAGTTCGCTTTTCATTCACGTTCATCATGGTTTGCTTGTTGAAAACCTCCTACCACTGTATTCCTAACAAAGGACGTTTGATAGGTGAGCTACTACTGATAGTGGGGTTATTTAGCACAGTGCTCTTTATCTTAAATGTTACAGTGTTTAGGTACTCCGATAACTATTAGATCTGTCCCAGGACATTTGTGAACTGTGAAAGTTTGCCCTTTTTATCCACTCTGACAATTCAGTCTGTAGCTTTAGCTATGAGCAAGAGAATAAATCCAACTCTAATGAAAAATCCTACCTAAAATGCAAATTTAATCAAGTTTCAAAGGCCTATGAAACACTCATGTTACCTGCCCTGGTAGATCTAACTCCAGATTGGTTCTTAGTGATCGAACTCAGAAAAAGCGTGTTCTTGCAGCCCAGAACCCCCCGTGTGCTGGGCTGCACCCCCAGAGCGTGAGCAGCAGGTCAGGGAGGGGATCCTGCCCCTCTGCTGCGCTCTGGGGAGACCCCCCCTGCAGTCCTGATCCAGCTCTGGGGCAACAGCACCAGAGGGACGTGGAGCTGCTGGAGCGAGGCCAGAGGAGGCCCCGGAGCTGCTGCGAGGGCTGGAGCAGCTCTGCTCTGGAGCCAGGCTGAGAGAGCTGGGCTGGGGCAGCCTGGAGAAGAGAAGGCTCCTGAAGGGGAGACCTTAGAGCAGCTCCAGTGCCTAAAGGGGCTCCAGGAAACCTGGAGAGGGGCTTTGGACAAGGGCCTGTGGGGACAGGACAAGGGGAATGGCTTTAACCTGCCAGAGGGGAGACTGAGATGAGCTCTGAGGCAGAAGCTCTTCCCTGTGAGGGTGCTGAGGCGCTGGCACAGACTTTTCCCAGAGAAGCTGTGGCTGCCCCATCCCTGGCAGTGTTCAAGGCCAGGTTGGACACAGGGGCTTGGAGCAACCTGCTCTAGTGGAAGGTGTCCCTGCCCATGGCAGGGGCTTGGAGCTGGATGAGCTTTAAGGTCCCTTCCAACACAAACCAGTCTGGGATTCTAGTAAGATTTTAAACCTTGGGTGATGCTGGATTTTTTACCTTGAATGATATGGATCTTTCAGGGGTGGATCTTATCTAATCTGC
This sequence comes from Strigops habroptila, assembly GCF_004027225.2. NCBI lineage: Eukaryota > Metazoa > Chordata > Aves > Psittaciformes > Psittacidae > Strigops > Strigops habroptila. Next base: position 80,245,284 of record NC_044281.2, read on the forward strand.
TTTCATTTGGGGTTACTGAGATCAAGAGGGGGACACATGGACTGACAGTAGGTATTGAAAAAGCCTGCATTAGGAAATAGCAGTTTTGGCATAGAATGACTGTGCTGTGGCGAAGTACATGGAGCTCTGAGAGGCATGAGCTTGGGGGAAATACAAAAGGGAGAAGGCTGGAATACTGCTTTATAGCTCAGAAAACCAGGCAACTTACAATGAGGGCAGGTAAATGGACTTTTATTGCATCTTAATACTTTCCCTGCTTTCAGGGTAAGTGAGTGTCTGAGTGATGGCTGAGAGATGAGCTGTAATTGGGAAATGAGCACAGAGTATGGGGGTAGGAGCTGTCACAGCTCCACATGCAAAGAATTTGACTTAAAACTGCTTTAGTGGCCTAATGGAAAAGCATAAATGATCACAGAATGCATTTTGCTTGAATATGGCTCCAAGTTTAGTGTGACACATACACCTTTTGGGCAGTGACAAAGCCTGACAGTTCAGCTTTTAAAGATCAGAATTAATCGTATAGTTAGAACAAGCGAGGGAGAATTATAGAAACGGGTGTAAGTAAAGGAAGGGTGTTCTGGCTCTGTTGGAACTAGAAAATAAAGACTGCTACTACAGTAGATGAATGCTTCACTCTTAAGAGTGATATTTGGGGAAACAGCAGAGAAAATGGTATGTATGGATTAGAACTTACAAAAAACAAAACCAAACAGCCCAAGCATCCACTGGCCCAAAGAGCACAAGATCCACAAAGCACTGACTTATGCAAAAATAGTTTCTTTTCCTTGACTAAGGAAGATGCATCCAAGGAGATTTCCTGTGTCTGCCTTGGAAAGGTGCATTGTTACAGTCTCTAAGGTGTTTTGGAGTATCTGCATTCGGGCACGGTCTGTAAGGGATGCACACTCTGAAATACAGCAACTGTAGCGAGGGTGACGAGATAATAGTCAGAATGAACATGACCACTGCAAAGGACAGGCAAAATGGATGTCTGTGAAGATCTGAGTTGAAAATAAAGGGAATCATGGCAGTCCTGTTCCAAAGGGCTGCTATTACAGTTGCTTAAAACCTGGTGGTGCTCAGTATATGATACAATTTGTGTGTCACAGGTGGAATTGGTTGTTTTCTTTCTGGTTTTCATATATTTATTCGAGGTGCAGCTGTCTTCTGTGGTTATATTTATTTATCTTCCCTTCACTTCCACGTTTCTCTTAGAAATGATTTTGTTAAACTTCTCCTTTGCCGTGTCTGTAATTGAAAAAGCAAATCCAAAGAGGGGGGAAATCCCAGATGAAATCATGTCAGGTTCTTTCTGCACATTACTTCCAAAGGCTGTGCTTTCAGAGGCTGTGTTCCTGTAAACTCTTAAAGCTTCCTTTTCTCCTTATATGAAATAAGGAACTCCCAGGATTTAAGAGTATTGGCTCATGTGTAAATGGATTGAGTTAGACAGCAAAGGTTGTTGCTACCTCGATTTGCTTGGTCTGCTTCGTCTGAGCTGAATGGCTGGGCTGGACTTGAAGTAATTCCTGAGGAGGGAAAAGCAACCAACCTGGGTACTAATTGCTCTGGCTATCTCACTTTCATTTGCCATCGTTCCTGAGTTGGGATGGTAGATTTATGCTCAAATCTTGTGACCTGGAGGGATGACTCTTGTGGTATTTTCAAGCCAGGAGTACTTGCTCTGCACCAGGTGAAGCTCTCCCCTCCTCTTTAGTACAAACATCCATCCAGACACACACAGAACTGTTTTATTTTCTGCTTAAAAATGATAATAAGAGACACAAATATCTCTTTTTCAATGAAAAACAGGACATTTAAATTCTGTCCTCTCTTTCAAAGCCTCTTTGGAGGAGCCTGGGACTACTCGTTTCATCAATGTTTGCTGAGAGCTCTTTGAATTCCTGCACCACCATCAGCTAATGAATGAATGTAAATTATCTCTGAAACAGATTCATTTAACTCTGGTCTAATGTGTACCATTTGGCCTCTCGGAGTCCAAACACAGTGACTTACTTTTGTGTGGCAAATTGAGCACTTTGTTTGTGCTCATCTGTTCAGATGAGCAGTTCAAACTGCTCATCTGTTGTGTGATGAGAAGGGCCTCGCATTACCCTTACTTTTCAGTGCAAGGATTTAAAGGGCAGGTCATCGGTGTTCAATAACAGCCAAATAGTTCTGATTATCTGTTCATCTTCTGTTCTGTAGGTGTTTGTTAGCAAGGTTTTGGAATTAGTGACGTGCATTTTGCTTTCGATCCTGTCACCCTCAATGAGGCTCCATATACAGAGCAGAATTTGGCTTGCCCGATTGAACGCACTGTATCTGAACGCAGCCAAATGTGTCTGTAGTTTATAGATTACTAATAGTTCACTAGAACGTAAATCAAACATAATTCAGAGCACAAAGCTTGTTTTGTGTTGTACAGCTGTACCTTCCATCATGTAAGTCAATGTTTCTTTCAACTTTAAGCTCGGAGTCTTAAGCTGCTGCTCTGTTACTTTGATCAGTGCATGACTTAACACAGACATGGAATGTGATGTAACACATTCAGTGTCTGTCAAACACAGACATTTGCTGTGATGAAATCTTTTTTTTGGGTAGAATCTTCCACATAGGAAGGTATAATTACCATTTTGCTAAAGATTTGATAAATAATGATGCACGTAAATAGACAGTCTTAATAATTCCATTTGATACTGCGGGATCACAGGGGGATGATGATTTGTACCCCTGTCCCCAAATCTACAATGTGTTACTTAGATGAATTTAATGCATTAAAATGGATGCAGTGCCTGATGGTTAAGAGCTGTGTCTCCTGATGGCCTCAGTTTTGTGTTCTGCGACCAATAAATGGAGTCTGATCCCAGGTCAGAGGAAGAGGTTGGTCACGCTTCAGCCTCAAAGTCTCGGCTCCGTCAGGTCTTAGAGCTGCTCTGTGCTTCAATCCCTTTTCCCATGGTTTTCCCCTTTCTTTGCCTCCAAGTTGAGTGCTGTTTGTTGTTGCTAATTGTAGATAATGTAGTACTGATGTTCTGAAAAGCATACGGAGCTGATATTCACCCAAAGGATGATACCACTACCTTCAGAGCTGCCGAGACAATTTTGCTGGCATAGGCTCATTTAGTGATGAATTGCAGTAATAGCAGTTCAAGACCTCCAGCATATTAGTGAAAATGAATCCACTGAGCACTAGTCCCACGGCACTGCAACAGCACTTAAAGAACACTGATTTCCTTGAAGGGAGAAAAATCTGATTAAGAGATTTAGCTGAGTTTCTTTGTTTGGTTTCTCTAACAGCGGTGTGGCGTTTGTATTTGTTTCTTGATGTATGTTATCGTAAGGAATTTAATATACATCAGAAAACCAGGAGAGTGCCATAAACACAGAACATTGTTTTCTGTTTCAGCGGATGGGTGTCTCTGATATACTACAATGAGCAAAGATGTAGCACTAGGATTGCTTTTAATTTCTTGTAACAAACTGACCTAACACCTGGTTATACAAGGAAGAAAAGCTCAATATGCTAAAATTGAGAGGATCCATAGTAGTGTATACAGTGGTGGGTCTCAGTGGTAAAAGTGTTGTAGAAATGAATGCAATAATTGGAAAGGATTATTCTAATAAAAACCAAGCCTATTATTGAAATAGTTGTCTAATTTGAGAGAAATAGGGATAAAGACAGGCTTCATGTTGATGATGTGTTGATGCTTTGCATGAGAACAGTGTGTTCCATCAGCTCTGGAGTGTGATCAGTGGAGAACGGAAATGTCCCAAGTTGGACTCCTTTGTGTAATCTCCTCTAAAATAACCAGGTGCTAGAAAATTAGAGGGATCTGGAATAAAAGGATTCCTAAAACAGGAGGAAAACATGAAAGTATGCATCTCCCTTCTTTCTTCCTTCTCCATCCCTACATCCTTCATGTCTAGCTGGGAGGGGGCATCTTTGGGGCATGCCTAGAACATACATAAGCGTAGCTGAAAGTGGCTCCAAGTAGAAACCCTGTTCTGCTTTTGGTAAGTTTTAATGCAGCACCTCTGTATGTGCTGTTTAAAACAACTCCTTTATCGGAAATCTCACTTGGATTTGTAGATATTTTGCTTCCAATTTTTATAATTAACCTCAACCACTGATTACAGTTAATGTCAAAGGATCATGAAAACATTTTAATTCTCTTCCACATACCACAGCATGTTTGTAAAGATGTTCAAAATGTGTGATGTATATTTAGGTGGTGGTTTCTTCATCATTTCCCCATCTCCATGGGGAACCTATGGGGGAGGAAGTAAAGGAATACTGATAAATCAGCTCTTTTTGGTCAAATACAGTGTAGTCTTGCAGACTTTAACACACAAGCCTGTATGAGAGGCAGTAAGATATTCGGAAGAACTGGGATTTATGGATAGTTCTGCTATTTTAGGGCTAATACAGGCTACAGCTTTGTCAGGTTGACAACTCCAGAAGGATTATCTGGAGATATGAGTAATCATTGATAGTTTGGGCAAGACGTTTTCTGTGCTGAGGGCAGGGATACACTCGTAACGCTGGCTACATTAAATGGGTCTGCTTATGTGAGGGCAATAAAAAGAGTATTTGCTGTTGCTCTACTATCTTTGGGAAAAGCTAAAAAATTGATATACAAGTGTATGGAGGAAGCAGTGGTATTTATAGCAGATGACTTTGTGGGTAGGTGTGGGTGTTGATACACACAGGGCTCTCGATGATCGGATGATGAGTTATGATGAAGAACTATTTCTCTATGTGTTGTGATGTGACAAGCAGCATGCCACTTCTCTCCAATTCTCTTGCAGTTTCTGTAAGTTAAAGTCAGAGGAATACTTTTTCTGAATAAGAATTAACAAATAAATCACGGAATCATAAAATCATTTAAGTTGGAAAAAGCCTTTAGGATCATCGAAGCCTGTGTTGCTTTCAGCTAGATCAAGAAGCTTCTCAGGCTGAAGATTCAGAACTTGACAAGGTATTCTAATAGTAGTAAACTAAAAATGCTAAGGCTGTGTTGACAGCATCATCCAAGAGCTCAGATGATTTATTAATGCAAAACACTTTGAATTTTAAGGATTAACAAGATGATTTCTACATTCCTCAAGAAAGAGTTGAATTGCAAATCTTAAGATGTACCTTTTTGGCTCTGATGCAAACATGTGCTGCTTCAAGTAGCACGAGCTACAGGCTTCTAATTTTAAAATCCAGATTTCTTCAGAGAAATTAGGATTTAATTACAGAGGTATTTAAAAACACACAAACAGTGCACATCTTGAGGTGCATTCGCTGAATAAAGATTAGTGAACTAAGGCAAGCCTGCAAAATGCTTGTTAAGGTAATGTAAGAGGTGGGTTGAACTGTCTGGCTAATGACTAAAGGTTGTACCGTGTTACAGTAACTGTCTGCAATGCCTTATAGGTTGATTTAAGTAATGTAAGTTAGGGATAAACAACATTTAGCTTCTTTATGCTTTTGTCATGTGTACAGCAGTGTGAATGCTGCAAAGAAGACTTTGATATTCCAACTTTTCATTTAATTGCCTTCTGAAAGAAATATCATTAACAATTCAGAAGGTGCAAATAAACCAGACAAGATTCATATGCCATTAATGGAATTATGTGAAGAGTTGGAATAATATCCCTTAATCTTAAAAAGAGGTAAGTCTCTTACAGAATTAAGGTTTTTCTGCTGCTTTTCATGCTGCATGAGGTATTATAGTTAACACGAGTTGCTGATAGGAAGCATCCTCACTAATCCCGGTTGGAAAGCGGCGCGTTCTGTGCGCGTTAGAAAAGGTACAAGAAGAGATTTTATAGGTCCTTCGTTAAATAACTGCTTAATTACAGCCCCAAACAAGCAGAGGCTAGATCTGTGAATGCTGCTGGCAGGTTTCCCTATGTCTGGCCTAAGTTATCAAACCTTAGTCCAGGTGAGAAGCATCACGTGTAATGTCTTGGTGTGCTACAGAGGAACATGTGTGCAAATTTACATTGGTAAATTCAAGGGCAGAACTTGTTAGAAAAGGCATTAAAAACATCTTATAGGCATTAAAACAGCTTCTACTCACCCTTCTCTGTGAGCTTCTCCTTTCTCTAGCTCCTGTATAACACCCAACAACACTTTGATGGTTTCCTGACTAGAGCTGATCAAGCTTTCCATCATCTGAAGCTGGGCTTTCAAGTCCACAACTTCGGTGTGAGGCACGATTTGTTGGCATTCCTCGCTGACCGCCACGGCCGTCTGGCAGGGCTGGTTCTCCTCCATAGGCGAAACGTTCAGCTGAAGGGTCTGTTCATTACATTCAGTGGCTTGACACTGCGCCCGCGACGAGCAGGCTCGAGCATCTCCCGCTGCCTGGGGCTGAGCACCGTTGAGGTGCACCGTCCTCTTTTTGTCCTCCTCGGCTGCTGGGCACGGCGACCAGGCGGTCTCGGCCGTGAGGTGTGACAAGTCGGGCTGGGAGGCGTTGGAACCAGACGCTGGTAAATAAACAGTGGCCACCTCAGTCTTGAAGACCCTCCCGTGGAGGGCTTGGGTGGCCTCCTCGCTCCCCGCTGCCTGTTTCCCTCGGCTGGGCGGCCGGGCAGCGGTGGTGGGATCCTCCAAAGCGGGGTCGGATGAGTTTGGGAGAGGAGGAGGAGGTGGCGTGCCTGTGGGAGAGCTGTGCAAACCAGTGCTTTCCCAGCCCTCGGCCCCGTTGTCGCGAGAGCCCGCGCTGGAGCGCTCGTTGATGTGGGAAATGAACTCTGCTGTCTGCAGGCTCCCAGCCTTCTTGCCCCACTGAATGGTCTCCCCTGAGCTCCCGCTGTCTTTGTCCTTCACATCTATTAGAAACCCGTTGTTTTGACCCTTAAAGGTGTCGACGGTCGAGGCGCTTTTAAGAATATTCCCTTTTTTCCGGTCCAGAGGAAAGGTCTGGTAACACTTTTTAAGATCAGGGGAAGTCTGGACTCCTGTGCTCTTGGTGACGTTGGGTATCGACCTCCGGGCAGGCACCGTCATGTACTTGCGATAGGTTTTGTAGGAAATGGACTTGGCTTCTCTCTTGTCGGGATCCGGTGTGGTAGAGAGCTCTTTGTCCCTCTGCTCGTTCTGGGCCTCGCAGATATCTTTAAATCTCACCTGGAGGGCTTTGTTTCGTTTCTTGATCTGCCGGTTGGGATCCAGCGCGTATTTCATCTCCAGTGCGAGTGAAGCCGCTGGTTCAACTTCGCTTTCTGAGGTGGTGAGTAAGCATTTGCTGGGCTCCTTACTCACCATGATGCCTGTGTTCAAAAACAGTTCAATAAGCATCATGTTATGACAGAAATGCTGCTTTTACCCCCCCAAGCGTGCAATATTTGAGCTGACTTATGCTTTGACTGAAACGGCTGCCACTCATGGAATGGTTTGTGTTGGAGGGGACCTTAAAGCTCACCCAGTTCCACCCCCTGCCACGGGCAGGGACACCTTCCACTAGAGCAGGTTGCTCCAAGCCCCTGTGTCCAACCTGGCCTTGAACGCTGCCAGGGATGGGGCAGCCACAGCTTCTCAACCCTTTTGGTCAATTCTGTCACTTCAAGGATGCTTGCTCAGTGGTTGCACTTCACTGCAAGGCAATATGGGCTCTCAGGAGTCATGTCACCTGAATTTACTCGATAGTTAATATACTTCGTAGCTAAACCAAACCTGGCTATCGATCAATAATCATTAGCAACTGGTAGTGCTGTATGCCTAACATTGATGAACTACTGAAGTTTATGGAAGAAGTCAGCAGCGCATCAATTAAGGTTTTGCTTCAAATGCAAACCAACCCATCCTTGACAAAAAGCACTAATATGCCTTTAGAATGGAGCTTTTTATCCCAAAGGATCCTAAAGCACTAAAAGAAAGAAAACAGCACAAAAAACCTGTGATGATTCACAGAAATTACTTAATCTGCTATTGAAATATAAGCACCTCCTCAAGGATGAGAAGATGCCAACTGCTTAACACAGCACTTAGCAGAAAAACCCCTCAACAGCTCTATTGTTGTACAGATCATATGGGATCTGTAGTAACTGAGGAGTTAAGGCCTCATTTTTACACCTCATTTGAAGTGGTCTTTTTGACTCTCCTATTGCACAAATTGCTCCCTAATGCTGGGATTTACTGGATAGCCCAATTCCCACTTAATCCAAGTGTTCTGCATGTATCTCCTATTTAAACAGCAATGTATCCGCAGAAGGACTTGGGGTACAATGTAAAAGGAATAAAGGGACTTTCAGGTGTGGTATTTGAAATAGGTTTTTAATTAAAATCAAATAAACCTGAAGCTCTTGAAGAGTTAAGTGCCACAACAGAGTTTGTTTTATCAAGTGACACAAGTGAATCCTTAGGAGCAGTTTGTATTTAGTTTTAATGTAAGAAAACACAATCAAGAAATTATTTTCAATGGGAAAATGAATGTTTATGGGCTTCTAAAAGTAATAGTAACATCTCCCCAAAGTTATCGAGACAGACAGATGTATCTGTACGCTGCAGGGGTGGATTTCTGGGTTATGAACTTCCTTTCAACTAATCGCATGCAAATGTGTCATTGCTTAATACTTTTTTCATGGTTTACTTCCCAGATCTCAGTCATTTGTGAACAAGCAACTGAAATACTGTAGAATCTGTCTAGTTTGCCTTTTTCCATCTAACCTGACAGATTCAGGTAGTGGCGAGTGAGCAGCAGTCATTTGAGAAGGGCAAGGTTCTATCTGGATCAGTGTGGTGTGGGAAGTCTGCAGAAGAAAGCAGAAAGAGGGAAGATTTAGGACAAAAACATTCCAATATTGGGATGTGAAAATACTAGATGCTCATTTTCAAACTAGATATGGATGTACAGGCCTAGTGCCTGATACCGGGGTGATCAAGCCTCTGGTTTTGGGGAAAAGAGATTATAAAATGGAAGTTTTAGAGGGAAACCTGAAGATAAGACTGGAGTAGGGTGGTAGAGTGATTTCCTGTGCTTTGTGCCCTTCTGGGGTTGGGGGGTGCGATCGGTTATCCCTGCGCCTTTAATACATGATGTACAGATATAGACAAGATTTTAGGGAGGGAGAAATAAACTACATATGAGTGTCAGGAATCTTTTGTTCCAGTTGAAACCCTAAATCAGGAGTCAGTTGTGCTTTGTGGGGAATGTTACTACTGTGTACTGGCTGGTTTGGGCTGTCTTAATTATTTAAATACATCTATTTATTTACAGAAATGATAGATTTATATTCATATATATTTATAGATCTCTAAATTAATTTCTTTCTTTATATGTTTGCCAAGTGAAGTTATGCCTTTACTTGAGAGACATTCTGCATACAGAGCCCCACTGGTTCATAGCTTCTGAAGATGGTGGTGGTAGAAAAGACAGACAGAGGTGGTAGGAAATGCAGACATCCATCCGTCTGTCCGCCTAGGGGTGGAATTTTGGAATGCTGTAGTGAATAATGAAGCGCTGTGTAAGATACAAACCTGATCCATTAGCCTGCAATTGGCCATTAGCTTTAGACGCAGCTAAAATATGTGGTAAAAGTGACTGTCAAACCCCCAAACTCTGTACTTTCATCAGTGTAGAGCTACTGGGAGCCAGTCCTGCAGAACTGTCTGCTAAATCGATGAGTTTACCCAAAACCTAAATGCACTAACACAAGGGCCGTTATATCCATTAGTGTTCAAATCTAATGCGAGTTCATGCACTACTAAGAAATTGTAGCAAATACAAAGTGCTGCATTTACAGAGATGTGAAATACTCAGTAATTACCTCTGGAAAGATGTTTTTACCCATGAAAGAGGCTTACAACCATCAGTTGTTAGATCTGAAAGTCACTTATTACAAACATCTCTTAGGATACCTCAGCGTTTCCAAGTGAGTTTTCTGGCACTTGGTTATTTGACAGTAGGCTCCACTAAGATACATTTTGCTTTAATATTGCTATTTCGTTAGTGTATTTCTGTCTCAATTTTCAGATTATTTCATACATCACTTTAATCCCATAATCTCTGGGGCTGCAGCATCACTGGGTCTGTTTGCAATGACTTAACAGATGGAATTAATGGAGTCCATAACCCAGATGAAACCAGGAGGCTGGTGGTGCTGTCCAGAACAGAAGTAGATAAATGGGGTGCTCTTCTCTGTGATATAGTTAATTTTAAGCATGTCTTTAATAGCCAATAAACTGATTCTTCAAAAATTGCTTGTCTCCCTTTCCTAGTTGCCCAGGCCTGATAGATTCAGCTAATTTAAAGTCTTCTATTCCCACTAGTAGCTTGGGCTAATAATTTTATAGATCCATGTGATTAAGAATGACAGCAACCAAAAGATCTGGACTTTCTTCATAAGCCTTACTCTGATGCTGGTATCTCCAAGGAGAACTATATGTGCACATTTGGTAAAAGAATGGTTGAGCAAACAATTGTGAGTTAAATATTTAACAGGGAAGAGTTTTATATAATGCTTTTTTGGTTTGTTTCATTTGGTTTGGACAAGGAGTTAACTCCAATTTTGGCTTACTTAGACTCTAGCATTTGCGGCATTGTCTCCTGGGAGGCTTTGCTCAGTCGTTCAACCTCTACTTGAGGTCGACAGTCACACCAGTTCCTGCAAACAGGAGCATGCTACAGGCACAGGCTGGACCTTGGGAGACTGGATTCCATTCCCTGAACTTACTTATCTGTAATTCTGCCCATTACTCAGCTCAGTAATGTTTTGTGGCACACAAGGCAAGGCAGGCACATGCGAAATGTGTGGCTGTGAAATACAATAGGAGCTGCAGGAGTTTGGGATACTTCAGGAAGCTCCCGAGATGGAGTTTCTCAGTTTGCATGAGTCCTGCAGACTTTATGGCTTACTCTTTCTTACTGTGAGGGTGCTGAGGCGCTGGCACAGGGTGCCCAGAGAAGCTGTGGCTGCCCCATCCCTGGCAGTGTTCAAGGCCAGGTTGGACACAGGGGCTTGGAGCAACCTGCTCTAGTGGAAGGTGTCCCTGCCCGTGGCAGGGGCTTGGAACTGGATGAGCTTTAAGGTCCCTTCCAACCCAAACCATTCTATGATCCTCTGTCAGGGGGTTAATATAGGCTTTGAATTTGGATTTTAATTGCAGGTGCCAGTTAAATACAGCTAATAGATTTAGACTTCTTCTCTGTAGCTACTCAAACCCTGACTGCATGATCTGAGTTGCTAAGCTAAATATTGAAGTAATCACGGAGTATATTTGTCAGTTTTTAGCCTTGATTTGTTTATGAACTTCTGGCTGATTAAACAGTGTTCCTTTATGTTTGAATATGGAAATAAACTATTAAATAATAATAATAATAATAATACAGAAGTGATGCACAGAGAAGCCTTAAGTTAGTATAAAATCTTGAGGGTAAGTTACAGAAACCACCTCCTTTATTATTTCAGGCTCTCCATAGCATGCTTTGTTCAGTTAAACAAATCCTTCCCTTTCAGTTCTCCATTTACTGATGCTGCAGAGATTTTTTCCCCTCAGTTCAGCAGTGCAGTGGGCATTTCTAGGAAGGAGACCTATTTTATGTGATTTACACCTCAATTATGAGGAGCTGTGGGTTCCCAAGAGGCGTGTTCAAGTCTGTGTCAGCAGGTAGAGCTTAGGTATGTAAGGAAATCTTTACAGGACCTCCACTCTTAATCCAAACCTCTGCAAAGTCACTGCGCTCTAAGGTGAATTATGGTGTTTGAATTTCCAGACTAATTTGTTAATGAAGGGGCAGGAGATTTGTAGCTTGCCTCGTGATTTAAACTCTCTTTCTGTCAGGTTTAGGACACAGAAGTATACGCTCAAAGACTAAATGTGTTAATAAGCAGAGTGGAGTTAAACTTCCCACGTTCCAAACGCAGGTGAAAGGCGCAGATTTCAGTTTCTGTGCTTTCAGACGCAACGAAGGCTTCAGAGATGCAGCTGTGAACTTCTTTGCACCTATTAAGAGCACACGGGGGTGTTTTGTGCTCGTATGTAATAGCTTAAAGGAAAACTAATGCAAAGGATTGCAAATAATTGGGCTTTACCACATAAAAGAAGATTCATTAGTGACCTGCAGCATCTTTAGGCTTTGGAGTATCTCGAGGCTGTGCTGTCTCATGAGAAATCCCTCCTCATATGCCAGTTTTCTATGTCTAAATACTATCATAAAATGCATATTTGTTGTTAAAGAACTATTTGATATCTGTAAGTCATCCTGTATAGGTAGAATATAATATGCTTCTATTGTTAAAAACAGACTTTTGAAAGAAACTTTGATTTCTTTCACAGAAAAAAGTACAATATAGAAGCCTATTCTATGTTATTTTTAAATAGAGCATCATGTAAACCCGTGCCAGCAACCTGAGGCTATTTTACATGTAATCTAAACAGTTTTCTTAATTCTAAGTGGATGGCTTCTAATATCGTGTTATTTCCTCAACTTCCAGCCATTTAAACTTCATTAGTTTAGTTATTTTCAGCCTTAGATTAGCTGTGTTACCATACAAACTTACAAATCATACAGCAGGATCCTAAATATTAGTAAGAAATATCCATGTATTGATAAAAATGTTGGAAAACATGGAGGAGCTGAGCCACTTATTAGTTATTTGCAGAAACTCTTCCTGTGCATGACAAATTCTTTATGGAGTTTTAATACACAGGTATGAGAAGAAAGGTAAATTCAAGGGTACAGGGATGCCCAAGTTTTGTGCTGTAAAAAGTATTGGTCATTATTCTTAGGATCCCACCAGCGAAGTATCTATTGAGATAGGAAATTGATGTTCTAGACCAGTTTGTCCTCCTCTTATCAGAACTGTTCATATAGAATAACAGAGTTAGCAGTGCTGGTCAATGCCAAATGAGTATTTTTGGGGTTTTAATCTGTTTTGAAACACTTAAGCAGTGAATTTGAATTTAATTTCCTTCTTTCTTGCTCAAGACTGAATTAATTCTTACTGCAGCATTTCTATATTGTCTTTCATCAAGTACAGGGCGAGCTGCCGTAGCCCTACAATGTCGTTTTGGGGAGCTTGCACACCTCAGTGCACTACAGAGCATTGCAAGCATTTCCCTGTATCAGTGCATATCAGAACAGAAAGCTCCCGTAGGCTCCCTGGCAAAATTAAAGCTTGGGAAGGAGGGCTTTTATTTTCAATGAACGAAACTAAAAGGTTGCACAGTCTGAAACAAAGTCTCCTAATGTAGACCGATCCTTTAGTGCCTCTAAAACCAGCTTTGGGAGGTAGAATTTGGAAACAAAGCATTACACTGTAAACTACAAACGTCTCGTAGAGTTGTGATGGTTCTTAGTACCATTTCAGACACAGATCTATCAATCATCTAGTTGCAGTGATGACACATGATAGATTCCTGATTGCCTTGAAAGTCTGCCTTTGGAATAAACATGATGATGTGTGATTTGTCTTTTTTTTCCCCCCTCTCCCATCCATTGGTAGGCTCTGTAATAGTGATGTATGAAAATCATCTCCTAATGGCTGAGATAGATAAGAAATGCCTTTAAATGCTCTTGTGAGCTTTAGAACTAAGTGGCAAGAAAATAAAATGTATGATTTAATAAGGCTGCAGAATTTTAGATAAAGCAGGAATCTGTTGTAGGATAAACTACTTGAAATCTTCCATAGAAAACAAAACCATTTCCCTGAATGCACAAGCTGCTAGATGCTATTTTCTATAATTCTGACTCGTTTGCTACATGTTCTGAACACAGATTCGAATAATACTGAGGTTTTGGGGCTTCCTCTATTGGAACATGCATCAAATGAAAAGGAATCCATTCAACGTGGTAAAATTCTGTACAATAAGGGCTACTTTTTGTGCAACTAATAGTAACACTAACAGGAGACTTGCATTAAAACCAATATTAGGCCTTTATAGTCTTAGTTAATAACTATTAACTTCCTATTGGAACGAATGCAATATCCAAAGATATTCCCTGTTATATGATATTATAATATTCATAGTTATAATGTCAGACATTTGCTAGGATTTAGTTTACTGTGGAGAAAAAACCCAAAAACAACGTTAAATGAATTATGTTAAAGGAATTATCCTTATTTTTCCTTACTGTGCTAGGCAGCTACTCTGGAAATGTGAGGAAAGGTTTATCAGCATTATTTTGCCATGTAAATCTGTGCACCTCTTTGTCAGTGTTACAGCTGGTACTCGCAGTGTGAGGATGCTGCTGAGGATGTGTTGCTAGGAGAATCACAAAGAGTTCTGCTCGTACTGTACTGTTTTCCAGGAGTCCAAAAGGCAGCGTGCTTTCACTGGAAGGCTTTTTCATTTTTATGGGACTTTGTGTTAAATAATTTAAATAGCAAGCTGTTAAAAACAAGAGCTTAAAGACAGTCGCTTATCTGCATTGTGTAATAGTAACTTTTAATTGTCCCTAGTGAACATCAATAGTTGTTGTGGGTGTTCAAGAAGAAAATCAATGATCAAATGACAGGGAAAAAAACAGTTTTGGTCTGCAGCTTCGGCCAACAGGTTTGTAAAACTGTCAGATGTACAGGGAGAGTGATTTGGGTGCTGGGGCTGCAAACGTGGACTGAAAACACCTACATAACTGCAGCTTGTTTTCCTTCTCATCGTAGCTTTTCACATGTTGGGTAAAGAGGAAAGATGAGGTGAGCAGATTCCTAATATCTAATCTAAATCTGGCTTTAACCTGCCAGAGGGGAGATTGAGATGAGCTCTGAGACAGAAGCTCTTCCCTGTGAGGGTGCTGAGGCGCTGGCACAGGGTGCCCAGAGAAGCTGTGGCTGCCCCATCCCTGGCAGTGTTCAAGGCCAGGTTGGACACAGGGGCTTGGAGCAACCTGCTCTAGTGGAAGGTGTCCCTGCCTGTGGCAGGGGGTTGGAACTGGATGAGCTTTCAGGTCCCTTCCAACACAAACCAGTCTGGGATTCTAGGATTTAACCCCACGCTTTGGTCTTGCATCGTCAGGCTCGCTGTGCCGGTAGTGGAAGGACTCTGCAGTATGCTTGGGTGCAGTGCAACATCCGCAGCTCTGCCCTTTCCCTTGGGAATGCAGATAATCTCACCATATGGAAAACACGTTTGGTTGTCTGTGCTAGAGCTTACTACAAATGGGAGATGACAGACAGGAATGACTTTCCTGAGGTTGTTGGTTGTAAGGCATCAGAACATTGTCAGCTCTTTCGACTCGGATTAGAGCTGCATGCAGACAAGCCTTGGGAGGGTGTGAAGTGCTGCTCAACAACACTGCTGGGTGATTCAGGTCTAAAGCATCATTAGCAGGATATTAATTGGTGAATAATATCAGTCTGGGAGATTTGTATTTGCACCCCAGTGCTGTCAGCAGGAGATAAAGGCAGTGTAATTTTCACCTTCTTCAAGGCCAGGTTGGACACAGGGGCTTTGAACATCCTGGTCTGGTGGAAGGTGTCCCTGCCCGTGGCAGGGAGTTGGAGCTGGGTGAGCTGTAAGGTCTCTTCCAAACTTAACCATCCCAGGATCCTCGAGGAGCACATCTGTGAACAGTTTCTGGTTTCAAGCAGGTTCTGGCTCTGCTGTAATTGTAAATCATCAGTGTACAGTCAGACGTGAGTGTGCTGATGTTGGTGAAAGATGAGAGAAGGGCACAAATCAGTTTGACTTCTGCTACAGCAAAGGCTCATACAGAAATGAGTATTAGTCACCCAAAAAGTGTTATTTGTAGAGCAAAAAGCCATGTTTTAATTGCTGAACTGCAAGTGAGTAACAGCAGAAACAAAACTTATCTCATAAAAGCTGGTTCTAAGATGATTTTAACATAAGTAATGTGATAGAAGAGCTGAACTCTGATGGGAGGGAAGATTGTCTTAAATTTGAACAGTGGTGTGAATGCTCCAAATCTCAGCTCCCAAAGCCTTAAGTTCTCGCCAAACACAAGGACTTTGGGAGAAGGGTGGGAGCTGATGGGTGGCACCGTGGCTTAACTGCTCGTTCCAGGCCAACGCTTGTGGATGAGGGTCGGAAGAACTGGATGGAGAATGAAGAGGGAAGGAATGAGCGTTCAAAGATGGTGTGGAGCTGTTGGCTAAATTGCTTCCAGGTTTTGTGGACCTGGAACACCGAGGAGTAAGATCACACCATCTGGTGATGGTATTTTAGGATGGCTTATTTGTGATATGGATGGTTAGGAAGTGTGTTAGAGATACTTTTAGGGATACTCCTATGTCCCTTTTGTCTGTTGGACTTACACACTCTGCTTGTCTGAAGCTGATGGATTGTGGCTGAGAACTCCCCTGTTATCAGTCAGAGTTGCCTGATAACACTCCAGGCACCACAACCATCCAGGAGACATAATTTGCATCACGTTTATTGTGGCTTTGTGCGGTTTTATACTATCACAGAGTGTGAATGCAAGAATATAACATGTTATTCTCACCAACTTGCTGAGTTAGGACTAAACTACACAGATTCATCCTGAATTCAGCACCTTAGGCTCCCTCTAACACAGAATGGATCAGTGTTACTGGTGATACGGGGCAGTTCAGGTATAATTTCTGCTGGACTCTCTTCAGCTTTGGGATGTTTTATCTGTCTCTTTGTCAGCTCCTTAGAGATATTGCTCTGGTTTATTTGCCAATGGCCTTGATACACACAAAATGTGTTAAATTCATCCACAAGTTAAATTTCTTTACTTGTGGGTATGTCCTCATTTACTTCTGATTTTATCTGGAGAAGGGAGTAATGAATATAACAACAAAATAGGCATAAGCAACAGATTGCTAATGATTGGAAGGAGAGATTGGGCTTGCTGTAGACTTTTTTTCTTATTCATATATAAATGCACAAATATTAGTCATTTCACTGTATTGTTTCTTCTTCGTCTCCCAAGGAGAGCAGGAAGTAACTAACCAGACTAAAACTACTTTTGATGTTACTCAAGATACAGTCCTGAATTTACACATGTACTTCAGTGGGTTTGAACTGAGCATCACAGAGCCCCCGTTTCAGTTTGTAAGAGTCATTTATACCATGTCTATGGCGTACAAGGTGTGTATGACACATATGGGTGTCTAACTTGCATCAGCTTTGACCTCACCAGCTTCTTCCAAGCCAATGGCATTACAACTCTGGCATGAGTGTTGGCTGCTGTGATGTTCCAGGAAGCACAAATCATGCTGATATCCAAACGACCCTATTTAAAGATAGCTTTAGATATATGTCATACCTGTGTTCTGCTTTGTATGTCTCATCGAGTCTTAACAATGCTTTTCTTAGTCCTGTGGCTTAGGTCACTGTGGAAGTGGGCTGTGTTTCAGTTGTAAAGGTCTTGTAATACTGGTCAAAGTGGGGTCTAAACACAAAATGTCAGGTTTTAACTAATGTTAAGTTGTTGCTACAGCTTTAGGTGTTACGGCTCTGACTCGTTTCATAGGTCTGTCTCTTGTACAACTGAACTACTGCTAGGTGTCTGCGTTTCTCCTGGAGGTTAAGAGGAAATGGAAGAGGAAAAGGTGAGGACGGGCAGCATAAAACAAGCAGAGAAGGTGGGGAAGAGCATAAACCAAGTAAATCCTTCTTTTGACACTTCCTCCTCACTTAAACCACATGGAATGATCTTCCTTTGCTTTTGTTATTAAAATGGTTTAATTTTATTCCTACGTGGGCTTTATTTATAAGCATGCTATAGCGAGCATGGACAGGCAGAAATAACACAAATCATTGCTTCTCAACCCCCTGGATGTCATAAGCATGAGTGAAGGTTGGAATTTTTCCAGTATTATTTCAGTGCAAATAATAAGGAATTCCTGTACCTGATAATATGGAAGTAAAAGTAAATACAGAGAGAGGGATAAAGTCTTTGCATGGTGCAGACTGCTAAAAAAGAAGTAGTTAATGGTCTCTTTGGGTTTGAGCTGTGCAGGATGGAGGAGGAAGGAGCAGGAGGTCCAAGTAGAAATCAATATGGGGAAAAAGCATTCTTCAGCACAGAAAACTGATGCTGAAAAAGGACCACAGAGCTGCAGCAGACAGCACCTAATGAAGAGAAGTTTGCAGAGGGCTTCCACAATGCTCTCCTGCTGTTCAGAAGCCAGCGTGTCACACCATAGGCTGTTTCTGCAGTTCTTGTTACATCAGGTGCAAAAGCCATGCTTACGTGTTCTTTGGTCCTGTATACCTGCATTTTTAGCTTGTTCAATAGAACTCTAGTGTTAGATAAGGATTTTAGAAACCAAACCAGCAGTATCCCTGCAGGAAAAGCCAGTGCAGTGAAAAGTTTATCCAAGACTGTTGTAGTCCTCTCCTGAAAGGTTCTTTTCTGTGAGTTGCTGGCCAGTTACTCCATGATGCTTTCCCGAACTAGACTAGTTAAGCACTAGACTATGGGTGAATACTTTGGTTTGTTTTGCCACTTAGCATTCAAATAACCTTCCAATGCCTAAGGGGGCTACAAGAAACATGAAAAGGGGCTTTGGACAAGGGCCTGTAGGGACAGGACAAGGGGAATGGCTTTAACCTGCCAGAGGGGAGATTGAGATGAGCTCTGAGGCAGAAGCTCTTCCCTGTGAGGGTGCTGAGGCGCTGGCACAGGGTGCCCAGAGAAGCTGTGGCTGCCCCATCCCTGGCAGTGTTCAAGGCCAGGTTGGACACAGGGGCTTGGAGCAACCTGCTCTAGTGGAAGGTGTCCCTGCCCATGGCAGGGGTTGGAGCTGGATGAGCTTTAAGGTCCCTTCCAACACAAACCAGTCTGTTATTTTACAATTCTATGAATAGTATTATTTTTCTAGTTGTAGTTTCTTGCATTGAAATTGAATTCTATGGTCTCGTTTCAGCTATTAGAAATTTCCATGTAATTTGGCTGCACCGAGCCATACAGTTGAATTTATACCATGTACATGAGCACATCGTGGGCATTTCACTGGTTACAAATGATTACTCTGGTCTCTCTTTTTTTTAGTTGCTGCACCTCAGATATATCTGGACATACTGCATAGTTTTCGTGAGGTGTTTAACACACTGTTTTATATGGATTGAGCCTGAGGCCAAATAATCAGTGATGTGCAGAGACTGGGGAAGCTGATACGTAGAGCTCGGACACTTCCCTGCAAGGACAGAGATCTCCTGTAAGGAGATGTAAGATTAATATGTTCAGATCTGCACCCAAACACTGTAGGACTTGGAGGCCTTCAGTCCCAGGGCTTTTAAATCCATCTCTGTTTACTTCTGACTGAAAATGACCATTATTTTCCTATACTCCTCTGCATTGAAATCAGTGGAAAATTTATTACTGGAGTAAAATCAGGCCTGGGGTCTTTCTGCTGCTGAAAAGAAATAAAAACAGGCAAAGAGAAGGGAAGCTTGAGTTGCTGTTTGACCACCAAGTTGTTATTTTTACCACCACTTCTCTTTGCCTATGATGTACGTACAACTGGAAAGCAGGCGAGTTTTAAGGCACTGATCACCACGATGTGCTGGGCAAAGGTATAACCAAGTCAAACTCTTTTCTGGAGCATGAAGGGATCAGCAGAGAAGCTGCTTTCTGCCTGAATGTAGTAAAATCGTAGTAAATAGACTTCAAAGTGGGGATGTGCCACTAAAATAAGGGATTGCTCTGATCACACCTCCTGTGTGGTCAGTAATGATTTAAACTTGAATGTCAATACCTAGTGAGCCGTACCTGAGTCCTTTCAGAGTTAAGACTGTATTTTGAAGCAGAATAGAAGCAAGCACTGATTTTCAGAAGGCTAAATGTGGAATTCCCACTGAATTTACCATCTGAGGGGTTTATATTTACCTTAAAATACGCTCATTAGCTCATTTCCTTAAAGCCTATTTAATTTGCAATCTGATTAGTACAAATGTAAGGGAGTCTTGGGCTATAAAATAGATTTGTTGCTGACATGGTTTTTAATCTCTTGCCCAAATTTTCTGCAGTTCTTTCACTAGTGGCTGTCATAAAGCAGAATATAAGACCCTTTTTAATAGCTAGTTGAAACAATCATGGGAATTTTTTATGTTCTCAAATATTCTGGATTTACTGTAATTCCCTCAAGTATGCATGAATTACGTGACTACACATCCTTGGTTCTCCCTGGCCAACACGACTACAGTTGGATAAGGAACTGCCTTGACACACTATAGCTTTGTGGAGGTATCGTTGCCTTTTAGCACTGATGCTTTTGGTTTTCATCACCCCACCAGTCACCTCAAAGGATTGGTGTTGCTGAGTTTGCTTTTAAATTCTCCAGAACAGGATAAACGAAGTGTTAGTGTTAATATCTCATTGTCATTTGGACAATCTGTTGTGGAGTCTGGATTTCCAAGTCATGTAAATGTGTGTCGTGGTGACAAATAGTGTTTGGTCTCCGGCAGTGCGTGTCTGTGATCTTGCTCTTGGGCTTCTGACCACATTTTCCTTCTGTATGTTAAACTTAGCTACTCTTTTCTTTCTTTTCCTCCAGATTAGTTATATATACTGTGTGTATCTCATGCCAAAATGCTTCTGTCAGTGAAACAGTTAACTTGGGGAGGAGTGGAAAGCCTTATGAGCTACTTGTTTGTGAGCTTCATTAGTAGAAGGGTGCATTGAATGTGAAGTGCTGTCCCTCTCCATAAGTAACTAACACTTTCTTTTGTGGTGCTGCTGCCCAGCTGGTTTTCTACGTGTCAGTCTGGGGGAAAGGCACTGATTTCATTCAAGATGGGAATTATTTTGAGCATCTTGTTAAAAATACACATCGTTAATCATTACAGAGTCCTAAAGCACACATATTCTTCATCAAGGGCATCATGATGTCCTTAGCAATAATAAACCCCCCATCTTATTTAGTATCAGCCTTCCCTCCTGAGCTCATTCTGCTTTAAATACAACAGCACCTCAAATTCTGGGGCATTAATTTCATTTTACAACTGCTCAGTATGAGTATTTGCGTATCCAAATCTATGTATTTGGCTATATAATAGACATTATGTATTTCTCTTGAACTCCATGACTGTCTGCCATCACTGTATAGAAGAATATAAACCTCCAGATGATAAATGAGCAATCCCTGAGCACTGAGATATTTCCATCTGAGCTGCTCGTATGCATTTATAATACTAGGAACCAATATAATCCAGCTTTTAACTTAGAACTGTTATTTGTAGTGGAAGAGAGCAGTGTTACTGTAGTAAAGAAATGCAGGCACGAGCAGACTGGTGGAACACCAATGGGCTCCACACCAAAAGTAAGGAAATACATTACTCTCCGTGCTTGTATTTCTACTATAGATCTGTTTGCTTGAAATCTTATATTAAATTATTCTGAATACATGGCTAGGGCAGCTAAACGGAAGGATTTTTTAATTTTCTTATTATTTTAGCTAGGAGTTTTTCCATCTAGCAGCTAGATTTTAACCTTGGTCCATGCAGCATCCCTGACAGCACTGTAAAGAGGAACGGTAATCACGATGGAACGCTTAAGCAGAGGGAATAAATTCCCAGTTTACATTAGGCATGACCTGATACTGTTTTGCTACTGCTTTCCAGTATTCAGCAGAAAATAATGATTCTCAAAGGCTGGAAAAAATAGGTCTTCCCAAACTTCCCTATCATAGAGCCTAATGAGTTAAATTTTCCTCTGTGATCCTTGTGCGTGAGGGATTTTAGCTGCTTAGACACACAAGGTCAAACCCAACTGCTCCATCACCCATTCTGACTCCTGGCAGAGGAGGGGGGGACCAGGTCCTTTGGGACAGACACCACGGGAGATGGTGACATAAGCAGAGAATGTTGTTCTCTGCTTCCAGCATTCCAAGATGTCCCTGTTTTGCCGGGGCTGGCTGCCCCCCCAAACAGACCCAGGCTGGCTGCAGCCCTGCACCCCCTCGGTGCTGCACCTCTGTGCAAACACAGCAGTGAGTAGGGTCGCAGGGGAGGGTTTTTCCTTGCCGTAGGAAGGCAGGATGGGAAGGCAAAGCGGGAAGCTCTGGATATGCCTCGCAGGGAGGCAAGGTGCAGGACTGTGACTTTGGTGCTGGAGCTGTCCTACCTTCTGTCCCAGTTGCTACTGCGTTTTCACGGCATCTCCAATTTTGACGATGGGGATGAGGGAATGGTGGAGTAAATGGGGAGAACCACTGCTTCCTAACAACAATGGTTCACAGAATAACAGCAGCTTCAGGCGCTGGCGAGGATTTGGGGTTGGTTTGGTCGCTAATGAAGTGCTCTCCTGCAAGTTACGGTGTGGGTGCCCACGTCCGCTGCCCGTCCCTTGCCGCGCCGCACGGACACTTCATTAGGGCAGCGTTTGGAAGTGCCCAGCGCTGAAGTTCATCAGCGGCGGTAGTTCCTCGCCATCAATCACGTTGAAAAGCTAAAAGCACTTCGTTCCTCTTCCAAAACCCTTCCAGCTACACCCCTGCCCTCCCAGTTGCCCTCGGGAAGGCGGCACTGGACGGAAGGCTGGTATCTTTCTAGAAGAAAGTCGCGGTTTGGACGCGTGTAGGGATATTCTCTCCTTATCTGTCATGAAAGTTATTGAATGCAATAGCTGCTCGCAGGCAGGCAGAGACACTATTGCATAACGCTGGCGCTCAGCGCGCTGCCTCATGCTCATCCCTGCTGAAGTTTTGGGCAGGAAAACCGAGGGAAAGGCGGAATTTGGGGGTTCCGAGAACGGAGGAGGGTGGGGGGGGCGGGATCCGCGCCGGGCTTACCTTGTGCTTCCTCAGGCAGAAGTGTCGGGCTGGGCGCTCCCCCTGCGCTGCATCTCCCTCCCTCCCGCCGCCGGGGCGAGCTTGGCCGGCAGACCCTCTGCGCATCGGCCGCCGGAGCCGCCCGCCCCGCCGCCGCCGCCGCTCAGCTGCGGCCGCCCGAGCGCTCGCTAGAGGCAGCCGCCGCCGCCCGCTCCCCCCGCTGCCCTCATGGGCTGCGGAGCCCGGCTCGGGGGGGCGGGAGGAGGCGCCGGGGGATCCTGACGGCCGGGTCCCGGCGGCAGCGGCGGGGGGAACTTGTTGAGCGGGACCGGCGGGCGGCCCCGAGCCGGGCGGGAGCGGCTGAGGCGGCGGGAGGAGCCAGGGGCCGGGCCGGCGGCGGGGGGCGGGCCGCTGAGGCGGCGGGAGGCCGCGGGTGAGGGGGGTGTGGGGTGAGGCGGGGGTTTGCCTGCGAAGGGGTGGATATAGGGAATTGCAATGGTACCGGTTACTCCTGTGCTCCCCTCTGTGCAACGGATACCCTTCTGTGGTGATAGAAGGTGTATTTGGAAGCTGTGGGTCCATGCTGAGTGTTCCCCAGCACCCTGGCTCTCAACCAGGAACATGGAACAGGGGACGAGTGGGTGATGCTGGTACCTTGGGGATCCCACCCCAGCGCCCGTTTAGAGCTGAATTTTATTCAGAGAAACATATATATATATATAAGGTGCTGAATGATTGCATGCTCCCATTTGCCTTTAAACCTTGAATAAAATGGAAGCAAGTTAAAAGCGAAGCCGTTTGACAGAGCAGCAAGGACCGACAAACACAATAATATCCTTAAAACTTCAATCCCGTCTTCCCTTCTTTTTTCTTAAGCCACTTTATCATTTTATAGAGGACTTTTTAGAGATGTTTTTCATTAAAAAAAAAGTTAGGAATGAAATGGGTCGCATGGATTTAAGCAAACCCGCTGACTGACAGATGTCATGAGAGGCATGATGCGGTGGGTCAGTCCCTTTCCTTCGGAGGATTTCAGTAGTGTCCCTGTTTAGTAAGTGCTTTTCACCATAGCATGAAACCCGCTTAGCCCCGCTGCGGACCGCATAGTTTGTCTGTAGTAGCACCGTCACCACCATCGGTAGCGTTGATAAGGATTATTGATGTTGGGATTTACTGAAGGGAGCCTGGGTTGGAAGCTGGACGAGCCCCAGCACGGAATGCCCCGCTGCTGCCGGGAGGGACACCCGGCAAGTAGGTACATCCACACAGCACGATGCAGCAGAAACACTGGCTCAGGTCCTGGCTGTCTCTTTAGAGTTAATTAGCTGGAGCAGAGCGTTGCGCCAGTGAACGGGGCTGCTGCGGCAGCGGCTTGACCTTCTGTGCTAGCTTAGAGCCCCACAGCAGGTAAAGGGATGGGTACGGACCCGGCTGTCATGTCAGCAGCGGTGTGGCAGCGTGGGGATGAACGCACAGAAACCCTCGCCTGTTCGATTGCAGTTCAGCGGGAGCCGAGGAATGTTCAACAAATCAGGCAGTCGGCAGAGGGCAGCTCAGCTGCTCTCGCTGCCTGTACCTGCCCAGGTACTCTGTCAGCCTTCTCCTCCTCATCTTATCTTTGCAAGTTTACTGCTGCTCCCTAAAAGAGGGTGCCCGGGGCATCGTTTTGCATCCCCTTGCTGCTCTGCTGTAGGGCATCCCACGGCAAGGAGGGAGCTGATGGCACAGTTTTAATTGCACTTTAGATCTCTCTGGCTTTCTTACCAGAGGTACTTTTTTTCGCCTCGAAGGCATAGGTGGGAAGAACTTAAATATCAACTTTTTTACAGCAAATACCATGTTTCTTTTGTTTCTTTCTCTCCTTTTATTTTCATCAGTGCTGACTTGCTGTATTGCAGGACCTCTGTGGTTCTCATTCTACTGAAATAAATCAAGTTTTGGCTACAGCCTGTATGCAGACAGAGTAAAATGACACAGTGTGGTGATCACATTGTAAATATATATGCTACTTCAACAGAAGCAAATCATAGAATGGTTTGTGTTGGAAGGACCTTAAAGCTCATCCAGCTCCAACCCCTTGCCACGGGCAGGGACACCTTCCACTAGAGCAGGTTGCTCCAAGCCCCTGTGTCCAACCTGGCCTTGAACACTGCCAGGGATGGGGCAGCCACAGCTTCTCTGGGCACCCTGTGCCAGCGCCTCAGCACCCTCACAGGGAAGAACTTGATGAAATATATCTGTGGATGCTGTTACTTTTTCACAAGATGAAAATGTGAGCTCTGCAGTCGACAACCAAGGCCGTGTGGACCATCATTGCTAGAAGAAAAGGCTCGATAACCTTAGCGAAAGGAAACCCCCTCTGATGGAAGCAGCAGTTAAACAACATTCTTCTCCGTAATTATATTTAAAATCAGTTGTCCCCAGGCTGATTATTCTTGCACAGCATTATGCCTGTGCCCCATTTATAAAGCTAGGTAATTATTTTGTAGATTTTGGAGAATTAGAAAAGATTTTCCAGTTGTGGACTAGATTCCTGCTTATCCTGCACGTGTGTAGCTGCTGGCACTATTGGTGTACATTGGGATATTTTAAGTCGTGGTTTGTGAATAATAGTGTGCCCTGGTTATTGTGTTTGATGTTACTGTAGTAGAAGTAAATACACAGGGAAAATGGGAATGCTTCATCACCCCATTTGCCAGTTTTTCAGCCTTTAAAAAACATTGCGGTCAACTGTGATGAAATGGAGCATCAGAACGATGCTTGAAAAGGGAGGGAGAGGTCTGACTTCGACCTGGAAAGATGTGAAGAGATAACACAGTATTATTGTTTTAGGTTATAAACTCATTTCTCTCTTGTGGAATGTCCTGCCTGTCCAGATCTCCTTTTTCTCCGTGTGTTTGTCAAGGAGTGAGCACTGCTCAGGCTGCGCTGGTTCATTCCTGTGACATGAGCATGGATGGGAGTCCTGCCTTGGAGTGATAATATCACCACATTGTATTTGAGAGCAGCGGGATGTATTTCTTTAGTGGTAGTCTCTGTGGAGAAGTACTGCAGGGGGTTGTTCTTCCACACTGTTAATTTCACACTAAAGTTGGGGAGGCATCTATATGTAGTTATAAACGTTCATCTTCTTGCACAGCCAGCTATTAGAGACTTCAGGTTTTGTGTGGTTTTCTTTATATTCAGCTACCGGGAGAGCGTGAGGAGACAGGGCATGTCTGAATGACTGAGATCCTGTGGTGGAGGGGGAATGTCACCCTGTGTCCTCCTGGCTGACAGCGCTGGGCACATCCTTCTTGTTCTCACTACATCTGCAAGGGTTTTGGTGAGAGGGCTGCTCATGGTGGCTGTCATCTTGGTGGTCAAGGTGATAACCAACACCAGAGTCATTCTCAGAACCAGGGTGAGACCTGGTATTAAACGTATACTCTAGTTTTAAACATGCACTTTACACTGAGGGGCAGGCTCAGGCGGGAGCTCAGCATCCTGTTGGTGGGGAAGAGCCAAGGAATGTGTTGGTGCAGGGTGAATAATGGGCTGGAGATGCCACCTTCTTGAGCAAGCCCCAGCCGAAGGGTTCAGGTCACTGTGCTGAGCTGTTGGAGGTGCTGCCACACAGTACCTGTCCTGCAGGGCCTGATGGTGAGTATAGGTTAAGTGAACTAATGTTAGGAGAGTAATAAAGTGCCAACACTAAATACGTGAGCTAGGTTACAAGGGATATACAGAATTGCTTAGCACTAACCTAATTTAAATGATAATTTAAACTATAAATATAAAATCTATAAACCTTATTTACAAACGTATAAATTTAGAAAATTATAAACTGATTCAAGAGACGTGGAGCTGTTGGAGCGAGGCCAGAGGAGGCCCCGGAGCTGCTGCGAGGGCTGGAGCAGCTCTGCTCTGGAGCCAGGCTGAGAGAGCTGGGCTGGGGCAGCCTGGAGAAGAGAAGGCTCCTGAAGGGGAGACCTTAGAGCAGCTCCAGGGCCTAAAGGGGCTCCAGGAAACCTGGAGAGGGGCTTTGGACAAGGGCCTGTAGGGACAGGCCAAGGGGAATGGCTTTAACCAGCCAGAGGGGAGATTGAGATGAGCTCTGAGGCAGAAGCTCTTCCCTGTGAGGGTGCTGAGGCGCTGGCCCAGGGTGCCCAGAGAAGCTGTGGCTGCCCCATCCCTGGCAGTGTTCAAGGCCAGGTTGGACACAGGGGCTTGGAGCAACCTGCTCTAGTGGAAGGTGTCCCTGCCCGTGGCAGGGGGTTGGAGCTGGATGAGCTTTAAGGTCCCTTCCAAAACAAACCATTCTGGGATTCTATGCATTTATTGCAGAACCTTACCCAGCTCCTTTTTAGGGGAAAGAAGATTTTTGATTTGAAACATAAGTGATATGGATGATTGTTCTTTTCTGTCTGTAGTCATTTGGGACCAACGCTGTCGTTATATCTTTGCTAAAATCAAATATTTTCACATTGCTGAGTCTTCCTGCACATTAATTAGGTTGTTCTTTTCATGCCTTTATATTATATCTGCCCAGCTTTCTGTGTTTAATCTGTAATTTATTTATTTACTTGAACACTGCAAGAAAAATGGAGGAATGTTAAATATGCTCCTCTCCTTCAGCTGAGGTGGCTGCAAGCTTGGCTGGAATTCAGACAGGTTCTCCTGCAAGCATAGAATCAACTAGGTTGGGAAAGACCTTTAAGATCATGAAGTCCAACCACGCTTCTTGCTTTGAGGAAGGATAAAATACTTTGAGGAAGGATAAAATCTGCTGGGCTGTGATGACAAAGAAATAGGGGCTCTCAGAGTCATGTTGGGCAGAAATTGGAGAGATTTAATTTAGTGTCTTGTACCATAATAAGTTTTTTGCCATGAGCTTGGACAATTCATTTGAGACTATGCTTATGTCTGTTCTTTATCTGTAAAGTGCGAGTAATTGCACATCTGTTAACTTGGAGGAACATTTTGAAGATAAAGTGGGTTTAAGATGATGCGTATAATACCCACAGTACCTGCGTGCAGCTACAGTATTAAGTAGCTGATGAAGTGAACTGCTATTTATGGGGTTTCTGCTCTAAGCAGGAAAATGCTGAGTAACCTCATTAGCTATGATAGTTATTTCTATACTTGGTTGGTATAAGTAGAAGCAGGATTTAAGACCTCTCTTTTCATTTCCCGTTGTACAGAAAATGTAACAGCAGCTATTACCAGCTAAAGCTCAGATTTCAAGTTCCAGTTGAACGCTGTAGATGTTGCTTTCTCATTCATACTAGGAAAAAAGCCCTAATTTTGGGGGATAGGAGGTTTTCTTTCTTCATATATATTCACTATTTAAGTTCACAAAAGTTCATTTTCAGTATACAGATGTTTTGTGGAAGGGAACTAAAGTGGTGTTTGGAAATGCTTGTTCTTCTAAGGATGAGCAGTTCTATGTGTTACTATGTGTGTTACTGTGTGCAGTTCTGGTGTCCTCAACATACGGAGGACATGGAGCTGTTGGAGCAAGTCCAGAGGAGGCCATGAAGATGATAAGAGGGCTGGAGCCCTCTTATCCGATATGAAGACAGGCTGAGAACATTGGGGCTGTTCAGCCTGGAGAAGAGAAGCTGCATGGAGACCTCAGAGCAGCTTCCAGTGCCTGAAGGGGGCTACAAGGATGCTGGAGAGGGACTCTTCATCAGGGACTGCAGTGATAGGACAAGGGGTGATGCGTTCAACCTGGAACAGGGGAGATATAGGTTAGGTCTAAGGCAGAAGTTCTTCCCTGTGAGGGTGCCGAGGCGCTGGCACGGGTTGCCCATAGAAGTGGTAGATGCTCCATCCCTGGCAGTGTTCAAGGCCAGGTTGGACAGAGCCTTGGATGACGTGATCTAGCGTGAGGCGTCCCTGCCCACGGCAGGAGGGTTGGAACTGGATGATCTTAAGGTCCTTTCCAACCCAAACCATTCTATGATTCCATGGGAATTATGAACTGGTCTCTTGTGGCATGTACGAGCTGTGTTATCACTTGCCTAATAAAGATATTCTGGATAGATGCAGAATCCTGCACTGGGTAAATTATCATGCAGGCTGTACAGTTAGGAAATAAATGAGGGTCTGGGAGACCATGATGTATGATACCCTAAATGGCTGCATTTTGTTCATCTTTGAAAGGCAGTTTAGCTTGTCGTTATTACTGATGATTTGTGCTTTTGTAGCCCTTCTTTTTGCATCTCAGAAACCCTTTGTGCCCATTTGAATAATAAATCACCAGGTTTGATTTGCTCAGTAAGAGCAAATGGGAAATTATATTCTTATTAAGATGTCTTGAGGAGCTATAGGAGTGGGGAAAATTGTTTTAAAGGAATATTATGCCCACTTAACTTTTGTTTTGTCTTGCTTCTTTTATTCCCTTTCCCAATTCCAGGGATGTATCTCCAACTGCTTTATAGCAATGGGAGAAATACCATTCAAATATCAAAAAATCAACAATCTAATCCTAATTTAGATTACCTTTAAACAAATGGTTTCAGATGGAAGCATCAAATGAAATCTGGAATGAACATGAATTACAGGTTACAAGTTACAGCCAAAGGAAAGGCCAATGTGACAGATAATACTTTCATCTGCTTCGTAGAATCATAGGATAGTTAGGGTTGGAAAGGACCTTAAATTCATCTAGTTCCAACCCCCTGCCACGGGCAGGCCTGCCTCCCACTAGATCATGCTGACCAAGGCTCTGTCCGACCTGGCCCTGGGCACTGCCAGGGATGGGGCAGCCACAGCTTCTCTGGGCACCCTGTGCCAGCGCCTCAGCACCCTCACAGGGAAGAGCTTCTGCCTTATATCCAACCTGAACTTCCCCTGTTTCAGGTTGAACCCATCACCCATTGCCCTGTCACTCCAGTCCCTGATGAAGGTCCCTCTCCAGCATCCTTGTAGCCCCCATTCAGACCCTGGAAGCTGCTCTGAGGTCTCCACGCAGCTTCTCTTCTCCAGGCTGAACAGCCCCAACTCTCTCAGCCTGTCTCCACACAGGAGGTGCTCCAGCCCCTGATCAAACTCATGGCGTCCTCTAGACTTGCTCCAACAGCTCCATGTCCTTCTTATGTTGAGGACACCAGAACTGCACACAGTGCTGCAAGTGGGGTCTCATGAGAGCAGAGTAGAGGGCAGGATCATCTTCGTGTTTGCTCTTTGGTGGAATAATGTATTATTTGCAGATTGATTTCATTAAAAAGTGGATTTTATGCAACTTTTCTGTCTGACTGAAGAACCATTAAATGTTATGAGGTGATGTAAACTCCCAAACCCTCAGTGAGGTTTTGTCAGTTAAATATTGAACTATTTAAAATTTGAATCTAGCATAAAAATACAGGCTTGTATGTGCTTTGATGTGTTGTCTTAAAGTTAGGAGCCCAGACAGCAGTCTGGTGCTACTGCAGAATACTTAACAGACAAAAACAAGCTCAAATAAAATGTATGAAACAAGTGAAAAATGAAAAATCATAGAAGATAATGTAAGAGAGAGAAAATTGAACAGAGGAAGTGCTCAGAAGTGAATTGAACGCACCAATTCTGTCAGAGCTCTTAGTCTTAAACTAACATTAAGCGTTTTGGCCATAATGCTTCATCTCTTTAGTGTAGTTTCCAAAATCCATATGAAGGCACCAAGGTAGAATTGCCCTCAAGACGCTTCATCCACAGCAGAGGAATGATGGCAGTGAATGACACTCGATGTAAAGGGGCAGGTTACAACATCATGGGCACCCCAAACCTTTAGCCATACACTCACAATTAAGACCTTCTCCTCCCTTGCTTAACGAGGGGCAGGTTGGAAAAGTCCAGTGGTGTAAATGAGCAACCTGCTCTAGTGGAAGGTGTCCCTGCCCATGGTAGGGGGTTGGAACTGGATGAGCTTTAAGGTCTCTTCCCAAACCATCCCATGATTCGAGAACACATTCAAGTCATGCTGTGGCATGCAATCTAGCATAGTAACACACTTCCTCAGTCCAATATTTGTTAAATAATCAGACCAAAACCAGTTACCACACTTTGTTCATGCAGTATGTGATAGTCATGTATCACATTAGAAGACTTGAAAGAACTTAGGCTGAGTAAACTATTCATATGTGCATTGTTGCTCGCACTAATGTCAAATATTAGTATATAATAATAATATGTATAAGTAATAATTTCTATAATATTTAATAGAAACATAATTTAATATGTTAATTTTTAACGTATTAAAGATACGTTAAGCTATGAGTAGTGCCAGTGCTCCAGCTAATTTTATATTTACTTTTTAAATGAAATAACCCAGGAACCAAAGCATTTGGAAATAAGGATATGCCAAATTTATGATCGACTGCAAAGACTTCATTGGTTTATGTATTAATATGTATGTGACCAAGTTTTACCTTAAGAAAGCAATATAAGAAGTTATTTTTTTGAAGGCTGAAAATCCCCAAAATATTTAAATAAGTTCTGTTATGCAGCAGCAATATGCAGATAAATATGGGAAGCCTGATAAAGACATTAAATGAGTTTATGACTGACAGCAGGAGCTAAGTGAAGTCCTTCTTAAGCCTAGTTACAATAAACCCAGCTCTGTGCTTTATAAAATGCAATCTCTGGGATAGTATATTAAAACCCATTAAAAGTGGCAATGCATTTTGATTTTCTTCAATTTTTAAACAAGCTCAGTGCTTTAAATATTAATACTTAGCAGCAGTTGAGGAGCTTTAAATCAGCACATGCTTTAAATCAGGGGTGTCAGTCAATGCTGTGGTGAAGCCCGATGGCTAAAATGGCTGTCAGGGAAGAGGGTCAGATGTATGTGGTGGGGAGCCACATACATCTCACCCAAAAGGCCCAAAGGCCACAGTGAATGGGAGGTGGGTGCAGGCCTGGCCATCAGGCAGGGTTTGTAGGCAGAGGTGGTGAATGGGCTCAAGGAAATCATGTTGTTTTAATAACACTGTGGTGCTTCCTCGATTTCCCTCTAGGAATTCATTGTAGTACCCTAATACTTGAGTGTCTGCACATTTGTGCCCTTGCTTCTCATTCTGCCCAAACATTGATGGGCAGGAATGGGAAAGCCTTGTTCGACAGGAATGATTGTTTCTTGTCTCCAAATGTTACTCATCATCAGACCATCTTGTCACAGAGTTTGTGCAGTCTCTTGGTGGTCCAGCTTCTGCTGCCTGCCGCTGCCACTTATGCAGCTACATCTTCCATCACTTGCTGTGTTTAAAAAATAAATGCCTAAATTAAAAGTACCATCTCATATTTGCTTGAAATTCATCTGTTAGCTTCAGCAGCTGCCTCCTGGTTCTAATACTGGGAAATTTGTGAGTAACAGCTGTGCACTCATTTCATCCACCACCTCTGTGAATTGTAAACCTCAGGCAGATAAATCCCTCCTTTGCCTTCTTGGAAGAATCTGGGACTTCGTGGCCCCTTCTCCAGAGGCAGATTCTCCATCTTCTTATAGAATCACAGACTGGTTCAGGTTGTAAGCTCATCCAGTTCCAGCCCCCTGCCACGGGCAGGGACACCTTCCACTAGAGCAGGTTGCTCCAAGCCCCTGTGTCCAACCCGGCCTTGAACACTGCCAGGGATGGGGCAGCCACAGCTTCTCTGGGCACCCTGGGCCAGCGCCTCAGCACCCTCACAGGGAAGAGCTTCTGCCTCAGAGCTCATCTCAATCTCCCCTCTGGCAGGTTAAAGCCATTCCCCTTGGCCTGTCCCTACAGGCCCTTGTCCAAAGCCCCTCTCCAGGTTTCTTGTTAGCCCGCTTTAAGTATTGAAAGGCTGCTCTAAGGACTCCTCAGAACCTTCTTTCCTCCAGGCTGTCATTTTGGTTGCCCTTCCCTGTACCCTCTGCAATCTATTGTGTCCCCCTTGAGCTGTGGTGGCCGTATTTATTTATTGAGTTCAGTTTTATTTCTCTGTGAGATGATGTAAATCAAAGCTTTCCTTGAAGGATAGTAGTAAACATCACCAGAACATTATTTGTGAGCTAGGTTTTGACTCAGGATAATGAGCTGGGATGGGGAGCTAACAAGGTTGGGTTTGATGTGTTGATGTATTGTAATTTCCCATCAATTTCCAGGTGACAGATAAGCTCAGCAGCAATTGATTATCTATATAAGGGGCTCGCTATCCTGTGGAAAGGCAAAGTGATGCTAAATGGCCTCCTGTAAGCTGATGCATCATGTCGCGGATGTTTTGTTGGCCAACACAAGGGACATTGGTTCTTCAATGGAGAGGAGAAAAGAACAAGTTACTCCCATGTGCTTGGAGGGTTCCGTGGAGGAAGGGAGGGCTTTACTGATCTTGCAGATCTCTACTGATTTTGCAGGTGCTTCTGTCCTTTTCTCTAACAAAACACTTAATGAAGAATTGTGCCCCTTGCTCTTGTCCCTGTATTCCATGGGGGCTCGTTTGGTAGAGAATTTGTGACGGTTTTCAGAATATTCTAATTAAACAGAGCTGAAATTGAAAATACTTTTTTTAATGCTTTTATATTTTTAATGAAAACATGTAATTTCAGGTGGTGTTAGCCAAAATGACAATGGGAACATTCCTGCCTAGAAAAACCTCCAGTAACTGGAAAAAGCAGAATAGTTGCAGATGTTAATTTTCCCATTTAATAAGGAACCCAAAAAAAGAATAAAGTTTTAATAATTCACAGAGATGCGATGAATATTTCCCATTTATTTATGCATATTTATCACTTGGCTTGAATTATAAACATATTAATTCCTGCCTACCAGTTAATGACTTTGGGTAATGTTTGTACTCTCCTTATGCAGAAATTGGTCATATAACTCACAGCTACTTATAGGAATAGACTTAATCTGCTCTATTTTCATAACCCTGAAAGGTATTTTGTCTTACTCCAAGTAGTTTTTGTAAGGCATTTTTAAAGCATTCTGTATTTTTTTTATGGTTAAATCCTTAAATTTACCTCCTCAACAGATAATGAGTATTTTTCAGCCATAGCAATACAAAGTAGTTATTGTTTTCAAGACTTATTTTTGCCAGATGCCAAGAGTGGGTTGAGTGTTGTAGGCTCTGTAGGTTGGTTTATTTTGCTGCTGTGGTTTAAAATGTTATGCCCCCAAAAGAAGTAGTTCTGATGGTGTTAAATGCATGGACATTATGTCAGGAAAAATACTTTCAAAATGATGAAGTATGAAGACAGGCTGAGAGAGTTGGGGCTGTTCAGCCTGGAGAAGAGAAGCTGCGTGGAGACCTCAGAGCAGCTTCCAGTGTCTGAAGGGGGCTACAAGGATGCTGGAGAGGGACTCTTCATCAGGGACTGTAGCGATAGGACGCGGGGTGATGGGTTCAAACTGAAACAGGGGAAGTTCAGGTTAGATCTAAGGCAGAAGCTCTTCCCTGTGAGGGTGCTGAGGCGCTGGCACAGGGTGCCCAGAGAAGTGGTAAATGCCCCATCCCTGGCAGTGTTCAAGGCCAGATCTTAAGGTCTTTTCCAACCATAACAATTCTATGATTCTGTGATTCTGTGATGGTACTATTGCCTTCAAGTAGGAATCAAACAATCCACTTGTATTTTGTGATCTAAAGACAGGCCTGGCGATTAATTGGGGTATTTGAGATCTTTCAGGTATTTTCTCCTATTTTTCATATTTTTAGTGTATCTAAGTGTTATTATATCATGTAGAAATATAGTGTCAGATTTGTGTTCTGTGATATTTTAATGATCATAGAATCATAGAATAGTTTGGGTTGGAAGGGACCTTCAAAGCTCATCTAGGTAGTTCTATTACTTATTGCAAATACTAGGTGGCAAACATGCTCATATCTGTACCATGAAGAAATTGGTTTTGTTGATACCAAATTTAATGTAAATTCTCATAACTTTTCTCAGAGGAGTAACAAAATTCCCTGCTGTTCACTCTCTGGGGGTGCAGCCCAGCACAAGGAGGGGTTCTGGGCTCAAGCTCACACTGAAGCTGGGTCATGGGAAGCTTCACTTGCAGTCTGTGGTATTAAAGCCCTACGTTTTATTTTCTGCCCTGAGTTTTATTGCTGTGTTGTAGCCATATGAAGAAGTATTATGAGCATAAATACGTGGATTATCATGAAAACTTTAATTAAATGACTGAATAACCACTTAAGGTGGCAGCGGAGGCAGTGCTGGGGAATTAAATTCATTCCATGTAGTTTTTCCTGTAGCCTGTGCACTGGTTTGGGTTTTACTTACTCTTTGTTAATATTTTTTCAGGTTAAATTTTAAGCAGAAACTCTTCCCTGTGAGGGTGCTGAGGCGCTGGCACAGGGTGCCCAGAGAAGCTGTGGCTGCCCCATCCCTGGCAGTGTTCAAGGCCAGGTTGGACACAGGGGCTTGGAGCAACCTGCTCTAGTGGAAGGTGTCCCTGCCCGTGGCAGGGGTTGGAACTGGATGAGCTTTAAGGTCCCTTCCAACACAAACCATTCAAGGATTCTATGATTTCTTATCTGTTTTGAATATATATCAAAGCTGCTGCTTTGCCTCAGCGGTGCTGGTTTGAATGTACTTCATGTTGGCAGAGAAGTCCAGGACTGGGTTATGGGAAACCCTGAATGAGTCCGGGCATGGAGCTGAACATCACAAAATGTAAAAGAGGTTCTGCTTCATCCTGTTGTTACTGCTCTGCTGGCATTTTTGGTGCAGAAAAGGAGATGGGAGTGTTCATCATAGGATATTCTTATACATTCACCTGGAGTAGCATTGGAAGGATGCAGTGGTAAGAGCTGAGTTCCATGGAGCAAGCCAGCCCCTTCCCACTGCCTTCCTCTTCCTGAGCTGGCAATCCTGCACTTCTTCCTCTGCTGCCACAGCAGCCAGAGACGTGGGGTTTTCCTTTGGACCATTTGAAAACACTGGTTTTAATCTTGTTTTGGATTTAATTTTAATTGTTTTTACAGAGAGAAATGAGTTCTCACTTAGGTGTGGATATGCCATCAAAAAGGTCTCTCGACTTAAGTTGCTTTTATTAACCACATCGGCTGTACGTATATGAAAGCAATTACATAGTTGAATATACATCTAATCCTGCTCTTAATGTTAAATGTTATTGTGTTAGAAAACGATAAACGACTTCCTATTTGTGAGGGGATTTACTCCTTTCCCTTATGATTTCTGTCAAGACAAAGTTGAAAGGAAAATGAAGTTCAGTTATACATCACACTTTATTTCAGGGGTGGAAAACTAGCACTTCAGAGTGCTTTGTTAGTACTTGAATACATTGAGTGTGTTGGGTATCATAAGGAAAATTACCAAAACATGTTGTGCACTTTAGTCAGTGAGTTATTCACTACAGAAGGTATTCCCCTGATAAGCTTTAGGTGGTTTTTGGTAGGCCTGTGAGCACAGAGAAACCTGAGTTAACTTCATCTGGAACCAGCTGAGCTTTATGAGCAGATATTCCCCCTTTTCCCTGTACTTACTGCTGCTATGCCAGGCTAACTAGCATAGGGAGACATGGGGGTGCTGCCCTCAGATCTTGGGATAACTGGGTGTCACCAACTGGGTGCAATGAGCTCTGTCCTTCAGGAGCTTGGATATTGAGTCCCACTTCTTATCTTCTCATTGGAATGGAAAAGGGAAATGAGATGTCCTGGGTTTAAAATGTTTAGTTTGGTTCTTAACTTCCAAGGGTGTGTTGGTGATATGAAATAAATAGAATAAACTGAATTTTAAATTTAAACTTAAAACCTGTGTGTGTGCAGAAGGAATTCCTGTGTGCAGAACCTGGGTTAGTCACTCCCAACAGTTGCGTGCATGGGTGCTGGCCAGTCGCTTGCTGCAGTTCTGTGGTTCTGCTTTCTTACAACAAGCTTTTCAGATTTGAATTGTTCCAACTGATTAGATCTGAAAGTCCCCATGTTTTTCATGTATTCTAAATACTTCTTAAAGGATCCTATTTCAATTTAATGCTCTTTGAATTCATCCTTATTCTGCATGTGCTTTAGAGCCACTCGCATTTACTGTTCGTTCTTACTCTGGGAGCTGTTGGTGAGGGTTGAAAGTAGAAATCACCTCCTGTTTGCCCCCATGTCCATTGCTGAGCAAGTGCTGGTGTCTTCCTGACCTCTGTTGCCTTATTTTTCTGTGCTGCCTCCTGCTCATACCCCAAAACTGCGGAGATCCAATGCAGTTTTGTGTAGCTCTGGCTTTGCTGTCCCACCTCTGTCATGCTCCTGCCGGGAGCTTCATGTTTTCTTTTGTGCTGTTGAATATTGCGATGGGCCCTAAATCAGAAGAAAAAGTTCATTTTGTCCTTAACCTGCCTGATAGTCTCCTTCATTCCTGCTGATGTTGCATCTCTGCTGAGTTTAAGTGTGCTGATTTCTACAGTAGGAAAAGGAGAAAGAGCTATTTATCAGTAGCACCCTGTGGGAGCATATTATGTTGGACTTTCTGGTCATCATTCCAAATAATTATGGAAAAAAGATTTAATTACTGTAGTTTTCCACAATAGAAATGTTCACCTCTTTTTGCTTACATTGCATTTTATAGGTTGATTTCATATTCTTTTTGTGAAGTATCTTTGAAGCTCTTCCTAAGCCTGCACGTTGTTTAGCAATAGGTTGTCGGAGAGAATCCCCCAAAGAATTATGAGTTTCTGTGAGTTTAATAAGAAACCAAATTCACATTTAATAATGTTATGGGGAGGAATTGTGTCATTCTTGGAGATGCAACCCACATATTATTGTTGTCAGGTTCTGCAGAGGATTCCTTCCCTGTTTCCTTTAATTAAATGCAAAGTACTAAATAGGTCTGTGTTCCTTGATAGTGTATCCTTATGAAATATAGATGTGGCTGCTTCTCAAAATATCTATAGAGAGCCTCCCACACTGCCTTTCGGAAAATACTTAAATCTGAACTTCATAGAATCCCAGAATCCCAGACTGGTTTGGGTTGAAGGGAGCTTAAAGCTCCTCCAGTTCCAACCCCCTGCCACGGGCAGGGACACCTTCCACTAGAGCAGGTTGCTCCGAGCCCCTGTGTCCAACCTGGCCTTGAACACTGCCAGGGATGGGGCAGCCACAGCTTCTTGCTTTTCCTTGGCTAAAGGAAATGCTACTGCATTTTTCCTCTGCTCCTGGCAAACCTTGCACACATTTTACCTAAACACATGAAGGGGGCCGACAAGAAACCTGGAGAGGGACTTTGGAAAAGGGCCTGTAGGGACAGGACAAGGGGAATGGCTTTAACCTGCCAGAGGGGAGACTGAGATGAGCTCTTAGGCAGAAGTTCTTCCCTGTGAGGGTGCTGAGGCGCTGGCACAGGGTGCCCAGAGAAGCTGTCTGATAATTCTCTTATTTACCATATTGGTAAGTGGATATGTATAAATACTACTGATTTTGCTACTATTCTATGAAGTATCACAGAAAATTGATCTTAAGTTAGAAATGTCGTAGTAAAGGATCAGACTGTTATCAGCAGAGCTATCTTCAATCAGTTTTCTTCCTCTTTGGAGAGGAGGGAAGGAGAACATTGCCTATAATGGTGTTTTCATTTTGATAACATGCAAATGTGAAAAGAGCCCTGTCTTTATTTTTAACACTGATGAGAGCCTGGCAGTGATTCTGTCTGCAAGGACTAAGTAACCTTCTACAGCACTGAATGTTGAGCAGCGCAGCACATCAGACACTGCGTTCCCCATACACCTCCTCCTCATACCCAGCATCTCTTCTGTCCTGAAATCTTGGTATCAGAACAGCCCCTGTGGTACGGCGTGATGGTTTATGTGATGAAGAACAAAAGGTAGATATTAGTTAAAAATTCAAAAGCTTCCCTGAAGAGACCTCTTCTTGCGAGTTATTTTTCAAACTAAGCATATCTAAACTGCATCTTTCTATCAATTACATTTTGATTGCTCATGTTTCTGATCTTCCTCTCAAGCTTGCTGAGCCCCTCAATAAACCAGTTGCTAAATATTTGATGTCACAACAGTCAAATGAGAAGCACGAAAAGTAGAGGGGTTTGTCTTAAAAATGGCTGTTGCTTTTATATGTGTATTCATCTGGCAGCGTCACCTGTCTTGTATGAAGAGGAGGTTCATTTAAAAGATAATGTGTCATCTTCCCTTAGTATTCCCATGATTTGTCATGGTGACAGTTTACTGCAGTGTGATTTACCTGCTGCAGAGACAATATCCATAATACGTGTAGGCTGTCACAATTACAGAAATTACTTCAGCACAGTCATTCTTAATGTGGGATGCCACTTGTATTAAATTATCTTTTCCTTGTTTTTGCAAAACTTGAATGTCCCATGCCTGATGCCCGTGGCAGGGGGTTGGAACTAGATAAGCTTTAAGGTCCCTTCCAACCCAAACCAGTCTGTGAATTTCTCATCTCAGTCTCCCCTCTGGCAGGTTAAAGCCATTCCCCTTGTCCTGTCCCTACAGGCCCTTGTCCAAAGCCCGTCTCCAGGTTTCCTGGAGCCCCTTTAGGCCCTGGAGCTGCTCTAAGGTCTCCCCTTCAGGAGCCTTCTCTTCTCCAGGCTGCCCCAGCCCAGCTCTCTCAGCCTGGCTCCAGAGCAGAGCTGCTCCAGCCCTCGCAGCAGCTCCGGGGCCTCCTCTGGCCTCGCTCCAGCAGCTCCACGTCCCTCTTGTGCTGTTGCCCCAGAGCTGGATCAGGACTGCAGGGGGGGTCTCCCCAGAGCGCAGCAGAGGGGCAGGATCCCCTCCCTCGACCTGCTGCTCACGCTCTGGGGGTGCAGCCCAGCACACGGGGGTTGGGGTTCTGGGCTCAAGCACACACCGAAGTCGGGTCATGGGGAGCTTCTCCGCACCCAACACCCCCAAGTCCTCTCCTTACATTATCCTTATTTACAGTATCCTATTATTACTCTATAACTTTGTTTTCAGTTTAGCTCTTTTGGTGACTTCTGTTTGCTCGAGAGGAAGTTCAGCTTTTTTTCCTTGTCATTTATCTAACGTTGAGTGCTAGAACAGATACGTCTTTCATTTTGAGAGTGCTTCAGCAGATGATAATAATAATTATAGTTAAATTAGCTTCCTAACTATATTGTGAAGGAAGTAAGACATCATTTTGTGTTGGGAAATCTAAAACAAGGACAAAGTCTTTCCCTGGGTCAAGGAAGGCAGTGAGTTTGAGGTTCATATTAGCATCAGGAGCTATACTATTCCCATGTTAAGCCTGGACCAAGATGATTTTGCTCTCTGTTTTGCATGTGCGTGTGCACCCATAACTGTGGGCTGCTGATTTGTATCTGTCACTCTTTGATGCTTGGGATAGAGGAGGTGGAGGCCTTAGTGAAGTGATTTTGTGTCAGTAATTCCCCAAACGCTGAAAGAGTTGATGAGGGTTTTGGAGACCAAATGAATGTGTGTGTTTATGAATATATCTATTCACTTAGCTTAACTCCAAGCCCTAAATAAGTAGCAGATAATGGCATTGGCACTTAAATTGGACAGCTGGGGTTTCCAGGATGCGGGTGAACTTTGCACATAGGCTGTCTTCAGTCAGCTTTCAGTATATGGAAGAAAAACTCTGATTTACAGGAGACTTTGAAAGGGGTGAACAAGATCTTTCCACAGGGAGATGTCTTTAAATGACAGCTTTAACCTGCCAGAGGGGAGATTGAGATGAGCTCTTGGGCAGAAGTTCTTCCCTGTGAGGGTGCTGAGGCACTGGCACAGGGTGCCCAGAGAAGCTGTGGCTGCCCCATCCCTGGCAGTGTGCAAGGCCAGGTTGGACACAGGGGCTTGGAGCAACCTGCTCTAGTGGAAGGTGTCCCTGCCCGTGGCAGGGGGTTGGAACTGGATGAGCTTTAAGATCCCTTCCAACCTAAGCCATTCCATGATTCTATGTCAGGCTGCGTTGGCTATTCAAGGAGGAAGATCAGAACAGAGGAAGAGCGGAGGCTGAAGCTAAGAGGAACCTATGCGAAGGAGAAGGCTCAGATGGTCCCATGAGAAGGGGCACGTTGAAGTGCTCACCACCGCTCTTTGCAGCCCTCCGAAAGTGCCTGTGTGTGGGTAAGGAGTTAGAGCAGTACATCCTGTCTTTGGGATTAAAAACTCTGTGTCCATGCAGCAGGGAAGTAGCTGCCGGTTGCTGTTGATGGGAACATCAGCTGCAT
Organism: Strigops habroptila; assembly: GCF_004027225.2. Classification (NCBI taxonomy): domain Eukaryota; kingdom Metazoa; phylum Chordata; class Aves; order Psittaciformes; family Psittacidae; genus Strigops; species Strigops habroptila. Next base: position 80,286,034 of record NC_044281.2, read on the forward strand.
TACCATGTAAATTACTTACATGAGTAGCTGGAGGTGTAGCAGCAAAGCTGACAGAACACCATTAAATGCATTTGGGGACAGTGTGTAAACCTTAAATCAACTAATACCACTCGAAATTCCTATATCTGTATAGATGGTGTAAAAATGTCAGTGGGCATCTCTCCACTTTACTGCGAGTTTGCATCTCTAAAGCCTTACTCAAAGGTTGCTCCTCTGTGGGGGGCTCTGTGGAAACTATTCCTCAAATAGGGACTGATGGAGGGACTCAGCAGCTCTTGTTTGTTCTGCATCTCCTTCCTTGTCCTTTCCAATGTGTCCAGATACCACACGAGTAGTAGGATAGGCTTTGAGTCCCAACCAGTGATAATTACAATAAAAGTAAGGAATCCTAAATCCCAGAATGGTTCCAGTCCCATATTCAGTGCTCTGTGTGTGCTGAATTCTTCAAACCCCTATTTTGTGCAGCTTTTCCTTATTTATTTTACTGTTTAAATACTTCCATACCCATAAATACTGTTGCTTTCTGTATGACTCATATTTATCATTTTATTGTTAGTATTAATAGGAGAGTCAACCAACATACCTGAAAGAGATTTATTGAGGGCAGTTCTCTAGATTTTCAGTGAAATAAGGTGGGGAAAGGCAGCTGCATTTAGGAAACCAAAACTAAATGGACTGACCTTCGGAAGTCTTAAGCACAGAGACTTCAATTGGAGGGCATACTGTTTAATACTGAGATTGTAGAAAGCTTTGTAAAGTGAAGCAGTTTTGGTCGAAATGAACTCCTTTGAAAAAGAGCCTTAGAAAAATGATAAATGGTGGTGTTAAAATGTCTCATTAATTTTTTGTTTGCCTTCTGCGAAAGTTGGTACAAAGCATTTTCAAACTAGGGAACACTTTGTGTATCTTCTCATTGTGCAAAGCATCATTTTTAACAAATAAGCCTTTTACAGAATGAATTTCAGTGGAGCTATCGTGTTCTTGGATCCTGGTTTTGATCTGTGTGAAGATCCGTTTTGCTCTTCTTGCCAGAGAGGTTTCCCTCTATTCAGAGTTATGGGGCTTTTTTACTGTTCTTTGGGATTATAGGATTTTCATAGAATCCCAGCCTGGTTTGGGTTCGAAGGGACCTTAAAGCTCCTCCAGTTCCAAGCCCCTGCCACGGGCAGGGACACCTTCCACTAGAGCAGGTTGCTCCAAGCCCCTGTGTCCAACCTGGCCTTGAACACTGCCAGGGATGGGGCAGCCACAGCTTCTCTGGGCACCCTGTGCCAGCGCCTCAGCACCCTCACAGGGAAGAGCTTCTGCCTCAGAGCTCATCTCAATCTCCCCTCTGGCAGGTTAAAGCCATTCCCCTTGCCCTGTTCCCACAGGCTCTTGTCCAAAGCCCCTCTCCAGGTTTCCTGGAGCCCCTTTAGGCCCTGGAGCTGCTCTAAGGTGTCCCCTTCAGGAGCCTTCTCTTCTCCAGGCTGCCCCAGCCCAGCTCTCTCAGCCTGGCTCCAGAGCAGAGCTCTGATTGTAAAGCCTTGAGCAACCTGGTCCAACTCTGGAGCAGTTCTGCTTTCAGCAAGCTGGAGGAGAAGCCTCCCGATGTTCCTTGAGTAGCCTACATCATTATCCCAGTGACTCGTTTAGCACACCTAAATGCTCTTCTCCCATGCCCTTTCTACGAAAATGGAAAATTTCCTTACACTTTGTGCTCTTTTCATGAAAATCAGCTCTTTTTCCATTATTTTCCTTCTTGGAAGCAGTGTGGCTCAGCTGGTCGGGATGCAGCAATCAGCATTGAAGTCCTGTTAAGGATTTCCTTTTAAAACAAGTTTTCTATTGATTGATAGAGATTGAACTGTCAGAGATCAAATCTGGATGTGGAAAATATGGTTTGAGGTAAAACAAGATATACAAGACCACGTAGGCTAATTTTCGCCTATAAACTTCTGTATCAGTCTTCTGCATTCTGAATGGGCCTATGCTGAATCGGGTCGACCTACATGAGTGCTGAGCTGCTTAAATCAGCTGCGGTAAAGGAGATGGCACATCTTGTCCAGGAGCTCTGAGAGCAGAGTTTGTGAGCTGAAAGCTCCTTAGTGGGTCTTGGTTTGCAGAAAGCACAATGGTAATGTTTGTGGCAACAGGAAAAACCCCAAAGGTGTATCACTCACGTTACTGCAAATGCTAACTTCTGATTCTCAAATGAAAAAGACTCATGTTTTATTCCCTCCATTTACTCGAGGTGGAGAAGGCAGGATTTGGCCTAAGGAAGTCGGAAGTTGCACGTATTCAGTAAGGAAAGAAGCGATAAGTGTTAACACTTTGCACTTGTTTATATTCTGCTGCTGTATCCATGAAATAACTTCCTCTCTGAAGGTGCTGCTGAATTTACTGTCAGATTTTCCTACAGGAAAAGAAACATTAGTTTTAATGCTATGAGAAATATATGTCTGAATTTATATACATATATATGTATCTTTAGGGCTGTTTTGCTTGGGTTTGCTTGTTCTTCCTGTCCTTACTCGTATGACAGCACAGGTAGATGGTGCTGGTAAAGGCTTAGAGAATCTGTGTCTAACTCCGTTTAAGTGCAGCATGGACTGTTAGGATGCAGTGATTGTGGCTCCCATCCTCCATGCATTGGCCAGAGGATGCTGCTTGGGCACAGTGCTTTCTCCAGCACCCTAAAAAGCCCCATTGTCAGCAGAAATGGGACAGAATGCTCCTGGGGAGCTGAATTGCCTTCATACAGAGTGATCCCCATTCCTGGTTTGGGCATATTTGGTGTTGGGTCTTAACCTTCGTGTGCTTTGACAGACACATGCAGTGGTGTGACCAGGAGCCTATATGGATGCATTTTAACCAGCTAATCATAGAATGATTGAAGCTGGAAGGGACCAGTGGCACTCACCCAACCTCCCTGCTCAGGTAGGGTGTCCTAGAGAACATTGCTCAGGATTGTGTCCAGATAGCTCTTGAATATCTCCAGAGAGAGGGAGTCCACAACCTCTCTGGGCAACCTATTCCAATGCTCAGTCACCCTCACAGTGAAGTTCTTCCCCATGTTCAGGTGGAACTTCCATGTTTGAGTTTATGCCCACTGCCTCCAATCCCATCACCTGGCACCACTGAGAAGGGTCTGGTCCCATCCTCTTGACACTATACATTGATCGGACCCCCCAGAGCCTTCTCTTCTCCAGGCTGAACAGACCCAGATCCCTCAGCTTTTCCTCACAGGAGATGCTCCAGACCCATTATTCTCATAGCTCTTCACTGGCCTTGCTCCAGGAGCTCCTTGTCTCTCTCGTACAGGGGAGCCCAGACCTGGACCCAGTACTCCAGGTGAGGCCTGTGCTTGCGGGGTCATTACATATTGTGCTTCATAAAGTATTCTCTAGAACAAGAAACGTTTGGAGATCCTCTGCCTTATCCATGTTGGATTGTCATGGTATCTTCCATGTTTTGCTTAAGTGAGCAAACTTGTTTGTAGACAGGTTGGATTTCACCCTTAGCAGGGAGGTAGCTCACCCTGCAGTGCAAGCTCACGTGGCAGCCAGTGCTCTGTGCTGCAGTTACCAAAGAGCTGAGATTTGGGGCATTTTAAAGCTGGGGTTTAATCTTGTGAGCCCATAAGTGGTGACAGTTTCATTGGTGGCTTCTAGAAATGAAAACAACTGATTTTTATTTCTTTATTTGTTGCTAATATAAGTGGAATACATGTTGTAAACAAAGAGAAAACTTTATTTTTATATCCTTACAGACTGTAATTGTGAGAGACTTAAACCATTTTCAACAAGTAAATTCTATGAAAACACCCTAAAAACCAAAACATTGAGAAGTTCGTTCTATATGTTTATGAGTGTTTGTGGGTTTTTTGTTCATTATTTATTTATCAATCCATCAAATGTATGTATACATATATAAATGTTGTATTAGAAATAGAATTTATCATTTATTTAGTTACTCCTCGGCTCTTTTAAGGCCATGTAAGGGGATTTTTATTGGAAAATAAATGCAACTTAGGCTTCTTCCATCTATTCCTCATCATGGTAATAGAGACATTAGAATGAACATCCGTTAACTTAGTGTAGTTTTGGTTTCTCTTCAGTTTTCTCACTCTACATAAAGAGCTTAATATTTCCCACTCAGAGATTCCCTTGGAAGAAAAAGGACAAAACTAGTTCAAATAGGATGTTTTACCCCTCAGGGAGAAAAGCATTGGCATGTGTTGTCTCTCCTGCAGGGAATTCTCTTCTCATTGTGAAGTATTTGAGTGTTAGTATTACTTGAGGGGATGATTTGCTATTAAAATGTCCCACCCATACCTGTTAAAGGGCCATTTGAACATTTATTTTCTTATTGTAAAGATAACTTAAATAAATAATTTTCTCAGCATTCATGGGCCTCTTCAGCTTTTCCTTTAGAACTGTGTTTTACAGGAACCATAGAATCACAGACTGGTTTGTGTTAAAAGAAACCTTAAAGCTTATCCAGTTTCAATCCCCTGCAACGGGGGCGCCTTCCACTAGACCATGCTTCCCTTCTGACAGAGTTTCAGATGTCCTGGATCCTACGCTTTTGCTTTGGGAATACTGACTTCCCACTTGCCTCAGTGTACCTACTTTGCAAAGAAATAATGAATCCAGCGCCTCTGCTTTTGGACAGGAGAGAAATTAATTGCGTTAAGCTGCTTACAAAGTGCATTAAATGCTCTTCTCTAGCATGATGTGTAGTAATTATCTCATTCACTGCGTGACTACTTCATTTCTGAGCTTTGCAAGTAAGGAAGGACGTGAAGAGCTTTCACTCTAAACCTTGGCACTGATTCAGTGAATAAATAGCTAATAATTGCCCAGGGCAATGGCAAGGCCCCAGTGTTGCCCTTGCAGTACTTGCTGCATACACATAGGCTTGCAATTACTCCTACAATTACAGTTGGAATTGATTTTTTGAGGGAATGAGATACTTTTTCTCTGTGTATAGCTTGGAGTGGTATCCTGCAGAAGATGACAGTTAGCTCCAAATCCACCTCAAGATTCAAAATCAACTTAAGATTAAAATTTAATACTGTTGGTTGCTATTGCTAAATAGTTAATAGAGTATATTGAAAACACCTACAGTACAAATATTGCCTATAAATAATTGCATGTTTTTATTAGCATTGGAATGAAGAGCACGCTGGCTGCAAATGATACCTCAGGAAGTGCAAAGGGAATGATGGAAAGTAAGCAGAGGACTGAGAGTGGACTTCTTCCTAATATTAAACAGGTTTTCCTAAGCATCAGGAGCTTGAATAGTCTTTAGCAGGTGGGGAACTGAAGATAAATGATGTAGCAGGGATGTCTGTGTGTGTAATGCAATGTAGGCTTGAAGGAACAATATTGCATCCAAGAAAGAAAGGGGGGTTGTTATCAAGATAATACTAAGATGAGCATGAATCGGGGCCTACAAGGATGCTGAAGAAGGACTCTTCATCAAGGACTGTAGTGATAGGACAAGGGGTGATGGTTCAAACTGAAACAGGGGAAGTTCAGGTTAGATATCAGGCAGTTCTTCCCTGTGAGGGTGCTGAGGTGCTGGCACAGGGTGCCCAGAGAAGTGGTAAATGCCCCATCCCTGGCAGTGTTCAAGGCCAGGTTGGACAGAGCCTTGGGTGATAGATCTAGTGTGGGGCATCCCTGTCCATGGCAGGAGGGTTAGAACTGGATGATCTTAAAGTCCTTTCCAACCCAAACCATTCTGTGATTCTATGAGTCATTGTTTTGTTCAGGGAAAGAGGGGAAAAAATGTTGATTAGCTGGTCAAGGACCCTGGCCCATTCTACTCAGCACCAATTTTAGGGCTTGGCATAAGCTGACATGACAACATTTAGCAAGTTTCTGTAGTTTTCTTGAACTAAAACATAAACCATAGAACCCCAGACTGGTTTGTGTTGGAAGGGACCTTAAAGCTCACCCAGTTCCAACCCCTGCCATGGGCAGGGACACCTTCCACTAGAGCAGGTTGCTCCAAGCCCCTGTGTCCAACCTGGCCTTGAACACTGCCAGGGATGGGGCAGCCACAGCTTCTCTGGGCAACCTTTGCCAGTGTCTCACCTAAATGCTACAAAATCCCCTCTCATTCATATTTCGTTTCCATTTGCTAAGCTTGTTTATTTTCCTGTATTTCTTTTTTTTTTCTCCAGCAACCATTGCAGGTTTTTAACAAGCTTTCATATTTTCATATTTTCATTTTCACACTCGCACGTGGCAGCAGTGTTCAACCACCCCACATTAAACTTTCATGTTTCCTTCCCGATTCTCACCATGCTAATTAAGAAGATACTCTTCTGTAATTATCTCTCTCTTCAGTGACTCATCTTCTTCCCAGGTTTATGGGGACAGTCATGGCAGCTCCCCCCCGAGTTGCTGTGTGGCTCCAAGGGGAGGGTTGTGTTGCCTTGGCAGGAGATGCGGATGGTGGAGCAGAAGCGAGCAGTGTATGAGCAGCCGGAGGAGGCGAGAGGGGTCACCTATAGATGCGGGGAACATGGCAATCAGATTTATCCACATCTCTAGCTGCTTCTATATCTAAAAATGAGTATAAAACACATTTGAAAGTTTAACAGTTGTTCCACATTCATTTTTTTTCACATACAAGGTTGCCATGATAATTTGCTCAGATATGAAATTCATCTTTTGACTGTTGCAGCTGTGTATATTGACTTAAATGACTCACCAAGCGGGTAGATAAACACAGAAATACAACCAAAGCTATTAACCACTTACGGAAACTACTTTGTCAGAGGAAGCAGAGGCTGTATGTTGACTACTGGGTTGCCTGGAAAGGGCTGGGTTTGCAAATGTGGGCTTGATGTGTTTATGTATTAGATTCAATGCTCTTCCCTGTGAGGATGCTGAGGCGCTGGCACAGACTTTTCCCAGAGAAGCTGTGGCTGCCCCATCCCTGGCAGTGTTCAAGGCCAGGTTGGACACAGGGGCTTGGAGCAACCTGCTCTAGTGGAAGGTGTCCCTGCCCGTGGCAGGGGTTGGGACTGGATGAGCTTTAAGGTCCCTTCCCACCCACACCAGTCTGGGATTCTATGATATGTGAAGGCACTTGAAGATACGTTTGTGTGTTTGCAAAGCAACAGACTTTACAGATTATTTGAGTGAGCATCTATAAAAAGATACCATAAGCAAACAAAGTTCATCTTCAGCTCTCCTGAGCATTTAGGAACCATCTACAGAACCTTATGTGAAGTGATGGACTGAATTACATCCACAGCCTGGGCTTAAGCAGCCAATTTAAAATATTTAGAAGTCTGACTAGCAATGAAACATCACTTTGATTGATGACATCATTAGGGGAAAGAGGACTGAATATGGACTATGGAATATTTCCTTGCAGACATGGGACCTTTTACGGTGTCTGTTATGTAGAATGCTTATTATACAGTGCTTCGACAATTAACTTTCTGAGATGATCCCATCTTATTTATGTTTCATAGTAGTAAGCATTATCTTTGTGCAGCCTCTTCTTGCCTTAGTTTGTTATAAAGTTCTTTTGATATCATGGAACAGCAGCTTGGGTGCTCTTCCCCTTTCCTATTCATGCCATGTGCATGTGCTTAAGAGCTCTCCTCAGGTACTTTTCCATCATGTAGAAAATACAGTGTTCATGCATGGACAAGATCAGTTCTGTAGGAATTCAGAGCTAAACTCCATCACATTGGAGAAAAACAAATTCAGTGAGTCCTTATCTGGTGGAGGCTGGGGATTAGACGGTAAGTAAGAGTTCTCATAAAATATAAAGTGATAGCCTTGTGTCATTTTGTGTTTGATCACAATTACTTGTACTGAGGTAGAAAGAAATATTGTGAATTGAAAGTAATGTAGATCTTACAAATGTAATGATAAAGACTCTGTGGTTTGCTTGGAAAGAAAATTCCTGAGTGTTCTGCCAGGCTGAGCGTGGCACAGAATAACCATAAAGGTGGCACAGAGAGGGAAATGCACAACTTGATCAAACTATATGTAGAATCATTTAGTTTCTGAGTAATTCTGCTGGGTTTTCCAACATAATTTTCTTCATTAAAGACAAGAAAAGGTGTGGACACTATTACTGTAATCAGTCAACAGGTTTTTAGCAGGTAGTAAAAGGAGGAGGAGGATGGACAAGCAGAGAAATAACTTTATGGGATTGGAATGTCTAGTAGTCATAGCAATGGGTTTGAGCTGTTACTATGATGCTTTCATATACCATAAGGAAAGATTGAACATTTAGGGGGCACTTTTTACTTTTTCCATGGTTTGAGGGGTGTGTTTGGTACTGCTGCTCTGGTTTTGTGGAAGATACTGGGTTTGGATTGGGTTTATTAAGCATCACAGTATCTGAAAACACTGCTCAGTGAAATCAAAATGTGGGGTTTCGCTGTGGTGCTCAACACAATGTTTTTTAAGAGATTTCCTTCTTGAGCAGAGTATTGACTTCCCAAATGCAAATCCTGAGACTGTGAAATGTATGAGTTGTGTTTATTACCTTCCAAAGCCTTTAATTCCTGAGCAGCTTTTATATCAAGAATATGTTGCAAAATCTTCAGTGAAGATGGTGATAAACCCATGAAATTGGAAATAGAAACTTTTCAAGATGTTTTTTTGTTTTCTTGACAGAATTGTGCATATTCATTAATGAATTTAAATGCTAGAATTACATCCACTGCATTACATAGTGCTCTCTAGCAATACTCTGCTTTGATAGCAAGTGTTATGTTGCCCTATCTAAAATAATTGATTTCTTTGTACTTTTCTGTTTGATAGGGGAGCTTTGTTGCATGCATGACTGCTATTTTAAGGCAAATGGAGGACTATCACTATGCTCATTTAATCAAGACTTTCGGGAAGATGAGGTCAGATGTTGTGGTAAGTTTAACGTGTTTTATCTGTTCAGAAGCTTGTGTTTGTGCTTTTTTCCTGTTCCTGTTTGTTAAGTCCACTTCTGAAATGCAAAGAGAATGGTCGTGGTTACAGATTTGATATCAAATAATTAATAAAGCACTGTGATTTATACACTATCTGCATTTGCAAAGGACAAAATTAACCTTCATGCCACGCTGGAGCTGTTCAGTATTTTAACAAGCAAGCACTGAAACAGTGGATTTAAAGCAATTAGAAGAAAGCATTAGGAAATAATGCTGAGCAGTTACTAAAAATCTGGTTGAAGGAAAGAAGGACAAAAACCCAAAAAGCTTTCTTGAGAAAAGGAACTTTCAGCGTTAAATCTTCCAGATGTCCCGATTTCATTTGTTTAAATTGCTTTTACTTACCGATCCACTCACTTTAAATTTTATACAAAACATTTTAACCTTAAGGATGCCCTTAGTTGTTAAATGAGCAATAATCATTGAAATTTGTCTTCCCAGAGTCATTTGGTAGCCTAACTAAGCCAACAGCACAACTTAATTAGAGCATAATAGAAGAGAGTTTATAGCTAAGGAGATAACTCTGTAATGACCTGAAACTCTCATTGCCATATGGCAAGTGCAGGATGAGAAGTAGCAACCACACTTGTTGGCCAAGATCCATCAATTAGTGGGTGACCTGAGGCCTGAGCAGCTGTATATTGTGCTACTCACCCTGGTGCTGAGGATTCTGAGGGTGCCTTAGGCAGCTTTTACCTGTGTTTTAATCTAAAAGGTGGCCTTTGTTTAGGTTCTCTTCTTCCTTCCAAACCCCATGGAATAAAACACAGGGTATTGCCTTGGTATAATTTATGTTTGGACTTCTTGTTTTGTTTTTATATGTTTAATTCTTGCACTTCTGCTTGTACAAGATTTGAGCTCTTTGCCACGTACCAGTTTTATGCTAGAGCCTCTGGTGCTCAGTCTGTTTCATGGAATCATAGAATCCCAGACTGGTTTGTGTTGGAAGGGGGCTTAAAGCTCATCCAGTTCCAACCCCCTGCCACGGGCAGGGACACCTTCCACTAGAGCAGGTTGCTCCAAGCCCCATCCAACCTGGCCTGATTCTGGTACTGATATTTGTGCCTGATCTGGCATTACTAAGTAGAAAGTTGATGATTCAAGAGACCGAATACAAAGTCCCACTGAGAACTGCAGATGGGCATCACTACATTGAAAGTGACCTCCACTGAAAGGGTCACTTCCCAGTTACTCCACTTTGGGGTTTCGGAGCACTTACATGGATAGACATCTGGTTTTCAACTAATAACAAAACATTCCCAAGCTAAATGCAGCTAGCAGAGTGAAAATAATGGTTTAGCATACAGAAAAGACCTTAGTATTAAGGTTAATCAAGCCAAATATTTCTGTACTTTTAAAGTGCTTCAAACTATTTGGCTCTGGAAAACGCAGACTAGTTGCAGAGTTTTACATGGAAAAGGTAAAACCAGTTTGCTTTTAAAACATGTGTTGTGGTTTAACCCCAGCCAGCAACCAAGTACCATGCAACCCACTTCCCACTGGGATGGGGAGGAGAACTGGGAAAAGGTAAAGATAAGAGCGGTTTAATAATGGAAATAAACTAAAAATTAATAATGATAATAATAATACTACTAATGATAAGAGGAGATAACAAGAAGAGAGGAATAACACCCAAGAAACAGAAGTGATGCACAATGCAACTGCTTAGCACCCTCTGACTGATGCCCAGCTCATCCCCAAACAGTGATCCGTGCCTCCCAGCCAACTCCTCCCAGTTTCTATCAACTCCTCCCAGTTTCTGTACTGGGCATGATGTGCTGTGGTATGGAATACCCCTTTAGCTAGTTTGGCTCAGGTGTCCTGTCCCTGCTCCCTCCTGGCTGCTTGTGCTCCTCCTCACTGGCAGAGCATGAGAGACTGAAAAGTCCTTGATCAGGGTCAGCGCTATTGAGCAACAACTAAACCATCACTGTGTTATCAGCACTGTTCTCAGACTAAAGCCCAAACACAGCACTTGCACCAGCTACTAAGAAGAAAATTCACTCTATCCCAGCTGAAATGAGGACACATGTAAAGCATTGGAGCAGGCTGCTCAGACAGTGGTGGAATCCCTATACCTGGAAGTGTTCACAAACCATGCAGACAAGGCCCTCAGTGACATGGGTTAATGGTGGCCTTGGTAGTGCTGGAGAATGGTTGGACTTTATGATCTTAAAGGTCTTTGCCAACCTGGTTGATTCTGTGATTCTATGAAACAATGCAAAGAGCAAAATGCTGCTTAGGCAATCTGTGATGGTTATAAATGGCAATATAAATGTTTATTTGAAATTCTTGCGCTTTTTTGTCTAAATTAACTGAAAGATGCTTCTGTAGGTCAGATCTTTCTCACTGAAAACAAGGGAGTAATTATGTACTTGAAATTTGGCAAGTGGCCTATTTATAATAGCTTGGTTTTAAGAGTTTGATGTATGTGCATGCCATGCACTGGGACACATGAAGAATCACTTCTTACTTTTGTCTTGACTCTCTGTATATTGCTCCCTTTCTGCCTGTTCTTGGGTTGTGTTGCTGGAATTGCTCTGGACTGTTAAAATCATGTTTTCCATCAGCATGTGTACAGTTTGACCACTTGTTTTCCACCATCAGGACACTTGATGGTCGTTGGTATTAGCAGATGTGCTAATCCAGACTTGGTCAGTCGCTGTAATACTTTGTATATCTTTAATGAAAATATACCTTTTAAACGTTTTAATATTGTTGTTGATTAAATGATAACGTGTTAATGGAAGCTGAAGTACGTAGTGAACTGGTAGAACATTAAATGGGTTATATGTTAATGGTAGAAAATGCTACCTTAAGCTGACTTGAAGGTATAAATAATGTCAAGGAAGATGTGGAGGTGCAATGGCAGAATATTGTTAAACCTGTGATAAAAGGAAAATATAACGAGTAAACACATTTTCCTGGTTTTAAACACAAATAAAACTGAGTCATCATTTAGGAGAAAAGGATGAAGATACAACCCAGTTTACAGAACCTTTGCAGTGAGAACCAAAAAAAGGACTTACTGTTTGCACAAGTATTTCTTCACAGATGAGATTTCACTCTCAAAGCCCACATCTTGTTCACTACTTTATGTTTCACCATGAGAATTGATGCCCCATGAAGCTCTCCCAGGGGCATTGCCTCCTTCACCTTTATCAGTGCTATGGTTTGAGCTTGCTCATAGAATCAACTAGGTTGGAAAAACCCTTTAAGATCAAGTCCAGCCATTACCCCATGACTGCCAAGACCACCTCATGTTCCTCTCTTAGAGCTTTTGTTTTCTTCTGTCTTCAGTGGTAGGATGAACTGTGCCATAGTGTGTAATTCTTGGTACTATATGGTTGGGCTGGACAAAAACCTTTCTCTACTTCTTCATTTAATTTTTATGCTTTTTCCATTTCTTCTTAGTCCAATAATTTTTAAGGCAGTTCTGCTTGACTCAACCATTAGAGCTTAGATCCAGAAGCGTTTTCATTTAAATGTGATTTCCCTATATACACAGGTGACAACTGCATCTCCAATTACAGGACTTTCAGTTTAATCACAAAGGCATAAAGATGCAGTGATTTAGAACTGAAACTAGATTAATTCAAACAGAAATGAATAGGTTTTTATTTTAAAAAATAGAGAAAAAAAAAGGGAGAGCTTAAGTGAAGCTATGGTTGCTTCTTCACCATTGGAGACCCTTAAATCTTTCTTCAGCATGTGCTCTTGCTCAACCAGAAGTTATAACCCCAGTGTTGGAACTGCTAGAGGAAACTTTATGGCCTGTTTTATGTAGACGTCAGTTTTAGATTAAAATAACGGTCTTATTTGGCCTCAAAAATCTCAGAAAAGATGAGATGGAATGCAATAAATCCAGTCCTATATCTCTCTGCAGAATATATTGTTTAGGTTCATTAAGGTATTTCTGTTCAAAGAGGAATTTCTTACTGTCAAGTCTACTGTCATCCTGAGATGAAACATCATCTGAGATCAGTGAGGTTATTTCTGGGACTAACTGATCTCTCTCCCCTTTTTGCTTGGTGAAATTTATATTCAGTTGAGACATACGTGGTATTAGTTGACAAAAATATATATGTTAACGTTCTGCCATGTGGAGCATCTCGGAAGCATTCCTCCCTGAAGGCATTCAAGACAACATCCTAGAGTCAGTGAAGTAGGGAGGAAGACAGACTCCATGGGGTGTTTTAGATTACAATTTTCTGCACCCCTGTTTTATTCCTCCCTTTAATATTTTGCAGTCCCAGACTTTGGGTTTTAATGTGAGCATTGTACATCCTGTCCTGACAAGCTCTGACTAAGCGCTGATGTGAGCAGGTGATTGCATGGCCTAAATAGCCTCTTCTTTGGGGGATGTGATGTTGACAGTCATGGGGAATGCCCCATGGTGTTGGGATCCCATAGAGGAGACCACCCAGAGCCATCCACAATGGTGGGAAGCAGCTTAGCACAGGTTAAGCTCTTGTCCTGAAGAGCTGTAGCTGGGTGTATTTGACTTCCAATTGCTGTACCTCAGGACTCAGTAAAGTGATGAAATTCATCAACATGGCCTAAAGTTTTTTTCATATCAAGTTTATATCTAGTTATTTTTACTAAACATGGGAATTTATTGAAGAGCCTCTTTGAAATCCAGATTGTGAAAAACATAAATAGTGATAGAATTGGATGAGGGGGTGATGCTCAGCAGGCAGGGGGAGATGGAATTGTCTAAACCTTCTCAGTCACCATCTATCCAGTTACAAGGCTGAGCTTACTCTGATTTCTTTCCATAACTGGATGGGCATTGTGAAGGCATTCTATCTATTGTGAATTTTGCTTCCCTAGGATATTAAATAGGGTTTGCATTTATAGTTGCAGGGAAATTAGGAGTTTCAGCCCTTGCTCCTTTAGTACAATTCTTCCCTGTGAGGGTGCTGAGGCGCTGGCACAGGGTGCCCAGAGAAGCTGTGGCTGCCCCATCCCTGGCAGTGTTCAAGGCCAGGTTGGACACAGGGGCTGGGAGCAACCTGCTCTAGTGGAAGGTGTCCCTGCCCGTGGCAGGGGGTTGGAACTGGATGAGCTTTAAGGTCCCTTCCAAAACAAACCACTCTGGGATTCTATGAAAGATAAAATGAAGGAGAACAATATTATGAATATGTAAAATTCAGGTAAGCACCAGAAGCTTTTTATTTGATCAATAATTAACTCAGTTGTTGTAGAGCATTATTTAAGGTACCTGTGTGGAAGTAGGATTATTAAAATGTAAATATCAGTAGATTAAAATGTAGAGCTGAATCAGCAAAGTAGGTCAGATCATACGTGGCAGAACCTCCAGGGTCGGTACCGAACGCGAATCATCCACAGAGGCTGTGAAAATTCATCCACCATCACTCGCAGCTTGGTCAGCGAAGTGTGCAGGGGCTCAACAGCTGAAACCAGTGGCAGAGAAAGTGTAAGGTAGAGTTTGCTTTGAGAAATCAGGAAAGTCTACGTCTGTACTCATCAAATATTAAGGGGAAAGGAAAACACAGTGAGCTCCGGTCTGCCCTCTTGGGTAGGTGATGACCCTTGCCATGGTGCCACTTCCACTAACATTTCAATTACTGAGCTGTGAAGCAGCATCAGTAAGAAAATCACCCGTTACCTGCCACTGTACAAAAGCATGTGCTCAAATGAAGTGCTGTGCAGTGCTTGGGCAGCAAAATATGCAACCGCTGATTGGAAATGGTGTAACTCTGAAATGATGTAACTGAAATACATGAAATATGAGCAGTAAAGTCTGCATTTTGATCTCTGAAATGAAGATACATTTTACTGAGCTGATGGAGTGTGTGTCTGGGGTGGATTTTGCTTTACACAATAATAAGACATCTTTAACCATGAGCAGTTTTTCATAGAATCACAGAAGGGTTGGAAGGGACCTTAAAGCTCATTGAGTTCCAACCCCCTGCCATGGCTGGTGATGCTTTGTGGGCCCCCCTTTGGCCTGGGTGTCTCGTTGGGTACCAGGAGGTGGGATGCAAAGTATCTCAAGGCAACCCTTGTGCTGTGCACACAGCAGAGCTGAGGAGCCTGCAAATTCATCTTGATCTTGATGTTGTGTCCTCAGGATCTCTGCAGCTCCCTGCATCCCACCCACTGTGAATTTCTGAGCCAGGAAAAATGTCTTAATAGAACAACAGATGAAAAGAGAAACTGTGATGAAGCAGGTGACTCTCACACATGAAGACATACTTAGGAGAGCAGTAACTTCATCCTTGTTTCTCACTGAAAAGGTTACAGAAAACCCAGCCTTAGTTAAAAGTCCAGTGAACGTAACATTTTGTGGGTTTTTTTTGTAGACATTTGACATTTTAAAGATAGACAAGATAAATACCATTGCTGAGAAGCTGTAGCAAAGGAAGAATAGTCTAACCTGGGAATGAAAGCTCTTTTTTATCTCCGCGTGAAGTGGATAAAGGACTTGTTTCATTTAAGTTCTTTTTTCCCCCCTTTATCTTTCTCCAAGCATGAGGCATTACTCAAATTGTTAGATAGCAATTACAGATTCCCAAATTGTAGATAGTGATTTACCTTGTAAAGTACATGAAGTCTGTGTTCCAAAGAGATGTTTGGTTACATCTGTGTAGAAATAAAATGGTTTATGCTGCTAAATTGACTCTGTTCTGAGTTAGGTTTTCACTTGCAGAGGCAATCGCTGCTCCCTTTAGGGAGAATCTTTCCTAGCTTTGGGATGGCCAAACTATTCCGTTGTATACCCCAGGTCAGGGGTGATGTGCTCCACCTCGTTACCTGAATCCAGATTGGAGCTGGAGCGCATGTTTCATTTAAGAAATAGATAATCTTGATTTCAGACGAGAAAATTTCAGGAGGGGGTTCACAAGGGGAGAGAAAATTCATCAACCACCTCCAGGGAGTATTTTTAGTGTAATCATAAGATTAAAATTAATATATTAGGACTTTTTATTTTTTCCTCTTTCCATGTACCAATAATGCTGTTAACAACTTCTTACCATACCCCAGGGATGCGTGGGGACATGTATATTGCAACACATGCTGCACAAGACGGGACTGAGAGATTTTGTGGTAGAGAAATAAATTATGGTACAGAAAATAAATCACTTTGTAGCAGAAACTGCCTTTGGATAAGTGTTAAACCAGTGCTGGTTCCCAAATAACACCTTGGGGTGTTTGCGATGTGCTGCTGTTATCATTTCTGAAAAGTTTAAATGGAATTAATGTTGGATTTGTGTACGTCATGTATAAATATACCTTAGTAGAATGTCTGTATGTTGCATATGAATAATGGCTTTGTTATGAAGCGGAACGGCAAGACACCTTTTGAATCCAGTCATTAATAACTGACACTATCACTTGTGAGTTATTTTTGATCTAGAAGAGTGGCCTTTTCCAAATATTTTCTCTTCTTTTTAGGATTTTCTGATGGAAACATTCATCATGTTCAAGAATCTCATTGGGAAGAACGTGTATCCCTTTGACTGGGTTATAATGAACATGATGCAGAATAAGTAAGTACAGAGGGAAAAGCACCGTGGCGTTCCGAGATGCCTGGTTCATGTTTGATCTGAAACAACAGTGTTGCTTGGAAACAGGAAAACACAATGCAGCAGCTACAGTGGTTTGGGGCTTTTTGACCTTCTGGGATGCAAATAATTACCTAAGAATTGGCTTTGGAGAATGCAGGGCAGTGTTTTAGTGACCTGGTGCGGGGCTCTTGGAGTCCGGTATGAGCAAAGGGTGTCATTGTTGCGAGATCCAAAATATGGGAACAAACTGCAGATGCAGTAGGGATCTATACATATCATAATGTTTTCTTTTGGGGTTAAATGGGATGTTCTGCATATGACCTTAAAAAACTAGTGTTTATCATACGAGTTGTATGTTCTGGAATATTTTCAGCAGTATTAAGAAAGAATTGAAAGGGCATTTTAAGCCTGGATTCCATCAGCCTGGTAATGAACAGACAGGATGCAAATGTTTCTAATCCTCTTTCTGTTTTCTGCTCAATAATTGCAGCTTTATCATTATTTAGCATCCCTTTGTGCAATATTTTTGTGTTTGTGACATTTATTAAGTGTGTCAAATGCTTTTATATGTACTGCGATGAAAGCATAAGGAGAAAACATTCTATTTACTAGTTGCCTCGAGAAATCTCTCCTGTGCTCACTGGTAGCTACCATGGCTATAAAGTTGTCAGTGGTTACTTATAGAAAATCCTGCACCACAGTTCCTGCTCTGGTTGTAAAAATGCACCATCACTTTAATCTTGGCTTCTGAAGTCTCCTTCCCCACATAATAAAATCCATCCTTAATAGAAATTAGGAGATTCAGCCACCTACTGAGTTATACCCACTGGTAGTAGATGCACATTGTGAGTGGCTGCAGCTTGGAAAGCACCTGCTGCTGGAAATGGGGAGCCCTTTGGAGCTTGGATGATGAGGAAGATCTGAACCCCGTTGGGTTTCTTTGGGGTTTTTTTAACTTTAAAAGTGGTTTTGCTTCAAAAACTCTAACTGTCTCCTAGTTGTGTTGCAGGTGCTTTAGAAACCCTCACAGTGTATGGTACCCGGCATCCTTTCCAACAGGAGAACACCTCCGTGCTCTCCTGAGTTTTCTAGGAGGTTGGAATATGATGAGGAGGGACTGTGTTTGGACACTTGTGTTGGTGTCCTCGACATAAGAAATACATAGAACTATTGGAGCAAGTCCAGAAGAAGGCCAAGGGGATGATCAGGAGCTGGAACACCTCCCTCACAAAGACAGGCTGAGAAAGCTGGGGTTGTTCAGCCTGGAGAAGAGAAGCTGCGTGGACACCTCAGAGCAGCTTCCAGTATCTGAAGGGGGTCTACAAGGATGCTGGAGAGGGACTCTGCATCAGGGACTGTAGTGGTAGGACAGGGGTGATGGGTTCAAACTGAAACAGGAGAAGTTCAGGTTGGATATAAGGCAGAAGCTCTTCCCTGTGAGGGTGCTGAGGCGCTGGCACAGGGTGCCCAGAGAAGCTGTGGCTGTCCCATCCCTGGCAGTGTTCAAGGCCAGGTTGGACACAGGGGCTTGGAGCAACCTGCTCTAGTGGAAGGTGTCCCTGCCCATGGCAGGGGGGTGGAACTAGATGAGCTTTAAGGTCCCTTCCAACACAAACCATTCTATGATTCAATGATCTTCACAATATTCCCAAAGGATCTCTCATTGTTCAATTGGGTGTGGATTTGACCTCAGTGGGTTTTTTTAAACTGTGGCATTATGGTCATAGAAAAGAAAGAGCAAAGGAATAGAAAAAGCCATTCCCTCTCCATTGTTTTTTCTCTTAAGCACAGAGGGATCATTACCAGGCAGCTCCTCACTCTAAAATCTTGGAGTAATACAAAGTGAGATGCAGAGGTCCACAGTTAAGATGTGAGCTTTGGTTTTCTGATCCTTAAAAGCAGTCTTGTCTTTTTCCCGTGCTGAACATTAAGTCCTGAAGAAGCAGAAACGGGATGTGTTTCTAAGATCTTTGATTCTTACTGAGTAACCTCAGTACCCACAGAATATTTGAGTAGTACTTAAAGTTAAAAACAAAAGTAGTTTTCAAGTCTTTCTGGTGTTGATGAATATCTGCAGAAGTGCTAAAGGGGGTTGTTCATCTCTAATTTACAAGTTCATTTTCATTACACCAACTTGTTTGTGAATGCTTCTGAATTGATTTAAGCGCTTTTCATTTTTTCCTGTTGAAGTTAATGTGGTTTCCGAAAACAGAAAGCCGCGTTGTAAAACACCTTTTTGTTCCTCTGGTCCATTTATTTTCACCCTTATAAACTTTTATTGAAGAAAACTAGGAAAAATGTAAGAACAAATTCTGTCTTTTAAAGCTACGGGCTCCTCTCAATGGTAATAACTCAGAGCACAGCGTTTGTGTCACTCTTGAAAGCACATCTTTCTGCAGATCGGCTGTTTCTGTGCCATGACCAAAATTAAGTGAGCTGATTTTTAACTATATACAGAATGTTTGTGAGTTAATTTGTCTCCCTGCATGAAATATAACTGGAAGTGTGAAATAAAGGGGAGAAAAAACCCCTAGCTCGAAGGTATTGTAAGTCAAATACACAAAGGGGCCAACAAGAGAGCTGGAGAGCGGCTTTGGACAAGGGCCTGTAGGGACAGGCCAAGGGGAATGGCTTTAACCTGCCATAGGGGAGACTGAGATGAGCTCTGAGGCAGAAGCTCTTCCCTGTGAGGGTGCTGAGGCGCTGGCACAGGGTGCCCAGAGAAGCTGTGGCTGCCCCATCCCTGGCAGTGTTCAAGGCCAGGTTGGACACAGGGGCTTGGAGCAACCTGCTCTAGTGGAAGGTGTCCCTGCCCGTGGCAGGGGGTTGGAACTGGATGAGCTTTATGGTCCCTTCCAACCCAAACCAGGCTGGGATTCTATGATTCTGTGGCTTTTCCTTTCACTGTCAAATTTAGGTCCAAAACAGCTGCTGTTTTGCAGTAAATAACAATGGCCAAGCAACAGAGGAAAACCACTGATGGGGGAGCGACAGAGATGAATAATAGACCATAGGGTGTATGTTTGAAGCTGCTGCTTCTAGGAGAAGAGCAAGAGGTTGTGCTTGAACCAAAAGCCAACCAAAGGCCAGTTACCTGCCAGGACAGTACTTTTAGAGGTGGTTGGTTGAAAACAACGTCCAAATAGTATTTAATAAGTCTTTATCCATGTATTGTCTCAAAATGGCCATTGCTTTTGGGTTAATCTAAAGAAGAGAGAAGACAAAGGTGCAAAACGAGAAGAAACGGTCTCCAGATACATAAGACTTTGCAGCAGAGCAGATTGGAGAAGCCTTTTCATAGCCTTGTTGAGCTACAGTAGAAATACTAGTCAGAAGATGCAAGAAACATTTAGGTTTGTGGCGGAGGGACATTGTCATGAGCTCTGTGGTGGATTGCTCGGGGCGTTGTGAAGTCTCCAGCAGCAGAGGTATTTAAAACCAGTTTGACAAGCATCTGTTAAGAAGCCTGTTATAAAATAGGGAAAAGGGGAATAGATTAAATGATCTGTAGAGAGTTGCCTGGAGCCCTGTCACTTTGTATGGGACAGCGGATGCTGGGCTGGGACTTGGAGGTGAAGTTCTCGATGGTAGGTAGCAGTTGGTCTGTAGGGTCTGTGGCATCAGTTTGGTACGGGCTGGCCCTGCGCTTCTGCCAGGGACATGGGGTCCATGCAGGCAATCAGCTGCCTTCTGCTATTTCTCCATGTTGGACTATGTTAGGATTAAGTCAAGTTTAAATTCATGTAGCTTTTCAACTGTTGGGTTTTCTTCTTCAACAGGAGTTTTAAAGCCTGGTTAACTCCTGGCACGTGGTTACTAAATGTATTCGTGATCACGATGCCTAAAAATAAGGATGAGCTAAGGCAAACTTTAAAATGCTACTTGTAGTTTTAAATAGTGCTGTTGGATAATAATAATTTATATTGAATGCTGTCAGATAGTAATAATAATAATCCTGTTTAAGATACTTAGGCAACTTTAAATTACGTCTGTTGTAAGGTTTGTAGCTGTTCACATTTTCAGGAAGAGTTATTCCTATCAAGGTAAAGGCATAATATCACTGGATTAAAGCGAAGCAGGTTTATCAGCTGTGTTGACAGCTCCTGTGACAGCTGCTTTGTAGCAATCCACCAGATGCTTGATAATGAAATGTAGGCCTGATATTCAGCCACTGTGGTGTATCTGTTACACAGGTCTCCGTGATAAGCTCCAATAGTGGTGTTTGATAGTTGCAAGGAGTCAGGAGGGTTTCCTGTGTTTGAGGGTTGGGATGGGGAGCACTGTGGAGGCAGATTCTTCATTGCAGGCATCTCACTGTGAGGGTGCTGAGGCGCTGGCACAG
Source organism: Strigops habroptila (assembly GCF_004027225.2). NCBI lineage: Eukaryota > Metazoa > Chordata > Aves > Psittaciformes > Psittacidae > Strigops > Strigops habroptila. Next base: position 80,306,861 of record NC_044281.2, read on the forward strand.
GGTGCCCAGAGAAGCTGTGGCTGCCCCATCCCTGGCAGTGTTCAAGGCCAGGTTGGACACAGGGGCTTGGAGCAACCTGCTCTAGTGGAAGGTGTCCCTGCCCGTGGCAGGGGGTTGGAGCTGGATGAGCTTTAAGGTCCCTTCCAACCTAAGCCATTCCATGACTCTGTCTCCTGCAGGAACATGCACTCGAGTTCCAAATGCAAAAGCAGTTGAAAAACCAAGCAGGATGTTGTATTGTTTACATTTTTTCCCTTCCAAATCGTGTTCAGAAATGATTCAGAAATGGTTTAGAAATTGTTTTTAACTTTTGTCATGAGCTGACAAGCGAAACTTTGGTTCCTCTTTTACCCATAACTCAGAACATGAAAACAGCTCCTCTCTATGTTTCCGTAAATGAAAATAATTTAGTCTTTGGTCTTATTTCTGGCATTTGAGACAATCGGTTCCTTTGGTATACCTTATGATATATTAATTTGTAGCTACTACTTTCATCTGCAGCTGTTCCACCGGAAGCTCGGTTGCCTGTGAAAAATGAATGTGATGTTTTCTGTTCTATTTTTTTGTGTCTAATGTCCAAATTTACATAAAATACCTGGTTGTTTTGCCTTTTGAAGTCAGAGGAAAAGGGATGAGATGCTTCTCAGCGAGAATGAGGTTTCTCATGCCTATATACTTTTTCCCAGAGGAAATATATCTTGCCTTGCAGAGGGAATCTAGTGAGTGTTAACCTGCTCCCCACCAGTCCTGCTTTGGCTTTGTGGGTGGGTGGAGGTGGGTTTCCTCCTGAAAACCCTGTTGATGGGTTTAACCCCAGCCATCTACTAAGGACCACACAGCCGCTCGCTCATTCCCACCTAGTGGGATGGGGGAGAAGACAATTGGAAGGTAAAAGTGAGAAAAGTTGTGGGTTGAGATAAGAACAGTTTAATATTAAAAAGAAATAATAATGATGTAATGAAAAGGGAAATCACAAAGAGAAATAAAACCCAAGAAAGACAGTGATGCAAACAAAAACAGTTGCTCACCACCAACTGACCAATGCCCTGCTGGTTCCCAAGCAGTTCCCCCCAAGTCAGCCTCCCCCTTACTTTTATTGCTGAGCATGATGTCATAACTAGATGATCTTAAGGTCCTTTCCAACTCTAACTGTTCTATGATTCTATGATTCAGTCTGTGTTGTTATGGAATGTGGTAATGGTTTTACGTGACCAAATAGGATATTGGGATGAAGTGTTTGAAATGCAATTGTATCTTAGGAGGAGATGGGATGCGTTGTTTCAAGAAGAGTGGATATGGCCTTGAACACTTACAGGGATGGGGAAGTTCTTCCCTGTGAGGGTGCTGAGGCGCTGGCACAGGGTGCCCAGAGAAGCTGTGGCTGCCCCATCCCTGGCAGTGTTCAAGCCAGGTTGGACACAGGGGCTTGGAGCAACCTGCTCTAGTGGAAGGTGTCCCTGCCCGTGGCAGGGGGTTGGAACTGGATGAGCTTTAAGGTCCCTTCCAACCCAAACCAGGCTGGGATTCTGTGATATGGTCTGAAATATCCCTTGGGGTCATCTGCCCCAGGTGTTTCCCCTCCCAACTCCTTGTGCACCCCCAGCTTCCTCACTGGTGGAGCGAGGAGCAGAAAAGGCCTTGACCCTGTGTAAGCACTGCTCAGCAGTAGCTAAAACACCCCTGTGTTATCCACACTGTTTCCAGCACAAATCCAGAGCACAGCCCCATAACAGCTACTAGGCAGAAAATTAGCTCTACCCCAGCCAAACCCAGCGCACCAGAATCTTAATGCATTTTCTCTGTGAAAAGCACTAAAAAGTCTTGCAAAGAGGAGGAAGAAGAATCAGGAAGATACGTCTGGTAAACACGTACCTTTTACTGCTGCGGGAGTGTTTATTTTTGGAGCTTCCAGGGAAATGTAGGCTGTTCTGCTCCGTGGTTGTCATAGCAGTACCTGTCAGATTTATATTGTGCTTTCAGAATGAACTTCAGTGATGGATGTGACTATCCATCAATAGTGTGCAAACACTGGAGGGGTTATGAACTGAAGCAAGTTTTGCATAACTGTGAGCCTTAAAGTGGAGCACAGGCTTCAGTGGCCTCAGAGTTATTCTTACTGACAAGGAGCCCAAAGCCAAAATAAAATTGGGGTTTAGATTATTGAGATTTTCCTTAATTGCAATATTCTGCTCAGGTTTCTACAGAACCAAACCCACAAATGTTTCTAATAAATGTATGGAAATAGGCTCTTTGCACTCCCATAATTGGCCAGTCAAGTTGCATCTGTCAAATTAGGTGCAAGTGTAAAAGCTCTTACTTAAAATCCATCCCAAGCTACTGATAGATGAAAGTGGGGTTTTCACAACAGAGGAAAATGGTCCCCAAAGATGACGGTGATTCTGGATATAGAAAACTACAGAAAATGCAGGGCCATAACATGGTTTTACAGACTATCAGGTAATATCGGACATACAGGGTGGGGAGAGGAAGTACAAAACCCATTTAAATCAGTGCTTTATTTTCCAACCCCACTGCACCCATTAATGCAGTGTCAAATCCTGCATTAATGCCATGTTCAAAGAGATTAGTAGTAGGTGTGACTCAAAGCTTGCACTTATAACTGGGGCAGTGGTCATTAAAATACTGACTCAGTATGGGTTGTTATGGAATATGCTAACTGTTTCACTTGTCCAAATAGGATATTGGGATGAAGAAAGGGTTCGAAATGTAATTGTATTTTACGAGGAGAAGAGATGTGTTGTTTCAAGAGGAGTCTGAACAGCAGGAAAAGCTTTGATTAAAAGGAATTGGTGCTACTTTTCCTGACTATTAATACGTTTCCTGTAGGACTCTCTGCTTGCTTATTTAGGAAGTTTTAAGAGTCCAGACATGCAACTTGAACAACAAAGTAATTTTATTCAGGGGTGGAATGAAATGAGGCTTCAAATGGGAGCAATTTTGGTTTCCTTTAGTGGCAAATATTCCTCAGCACAAAAAAAACCTCCCACTATTTACCATGTATGGATTGAGGATAAAGATTTTCAAAGCCTGTAACTTTCTTAGGAGCCAGTTTTCAGAAGTAAATTATGTGCCCAAAAGTGTGTTCTTCACCTGTAAATAAGAGATTAATGCACATTGATAAATTATATAAAGACACAGTTGCTTTACATGGAAGGAATATTTTTGCTGTCCATAAAACCCTGTTGCATAATGTACTGACCTTTTCAAGTAAAGACCTTGCAGGATTTTGGGTTTAGTATTGTACCTGTCACATTAGCTGGACCTGGGAGGAAGATGAATGAATTTGACTACGTTTAAAATAACACAGGGGTTTTTTTCTTACTCAAAAGGCTGAGGTTACTTAAAGGAATATGCTTCAGTGGGGGCTTTTTTCCCTTGTGGTTTCCATAGCGGGAAGAGAGGAAGCATCCTCCATAGCTGGTTATTCTATCCCAGCCATGAGGAGTTAGATGTTGTGCCTGGCATAGGTAGTATGGTGATAATGGTACTGTCACGAGAATTGATGAACAGTTGGGGTTTGGCACTCCACTGGATTTAGCGATCTGTTTTTATTCTATATATCTGTAATCTGTGATCACTTAAGGCTGGAGAAGTTGAGTAGCAGCGTCCAACCTTGTGGATTTATGTGTCAGATGTCGCAGCCCCTCCAAATACATCTGCTGCTTCTTCGAGTACTGCCCCCGTCTGTTTGTATCATGACTCTGATCTCTTCTAGGGTCTAAAGGTGAAATAATAACTTCCAGTATTAAAATAGATACCATTTTGATCATTATTATATAGTCTAAAATATGGGTTTCATGTATTTGGAGACATGCACCTAAAAGTACCCAAAGGGGCCAACAAGAAAGCTGGAGAGGGACTTTGGACAAGGGCCTGTAGGGACAGGCCAAGGGGAATGGCTGTAACCTGCCAGAGGGGAGATTGAGATGAGCTCTGAGACAGAAGCTCTTCCCTGTGAGGGTGCTGAGGCGCTGGCACAGACTTTTCCCAGAGAAGCTGTGGCTGCCCCATCCCTGGCAGTGTTCAAGGCCAGGTTGGACACAGGGGCTTGGAGCAACCTGCTCTAGTGGAAGGTGTCCCTGCCTGTGGCAGGGGGTTGGAACTGGATGAGCTTTAAGGTCCCTTCCAACACAAACCAGTCTTGGGTTTTAGGATTCCATGTGTTTGGGTTTTGGTGACAACGTCCTGCAGTGAGGAAGCTGGGCTTGGGCTGGTGACCGTGTCAAGCATCCACTGTGACTCTGCTTGTTCTGCCTTTTATTGTTATGCTTCCCTTGACAAACCTATTTCATCTATGCTTCCTAAAGCATAGATGGTATTTGCTCTCCTCCTGGGAATGCAGATCTCTGTGTCACGCCATCTCTGTAAAATCAGGTGGAGGCTGTTTCTGGTGTATTTCTTCCTAAAGCTCAAGAGAGATGATGCGTTTCATTTTGCTGGGGAAAGAATAATCCTTAGTACCTGCTTCAAAATTATCACCATGGAGCACTAGACTAATATGCGCTTGTTCAATGCTCAGTAGTAGTTAACATCTTCTCAAAATATTTCTGATCTATTCTGTGACACTTCAACCTTTTATTTGCCACAAGAAAATTACAGTGACTTTAAAGAAATGAATTGCGTGTTAGGGAACATCTCTTCCTGAACTAGAAAGAAACACATAGGGATAAAATTATCCTAACTGCTGGTGTTCTTGGGTTGAAGTTTTATATATGAAGGGGAAAAAGTGAACTAAGGTTTTTTAGAGATTTTGTCTTCTTTTCATCTGTTACAAGGTTATATTTGGCTCCCTGCAAAGTTTAAGTAGGAAGGGAATCCTAAGGTTTAGAGCTGGCAGCATTCCTGTTCATTAAATGCTTGTCCTCCTTTGGTGGCAGATTTAATCCCTTCAGGACATTTTGAATGCTACGTGTATGTTATAAAGCTTGAGAACTGTAAAGAAATGTGTGAACTTAAAAAAGCACTTCTTCCATTGGGTTTCCCAATGGAAGCCCATTGATGGGCTTTATATACAGGATACCTCATGGGACTTTGCTGGTGGGGTAGCTACTAAACCAAGAGTTAGCCCTGCTCGTCATCTGCCTTGATCTGTTTTACCATCTCTTAAGTATTTGTTCTGCAAACAGGTAATGAGCAATCGAGAAGCACTCACAGTCTGTTGTTTTCAGAAGCAGCTCAGAAATGTGATACTTGAAAAGAAAAATAGGGCATGTGAGCTCCATGCAACCGGGTGAAGGTAGAAGCTTGGTTCAGCAGTTACAATAAGGAAGAGAACGCTGCGAATAGCTTATTCTTCCTCAGTTTGTGGAATCATCCTCAGTGGATCTCTGGTTTCTTTTGTTTTTAGCAAGATACTAATAAAGCCAACTCATTATTCTGGATACTCGCAGTTTTTGTTCCCAACTTGCATATATACGGTGTAAAGAACTCCTGGGTTTAATATGTTGTTTTGAAAGAAAGCTACAAGAGGTTATTAGACCATGTGTCATGATAATTCTGGGTAAGAGTCTAATTGAGATCTGAAGAAGCATCACCATATTATTTTCAATCGAAAAAGAATGATTGGGATATTATTTTCCCTCCTAGAATCTGAACCTGGGTTGACATTGAAACACTTTGGGATCATTGTACTCATATTACACCAACCACTATATTTATCAGTTTGATTTTTATGATATTTTTTTGTCATCAAATGGTGCAGTTTGAGACAAACTCAATATAATCTGCCCTGAATAGTGGATGATAATATGCTGCTACATACTTCTGTTTGTCTGGTTTGTGCTTCACTTGCTTCAGGAGTAGCAGAAACCTTTAGCAGGTTACATTTATCAGGTAGATCCTTTAGTGGAGAAATTCCTTTAATATAAAATTTCCTGATTTTATATTTTCTAATTATAACTAAAAAAACCTCCCAACTAACTGTAATTTTAAATTCTAAATTGTACTTGCTAATTTGAATGTTCTTTTTCCCTTCTGCTGTCTGAACTCACTCAAGTGACTCTGATGTGCAGACATTCAAAGTTTAGCTGTATATAAGGTTGAGGAGGGGCAGCTCACGTTTGAATTCACATTATTGTGGGTGTTTGGGGTGAAGCTGGGTATGAATATTTGCTTTTTCATTTCATGAAGCCTTTGGGACCATCCTGGCTCCTCATATTCAGGTTTGGTGCCACATCAGTCTCTTTCACTGCAGCACCAAATCCGTGGGACTGCCTGGAGGAGTGATTGCTCTCTAGGTTCCCACAGGAAAAATTAAGTATCAGTTGTAAATGTGACAAAAACCAAGACTGAGAAAATGATGGTGGTGTCCTTTGGTGCTGGGAGTCCAAAGGCTGTTGAAGAGCATCCTGGTTCTCCCTCCTCCTGCAGGGCTGGAGCTGGCGGCAGGGGATCACTTCTGCAGGAGTGAGCCACTTGGATGGGTAAAACTAGATGGTGTCTAGTCCTCTCTTCCCAATTCCTTGTACTGGCCATTGGCCAAAAAGTGTGGAGCTCTTCTCCATGTGTGCTGTCCTTGCACTCCTTCAAGCGGCAGGACGTCCTCGGGACCTCCCTGCACCAGTGAGTGAGACTTCTGACAGTCCCATGTTTAAATGAAGCTTCAAATTATCTTACTTATGGTAGTAGGGAAACAGGTACTTCTTTATCATGCATGAGATGGCCTTGTTATGGGTGCACCACAAGGTGCACAAGGACAGCCTTCCGATACCTTAAGGGGCCAACAAGAAAGCTGGAGAGGGGCTTTGGACAAGGGCCTGTAGGGACAGGCCAAGGGGAATGGCTTTAACCTGCCAGAGGGGAGACTGAGATGAGCTCTGAGGCAGAAGCTCTTCCCTGTGAGGGTGCTGAGGCGCTGGCACAGGGTGCCCAGAGAAGCTGTGGCTGCCCCATCCCTGGCAGTGTTCAAGGCCAGGTTGGACACAGGGGCTTGGAGCAACCTGCTCTAGTGGAAGGTGTCCCTGCCCGTGGCAGGGGGTTGGAACTGGATGAGCTTTAAGGTGCCTTCCAACACAAACCATTCCATGATTCTGTGATTCTAAACCCACCTGAATGTGCTCTTCCAGTTATTAATTGAAATTCTGGTGCCCTGACAGACAGCCTCTACTCTGGGGCAACTGCTGGTATTGATCCGTTGTGCATATATAACCAGAGGCGGGATGTGCTGTCTGCATCACATATCCCAATATCCCTTTTTTTGGCACAAAATATATGTCGTGAACAAGAATGTGCGAATACTTGTTTCTTATAAAAGCAGCAGCATGAAGTAGGTAATTAAATGAAGCTGAAGGTGTTAAATCAAAACCCATGTTAGCAGGGCTCCATTTTTGCTATCAGTAAAAGATAATGTCATGCCATGTCTATTTTTAACATGGAAGGTGTAGCAATTTTCACTTAAAATCATTATTTTTCCATGTCAGCTTCATTTAAGTTAATACTGTTGCACATTTAAAAATATCTGGTGAGTGATGTGCTGCTTTTTCACACTTGAGGCTTATTAATCTTTTCCAGTATTTTTGAAAACACACAATATTTCACTTTTGGAAGTAACAAAATACTGTTTGTTTCTATATTATAAATGGAAGTTCAGGCTTAAATGCTTCTGGGAGAAGGCTCTAATATTGCAAAAGAAAATAGAGTCGAGTGCGTGGTCCTCTCCTTATGTATCAACAAACATCACAGGAAATAATGTCATATGTTCATTCCTGTTGATTTACTTTCCATAGTTAAATCAGTATCCATTAACATTCCTGGGTGATTCCTTCTGACTCCTTCCATCCATCACCTTCTTGTGGTACAGGAATAAAAAGTCTGGGGAAATAGTACAAGCTCCAGCGTTGTCCCATGTGCATTATCAATCTCAAGAGCAATCACTCAGGAAATCCCAGAATCAGCCAGGTTGGAAAAGACCTTTAAGCTCAGCAAGTCCAACTGTTCCCCAGCACTGCCAAGGCCACCACTGACCCACGGCACTGAGGCCTCGGCTACACGGGGTGTGAACACTTGCAGGGCCGGTGACTCCAGCCCTGCCCTGGGCAGCCTGTTCCAATGCCTGAGCACCCTCTGGGGAAGGAATTGTTCCTCATCTCCATCTAAACCTCCCCTGGTGCAGCTTCAGGCCATTTCCTCTTGTTCTATCACTTATTACTTGGAGAAGAGACCAACCAGCTCCTGGCTCCATCCTCCTTTCAGGTAGTTGTAGAAAAGAAGGCATTTTTTTGATGATACAAAAAGTCAGGAGGCTTGAAAGCTGAGGGAGGAGACATGCAAATATCCAGCAGGCTTTTGGAGAAGTTTATCCTTCACATATCAGGCCAGTCAGGCTGGATGTGTAGGTCTAGATGTAAAGAATACATCAGGTTATCAGTCTTCAGGAATTAGTAAGGGTTGTTCATGATTTTTTTCCTTTTTTTTTTAGCTGGGATATGACTTCTAAGACTGAAGCAGTGTACAGAGCTGCATCCTTTTACTCTCTGCCCTGTCAAAAAATCCCGTCTGATTTATTTTGCCATGATTTGGTGAAAAATGACAAGCGGATAACATGTAAAGGAATCTTCCATGTCCTTCTGGGCTACCCTTGTTTTCTTTTGGTAAGACCAGTTCCCACGTAAGTGTGGTGAGCTGAAAAAGCTTTCTTTGAAGTGGAAGGAATAATGTTTTGAGCCACTTTCCTTTGGTCCAGATGAACCCATGGACAAGGGAGGGCAAAACTGTGTTGTTGAGAAGCTTCTTGGATTGCTGTGCATTGAGAAAGTCTTTCATTGTGTATAGCCAAAGCCTACCGTATCTCTTACTGCTTGCAGGCTGTTGTGTTGCAGAAGACACCTTGTCAGAATGGACCAGCTCTTGTGACTCCCAGTCTTGTCCAAAAATCTTAATTTCCCATTTTCTTGTCTTGTAGAGCGTTCTTCACCCTGTGAGGGTGCTGAGGCGCTGGCACAGGGTGCCCGGAGAAGCTGTGGCTGCCCCATCCCTGGCAGTGTTCAAGGCCAGGTTGGACACAGGGGCTTGGAGCAACCTGCTCTAGTGGAAGGTGTCCCTGCCCGTGGCAGGGGGTTGGAGCTGGATGAGCTTTAAGGTCCCTTCCAACCCAAACCAGGCTGGGATGCTGTGAAAAGAGTTGATTTGAAGGTGAATGGTGTCCAGAAGTGCCTGTTGGTGTCCAGCCTGGCTCCACGCTGTGCTGCTGCTAGCACCCGGATAGCTCCAGCCTCGAGCACATTCAACACCAATGCAGTTGTATTTCCTGCTCCTGCCAATATTAGCCCATTTTAAGGGGAATGGAGTTGTACGAGAACAAAAATAATATGAGAATATTGATGATAATTTTACTGCATCATTTCCAGTGCTGGTGGTTCTACTGTGAGATTTTTCTGCCATGTATTCATGGTGTATTAAATGACCATGGGAGGAGGAACAGCTTCATTTAACAGAGGTGTTGTGTGTATTATAAAATAGTGCATTGCTGTTTATCTATGATTTTTGTTAAACAATTCACAAGAACAGTGACCAGCACAGTTATGAATTTAATATACTTTTGGTAAAATATCCCTAAAGCCCTTTTTGCTTTTAACTTGCCAACATGTTCCTCTTCTGCGTTTTTGTCTTTTTAAATGACTGATAATTATGGAGCACTTTGGCTTCTGAGAGCAGGAGCCTCGATGCGCAAACAGCCAGTGAGGTCTTTTCTGGGGTTATTCCATTTTAGGATGAGAAGTATTTCATGAACTAGGTTCTAGAAAACAGGCTTTTACAGTTCAAGTATGGGAAAGCGCAGCCAGTGTAGTAACAACTGGAGTTTTAAAATATAAAGATTGCAATTATTCATGCTCTGATATTATAGACTGTATCATCACAGAATCACAGAATGGTTTGGGTTGGAAGGGACCTTAAAGCTCATCCAGTTCCAACCCTGTGTCATGTGCAGGGATGCTTCCCATCATGTCTGATTATAGGAGCAGAAGAGTCCTATAAGTATAGTAAGTATAATAATAAGTATGTTTAAAGAGGAAAGTGGTACCAGATCACTGTCTGTCACCAGTATGAAGGTTTATGTCACTGAATATGAGGATTGAAAAGTCATCTTTTGTGTCTTTTAATTGCACAGCAGACGTAGGTTTAGCTAAGCCATTCTTCACAGATGTTTTCCCTTTCTTCATCATAAGGATTTGCATTACAGTTTAGCAGGCACTGTTGCATCTACTAAGACAGACATATTGACAGATCTTGGGATGAACAGATGGAAATAAGGTAAATTCGTTATTGTTTAACACTTAGTAAAAGGAGAGCATCCTTAATACACAGTTAATGGATACACGTAATCATCTGTGATAGAAAATACTGGGCCACATGCTGTCAGATACTTCCATGCAGCGCCTGTTCTTTGAACGGGTGAACTTTAGACTTCCAAGATGTTTTTCATTTGGAGTCTGAAAAACAATAATATGATAGATATTAAAAGCAAATATTTTCCTTATTTAAGTTCATTGTGTATATACATTCATCAGATGCCTGGTGAGCTGCTAAGGGCATTCCCTGTTCTGTCTATTCAAGGATATCACTGTGTTTGCTCTGCCAGTGATGTCCCAGTTTTTCAGGTTTCTCTCCTGCAGCATATGCCCATGGCAGAAGGTTGGAACTAGATGATCTTAAGGTCCTTTCCAACCCTAACTATTCAATGATTCTATATGGGAAGAGCTTCCCCCTCTGCCTGCTAAAAGCCAGCACTTAACACCTTCCTATCCCCCTCCATCACCTGCCTGCGCTCACAGCCAGCATCCAGAGCTCTCCAGCACCCAGGCTCCTGGAAGGATGGAGGTCTGGAAATGCCTCTGCTATTCATTATCCCACCCCCACTTGATGTTTAGCTTGCCTAAGTCTTTACTTTGAGGCTGGGGAAGAGCATTGCAGCCTTGTCTTTGTGGCAGTTTGCCGATTGCCAGCAACTTCAGCAAAATCCAGCAATTCAAATACATGTTTGCTGCAGAAGGTGTGCAAACTGTGATTTTCAAGGCCAGTGTGATTATCAGTAGAACGAAAAGGGTGCTGGCAGGTAGCTTCAGAGAGACAGCTGAAGTGGAGCATCTGATCCCTCAACCCGCTACCTTCGGCTGCCTCGTGACAACTTACACGGTTCATTTTAGAGCTACTGCTACCGGGCGCAAACCACCACCTCTGCATAACACAAAGCACTTGTCTGGTACAACATCACCCCCTGATTCAGTTTGTTAATTTTTTTGACAGCTTAATTTGTTTTGGCAGGCTTTCTGCTGGCTCAGGTGTCATCTGTCTCTGTGCAGCTGGGGTAGAGCCAGCATTAAAGCACTGGGTTGGTGCAAGGGCTGTATCTCCTGTGCTGTGGCTGATTCCCAGCATGGGGATCGCTCCCCTGGTCCAGACCAAGTGGCTACCAATAGGTTGTGGTGCGCAGGTGATGGACAGTGTGGCCTCAGGTAGGATGCTGGCAGGTAGAGCCTTGTTCCTGGTATTCCTACTTTCATTTTTATCTCCAAAATGTGTAACTTCTCGGTAGTGAGCAGTTTGCAAAGGTGATTCATCTCCCACTAGCTGCTCTCCATGGGAAGGCTGTTGGCCATTGTATAGTCATATATAACTCTACTCATAGAATGGTTTAGGTTGGAAGGGACCTTAAAGCTCATCCAGCTCCAAGCCCCTGCCATGGGGCAGGGACACCTTCCACTAGAGCAGGTTGCTCCAAGCCCCTGTGTCCAACCTGGCCTTGGGCACTGCCAGGGATGGGGCAGCCACAGCTTCTCATGCTTGTTTCTCATGCTGACATTTTCCTACTGAGAATTCAGGTATTCAGTCATCACTGCATTTGTCTGTTTGGCTTTGAAGGTGTCCTGATGGTTGACTTACAAAGGTATCCAAACAGAAGCATTTCTGGGATGAACTTCACCTGCATGTCTTTGTCAGTGAGGTGTGATGCTACGATGTATTTAGGAGTATTCACCCTCCCTCCCAGTGTTGGCTCATGTTCTTCTTCCTGGACTGTTTTGCATCTTTTCAGCCTGAAACCATGTTTAATTTTTAAAATCAAAGTAAAATTGCCATCTGTCCAAAGCAAACATGTTTTATGTAAGTTCTTCTTGAACACTGAATACTTCTCCATTTGTCAAACTTACTTTTTATACTTCTTTTCTTCCACAACCACTTCAGTCATGTTTTCTCAAGGAAAAGTAAAATGTGTTCCTCTTTGAGATACATCTCCTAGTTATTACCTGACTAATATATTCATATTGGGATGTACCTTCCTCTTCTTGTAGAGCCTCAAGCACTTTTTAGGCTTCCACATATGCATTCAGCACTTGCCACTGTATTTTGTCCCTGAAAATACTACTTCTTAGCTGTAAAGTTTTCTTGGTCTACATAAACCTGTAATTTTCAGTACTTTTGACAGCATCTAAGGATTTTATTATTGTTTTTAAGAATTATCCCTCATCTTTTCCAATTTGTCCAATTGTTTCTGCTGCAGGAGTGCCAAGGAGCAAATGGACTTTTTCAGCTGAATACTGAGCAAGGTGTGTAGAGAGTGATCTTTGCATTTTCACTCCTTGCCAAATTCATTCCTGGAGTAGTTTTGTGTAGCAAATAAAATATACAAATGTGTGCTGAGTTTGGCTTTCCTTCAAGTGACACTTCTACATAGGCAAACCAAACCTTCAGAGTTCATTTTTCATGGAATTGTAGAATAGTTTGGGTTGAAGTGACATAAAGCTCATCCAAGCCTTGAGCAGGGACACCTTCCACTAGAGCAGGTTGCTCCAAGCCCCTGTGTCCAACCTGGCCTTGAACACTGCCAGGGATGGGGCAGCCACAGCTTCTCTGGGCACCCTGTGCCAGCGCCTCAGCACCCTCACAGGGAAGAGCTTCTGCCTCAGAGCTCATCTCAATCTCCCCTCTGGCAGGTTAAAGCCATTCCCCTTGGCCTGTCCCTACAGGCCCTTGTCCAAAGCCCCTCTCCAGGTTTCTCGTTGCCCCCTTTATGTATTTGAAGGCTGCTATAAGCTATGGAAGGGAACTGGGGCTTGGTTCTCCTTGAAGAGCACATTCTCAGCTCTGCTGTGATTTCTCTTGAAGGCTGAGGCCTCTCTTTCTACATCTATTTCTTCATTCCTCCTCTCTTAATACACTTTTTTCTGGTCCAGCCTAGTGGTCTCCAAAACTAAAAATCCGCTACTGTAGGAAACCCTGGTTTCTCAATTGAAAAAGGTGAAATCCCACTCTCTCATTTGGTGCTGAAGTGAAAGAAAACACAGTTTATAATGAATATGAACCCACAAACAAGTATTAAATGTAAAACCTGAGGGACTTGCGATATGATCACCAACTGGTCAAGGGTGATGCAGGTTTTCTCTGTACTTCTACAAGGCCTTTGCCCTCTGACATGCATCCTGGGTGATGTGTAGCATCACCCAATGCGTGTCGAATCCTACTCAAAGACAGTCGTCTTAATTAAATGAGACTGGCATTTTTACAGCTTCATATATTTTAGTCTCTGCCAAGACAACTGACAACAAGAAATGAGGAATTTATGAAGAAAACATGAAAAATTTATGCTGGCATATGTGATTTATTCATCCAGCACAGAAACTGTGGTTTAAACTCCAACATCACAGCTGCTAATAAGAAATGAGAAAATAGACTTAAACTGTTGATCGTTTTGAATGGATATGTAGACTGCTCCCTAGATTCCCATCCTTTCCCATGTGTTTGACTCACAGTGAAGTCAAGGGAGGGTTTATACATTCAGTACTTCTAACTTACAAGAGTTTGGGTCATTTTTAGCCAGGATTTAAAGCTACTTCTTTGAGTTAGAAAAGATGAGCAGGGGCTGGAGCACTTCGGTATGGAGACAGGCTGAGAACATTGGGACTGTTCAGCCTGGAGAAGAGAAGCTGCGTGGAGACCTCAGAGCAGCTTCCAGTGCCTGAAGGGGGCTACAAGGATGCCGGGGAGGGACTCTTCATCAGGGACTGTAGCAATAGGACAAGGGGTGATGGGTTCAAACTGAAACAGGAGAAGTTCAGGTTAGATCTAAGGAAGAAGTTCTTCCCTGTGAGGGTGCTGAAGTGCTGGCACAGATTGTCCAGAGAAGTGGTGAATGCTCCATCCCTGGCAGTGTTCAAGGTCAGGTTGGACAGAGCCTTGGTTGTCATGGTCTAGTGGGGAGCATCCCTGCCCACGGCAGGGGGTTGGAACTGGGTGATCTTAAGGTCCTTTCCAACCCAAACCCTTCTGTGAGTCTATGATTCTAATATATGTGGAATAAAAGCCCTTAGGAGAAGACTGGAATATTGCCCATGACAAACTTACATCATATCTTTCCATATTACATCTTTAAAAACACTGCAACAAACAAAACCCCAACCCAACACTGAAGTGCATCTCTGAATAAAATCAGAATTCTTTTAGGAATTCTTTTCTTAAGCTTTGCTGAGCAGTTTCTAGATACTATCTTCATAAGCAGAACTGCGTGTGTAGACATAGGAGTCCACAGGGAAAATAATAGTACTTCCCTCGGCCTCATTTCAGTTAGACTGTTGCATTAATTTCCTTTCTAACTTGTGACATCTGCAGTATGAATTGCTAACGTGTTTGAGGTGAAGGTGAGGGGGGGAAAAATACCCCACTGAAGCCAGTGAGTAAAAGCATTGTTGCATTCATCCAGTGCCTTGGACACATTCAAGGCCAGGCTGGATGTGGTTCTGGGCAACCTGATCTAGTTGAAGGTGTCCCTGCTCATGGCAGGGGGGTTGGACTAGATGAGCTTTGAAGGTTCTTTCCAGCCCAAACTATGATTTTGTGGTTATTTTCCAACTCCTCATTTTGTGTTTAACCTGGGTTTGATTTGAATGTGTCAACTTTCCCTGTGTGGTCCAGGGAGTTTGGATTCAGAGCATGCTGCTCTCTCACCTGTAAAATATCTAATCCCTTTTACTTACACATTGCTGTTAAAGCTGCTCTCTTGTTCTGACACGGGAATTCTACCTGTGCAAGAGTGGTAGATGAAATACAGCACTTGCTTTGATTTAACATGGGGACTGTGGTAGTTCTGTTATAGCAGATAAATAGAAAGGTTTTGTATTAAAACACACTGGAGCAGGTCCTAGGCAGAGATGTCGGTGTGGGGTGAGCAGTATAACGTCAAGACTTGAGTGATCATGAGAATTGATCTGCAGATCTATAAAAACTGGCTTTCCAGTCTGTCAAACAGTCTGGAGAGAAGTGTCTCATGGGAAGCATGTGGCATATGATAGCAATACACCACAGTTGACTTGATATAGCTGGCTTGAGATGAGACAAGATTTACTGGTATGCGCTGATTGTCCAAGTTTTTCAGCTAGTTCAGTTGAAAGTCTGGAAAGGCTGAATGATGTTTTGTGGATAGATATGTTAGATAGCAAATAAATGCTGGTACAAGTTGGTGGGTGCCAATGGCAGGTTCTTATGCAGTAGAAGAGATTCCCTGGGTGAAAGAAGAGCTAGAGGTCCTCTTCATCTGGGTCATCAAAGAGGTTTGTGTGGCTGTAACATGGCAGTTGTTCATTGGGTGGCGTGGGCAGAAAGGATGAAAGCCATGTACTGCAAGAGTTACCACCAAATCCTAGATTCCCAGCCTGGTTTGTGTTGGAAGGGACCTTAAAGCTCATCCAGCTCCAAGCCCTGCCATGGGCAGGGACACCTTCCACTAGAGCAGGTTGCTCCAAGCCCCTGTGTCCAACCTGGCCTTGAACACTGCCAGGGATGGGGCAGCCACAGCTTCTCTGGGAAAAGTCTGTGCCAGCGCCTCAGCACCCTCACAGGGAAGAGCTCTTGTCTGTGATATTAAATGAAATTGCAATGATACTGAACCAGCTCTAGGTTTAGGGTTTTTTTGCCTCCTCCCCAGTGCTTTTTATTAATAATTGAATTCTCTCCATGCAGTGACTAACCCTGTTGAGGATGGTAATTACTCTAAGACGTCTTACAGAGCCAGTGCTGGATTTGGGAATGCTGCAGAATCTCCTAGGAGCTTTAGGCTGAGAAACAGCAATCCCGACATGCCTTTTCTGAGCTAAAAAAGGGAAATTTACATGCTTTGGTCTTCTTAAGCTTGGAGAGAAAATCTCCATGTAAAGGTTTTATCTTGTGTTACTCTCGAGTGTTGTATCACCATATTTGATAGATTAATTAGAAAGTTTAGTGTGGAATATCTTTGGGCTGAAGGTGCACCAACAGCAGAAGGAGTTTTCTAGTGCTGGACCCCATCATGCTGGTCTTGTAAGAGCTAAGCAGAAGGATTTCATCTTCCCTTTGCAAATGCTTTTCTTTATGAAGCTTGTCCATTAGAACCCTCTAATACCCATTTACATGTATTATTGACTTGATTCTTACATAGATCTACATTTTGCCTACACAAATTCTTTAATTTTCACTGGAGAGAAATTAAAAATAGCATTATTTTGTTGTTCTTGGGGTTTTTTGTTGGTCTATTTCCCCCTTTCCTGGTATTTCCCATCATCCATCAGCCTCATGGAGCTGCAGCTCAGCTGCCTAACGTCCTGGGTATGACCACAGCACACGTGCACTTCAGCTCCAGGGGTCACATACATTCAGGCCCATTGGGCTTGCTGTGCATTTGCTGCCTGCGTGGATCCTCCTGGATCTGCCAGGCTTGTGGAATGTGTTCTGTGCAGCCCATGCTCAGTGTGCAAGGCAGCAGCTCCAGCTGAGCCTCTAATTGAACAGCTGAGTGGAGAACTCTTCAGGTTTAAGAGTACTTCTTTGTTAGGAAAATCAAGATTCAAGGCCACGTTGGGCAGGGCTTGGAGCAACCTGCTCTAGTGGAAGGTGTCCCTGCCCGTGGCAGGGGGTTGGAACTGGATGAGCTTTAAGGTCCCTTCCAATCCAAACCAGTCTGGGATTCTATAAGATGGTGTGAGTGAATAATTTCAGGTTTCAGCTATTTTTTTTCTCTTTTGTCAGTAACACACTGTAAATAGTTTGCTTTATTTTGTAACTACATTTCAGTGGGTTATATTGATGTGAAGGTAAGAGATTGAAAAAGTAGCACTAAGTTCTACTTGCAAAACCTGCTCAGCTCTGCAAAGATTTATGTCTGTATGTAACTGAGCCTCTGTTCAGGGATCTTTCTTGAGGACGGGCAAGGAAGCCAACGCGAATGCAGGAAAACTGCTTATGGAAGCGTATTTTGCCAGGGAAATTCAATGGGTTAAGGAGGACATAAGATTTGTGAAGGTTTTTAATTTTAGCCCATATTTTGGGGTCCCTCAGTCAATTTTGTTGTGTGAATTGTAGCAAGTACGAGAAAAAAGACAGATTTAATATCAAAATTCAGGTATTTGAAGACACCAACGCAGAGAATTTATAATCCAGATGTAACGAGGGATGGCAGCAGTAAAGTCATGGCTACATCAAGAAAGCAGCTTATATTTTAAATGCAATACAGCTCATTTCTGAATGCACTGAAGGCTCTGAAAGACACAGGCTTCAAAGTAACATTCATCAGTTGTACAGGCAAGTGATGGCCTTCAGGCCCAGGGGCTGTTGCAAGGGGATCTGCCATGGTGTAGATTGGAGCAGGAGCTGGTTTGTAGCCTGTTTTGAGGACTCAGCAGGAGAATTGGAGTTTACAGTGAGGTTTACAATCATTTCCTATCCTTGAGCATGCAGGAGAGCAGCAGGGAAGGTGGTAACGTACCAAAAGCATCTCTTTCAAGGTGTATCATCATACTGGGTTTTGCTGCATTATGTGGTCTTGGCAAATGATGTGAAAATGAACACCAATAGAAGATTTCCTGAGATGAATAAGGATGCAATTTTGATTATTTTAACTCAATACTTTACTGTCCTTTAGTCTTTGAACTGGCTCTGAAGTGGTGGCAGAGTGCTGTTAGTTAGCTACGGTGTAAAATCAAACCCAAATCGTGTGCCTGTCTAAGGTTCAAGAAATCCCATTATTTCTATGTCAGGAATACAGTATTTTGTTTTCCATTTGCTATAAATACCAATCTAAAATCTCCTAATGACCTTCTTTCAATAGCATTTTATTATGATACCTGGTTTATCATAGGAAAGCAATCCACTCATTTAACTGAGTATTTGATTTAGAGGCTTGAATACAATTTAAAGGTACGTTGGGCTTGAATACCGTTAAAATCTCTTTATCAGATAATTACTACACATATACCATTGGCAAACAGGCCCAATTTAATCTTATATGCAAATATATCCATATTCTGTTGTTCTTACATTTTAATCTGAGCAATCATGCTTTGGATTTATTGAAACAAGTGGCCATTGTGGGTAATTAAACTGTACCAACTTATCCATCTCCTCTTTGCTAAAGGGGTGCTGTTGTCAAAGATGCTTTGTTTGCCATAAAGAAAGATTTATCCTGATGGTTTTGTGTAGCAACAATAATATTAATTGGAGTTATTTTTGTAGGCATCTCAGAGCATCTGGGAAAAATCATCTGCGTTACGTTGACCTGACAGATGTTCAAGTTGATTCATAGAGGAATTAAGTAATTTGCCTGTGCCCATGCAGTGAACAACCAGCAGTGAAGAATAGAACTCAAATCATATATTATTTTCACATAAAATGTTCGCTTCCTCTTCAGTAACTAGCACATCTTCCATAGGGACATTAACCCACAACGCTAGTTGAGATAGCACAATTCAGAGCGTGGGTGGATAAGTGGAAAAATCACTCAAAATGTTATATAAAATTAAGGAAGGTCAATGTAGTATTTAGTTTTTAAGGTCAACGTAGCTGTAGGCAGCATTCACCCTGAACAACCCATAGAGGCATGTGCTTTGGGGAACTTCAACCTAGATGGATCTCCCTGATACCCATCTTTCTGCTGGAGATTATCACTTCCAGAATATTCGCAGAATCACAGAATCCCAGCCTGGTTTGTGTTGGAAGGGACCTTAAAGCTCATCCAGTTCCAACCCCCTGCCACGGGCAGGGACACCTTCCACTAGAGCAGGTTGCTCCAAGCCCCTGTGTCCAACCTGGCCTTGAACACTGCCAGGGATGGGGCAGCCACAGCTTCTCTGGGCACCCTGTGCCAGCGCCTCAGCACCCTCACAGGGAAGAGCTTCTGCCTCAGAGCTCATCTCAGTCTCCCCTCTGGCAGGTTAAAGCCATTCCCCTTGGCCTGTCCCTACAGGCCCTTGTCCAAAGCCCCTCTCCAGGTATCTCGTAGCCCATTTAGGTACCTGAAAAACACCACCTTGTGTAGCCATTCCCCAGCTGGATTCAGGCAGAAGGAGCTCAGATGGCTTTGTGTGGCTGAGAGAAACTGTGTTAACCCGGTTGGTTTTGGCTGACATGGATGAGAGAGTGCTCTCAGCATCAGAGATGGTGAGAGAATAAAGGATGGGAGCCTCTTCTGTTTGTGTAGCTGGATCTGTGGGAAGATGCTTTCTTCATAGCTTTGTTCAGCTTTAACCATAAAGCCTTTGGAGTATGGGCTATAGACCCAAGGGTTATAAACATCAGCTTCATCTAAACTTTCTGTAAAACTGCTATTCCTCATAATTGAGGTAGATGCACTCTGACATGAGAGCTGAGTAATGATTGCAAGGTTAGCACGAGTACTTATTTCACCTTTCTCATATAAAAAGATGGATCAGGCAACATGCATTATTGAATTACTCTGAGAATTGGAGTGAGTTGCATGTAAAGCTTCAGTTCTAATAATACTGTGTCAAATTAGTAGGAATGAATAGATGCTGAGTAAATAATCCTGCTTTGTTGTTAGTTTATAATGGATTCGTTGATAGGAGACAACTTTTCTATCTGTTTACACCATGATAATTCGATAAGCCATTTGTATTATTTAAACTGCAGATTCTGTAAGTGCTGAAGCAAAGTAATTTGTAACAGAAGCAGGATGTAGGAACTGCTCTCCTAAAGTGTTTTTTAAATTGCTTTGCTTGCAGCTACAGAGTTTGCCGTAAAGAATGGTTTCTTAGTCTGAAATTTCCAAGCTGCAGGCGTGGTCATAGAGCTGAGAAAGGGTCAGCCTGGTGATTTAAGGCTATTTAATGCGCTGCTTGGTGTGGAACAGAGTGCTGTAGACCTCACTGGTCTAGCAGAACATATCACTGCAGTTTCTTAATGCCCTAAACCAGGAAACTGATTTATCACCTATTAGATCTTATTAGATCCCATTCAGAGGGGAAAATGAACTGCTGTAGCTGGATAGCAGAAAATTAATTTGAAGTAAATGTTATATAGTCAGATGTCTTCAGTTCTTTTCTCCAAGTCAAGCTCTCTGGCTGGAAAGCTGGTTTTCCAGGTTTGAGATGGTACTTGCATACTTTGCATGCATGTAGGAATACAAGCAGGGTGTAAAACTGCCTATTTGGCACAGGCAGAGCTCTGATGTAATTACTTTACACATTTATAATCTAGACTTTTATTTAATTACTGTGCCATAAGATGCCCTCCTTACACATCTCCTTTGGCGTGTGCAGTGGTACCCAGGAGGAGATTGCACATCCTTCAGGGTACTCCATCGTCTGGGGAAGGGGCTTAAGTGTAGGGGTTTATTCCTATAGCGTTTCTTCCCCAGGAGAAGTCGTGGGAAGCTGCTGTAGACATTATCCCACAGTTTCAGATGTTTCTGAGTTTAAATCTGTTGTTTAAAGCTGGAGTTGCTTGAATGGGCTGTTGCCTGCTACACACTAAACGTGGGGCACAAAACCTGACAAGGCACTGGATGGTTTCTGCAAGTGATATCCTGCTGAGTTCACTACTCAGCTACTAGTTCTGAACTGAGTTCAGTTCAGCTACTAAGAGCGCTAGTCTTGATCTCTAATTTCCTTACTGGTTTTAAAAGCTATGCTTAGAGGCATAGATTGATAACAACACACTTTGGAAGCAGCAGAGCAGATTGTCTGGAGCAAGCAGCTTTAGCTGCAGAGACTGGGAGGAGGAATGTGGGGGAGAGATGATCTTTTCTTCTTCTCACCCCACTTTTCTTTCAGCTTTGCCTTTTATTACCGTTATTTTTAGTTTAGATAAAGATTCCTTCAAATGCAATGCAAGAGCTTTCCCTCGGTCAAAGAATATAACTGCAAACCACCGGTGATGTGCAGGGCTTTCACTGACCCCGAATGCCGTTGGGAAGATGTCCTTCTTTGTTGGCCCATTCAAGGAGCTGGTTATAGAGTAAGGAATAATTGTCTGGCTTTGGAATCTGCTGAACCAAGGTGTCTGTTGGGCCTTCCCTGGGAGTGCCACAGAAAAGAAGGGGCCATCAGCAGAGTCCTTGCGCTGGCCTGGCAGCACCCACAAACTTCTCAGCCCAGGTCGACCAAGCTTTTTACTGTATTCCCCCTCAATGAAGGGTTTCACACATGTATCCCTGGCAGTGTTCAAGGCCAGGTTGGACACAGGGGCTTGGAGCAACCTGCTCTAGTGGAAGGTGTCCCTGCCCATGGCAGGGGGTTGGAGCTGGATGAGCTTTAAGGTCCCTTCCAACACAAACCATTCTATGATTCTATATCCCTGCCATCCTGCCACTGAGTTGAATAATTATATCTCAGCACATGGGCAGTGATATTCCTATTGACTGTTCTTTACATAAAAGGAGAAAATATTGAATTGAGCTGGGGAGGAGGTGGGGAAGCAGGGGTTTGCTCCTCACCCTGATCGATCATACTCTTTTGGGTGTTGAGTCTTCTCAAAGAATGAAAAAATAAGGTTTCTGCTATTGTCAGAGGCAGCAGTAAAGATTACCTTTGCAGTTCCAGGTGAATGAATGAATTCTTATTTATTCTCTAACACCAAACAAAAGGTAAAACATTCATACCTTATTTTTTGCTTGTACATCATCATACCAGCATTTTCCTCTTGCAGGATTAACACTGGTTGTGCTTGGGTTTGTGATTTGCAAGTTTCACCTGAGGGCACATTGCCTTTATTGAGTAGGAAAGTCAAAATTGGACTCACACTGCATACAGGGCCGGTCTTTATAGATGGAAAGTCATTTGCTTCTCAGTAACAGCTTCTGATGTACAAAATGGGATCAGTACAGAAGGTTTGATATCTCAAAGGAGTTCAACACCCTGTTAGTTCCACATCAGCCAGTTGTCTTCCCTTGCTTCCCTTGTGTTCCTCCCATATTGATCTTTGGCACGTTTCCCTCACTGAGGCCCCATGTTGGAGCATGTACTGTGGGACTCACAATGTCTTGAGGTTATCATGGGGATTGTTGCTGTCTTGCATAGGAAAGGTCTCCATTCTGTTCAGTCATTGCTAATTCATGTAGAAAAGAGGTGTGTTTTCTCCAAATGACTGTTATTTCTCCACATATGGATTTGCTTCTCATTTTTCCCACATCTTTATTGTCTGTGCTCATTAATCTGCTCTAGGATGATGAGTTGTTCTTCCCTGCATCTTCAGGGCAGGATGTCCAATGAAATTACCGAGGAGATTTTATTCTCTATTCTGGAGTCACCCATCCCTATTGATTTGCAGTGTTCTCCAGCCTCATCACACCAAACACAGGAATGCGGGCAGGTGTAGTGAGTCAGAAATAACGTATGCTAGTTCCCATTGCTGTTCCCATTGAAGATTCCATTAATTTAGGCAAAGCAGCATGCTAAAAGGTTCTTAAGATTGCTCTTAAGAGATGGTTTTATCTGGACCTGTCCCTGAAAATGTGGTTTTAACTCATTTTGAAAACAAAAAGTGCCACCTGAACTTACTGTGCTGTACAAAGCAACCCTTCATCAGGGACTGTAGCGATAGGACAAGGGGTGATGGGTTCAAACCGAAACAGGGGAAGTTCAGGTTGGTTCTTCCCTGTGAGGGTGGTGAGGTGCTGGCACAGGGTGCCCAGAGAAGTGGTAAATGCTCCATCCCTGGCAGTGTTCAAGGCCAGGTTGGACAGAGTCTTAGGCGACATAGTCTAGAGTGAGGTGTCTCTGCCCATGGCAAGGGGTTGGAACTGGATGATCTTAAGATCCTTTCCAACCCAAACCATTCTGTGATTCTATGAAAAACTAATCTGTTGTTTACCATATCTGAAAACTTCTTAGCAGAAGTTAATTTCTACAGCTATGATCATCCAGTAATTATGATTTGTCACAGACTAATATTTACTCTTTTGACTAATTTAAAACCCATCCATTATACTACGTACAAATTAAGAACAAAGTGCTGTGTTGGTCTCTGAATGCACAATTGCAATTAAGATAGTCTCTTGCAGAAATGATACGTGTAGGGTTCATTTGGACCAATGGGTTGTTTTTTCTCCTGTCTTTGTGTTTCTGTACAATTAAATTATCCTACTGTGGCACAGAGAAAATAACATTGATTTGTAGCTGGGCTGTAACGTGGTATTTTTAATGGGAGTATTTTTAATGAGCTTGTGTAATGAGGGCTGGTTGACTAAGTGCACATTAGTAATGTTTGCTCATTCCACGAGAGGTGAGAAGCTCCAAACAGCGTTTGTGGCCCCAGTTGTGAGCAAGCAGCTTCACTAAAGCAAATGAAGTAATTTCTGATGAAAATGTCAACGCTTGAAGTGTTAGAATCACAGAGGGTCGCTGCAGAAGTCTGTATTTCTCCCTTTTTAATGGCATTTGGATCTTAAGCGTTTAATGATGCCTTGGGAATAAATATGTTACAATTTTGTCATCTTCATGATCCCCTTCTAACCCAAACCATCCTGTGATTCTGTGAATCAAAAATTTGAGTGAATGCAACTTAAATCAATATATTTCCTGTCATATGAAGAGGATTTGAGTAGTATGAGCATTGAGGCTTGTTCAGCCTGGAGAGGAGAAGGCTCCTGAAGGGGAGACCTTAGAGCAGCTCCAGTGCCTAAAGGGGCTCCAGGAAACCTGGAGAGGGGCTTTGGACAAGGGCCTGTAGGGACAGGCCAAGGGGAATGGCTTTAACCTGCCAGAGGGGAGATTGAGATGAGCTCTGAGGCAGAAGCTCTTCCCTGTGAGGGTGCTGAGGCGCTGGCACAGGGTGCCCAGAGAAGCTGTGGCTGCCCCATCCCTGGCAGTGTTCAAGGCCAGGTTGGACACAGGGGCTTGGAGCAACCTGCTCTAGTGGAAGGTGTCCCTGCCCGTGGCAGGGGCTTGGAGCTGGATGAATTTTAAGCTCCCTTCAACCCAAACCAGGCTGGGATTCTATGATTCTATGGGATCATTGTCTAATGCTGTCATGTATTGAACTAAATCACAGTTTGCAAGGCTTAATTGCTCCATTATGTGCACTGTGTGGGGTGGAGGAAATATCCAACTTGTAAATATGCATAAAGTGAGAATTCTGCAACTGCAACATAGCAGATCAAATATTAAGGTAGATAAAGCTAAAAATAAAGATAATAAAAGCCCTTTCTCTATTTCCCCCAGTAAAATTTAAATTACTCTACCTAATAGCAAAGGGAGAGGCTATTCCTTCTAATAAAGCTAGAGAAAAAGGAAAAGATTCTTAAAACATGGGTGGAAAATCTTTATTTCAGTTGTTGTTTTTAGGGGGGAAAAATAATTTATTTTTCCTCTAATTTATAAAACAATTGTAACATGTTTTCTTTTAAAATGCTGTTTCCCACTGAAAACCTGGAGGAGCTGAGGCAAGCTCAAATAGCACATACGTTCAGCATAACATCCCCTGATTCTTTAGTAGTGACTCTCAAATCTCTGTGGCCTATTGGTGTGATCAAAACCAAACCCTTTTCGAAGGCTTTTGTGTTGATGCTGTAATGCTGCAGATTGCGACTGAAACCACTATAATTTCTATCATGGCTTTGTGTGCCCCTTGCAGCCACTTTTAGTGTCTTTTCTCAGCAATCACAGTTTGGGTATCGCTGATGTGAAAGCTGAAATGCTATAAAACCTGAACAACCTGTGCATGCCATTCTGCTTTTAATTTATCTGCTAGTATATGGAAAAAATTCTAGGAAACAGTGCTTTTTACCTTATATAAACCTTTGACAAATCCTCTGGTTGTTCAATGTTGGCCTACATAGCTTCTTGCTGTTGCCAGACCTCCCATAATGTCTGCTGCAGATGGACTTGAAAATGCTGGCAAGTCTTACCTGTGTGAGCATCAATATCCATTCTAAAAGCAGCCTTGTCCCTGTCTTTCATGAATCACTGCAGTGCCAGCATCCCCCTCTCCATCAAAAGGCTCCTGTTGTTCATCCCTGCATCCCGCTCAGATCTGTCCTGGCTTAGTAGTGCTGGCGCTTACCTGATGTTGTAGCAACAGCTTCATTACTGGGAGTCAGGAAAATCCAGCTGCTTCCAAACAAGCTTTCATCCTCACGAGTGTCTTGGTCATCTCTGCCTATCCTACACCTGGTAGCTATAGTTGCTGCAAGCGTTGAATGTTCGATCACTGTGTCACGGGCCTCAAGTGCAACCTTACACATGTGTTACTGCTTCAACCTCAGGGAAATCAAAGGATGCAGGAGCTCTGTGTTGGCTTAGTGTGAGTCTCTAATACAGACATCCTGGTGTGATGAGGCTGGAAAGACTTGTGTTCCTCTAGATGCTTTTTAAATGACAAGTCAGTACAGAGAAATGTTAAGCAAGTTGGCATTTTTCTGCACTCTAACTAACATCTTTTTATTCCTTGGTATTTGGGCTTTTACATCAGGCAAACAACCCATTTGTTTGTAAATATCCAGACTTAAATATGCTTGAAAACTTCTGAATTAGAAACATATTCCTCCAGGAACTTATATTCCTCCAGGAGCCTGGAGAAGAGAAGGCTCCTTAAGGGGACACCTTAGAGCAGCTCCAGTGCCTAAAGGGGCTCCAGGAAACCTGGAGAGGGGCTTTGGACAAGGGCCTGTAGGGACAGGCCAAGGGGAATGGCTTTAACCTGCCAGAGGGGAGATTGAGATGAGCTCTGAGGCAGAAGCTCTTCCCTGTGAGGGTGCTGAGGCGCTGGCACAGGGTGCCCAGAGAAGCTGTGGCTGCCCCATCCCTGGCAGTGTTCAAGGCCAGGTTGGACACAGGGGCTTGGAGCAACCTGCTCTAGTGGAAGGTGTCCCTGCCCGTGGCAGGGGGTTGGAGCTGGATGAGCTTTAAGGTCCCTTCAACCCAAACCAGGCTGGGATTCTATGATTCTCTAATATTATGCTGTGTAAGATTAGGAAATATTTGTATGTTACTATATTCCCAACCACTTAAAAAAGAAATCAGTGTTAGCATTTTGTTGGGCTGGTTTTTTTGGGTCTGCAAGCCTAGTGTTGGGGGTAGTCTGGATTTTTCCCCACTTAGTTTCTACTTCCCATATGAGCCCATAAAATAATTACAGCCTGCTCATAGAGAAGCTGCTTTCTTTCAGTGCCATTGGCATTATAAATTGTCTAGAGATAGACAGAATGTGTAATTCAGGCCAGAGGAGAGAATAAAAGGAGCATAAGTGGTGCATAAACGTTGTGTGGGCCTCTTCCCCAACTATACTTTGACCCAGTCCAGGGAAACTGGTCCAGTGGCATTGATTTTTGTGCAGTGACTGGCTGGCTGTCTTGTCCTTGTGAGGCTTGGAAATACATTCACAGCAGAGCCCTGTGTGTGAGTGAATGGTCCTGGCACTGCCCAAAGTGTATTGCAGCATCTGCACCCTAGGATTGATAGTTCTCCCATTTGCTGGTGTCCAGCAATGCTAGTGGAGTCAAGAACTTCCCAAATTGGGTCATTTCCAAATTCAAAGGGTTGCTTTTTGGACAAAGTAAATGAACTGCCTTAGTATTTGGGACACAATTATTGCTGTCTCCACATTAAAGCAGACTTCTGTCTGGTTGTGCTTGAGCAAAGGTGAGGATCAGCATATGGTAGACATATCTTTAGATTATTATGGTGTCTTACTAACTCAGCTGTCATCCCTGGCAGTGCTC
Source organism: Strigops habroptila (assembly GCF_004027225.2). NCBI lineage: Eukaryota > Metazoa > Chordata > Aves > Psittaciformes > Psittacidae > Strigops > Strigops habroptila. Next base: position 80,333,790 of record NC_044281.2, read on the forward strand.
AAGGCCACGTTGAACACAGGGGCTTGGAGCAAGCTGCTCTAGTGGAAGGTGTCCCTGCCCGTGGCAGGGGGTTGGAGCTGGATGAGCTTTAAGGTCCCTTCCAACACAAACTGTTCTGTGATTCCATGAAATAACATATTAGTCTAATGTTCCACTAAGAAAAGGGTTTCCAAGCTACTGTTTGTATTTCAAAAGCCTGAAAGTTTCCTGTAGTTTTAAAAATACTTTATCTGTGTAGCATGTTTTAGTACCTTAAAGAGATTCCTAAGGATTACCTGAAAGAGTGAAGTTGAAGTATTGCGTGAAAGAAACTGCAGAGAAACAGAATTCATTCTGGAAGACCCAGTTGCAAGGCTTCTGAAGCTTGTATTTTGTCATATAAGTGTACAGAGATGCTCAGCCTTCCCTGGAGAATGGGTGAGCTTCAGTGATGCTTCCAAGCTATAATCTTCTTCATCCCTGGTAAGGCTGGGACAGGGGGGAGGTTGTATCTGCTGCATGCTGCATCCTCCAGAGCCCCATCCAACCTGGCCTTGAACGCTGCCAGGGATGGGGCAGCCACAGCTTCTCTGGGCACCCTGTGCCAGCGCCTCAGCACCCTCACAGGGAAGAACTTCTTCATTATATCTAACCTAAATCAACTGGAGAAAACACGTGCCTAGTAAGGATGAAATGAACGCTGAAGGTTGCTGGAGGTAGTTGGTGTTTCTGGGCTTCCCCAAAATAAGGAGAATGCACTAGAACAGAAAAAAAACCCCACGTTATAAATGTTATTTTCTGCCTTGCAAGCCTGATTTTTGTGCTGTATCATCTGTGGCTGTTCCTGTGCAATCCCTCCTTTGGAGGATACATTAACTCTTTCCACAGGAGCCCAAACCCTGCTGATAATTACAGAAGGGCCGGGCTCCTGCTGGGCGTCGTGCAGGGAGGATTTCTGTTACTGCAAGTATTGAAGCATCAGATTGAAGCATTTATTCCCCTCCTGTCTCCTTGCTACAAACAGTATCAGACAGGAGCCTGCCAGAGAAATGAAAAGAATAGCAAACCACTGATCATGTCCAAAGGTTAATAGCTGGGTTAGGGGAGCAATAGTCTGTACAGGCAGTAAGAGCTGTTCCCGTCTCGCTTCGCTCCCTCCTCACATACCCCACTGCCTCCTTAAAACGTTTTGTGTCACTGCAGTATTGGAGAGCCACACTTTGGATTGAATTCAGGCTTACCTAAAGCTCCAGCAAGGTTTTTTTACTTTAGCAGCATTAGTGATCCCTTCACAAAGCGGTCAGGCACGTAAGCATCTGTGGAACAGCAAAGCAGAGCAGCTGCTGGGGTTTATCATGCTCATCTGCTACAAGAAGCCACGTTTTAACCTCTTCCCAGGGAGTCGCTTCTTGGGTGTGTGTATTGGGTGGTAGATCCCAATTTTGTGGGAGTCCAATGTCTCTGTGTTTGTGACTCTTTGTAGTTAGACAATAAAAGCAATATATTATTACTATTATACTATATAGTTATATTATACTATGCAATAATAAAGCATAGGACTATCTATGTCCTATATATATATATGTCCGTAGGACTATCTAGTCTAGGGCAAGGCGTCCCTGCCCATTGCAGGGGGTTGGAACTGGATGATCTTAAGGTCCTTTCAACCAAAACCATTCTATGATTCTGTGACTAAAAGCCAAATTCTTTTCAGCTCCTATGGAAGCTTTCTGCCCTCAGGCATCACGATGAACTTCATATTTTGGGTGATGGACAAGGAGAAGAGACCTCTCCGGCAAACTGGGCTGCTAAGCACACCTGATTTGTGACCCCAGCATCACTGAAGAGGTGTTAAACTAACCTTCAAACACCTTCTTCATCTTTTACGTTAGATCTCCTCATTAGTATTCTGCGATGGACTTGGATAAAGTAATTAAATACCCACAGGGAAATAGAGATTCTTTTTCAAGTGACATTGTGACATTTGTTTAGCCAGCTGCAATTGTCTTCACAATTGATTGTGAGATTGAGGAAAATACGAAAGAATCTGAAACAGAGGAAATCAATTCTATTGATTTATCCATAAGTACCTAAAGTAGCCTTAATCTGTATTCACATCTAGGAGTCTTTGGAAATGGGTACCAGAGGACAGTGCTGTCAGCAGAAAATGAGGGAGGTTCCCAAGTCCTGAGATGCTGTCAAGTATTGGAAAATTTTTTGACAAATTCAGTCTGAACTTCAAGGTTTTGCAGGAAAATTAACCTGCAGCCTCCTTTCCCATGCTTGCCATGAGTTACTTCTCTCTTTTTAATTATTTCTCTTTCCAGACTGAATGCTTCTTTAAGAAAGCAGTGTGATAAGAGAAACTATCTTCTGCTTTATTGATTTTTATCACTTCAAGAAATAGCTAAATTCTCATGTGAGATCAACTCAAAATAAGAACTAAGATGACATCTTCGTCATCTTATCAGGAGGGTAAATTTAGGTTGGATGTAAGGAAGAAGTTCTTCCCTGTGAGGGTGCTGAGGCGCTGGCACAGGGTGCCCAGAGAAGCTGTGGCTGCCCCATCCCTGGCAGTGTTCAAGGCCAGGTTGGACACAGGGGCTTGGAGCAACCTGCTCTAGTGGAAGGTGTCCCTGCCCGTGGCAGGGGGTTGGAGCTGGATGAGCTTTAAGGTCCCGTCAACCCCAACTGCATTGTTCATGGCCTACAAGGCCTCTTGCATGGTGAGGGTACAAGGAAAACCATCTTCCTTCTCCATTTGGAATGGCAGAGCCCAGTTCAGCATCCGTTTGCACCCCAGGAGCTGTTGGCCATGAAAAGAGCAGGCTGGGAGAGATGCACCAGCCTTGGCCGCCAGTCCCTGGTTGGGAGAACCCATGAGGCTGTCCCCTGTGGTTGCACACTTGTTGGAAGGGATGTTTTTTAGCCAAGGAAGGGGCGATGATATCTGTACTGCAACAAAGACTTTTTGCATTTTATTGAGCTGCACTTGATGATGAAAACTGCTTGTTTAATAGCTAACCTGATTGCAGAGATTTCTTCCAGCAGCACTACAACAAATTACATTTGTTTTAAATTAGAAGATCTATCTCAAGGTTTTGCCAAGAACTGTAATAGAAACAGTCTCTCTGAAGTCAGGAAGTCTTCTTCCTTCAGAATGTTAACTTCTGGGTTAGAGGAACAGTAATGCTGTCCATTTGCAATAGATGCTCCTTTCCTACTGTAGCCTTAGCTAAAATCTCCTAAATTAAATTTTCTTTTAGTATTTTGATTAGAAAACGCTACTTCCAAGCTTTTATTACTGTGTCATAAAATTCTCTGGGTGACGAAGTTTAGTACATAGGGTTATGTCCATGGTTGGAGTTACATCTTAGAGAAAATTTCAGGAGACAAAGTTTACTGACACTTTCGAACAAGACTATAGAAGTCTAAAGTTTCCATCTAGCTTTACGCTAAGTCCTTTAAACACACAACTATGCTTCAGGTTGAGCGTTGCATTGGTGCTGTCGTTGTGCAAAGGATGCTTTTTTTGCCAGGAAGTTCCATCCATTTTCACAGAATCCCAGACTGGTTTGTGTCGGAGGGAACCTTAAAGCTCATCCAGCTCCAGCCCCTGCCACGGGCAGGGACACCTTCCACTAGAGCAGGTTGCTCCAAGCCCCTGTGTCCAACCTGGCCTTGAACACTGCCAGGGATGGGGCAGCCACAGCTTCTCTGGGCACCCTGTGCCAGCGCCTCAGCACCCTCACAGCGAACAACTTCTTGCCTCAGAGCTCATCTCAATCTCACCTCAGGTGTCCGAAGTGTATCAGCAAGGGTCCATCTGGTTGCCATCTAGGCAGAACAAGGATGTTTGGATGGGATGGAAATCCAAGTCTTTGTTTATTTGTGTAAACTTTATCATTTGCTTGTTCAGTGCTGTAACGCTCCTGTCTGTCCGTTCCAAGAGGGTTGTTTTGTCAGTTGTATTAAGAGTGAGATAGCTGTATTACCAAGGTGGGTTTGAAAAATAAGATGTTTTTCCTGTTATTGGTAGTCACAGCACAAGCGTGTCCTTCAGAACTTGGTAACTTGCAGTGATTTTTCATTCACCTGTCCTCATTGTTCTAGGGGACACACAGCACAGAATGTCAATGAGGGAAGAGGTGTCAGTGGTTTTGGATAATATGCTAAAACCATTTCTGAAACATTTATTAGAAAATAGGTTTATAAAGTGACACTGTGCACCTGTGCCAGTGTGGAGCACATGTTAGGAGGAGATTATGCTAATGGAAGTATTTAGTAGCAGGTCGTCTTTGGGATTACTCTGTGCTATCATCAGAGTCAGCCCAGGAATTGTAACTCAAAAGAAGGGGGGTTGTTTCTTTTTACTTCTTCTATTTATTATATTTTAAAGTTGTGACTGCTCTTTAGCCTGATGAATTAGAGAACATTACAAGGGATCTTTTAAACGGTTTTCTTTGTTTAAGAGAGGGAGAGATGTAGACTGGGCAGGGAAGTATCAGACAGAGACATGGAAAAAGAAAAGGATTTTGGAAACCTTCTTTTGGGCTGGGCAGTTTTCAGCCCAGGAGGTTGAAGATGGGTGAATATTAAGAACATTACCAGGAAATAAAAGAGAGGGAATTGGGGAATGGAAGGAACTGGGGGGAGATGCAAGGAGGGCAGATACCTTCATGCTCACTCATTGTAATGATTTAGACTTCCATTTGACTTGTACAAAATACCCATATGGGGTTCCTACCTATTCTCTATGTTCCAGGGTTAAAATAATTGGGCAGTCACCCTACTGCATGCAATGCCAACAGACCAGTCCTTATAGGAGTGTATTAAATAACCAGGTTTAATTCATATAGAAGTAGAAAGTTGTTTAAAGCTGAACTGTGCTTTGCAACACCGAGATGCTGACAGAGAATTTGAAGATATTTGCAGTGATTGCTGTTTAAAAGAAGGCTTTGCTATTCATGCCGTAGCAAGCATTTGCTCAGTTTGGGATTTCAAGGTCTAGGTCTGTTGTTTCATACACAGGCTGACAAGATAAGAGCAGTCTGTCTCCTATGTGCACAGTAAATTTGTCTCCCAGAGAAGCAAAAGCCCAAGCATGGAAAGCATGATGATGTGCAGGAAGGGTGATCAGCTGTAATAAAGCATTCATTATCCTTCCATCTAAATTAACTGAAATGACATCATAATAATGCCTTTTATAACCTCACTCCAAATTCCCTCTCTTTTACTGAATTATCAGCTAAGCCTAAATTCTTTCAAGCTGAATCTGTATATTCTTGTTTGGATAATTATTCTGTCATTAGGGAAGTCATTTGTTCATTCTTCTTTTTTGATGTTCTCTTAAGGAAAAATACTGGGGAGTACATTTGTAGCTTCTATTGTTCCTTATTTTCCTGTCATAAGTATTTTGTAGAAGTGCTTGTAGTATAAATCTGAATCCCTGGATACTAGAGCTACCTAAATGTACAAAATGGAATATACTGTAAGAATGTTTCCAGCTTTCTGCAGCTCCTTTAGCTTCTGCAGATACCTTCCAATGATGTGAGAAGCTGAATAAAAGAAGATGGGGCATAAAGTATTATAAAACATGGGTAAGCAAGCAAATCGGGGTGCTTGACTAATAAAAGAGAGTGGAGAAAATAAAAGCAACATGAGAAAGAGGGAAAAAATAACTTGTTTGGCACTACTGTTATACTTAGAAATTAACTCTCCTTCTCCCTTTACTATCTCCATTTGAAGTCTAGATTTGAAGTCCCAACTCTGCATTAAGAGCTGCAATTGGGAGAGAAATCACTGGAGAAATTATCACTAGTCAGTCCTTTCACCTGGGAGAGGATGAGTGAATGATGCCTAAACAGATCACAGATATTTGTTTAACCTATTTGTTTCCTTGAGAACTTCAGCTCTCCATGACCCATCCTTAGCATCACAAAGTGTCTCCTAGTGTCTAACCTATGCCATGGTTTTCTTCATCTCCTGTCCTCTTGCTTCTCTCACCTGAGCTCTCTGCCATATTTTGATGTCACTCTTGATGTGTAATGACTTCAACTGAACAGTATTCCCGTTGAGGCCTTTCCCGGGCTAAGTAGATAAGAAGAAATAGTCCTCTGGGTGTTTGTGGAATTAATTATTCCTTCTGCTCTTATGGAGAACCAATAAAGGTGTCTCATTAGGAAGTACATAAACAGGGATAAAACAGCAAGAAATTCTGCTGATAGTGTAAGACCTCATAGAATCATAGAATCATGGAGTGGTTTGTGTTGGAAAGAACCTTAAGATCATCCAGTTCCAACCCCCTGCCATGGGCAGGGACACCTTCACTAGACCATGTCGCACAAGGCTCTGTCCAACCTGGCCTTGAACACTGCCATGTTCCTCATGTACCTCATGGTAATGGAAGCTATCTAAAGACAGAATAAGAAGATGGTCCCTACCTCAAGAGGACCTAACTACAGCAGAAAGCTGCTGATGGCATTTGGAAACCATCCCCAGCACCACTCATCCCCAGAGGCTCAGCACACATAGCCCTTATCCGTCCGGGATGTTAATTTTGTTCTTAGGTAGATACTTAACCTTTAGCAATGGTCATTTGTCCCTCACATATCCTGAAGTGATTTCCTTCTCTAATCATATTCCTTCTATTCCCATCACATCATAGGAAATGCTAATTTCCTTCTTTTAATTGGGTTGATAAAGTCTTTTTTCTAACAAATCTATTCCAACATATTAGCATTAGATTTTGTTGCTGTCTGTGACATTCTGGCACTGCAGTGGAGTACATTGTGATCGGTTCCAGTCTCTGAACTTCTCTCTTTCTCAAGGTTTAACTTCTCTGGCTTTTCCTGAAACAGATAATACATTCTTTTGTTAACTGAAACTGGACTTCAAGAAAAGCACTTCTTTTTATGCACATGCAACTGGAAACTAATCTTCATTATTAATTACGGCGAGATAAAGTGTGCCATTGGAGATAGATGTTCGCCATCTGAGCACAGGAGATAGTTTTGATTCCTTGTCTGTTGGCCCAGTGATATCCAAGTACACCTTTCATCCTTACGTGTTTTAGCAGCAGCCAGCTTATTCTTCAGTACAGAACTGATGCATTTGGTTTAATTCTGCCTATTCTGAAGAGCCACATTTCCCTCAAGTGTTTTTTCAGTTCCTCTAGCTTTGACAGTCAAGTTACTGAAAACTGTCAGTACCTGCTTGGGAGGAGGGAGAGAATCAAACTAACACCTGGAATGATTCATAGAATTTGTCTGCTTTCTATTTTGGATTTTATTTGGGAATGAACCTGAACCATTTTTACATTCATGAGTTGCAGTTGTTACCACAAGTTTAATGTACCATTCCCTGGGTTACAGCCAAGAATTCATCAAGCACAATTCTTTTCTATCTAAATGCTCACTTTAGGGTAGTCATCTTTGTGTCTGTCTGATTGACCATATGATAGAGTATTCTACCAAAACAGTGAGGCAGTGCTAACCCAACTGTCGTACTGCTGCCCTGTAGCCCTGTGTCCATTATTTCTTCTGATTCTTTTTCGTTGAATTGCAGCTCAGTCACAGGATGGTGTTTGAATACTCCAGATATAAATACTTCGTTTCTCAGCTGACACCTCTCTTTGCTATTATACAATCATAGAATGGTTTGGGTTGGAAGGGACCTTAAAGCTCCCTTCAACCCCTTGCCATGGTCAGGGACACCTTCCACTAGAGCAGGTTGCTCCAAGCCCCTGTGTCCAACCTGGCCTTGAACACTGCCAGGGATGGGGCAGCCACAGCTTCTCTGGGCACCCTGTGCCAGCGCCTCAGCACCCTCACAGGGAAGAACTTCTTCCTCATATCCAACCTGAATCTTCCCTGTTTAAGTCTGAACCCAAGATGTACTGTTATAATAAAAGTACTGTTCTGTTGACTTGCGTTGGGACAAGACCTGGGCTTCCTTCACTGATATATATTAGGAAGCGCTTGATCCAGTAGTGGAAGGATTGAGTGTGTCATCAGATCAAGTCCAAATTAAAATGGGGCTTGAATAATTCAAAAATCAACACTTAAGTCTCTGCACCTCTTTTGATGTTCTTCTGTAGAAGGTTGGGAGGACCCTTCCTACAGCAGCCGGATTAGAGAGGTAACACATGGGTTGTGAGGGGATGGTGGTGTTTAATTAGAGCTGCAGCTTCACAGATTGCTGTGCCATGGTCCTTTTGCATTTGGCATGTACAGTAGATCCTTCATTATTTGTTCTTTGTTGGGATTTGCTAGGCTTAATACAGGGGAAAAATGAGAGTTACAATTGAAAGAAAAATAATGGTATATAAAGTAATGAGATTGTTCCAAAGCTTAATTAGATGGAGTAGATTGAATACATTACAGTCATGTCTGGAGGCAATGTAATTAAATTGTAGGCATAATCCTCCCTGTGTTGGAACTGATTTTATCTTGGTAAGGCAAGGAGCATTAGATGGCACTTCTTGCTATGTTAAATTACTAATTCTTCTAGGAAGACTTACGAATCTCAGAGTATTATCAGACTTTATAACCACAAAACAAACCAGGGTATAAGTCTATCTATCAAACTGTTGATAGTCTGAATACATGGATAACTTCAGTTTCAATATCAGTGTATGCTACAGCTCAGTAATTGAGTCATAGATCTAAAATACATATATCTGCAGTGTAGTAGAGTGTGTGCTAAATTCATCTCATTTATAAAGTATCTTAATGAAGTTGTTTCCAGATCTATGCACTGACAAATGCACAGATGTGCTGTGCCTGAAATGCATCTCTGCTTCTGCTGGATGACTTCTTAGATATAAATGTATATAATGACTCTTAGATGTAAAGAGTGATATAGTGAAATGCATGGATGTGTGTATACCTACATATATTTTATATATTCTTTAATCTTACCAATTTTCTTTTGTATTTTCTCTTAGAATTCCAATTTCATTTTTCACATTTGGCTACATTCCTTCTCCATTACACTACTGTGGGGGTGGTCTGACTTTATAGGACAGATACGTCCCTGTTGCATCCAATTTTTGCCTTCCTTTCTTAATTTAGTATACACAGATAATCTCTTTTGGCATCCTGGTGCCCATGTTTCATTTCTCTTAGGGTACCAAACATTTAGCTAAATATTCATTTTTTTCAGGAGAGAACACTCGGTACCTTAAATTCAGTAAAAGACCTTTCTAACTGCCTCTTGTGGTTTGTTTTAAATAATCCTGGTACTTTATTGTCAGCCTGTAGGAAGATTAAACTTGGTTATTTTGCATTCAATAGTGAACTCTGTCCTTAAAAATTGCTGTGGGTGGGGGGAAGTAGAACGTGTTCTGAGTAGTCTTTATCGTTGCTGGGACTTTGAGGAGATATAAATATCTACCACAGTCTGCTCCAAAGACAAGCTCATTTGTCTGGGCATTAGCTGACACTTTCATTGCATACATTGAAAGTTTTCAGGAGGAATCTAATGTTTATTTTGACAATGGAGATGAAGGTACTGAAGAATAATATGTTTACTGTTCAGCACCATGAATATGTAGTGACCTACTTCTACTGTACCATTTGGTTTTCTTTTTAAAGCTTGTCAAGCCAACTCCTATTGCAATTTAAGAAGCATCCCTTGTAGAAATACGCTGGCTACTAAATTAGCGTCTTAAAAGTAGAGCAGTGAGCAATGTTTTAGAGGTTGTCCTTCAACAGCGTTTCTACATGTTACTGTGCCATAAGTAAAACAGTGTTTGCCTTCTGTTTAAAAATGTTTTGTTTGCCTGCAAGTTAAAATACAGCCAGTTGCAGGTCTGCAACCATAGAATCCCAGGCTGGTTTGTGTTGGAAGGGACCTTAAAGCTCATCCAGCTCCAACCCCCTGCCACGGGCAGGGACACCTTCCACTAGAGCAGGTTGCTCCAAGCCCCTGTGTCCAACCTGGCCTTGAACACTGCCAGGGATGGGGCAGCCACAGCTTCTCTGGGCACCCTGTGCCAGCGCCTCAGCACCCTCACAGGGAAGAGCTTCTCCCTAAGAGCTCACCTCAGTCTCCCCTGTTTCAGATTAAAAACTTAAAACCAGTTTGAAAACAGCTCTAGGTTAGATACAACACCAGAATGTTGTCACTTTAAAAATCTATATACTTTTTTTCTAATAAACTGAATTTTTAATGATCTCTTGATTATCATGAGATATTTTAAAGACAAGTGATTTTATCCAAAGCAATTCCTTGTGTTTCTGCATATGCTAATTTACTTGATTAATTTGGGGAACATCTACATATAATTCTGTACGCTTAGCCACAGTGAGATCACGCTGCTGCTCAAGTAACAGCTACAGATTTCACTTTCCAGACAGGCTCGGAGTTCTGCCTAATTGGGATGGCAAATGTACAAAGGTGCCACAGAAGAAGTGTGTAATTATGTCATTTTCTCTTGATCTTTCAGAGTCTTCCTGCGAGCAATTAATCAGTATGCAGATATGCTGAACAAGAAATTTCTTGATCAAGCCAACTTTGAGTTACAGGTAAGGAAAAAAGCAAACACAGGTGTCTTGGGGACTAATGTTAATGTTGGAGTAAGTTTCTACCCTCAGTGTGTAATTATGGGGTGGAAATATGTGTCATTGTGAACACCAGGTTGACCTGTTGTAGCCCAATTAAGTCATTTCAGGCTTCACAGGTACACGTGATCCACTTGTGGGTCTTGTCCCAGAAGAGAATCATAGAATGATAGAAGAGCATCAAGTCTTACCCAAAGCATCACAGAAAACTCCTCCTTTCCTTCAGGAACAGCATAAAAAGGGTGTTCTCCCCCTTTCTTCACTACATGCTTCAGGAGAATTAGTGCCTCAAACATGGAGCCTGAGACTCGGTGTCTGAGTGGGAATTTAGGTCACTTGCTCGGGATCCTTTATTCGTGTCTCTCATATTATATATTCACATTTAATTTTCCTTAAATCATCCAAACACAATCGATGAGGATTTGTAGATGGGAAAGGTTTCATGGAAACATAAACACGCCGCGGAGGTGTACTAAGAATACATCAAGAAGCACTGTCTCGGTGGTGTCTGCTCTTTTCTCCTTGGCATATTTATGTGCATAATTTAGATAGTTCTAAGTTGTTTTGTAAGTGTGCAGAAGAATGTTTCAGGGAATTAATGGTCTCTATTCTTGTCATTTTGGGGGCTTTCAGCTTTGGAACAACTACTTCCACCTGGCTGTTGCGTTTCTCACCCAAGAGTCTTTACAACTGGAGAATTTCTCAAGTGCTAAAAGAGCAAAAATACTTAACAAGTAAGTCCTGTTCGTCATCTAAATCATGGACAAGAACTTGAGGTCTATTAACATAATTTGAGTTTAATTTCTTAGCTAAACCCATTCAAATTGAGATGCAATCATGGCATAATGAAAGGTTGGTCTTAAAAACATGAATCAAGTATTGCATGTGCATTTCTACCCTTGAATCAAGATCTAAATTACATGATTCATTACTGATGAAGACAGTATTTTATACCACAGGATGTTCATAAAGTCAAGACTTTTCAGGAGTATGAACATATTATCAAACTGCATTTTTAAATCACTTTAGCTGTGTACTTATTCTAATCTCATTTTACGTGTGCTCTTTAGTGCTTAATCCCTAATGGCCTTTTAGAGGGAATTTTTGTAACTACAACCAGTTTCCCTGCAATATCCCTGAAGAATGGGTTTGTGTAGCTGCAGTCTTGTATGCTTCCCTGGCTAAAAGGGATTACATTGCCTCCCTCCAACAGGGAGCTTGAACTACCCACTTCCTATTCAACATCTCACAGCAAATGAAAGCTGTCAAAAGAAAAAGGACTGGAAATAAGACTGGAGCCTGACTATTTTAATGTATGTATTTTCCTAAATTTCACTGAGGTTCCATGTAGTGGAGCTTATCATTAAGTAACTAAGCACTGAGCACTGAAAAAAGCCCATTAGGTGTTTTCAAACCCAGAGTATAGGTTCTCTTTCTGTGTCCTAATATTTGTAAGAGCGCCTGCAAAAGGAGTTTGTTCCCAGATTCATAGAGTCATAGAATCCCAGACTGGTTTGGGTTAGAAAGGGCCTTAAAGCTCTTCCAGCTCCAACCCCCTGCCACGGGCAGGGACACCTTCCACTAGAGCAGGTTGCTCCAAGCCCCTGTGTCCAACCTGGCTTTGAACACAAGTCAATCAGGTTACTGCAATTAATGCACAAAATGGGGAGGTTTGAAGCTGTGATTCCCTGAACATATATACATATATATATGTATTTATCAGAATCCTTCTAGAATTATAGAATGGTTTGAGTTGGAAGGGACCTTCAAAGGTCATCTAGTCCAAACCCCTGCAATGAGTAGGGACATCTTCAACTAGATCACGTTGCCCAGAGTCATGTATATCAAGAAGGAAGATGCATTTTGATTAACTTCACCTCAGTTCAAGGCTTTTTGTATGTTATTATGATGAGAGAGATCACAGTGATAACAAGAAGAGTTTATCACTGCTGAAGCGACATGTGATTTTTAAAGCTTTTCCCTTTAACTGTGTGGGTTGCAGGCTTTGACCAGAGAAGATACAGCTCTATGCCCCATTCTGGTTTTTTGGCAGCTAAGTTTTGCCCTTCAAACTTGTCCAAGCCATTGTGAGTTTTGAGGTGCTGCCTTTGGAAGCTGTGCTTTACCTGAGTGTTGAAACAGAATTTTTAAGCACTCTGTGATTTAATACATGTAGCAATGGCTCATGGGGCTTCCTTGATGAAAAGGGAATATTTACAAGTTCAGTGGAAAAGTGATGTCAAGCAGAGCTCAGGTTTCTGCACTTGTGTTATACATATCATAGAATCATAGAACCATAGGATGGTTTGTGTTGGAAGGGACCTTAAAGCTCATCCAGCTCCAACCCCCTGCCACGGGCAGGGACACCTTCCACTAGAGCAGGTTGCTCCCAGCCCCTGTGTCCAACCTGGCCTTGAACACTGCCAGGGATGGGGCAGCCACAGCTTCTCTGGGCACCCTGTGCCAGCGCCTCAGCACCCTCACAGGGAAGAGCTTCTGCCTCAGAGCTCATCTCAATCTCCCCTCTGGCAGGTTAAAGCCATTCCCCTTGTCCTGTCCCTACAGGCCCTTGTCCAAAGCCCCCTCTCCAGGTTTCTTGGAGGCCACCTTTAGGTACCAGAATCATAAATAACATTATAGGTTATTGAGTTTGCAAAATGAAATCAGGGTGGCTTTGGTTTTCGTTAGATTTAGAATCTATGAGACAAAATGGTTTTGTGCAAGATTGAGCCAATGATGCAAGTTCTCTTTGGTAATTCAGAGTAAAGGATACTTGCAAGAGGCAAATCTCTTCGATCAGTTACCAAGCAGAGGGATCAGCTGTGGCTGCTGTTGATCCGAGGTTGGTGTGCACCTACAGTTGCATTTTAGTTCACATCAGATTCCTGACCTGAACATAAAACCAACACCCGAGCTGGAAATTACTGTCAAATGCATCTGTGGACTGATATTGCCTCTTTGTGAGGACAGGAACCTTAGACAGAAATTTTCGTCTAGTAATCTTTCTATTAAACCGAGCATTACATCATGCTGAAGAGATTCTAGAAATCAACAGGCATTTGTCACTGCTAATATAAATAAATAGATGAAGTCATTTGAAGTGGTTACTTAATGAAGTTTGCTAAATTGCAAAACTCTGTTTACAAGTCATTATTTTCAGATTAATCATGTTTTGGCGACAGAAATCAAGACCATAAATTCTTCAAGATCCAAGAAGTGTATGGGCTGGAGTCTAACTTTTATTGCTATGTGAAACCACTACCAGTTCTGTGCCGAAGGGCTGTAATGAATCAGTTAATTCAATATCACACTCACCCATCTTTTTAAGTATATATTTCAATTAATGTGCCGAATATTTAATAATTAAAATTTAATTATTGTAATTTGTAGGTTTTGCTAAACATTGCATTTAAGCATTAGTTAATTCTTAATGATGCAGAAGAATCTCCTTAATCCATCTTAATGACAGGGTATCTCACTATTATCCCACAGAAATCCCACGAGTTGCCAGAGATTGCCATTTTGCTCATCTTGTTATTTAAGTAATGGTCTGCAACATACAAATATTCTGTGCAGCAAATACATTCTTGGAGCTCATTATGGTTCTGATCCTTTCGTTAAAGAAAGCAATAGGATGTTTTCGATTCATTAAGCTTTCCTGGTATTAATGTAGAGAGCGAGCGGGATATAAAAACAACATCGATTGGGAGCTCTGTGGCGTTGTGCCCCCAGTTTGGTTTGGGTTGAAAGGGACCTTCATCATTGTCATCATCACAGAATGGTTTGGGTTGAAGGGACCTTAAAGCTCATCCAGCTCCAACCCCCTGCCACAGGCAGGGACACCTTCCACTAGAGCAGGTTGCTCCAAGCCCCTGTGTCCAACCTGGCCTTGAACACTGCCAGGGATGGGGCAGCCACAGCTTCTCTGGGCACCCTGTGCCACTGTCTCACCACATTTTGATCTAGGACACAAAATCCCATTGGAACGTAGAAACCTTCTCTTTCTGATTTTGGACATCAAGGTACAAGATGTCACAAGATGTTCCTTGTGTTTTCTAGGACAATGCTATGCTAAGAGGGTGTATAAAAATAAAACACAGCCTTAGGCCATGCAGCTCTCTGTTACACTTCTTCCAGCCATTACCACTTGAAAAATAGAAGATACTCAGAATTGATGTCTGACACCACCCATGTGTCCCAAAGGATGGTTAGGTAACCTGAAATTATGGCAAAGAGAGGTTTTTCACAGGTGAGGTTTGTGTATGATCTCCCTCTGGTAAGTATTGTTGGAGAAACTGAAATTTTGGGTCTTATGAAGGGGAAAATCATAAGCCAAGGAGCAGAAGCTGATTGAGTCTGTCCCACCCCTTTGTAACAGGGAATCTATGGTGTCTACGGGCACATGGCTAAGCTGGTGAGGGAACACGGATAGTCTTCTTAGTTTGGGTTGAATTTGCAGAACCTCTTCTGTAATGTCAAATATCTTTGAATGCTGATCAGATTTTGAAACAAATGTTTCTGCTTATTGGTATTAGGTTTATTTTCTTCTTATAATGGGGGTTTTGTTTTCCTTTTTAAGGTACGGTGATATGAGAAGGCAGATTGGGTTTGAAATCAGGGACATGTGGTACAATCTGGGTAAGTTTTTATTGCTTAATGCTTTCACTCAGTGTTTGTATAAAGCAAATTAGAGATGAAATGAACTTGTTTTCCCTCAAAATAACAATAGGCTTCCAGAAGGCATTTAAAAAGCAGGTGATTGAATAAATGAAGGCACCTCTGCACACTTATTTTGCCATCTGGGAAGATGCATAACTGTAGTCAATGTTTAAGTATCTTCTGTTTTTTCATGGTATTCAACCACATGCTGAATAAAAAGAAATAGTTATGGTGATACCTGTTGATATTTTTGATCTTCCTTAAGAATAGATATACACACACATAGATATATATATACACACACATAGATATATACATACACATCCATGTGGATGGATGCTGGAAGTGTAGCAAAATGAATGCGTCCAAGGGTTATCAGTAACTTAGCATGGAAATTCTGCGAAGGATTATTGGTAACTTACCCTGGGAATTCTGCTTAAATTCTGATGTTTGGCTGCATCATTGTGACTCAGGGAGATCAGTAAGAAACGGGAACGCGGACATCCTGGAGTTCGTAAGTGAATCAGGAATATTGGACTCTATCGCTTCTGTGCTGTTCTGTGGGTATAAATGAGCTGTATGGGGATTGAATTTCACGAGAAACAGAGTATTTACGGTGATCTGAGTGTACTCATCTGCCACACTGCATTTCCCTCAGCTTAACAGCAGAGACACTTCAGCTCTTCCAAGTTTTATCAGAAGTTCAGAAATAAATGCATTTGCCACTTCACTTCTATCTCGTACTGAACTGTTGTGGCTGAAACTGGAAAGAAATTCAGCATGTATAAGAGAAGGGAATGCAAAGGTTCATAAGAGTTTGTTATCGTGGAGTTTGCATCTGCTCTGCTGGAATGATGAGAAAAGGCTTCTGAGAGCAGCCGAGTTCACTTTTTATTAGAGGCATCTTTGGTGAATTAAGTGTCTGGAGAACAGATTAAAGCGTAGTACACCTGATATGTGACTTGACAGGCAGATAATAAAATCAGGATCATGCTTGATGCTGTGTCATCCAGCTCAGGATGCAGCCTCTCTGTTAGTAATTAGCTTAATCCTTCCTTGTCCCATGCTTACAGTCCTGTATTTATCTGTTACCATTATAATTCCTCGAGCATCTTTGGATCCTTAAGCTTTTCCCAGAATTTACTGGACTGACAGTAGAGAAGTTTGCATACATAGTTATCCATTTGGCTGCTCTTATCCGAGGCTATTTTATTCAGGCTGGGGCTGTGGAGCACATTGTGCTTCTTACTACTGCTGCTGACCCTTGGACAGGTTATTTAGTCGGTTCAGGTTTTCACCATCAAGAGGGAGCTGATAATCATTTCCCCTGGAGTTTAGTGAATCGATTGGTACGAGGAGGGATGTTTGCTTCAATATTTCTTTCTGTGCTGTCATGAAAGCCTTTGATTTTGAACGGAGGTTTTATAAACTGAGGTTACCCGGGTAGGTGACTCCATGACCTCCTCTAGCTCTAATGTCTGTGATTCTGTAAATGGTTGGGATCATTAATGCCAAAATCTCACATGCTGGAAGGCAGCAAATTGCTACTCTGCCCAACAAAAGCTGCAGCAGAAAGGTAAAGCAGAGGCAGGACCCCAATCCAAGGCAGCCTTTGTACTTCTTGTAATGAGCAGCTTGCTTTTTCTCATCTTCTTTGTGCTACACATAGTCCATGCTGCTTGTGTTTAACTTCTGGCTCCTCACCAATCTCATGTGT
Source organism: Strigops habroptila (assembly GCF_004027225.2). Lineage (NCBI taxonomy): Eukaryota > Metazoa > Chordata > Aves > Psittaciformes > Psittacidae > Strigops > Strigops habroptila. The sequence goes on from NC_044281.2 coordinate 80,350,710, forward strand.
GTCACAGCATCAATTAAGAAGGAATTCTGACTTGCCACTGCAGGGGAATTGATTGGGGAATGCTTGACACTTTTATCTTAGAAGTTGCGCTCCATTAATCAAATTGTGAATGTATATCTTCAGAGACAAAATCAGAAGTGAAAAGCTCTAATTCTTGAACATGCTTGAGCATATCATCTTTATGCCTGTGCCATTGTGCATAAGATATGATGAAGCCAAGCAACCCTGACTTTTGATTTATATATTAAGGGCTATGGATAAGCCTCAAAAATTAATATTTTGTCTCATCAGTTTTTTGTTCATAAATACCATGATTAATGTATAATGCCTGCTGAGTTAAAACTCCCCAGCCGGGAACGCAACAATCCTCCAGCTAAAGTGCACAGTTAAGAGTGTAATTTATTTTCTGGAATTGAATAGTAGAATTCAAATTCTACAACCATTTTCTTGTCTGTGTGTTTCGGATACAGTGGTGGCTGCAGTATTGATACCTTCCTGCCTTTATAAGGAGGAAAACAAAAGAGCACGTACAGTGGGGAGCAACACTAGCTAATGGTGCGCACATACTTTAAATACCTGTGATTTAGGAATATGATTTTTGCTTTGAACAGTGAACCATGTACTACAGATCCAGCCTGATGGGTTTTCTATTTAAATCCTTGTTGGGGCTGTGCCTGCTTGGTTTGGTTGTGAAGGCTTTAGATTTGAGCGCTGCGATGCAGCAGCAGCAGGGATGGCTCCAGGCAGCCTCATCCCGGTGTGCAGGTGCCTTTCTGAAAGCACTACAAGGCTTTTCTTCTCTTAGATGCACTAAACCCCACGTATATCAGTCTTTACAGGCTTTTTTCCTTCCATATCACAACCTGAACTTTACAATAATGTGTTATTTTGAGCCACTGCTTTGTTAAAGCTGGAGCTCTGTAGACCTTGGTGAGACAGTGAGTGTCAGAGAAGCATAAAGGAAGTCGTGGCCTCTGTCTTGAAAATGTAAGAACTCAAACAACACACTCTTAAAAGCGTTGTGTGATGCAATTTAGCATATACAAAACACAGTTTGACACTAGGTCGTGTGTACGAGGTTTTGGTGCTTAATGGTTTCAACAGTTATATGTTAAAGAAATTGCAATGACATTTAAAATAATATCCTTGTGGTAAAGTTGGTCAGGGAAAGCCAGCTCAGAAAACATTGCTTTTATTGTCGACATCTGAACCAGCTAGAAGGAGATGGAAAGGGAAAATTCATAGAATCCTGGAATGGTTTGTGTTGGAAGGGACCTTAAAGCTCATCCAGTTCCACTCCCCTGCCACGGGCAGGGACACCTTCCACTAGAGCAGGTTGCTCCAAGCCCCTGTGTCCAACCTGGCCTTGAACACTGCCAGGGATGGGGCAGCCACAGCTTCTCTGGGCACCCTGTGCCAGTGCCTCACCAGAAATTCCTGAAGATGAAGCGAATGGTTGCTGCTGCTGACCTCCAGTGCTTGATGTCAGGAAAGGTGTCCTGACAGAGACAATAATGTTGTGGGAGGGAAAGCCAGTGTTCAAAATAGACCTGAACTTTGAGTGCTGTGTAAATAGAAGTCATTGCAGATAACACTCTCTGAATTAATCATGCATGTTCAGAGCTGACCCAAGCGAGAGGTGAGGTTTGCTGGCAAATTATTTAGGGGGTTTTATAGCCCGTATTTAAATTGGTAGGACCTGGGAAATGAAAATCATGCGTTATCCACTAAAGCAAGCACCTTGCTTTGGTTTGCATAATGAGGTCTGTTCCTGTTGTGCTCCCACAGGCTGCTCCCACATCTCATGGCAAGGCAGAAGCACAACAAGGGGAAGGTTTTGCGTGTTCAAAAGGCTCCTTGTTTTGCATGTTGTTCTTAAAGCAGCTGCACGGTTTGGTTTTCAGCAGAGAATCCTCAGTTTTCTTCCGGACTTGTCAGATTTCGAGTCTCTGCGTGGGAGTTCCCACAATCCCAGGGAAAATAAAACCAAGGGGAATTCGTTGTTGTTTATCAGAGAGTGCTGCCTGTGACAGGCAGCTGGATGGATGCTCTGGAGTGCCAGAGGAAGGCCTTTACCACCCGTGATTTTCTCTCCTGCCTGCTTTCGTGGTGCAACATAACCCTGGATCACATCATCGCAGCAAACCTGTGTGTGCATCATCACATTGTAGCATCACAGGGACGATGTGATAATGGACACACATGCAGGGCTCTCTCCTGTATTGCCCAGTTAGTGGACAGAGCCTTTCTCCAGGTTACTCCTCATGTATATTTGATGTAGAAAACCGATGGAGATGGCTTAACTTGTTAGTCTATGCTGCCCTGCCTTCCCATGGTCACTGCCTGCCCTGACCCCATGCCCGCAGCAGAGGCAGCTCTGGGCAGCTGTGCTGCAGGGCGAGTGCTTCGCATCCCAAGCAGGCAGGTCATTCCCATGTTTTTCCCTGCAGCCAAATTGTGTAAATCCAGTGGGAGCCACCCACAGACCTCCATCAGCGTGAAGGGCTCAGTGGGTTTCAAACAGCACACGGGGGATTATTTCGCAGTACAGTGTACCAGTGATTTTAATACTTTCTGCTCATAACTCACGTGTTTCTATTCCCCCCAAGTCATTCTGAATTTCATATGCAGAGGAGCTCTCTGTCCTCTTTGATTTAAAAGCTCTGTTGCTGATTACTTGCAAGGCAGAACCACTAATAAATACAAGCAGCTGTTGAACAAGAAGGCTGAGTGCGTGCAGTACTGGTTCATGGGTGGTGGGATGGCTGCTGCCCAGTGGATCCTGCAAGGTCAGGAGCAAATTCATCAGTGAAGGTGCTGGTGGGCACCTCGGACCTGAGCTCTGTGGCTCTCTGTGCCTTTGTTATTGGATCAGCTATTAGAGTCACCGAATCCCAGACTGGTTTGTGTTGGAAGGGACCTTAAAGCTCATCTAGTTCCACCCCCCTGCCATGGGCAGGGACACCTTCCACTAGAGCAGGTTGCTCCAAGCCCCTGTGTCCAACCTGGCCTTGAACACTGCCAGGGATGGGGCAGCCACAGCTTCTCTGGGCACCCTGTGCCAGCGCCTCAGCACCCTCACAGGGAAGAGCTTCTGCCTCAGAGCTCATCTCAATCTCCCCTCTGGCAGGTTAAAGCCATTCCCCTTGGCCTGTCCCTACAGGCCCTTGTCCAAAGCCCCTCTGCAGGTTTCCTGGAGCCCCTTTAGGCACTGGAGCTGCTCTAAGGTCTCCCCTTCAGGAGCCTTCTCTTCTCCAGGCTGCCCCAGCCCAGCTCTCTCAGCCTGGCTCCAGAGCAGAGCTGCTCCAGCCCTCGCAGCAGCTCCGGGGCCTCCTCTGGCCTCGCTCCAGCAGCTCCACGTCCCTCTTGTGCTGTTGCCCCAGAGCTGGATCAGGACTGCAGGGGGGGGCTCCCCAGAGCGCAGCAGAGGGGCAGGATCCCCTCCCTGACCTGCTGCTCACGCTCTGGGGGTGCAGCCCAGCACACGGGGGGGTTCTGGGCTCAAGCGCACACTGAAGCCGGGTCATGGGGAGCTTCTCCTCACCCAGCACCCCAAGTCCCTCTCCTCAAGGCTGCTCCGTCCAGTCTCCCTCAGCCTGTGTTTGTGCTGGGGATTGCCCCCATCTGGGTGCAGGACCTGTCACTTCTTGTAAATGCAGGTCCTCTGTGTTTCCCTTTTTGAACTAGAAGTTTATATGCCCCTGGAGAAAAGGAAATGGGATCAAAGCTTTAAAAAGTATCTTTTGGGACTTCACTGTTTTTCTCATCTCAAGTTCAAAACATGTTATTTAGTTTTTTGAGGGAATCCCTGTGCTTGAAGCACGGGAAAAACCCACTGTGGCACACTGAGAGCTTTGTGACATTAAAGTTGTGCCTGATGAACAACTTTTGTCACTACTATTTGTTCTCTGAAATACTGACTCTGACACTTTTCAGGCGTAAGACAAGAAAACTGTCACCTGAGAGGCCAAATGTAATGACACTTGTAAAAGAGACAGGGAAAAGCTTTATACCTCTCACAGGATATTCCTCCGCAACAACCAGCATTGCAGCATCATGCAAAGTAGCAGTTTTAGTTGAGTATTAATTTGCCCTAATAGGATTGCTAATGCTAATAGGATTCTGAAGTTTGCCAAATCAAGTAACTCAAATTATTTCTTCTAGAAAAAAGTAGCGTGTTTTGTTAGGAAAGGATTTCTTCTTGATTACATTTGTTGAGATTTATGTTAGTTCTGGTCAGAAGTGAGACTACTAATTAGACTTCCACGGTTGCTGCCGCACTGGTGTAGAGCAGTGGAATATAAATGAGTTAAAGTCTGTTTCTGGCCTATACCACTGGTAAGTGCAATGGGAAACAAGAGTCTTATAATGAAGGGAGCTGAGGGCTCCTTAAATTAGCTCAGCTCTCAAGAAGCCTGGGCTGAACCACAGCCGTGGATGCATGGACAGTGTGTGAGCCTGACTGTACGTATCCATTAACTCTGTATTTGTGAGAAGCATTACCAATTGTGTGGTGAAGTCCAAATGGATCCCAGCCTGTTGTTGGGAGGGGAATGCAGTTGTAATTTCTAACCTTCTGTCATCAAGTCCTCTGCCCATGTAGACGAGGCCCTTAGTGACATGGTTTAGTGGTGGCCTTGGCAGTGCTGGGGAACAGTTGGACTTGATGAGCTTAAAGGTCTTTTCCAACCTAGTTGATTCCATGACTGTCCACTGCTGTGCTACACTGCTCTACGCCAGCATCTTTCCATGAAGTCATTTAGCAGATAACTTAGCATATAATCTGCATTCTCTCCCCTTTGGATAATAATATGAACAGTAATTGTATGTTTTTAATGAGTCCAGTATTTATTAGGTGCCATGTTCCTGCTAAGGTTTGATTTCTGTTCCATGCATGGAGAGTGTAGCAGGGAGGGTCAGGCGAGCTGCAGGTTTCTCTTGGGAAGATAAATGTGAAATCAAGTTTGCTCTTGAAGAAGGAAGATGTATTGTCGGCTTGGTAAGATGTAGTTTCATGTCTCGAGGCTGTGTAAGTATGCACTCGTGGTGACGCTTTGATGCAGTGACACAAAGAACATTTTGTACACTGCGGTAGATACAGACATCTAAATAAGTTAATACAAGCGCTGCCTTTTAGCCTCCTTCTCTGCCAACCAGAAGTTGTATTTAATAAAACCCCTTGAAGCTTAATATAAGTGTGCAAATGTGGGTTCTTCATGGAAAATCTGGCAGTTCCAGCTTGACTATGGAGCCAACAACTGGTGTTAATCTGGGTTTATACATACCATATACTTCCCCTCTTGTGGCATAAATAATAATACGTGTTTCAGCAGTTAGATCTTGAAAAATACATTCTAATGCTATATGAAACCTTAATAATATAGCTTTTATAACAGTTATCTTCTACCAAAGTGGCTGTTCATTAACTCAGAAATGCATCTTTTCTCTTAAAGGTCAGCATAAAATCAAGTTCATCCCAGAAATGGTGGGACCTATCTTAGAAATGACGCTCATCCCTGAAACTGAACTCCGGAAAGCTACAATCCCAATCTTCTTTGACATGATGCAGTGTGAATTCCATTCTACAAGAAGCTTCCAGATGGTAAGCAGTAAGCCACAGACACCTAAAGTTTGTAAGAGAGATTCACTTGTTCTTTGACAAAACATAAGGATTTGTTATTTAATATAATTATGGATTTGCTTATTTTGTATAACTGTTGAATGGCTATAGAGGTTTCACCTGCTGGTTTTGAATTCTTCTGGGAGGAAGAGTTTGCATGAAGAAGATGAAACCTTTTGTTATGATACAAAAGGAGAGCGAAGACAGATGTCTAAAATTGTCCCTGTGACTCAGAAAAGGAGCCTGATTCAGAGTTACTTTAGACACAGAGGAAGCCTGATAATGTGGCAAAAGAAACTATAACCTGTAAGAGTGTCTCATTTGTGGTGTCTTGTCATTTTGATTCTCTTTATGCTATATATGCACTGCAAAGACTAAAGTACTAACATAGCATTTTTACTCTGTTTTCTTTTAACATGCTGAGGGAAGGCCTTGAATAAGCACACACAATCTTACCCTGATAGCATCAACTTCTGAGAGGCAAAGTGGAGTGAAAGAAACTTCCCTGACATCATTCACTTGACCTTCTTTCCTTAGGGACTTTGCCTTATGGATGAAGACTAGGCCAGGAAGTGTTATGCTATAAGCAATGTAGATCCTTTATACTGTGGAGTTTCCGTCAGTTTAGGATATCACCTTGTGAATATTACAATCAGGTTTGACATGTCTTGTTTATTTTATTCCCTTTCTATTGGCAGTTTTCTTTCTTGGATGAAAAATCTTCTGCTTTTCCATACCTTTTTTGTGAAGCATTATTCATAACCAGCTCTTAATAAATCTGTAGCCAGAGTAAATGAGTATCTGCGTGGGGAGACTTAAGCAAGGGAAATGGCATCAGCTTTATTACTTTGATTTGTTTCATGCTGGCTGGTGTGTGGAAAGGTTGTGAACTGTGTTTTGGATCCATCCAATTACTGCATCATCATTACTTCTTATGTTTGGCTCTGATGCTAGTGTAAAGATTGAAATGCTCACTGGGATGCCATTTAAACAGTTTCCTGTCAGATGCTCTCTTTTGTTGCTTGTCATTTTTTACTTGTACAATTATATGGATCATGAAAAATCCGAGGGTAACTTTATAGCTAAATTTATGACCCTGTATTTTTCTTGACAGAAGGGAAGCAGCTTTGTGGGGAAGAGTTGGGTGATTTTAATAAATGAATGCCTTAAATATTTCACACAAATTCTTTT